>NC_136065.1:635377445-635977445 GCF_964261635.1 Lissotriton helveticus
GGTTTCTGGCATTTCAGCCGTCTTCGGCCCGGCTTGCTTGAATCCTGATGGTGCAATGAGCAAGGGACTCACATCTGAGTATACCCTTCCACGCTTAGGGTGGACAAAAATAATTACAACAAGGGGTGGTGATGGACAGAGTCTCTGAATTAAGCAGAATACTCTCACCCAGTCAAGAGATCAGGGCTAGATCCAACACCGTTTTTTAGCTCATTGCACCATCCCAGTTTCAGAACCTGGCTGTATGCAAATTAGTCTGTCCCTGGCCCAGTGCATCATGGGAACAGGGCAGACCAGACTACAAAAGCCAATTCTTACACTGGGAAGGAAACAAGCTTCCGGGGACCGGTTTCTGGCATTTCAGCCGTCTTCGGCCCGGCTTGCTTGAATCCTGATGGTGCAATGAGCAAGGGACTCACATCTGAGTATACCCTTCCACGCTTAGGGTGGACAAAAATAATTACAACAAGGGGTGGTGATGGACAGAGTCTCTGAATTAAGCAGAATACTCTCACCCAGTCAAGAGATCAGGGCTAGATCCAACACCGTTTTTTAGCTCATTGCACCATCCCAGTTTCAGAACCTGGCTGTATGCAAATTAGTCTGTCCCTGGCCCAGTGCATCATGGGAACAGGGCAGACCAGACTACAAAAGCCAATTCTTACACTGGGAAGGAAACAAGCTTCCGGGGACCGGTTTCTGGCATTTCAGCCGTCTTCGGCCCGGCTTGCTTGAATCCTGATGGTGCAATGAGCAAGGGACTCACATCTGAGTATACCCTTCCACGCTTAGGGTGGACAAAAATAATTACAACAAGGGGTGGTGATGGACAGAGTCTCTGAATTAAGCAGAATACTCTTACCCAGTCAAGAGATCAGGGCTAGATCCAACACCGTTTTTTAGCTCATTGCACCATCCCAGTTTCAGAACCTGGCTGTATGCAAATTAGTCTGTCCCTGGCCCAGTGCATCATGGGAACAGGGCAGACCAGACTACAAAAGCCCTGTGTTCTGACCGTCCTCTTCTTTCCGATTTCTGCGAGGAAGTTCGAAAAGATCGAGAGGGACGTGTATCAATATCTTGATATCTATCAGGTTTTTTCAGATTATCCCTATTTCTAAGGTTGTATCTTTTCTCAGAGGGCTCCCTCTGGGGAGACTTGTTTCCTCGGTCTGACATTTTATCAATGTCTGGATGTGGTGTGTAGCTGGCTAGAACCGGCCATGTTGCTCCTGGTCTCCCTAGTGGACCGAGCCTTGTGATGTGATTTTTATGTTTTAGGGCGCCTTTAAACCAGAGCAGGTGCTCTTGGTAATTTAGTGGGATTTCAACCTCCTCGAAAGGAGTGTATTCCTGCGGAGGTTCCTCTATTTTGTAATAGTGGAATTCTTTTGTTACAGCGTTTGCTGCTGGAAAGTGTATCCATGAATAGAATACCTCTGTCTGCCGATATTCATGGGCCTCTACCACGAATATGACTGTACCACCTCGTGATGTCAGTCCATTTTCTATACGTTTATTAGTTATTGTTCTTCTTATGTTGACCGGAATGAATATAGCATTCGGGCATTTTCTTGGATAGCTGTGTCATCTAACAACAGTTGAGACGCTGTAGCATCTCTTTCTTCGTCACCTTCCGGCATTTTACTGACAAAATTTTTTTTTATTGCAGAGCAAGTTTCAAGGAAACAAAGATTAGGTGCACAATATTTTGGAACACTGTATCCTTCAACATTGACTAAACCAAAAACTATACATAGGAATCTCTTCCTACTAAGTTCCGGCGGATTTTAACCTTTTACCCACTCCAGACGTCTATTGGAGTTTTTACGGGAAAAGGGTCTGTGTGAAAAAGCACGACTGAGTTACTCTAGTGTCTTGCGTTAGATTATCGCCTTACCAAACGTTGGGCGCCATGTAGTGTAGTTCCTATATTCCCAATAGGCTCTGCGCATTGGAATAATATAAACAGCAGTGTAGACATAGGACTCAGGTCGACTAGGTCTACTGACTATATTAGACTTAATTAGTTTTGCCAGCTAGCTCAGAGGTCACTAGAAACTTTCTCGAATGAACAAGGAGGAGTTTAACTACCCTGGATAGACAAGAAGGGATTTGCTTCTGACAACCATAAAACATGACAACTTTGCTCCCTCAGAATAAGAGTGTATCTCTAGAGTCGTGTGAAAACAATAGACAGCTATTTCACTCAGTCAATTGTGCATACTTAGTTTCACCAGAGTGCAGAGAAATAGAGAGACGGGCGTTTTCAATAAAAGGTGTTATTTATTGATCAGTCTTCTTTCTCATGCAAGAGAAATGAATTGCCATCATTGCAATACTTATCATAAAGTAAAGTGTGTACAGTAAAAGAAGTATTATGAAATAATACTGTAAAAGCATTGATATGGTTTCTTAGCCATATGATACTTTAAAATGGATAAAATATACACATACATAAAAACATTAACTAACGTACTCAACTGGTGCTTCTAGATACGCCTACCCCGGTGTACCTGACCTAAGCCTAATATGTGGGAAGGAGTAAGTAAGTAGCAGTTTAAGTTACGTTGGTTTTGCCAAGGAATCTGAATCAAGAATTCTCTTTAAGGGTTTAGTTAGCTCCGCACCTGGGTATTAGAATGCAGGAGGTCTGGTATCTCTTTCTCAGGACTCGATATCCCAGCAACCCGCAAGGGCGGCTGAAAACACCGGAGCTGGATTTTCTTGGCTGGAGAAAAAGACAGCGTCTTTCTCAGTGCGTCAAAAGGGAGGAGCGGCATCCGTGGGCTCTCGCATCAGCTCGGCTCTCGGGCAAGTAGATAGCCGCGCTGCTCCAAACCACCGCGTGTTTGCTTAAGGCAACGTTGGTATATTTATACCTGAAAGGTGCCAGGTTTGACGTAAGGTTGGACATAAGACGTCAATAAAGTTGTCACTAAGAACTGTCCGTTCTTTCAGTGCTCGCAGGAGTTCTAGGACAAATCAAAACAGAAGCATGGGGATTTCCCAGGTTGCTGGAGGTTTGGTTTGTTTAAAGAACGCGTTGTACTTTCTAGGAGTCTAGGGAAGTAGCCTTGCCTGATTTGGACTGCATGGGCTATGACTAAATATGGATATGATTCTTTTGCCTTTATAAGGATATTATTTATTATAACCACATAAGGGCATAAATCAGGAATATCGAATTAGGATCCTAGATAGAAACACAACACTTTGGTTTGCAGTGCTTAACAAGATAGGATCTCATACACGTGAACAATCTATTGTGTGACTGTGTGAGGAGCTCCAATTTCCCATTAGAGGACAAAATATTCTCTAACTCTATTATAGAGCTATCAACATCTTTGTTAATGCTACCCAAGGACTCAGGATTTTCAATTATTCATGACCATTTGAGCCATCTCATATATCATTGGTGGGGACTACATCCTGGGAATGTGATTCTGCCTCATCGCATGAGTTGTACTTCCACCATCCATGCGTTACACACAAAGGATTATGATCACTTTCAGGGCGATCCCTTACATCCATATCGTCAATTGAATGCCAAAATGTTCGCACTAGCGAGAATATAATCTATCCTACTCTTGATGTATCCATTATTAAATCTATTTGCCCCTAGTCGATCTAGGGGCATCCTGTCATTTAGTGCCCTTAGCCCCTTTTCTAAACAAATAGAATTAATCTGAATGACCGCCTCCATCCTTTTTTTTACTGGATCAAGTTCCAGTTTTGAATTCCCCACTGAGCATCTTCTTCATCAGTGAGGTGCCAATCTGGAGTGGCAAGTGGTTCAAAAGTTATGTTTAGATCACCCGCAAAAATAACGTTGGTGTCCATTGAGTAACGGTCGAGGAGGTTATCCAAAGCCACTCAAACTTGGGACTTGCCCCCTCGAGTTCCCCTCACATAGAGGTTGTAGGTGTCAATGTTCTTTGAGGTGTCTAGATTTAATCTTAGCACCTGAATAACATTACTCTTAGAAGGAAGTTCCCTGATGCTTACACCTATTTCTTGGCGAACCCATATAGTTTAACCACCTGCAGGCCGACCTTTTTCTCCTTTTACTGCTGAAACCTAATAGTTTAAAAAACCTGCACAGTATTGTGGTGTCAGGAGCCATGTCTCTTGGAAAAGACAAATATCAAAGCCAGTAATAAAAGCAAGCCATTCCGGAGACATACATTTTGAACTCAATCCTGCGATGTTCCACAAATCAGTGAGCCCCTTGTGGGTGCATAGCAAGTATGCAATGTTTCATAAGTGGGCCCTGGGGGATTATTACTAACCTCTTGCTGGTACTCTAGATGGGGAGTATGCAAAACTCGCATTTGGGTAGACTTTACAAATCTGTTAGTACAGTGGGAAATTTGTGGCTGAGTGGCTACCCCTGGGGGCTACTGAATCATCAACTCCACCAAGGCATAGCACAGGCTCTCCCACCAGTCAGTCATTGCAGTCTAACGTGGAGCTACCCATCCTGCCTGCCACAAGCTGCCCAGGATGGTGGCTAGACTGGCTGGTGGGCGGAAGCCTCCTTAAATGGACAGAAGAATAATTAGGGGGAGCATGTTCTGAACTTGAGGGTAGATACGTTTTCAGCCAGCTCCTCCTTCTGTAGAGTTAGTTCAATACAATCTGAGCGGTTGGTGGAGGAGATAAGCCTATGCGCCTTAATGATGTCTTCGCTGATCACAGATCGACATCCCCTTACATGACGTATCCAATGGATCGCCTTGTTGGTCAGAGAATCTGCACTTTTTATGCTTTTGCTAGGATCCAGCTTTGGAACGTTCACCATATATATTTTATGGGTGTTAAATGCTTTTACTATGTTCAGGTCCCCCCTCCCTTCAGCATTACTGTACTGATGGTTTGTAGATATGCAAGTATTCTTGCTCCTATCGATCAGTGAGTACTTTCTTTGTGCTTCCACATTTCGGGCCTAGCAATGTTTGATGTGGCAAGAGGTATTTTATTTGTAGTGGAGAATGATAATATACGTTTTTCCTGCCAGTGGGGCTATAATAAACAGCATCTCCCTCTAAACCCTAGAGCCCTGCGAGATCTCTTTTAATAATTCCTGGGCTTCATCCAGATCGGAAAACATAAAAAAATGTGCCCTCAGCCAAGACCCTCAACTTGGACTGCTGGGTGATGGATGCTTGTGCCCCATTAGCTTTAAATAAATGGAGGATCTTCACAAATTCTTTCCTCCTACGCGCTGCCACAGCGTTCATATCGGAAAAAATGTGACATTTTACAGTCTCATTCAGTGCAAATTGTATCTGCTGGATTGCTTTAGACAATACCCTCTCTTTTACACGATAGTCTGCAAAGTTTAACAGTATTGTACATGGTAACGTAGAATTCGGAAACGGGCAGGCAGGAACGCAATGAGCCCTGGTGATGGTGAGATCGCCTTCAAACTCTGGGATGACCTTTTTCTTTTGATAAATGAGTTGACCCACTGCAAGGTTTGGGAACCCTCAATTCCTTCCGGAATTCCGACTATCCGGAGATTGGCCCTCCGAGAGTGGTTTTTTAACTTCTCCAGTTTGTTCTCAAGGGCATGCTTGCTTTTAACTACCGCTTTGGCTTCTCCAATTACGATGGTAATCTGGTCCTCTAAGGCTGAAATTCTGGCTTCTGCCTCCTGAAGTTTAACTGGAAGGGTTGACATTGTCCATTTGATTTTCTCTAGGCGTTGATGAAGAGAGGCAAGTTCAGCTTTCTGGGTTCTTTTCAGCTCACGGACCTCCTCCAGAATTAAGTTTAGCATATCTTTGACACTCATCTGAAATTCACCAACTGGTTCCATATTTGGGCTAAAATTAACATGGTGAGGGTCCACAACAGAAGAAAAGTTCCCTCCAGAAATCCCCTCAGGAGACATCAAACCAGTAGAGGGTGCAAGCTCTTGTATGGGAGCCTGAAGCTGAGTTGATAACTTGGCTTGAGGAGTCGATGATGTAATGAGGGCACTGGAGGTGATGACGGCCTGTCCTGATACTTCAGGTATTTCCGAGGTTCCTGGATGTCCTACTTGTCTTCCATTCTGAGTGGTCAGCAGAGTTAGAGATGTTGTCTCATCCTGATTAGGTATTTGGCCCAGGGATGTCTCATGATTGCAATGGGGCCATTTTTCAAATTTGCTTGTGATTTTACCAGACTCCAACGGGTCAAGTCTACTACTGCTGGTGTTAGAGCTGATGGAGATATAACACCAGAAGGATCCTCAGAGAGCTTGAGGGCAGAGCTAGAGCTGGGAGAGGGGGACTGCAGTGTTGCTTTTTTCAAAAATAATGCAAATTGTTTTGCTACTTTTGTCACTTTCGCCTTTTTAAGACCTTCGGACCCTGAGATCTCCTGTGGAGTTATTCAGGCATAACTGAAGCTATGTTTTTATCAGCCACACCTACCAAGCCCGCCTGATCCGAAGATGCGACAGAGGATAGTTCCTCCTCCTCTGAACTTTCAAGTGTAGAGTCAAGGTCAAGCAGATTTGGAGCGTTCTCCTTACAGGCCAATCGGGCTGCCTCTTTTACCTCCTTAGCCTGGACTCGGCTGTAGTTCCGCCGGAACTCCTCCTTTTCACTCCTTGCCGCTCCTTACAACCCCCCGAGATAGTATTGAAAGTGCTTATAGATTATGCCTCTTTTATTTATACAGATTCTCCCAAATGAGGCATGAAGTTCGTGAAATTCACACACAGTTTCTCCCAGGGTCCAGGGTGCAGCGTGGAGTTGAAACCAACGTGTTGCAAACTGCAAAGGAGCGGAGGACACACCCTTGCGAGGGAGAAACAAAGTGGAGCCAGAATCTATCCTGTTTGCCCGTTATAGCAGGCCATGCAGGATACAAAGGTTGTTATAAATGTTTACAGTCCCCTTATCAGTTCAACTTTCAGGTACACAGTCACAATATGTGTCAGCAGGGGCTCACAGCTTATGCCCAGACCTTGGCATTATATAGCTGCAAGGAGGAAATAGTGCTCGTACATCAAAGCAGCCACCACCGCCGCCACCGTGGCCTCTCTCGCCTCCCTCTCCTTACCTTCAGCGGGCTCCATCCAAACCTGGCAGGAGAACGTAAACGCTTCTGTCAGAGAAGCGCTCCGGAGTTCAAACAGAAGAAAAGACACCACGGCAAAGAAAAGGAATATTCCGCTTCGCTGCTAGGCCCCCGGCTCAGCTGCGATACCGCAACCCTTCAGCAGGGCCAAAGGAACGAGAACGCCAGCCTCCCACACGCACGCCAGTAACAATCCACTCTTGCTGGGGGCGGGGTTAAGATCACCTGTGGCTACGCGGCGTGGTACTCGGCAGCCATACCCGCAGTGATGACCATGTGGACAGTAGATTGACTAAGTGGAACAGAATTCTTTATTATCTCCAAAGATTATACGATCCTGACTTTGAGCCCCGCTATGTGACATTAGCCTAACCATGGAAGTTAGATTACCAATCAATGTCCTCAGGGTTCCTATTTCGCCCCGAAGTGAGTACACCACCTGAATTACATCCTGTAGACCTGGTGTATGGTTTACAACTGGCTCTACATTTAAATCTGGTGGTGAATCAGGTAGTTGTGTGTTACTCTCCCCCTGGGTGTTTGACAATATGGCATACCTATTAGAACAGGATACTGTAGGTACGTGAATTTGGGGGTGGCTACCTTCAGTTAGAGGTGAACTAGCAGTGCTAGCAGCCGAATCGCTCGCCCTCGCTGGAATCATTCCTCTTTCGCACCCAATGACCTTCGCACCTTTTTTATGCATCACAAACATAGCAGGAACAGCGGGACCCTTAAGAGGGCTTTCCCTCAACAATTGTGCTGTGCTAGGGGGGCTTGTCCCTATCTAGATGCAAACTTGGCTCAGTTACTAGTATATCCTCACATTCCTCAATTAGTGTATCTATTCGATGAAGGACACAATTGCTGCCGGCATGCTTAGTTGACTTTCTAGCCTTTTTCCCTTTATGAATTCTGCCAACCTTGCCACCATCTACCCCCCCCCTCCTCCACCTTCCATGTTCTTTCTCTTTCCCATGACAGTAAAATGCACCCTAATTTATAAATGGACTTCGCAGATTTGCTCCGCTATATTTCAGGCCAAACAACCAGTACCTCTTATGTCCGGGATTAACTCTCACCGTGCTCCAACTCCAGATGATAGACAAAAGACGAAAGTGAGGTCGCCCTGCCCTGCCTCTTCCTGGCAATGATGGGCAAAGGACGCACACATCCTGCGCCGCCGGGGGCGAGGCAGCGCTTTAAGCACGATGGCAAATGACTCCCCCTCACTAGCGGCAGCTGCGGGCGGCGCACTGCTCTCTTGAACTTGCAGTCCCCTTTGCTGCTGGTTGGTGCTGCAGGGCAAAAACAAACAACGTCTGTCGTGCCCTGGGACTCTGGTCCCACCAGGGCTGGAAAGCAGATAAAAGAATTCCCCTTGGGCAGTGGGGCACTGAGATGAGTGAAAGCAGTGCAGATTGTTGTCCTGCGCCTCGGGGGAGAGGCAGCGCTTTAAGTGCGATGGCAAATGCCTCCCCGCTCACTAGCGGCAGCTGCGGGCGGCGCACTGCTCTCTGGGACTTGCAGTCCCCTTTGCTGCTGGTTGGTGATGCGGGGCAAAAACAAACAACGTCTGTCGTGCCCTGGGAATCTGGTCCCAGCAGGGCTGGAAAGCAGATAAAAGAAACCACATTGGGCAGTGAGGCGCTGATGAGTGAAAGCAGTGCAGATTGTTGAAGGAATCATCTCTGCATGATATTTAATGTGCATGCCCTTTTATTTAAAACATATACACGCAATGCTGTGTAAGGAAATAGACCTGCATGATTTTTTTTCTTTGTTTCCTTTTCTTTTTCATTTGCTCGGACATGACCCATGAGGAAATAGTCTCTTCCTTGATATATCTCGTGCCTGTTTCCATTTCGAATGTGTACCTGTTGTTCTAATTGGGATAAGGCTGGTAATACGCGTGGGGACTACAGTGAATCCCTGAAAAAGAAGAGAACTAATTTTGACTGACAAAGGTTGTTTGATGGTATCTTTCTTTACTTCCCTTTACCTCCACTTCAGGTGTGGTGACGGTAACTAAGATTTAAGGAGAGGGATACTCCACTTACCGCTGCTTTCTTCTTTTTTAAGAGACTCCCGGGAAACGTCATCCTGACCACGTTGGGAAAACCTTCCTATAAAGAAGAACAGAGAAAGTGCCTGAAGCAAAACCACACAGAGTGTCCTTATGCTTTGAGATTGAATGAATTTTATTACCTTTCAAGACTTTCAATTGAGAAACATATTAAGCCTCCTAGATTCTGTTTTCACCCATCCCGCCCACAATGCTCTTCAAGTACAAAACTTATTCTAGACTCATGCACACACCCTTTACTATGGCACAAAGTTTTGTGTGCGGCACTCGGCAGCAAAATTCTGCGTCGGCGCTAAAGAGGGGAGGAGCGAGCCATATCTCTGTAGATATGACCCTTTCCTGCTCTCTCCTCACGCCACGCAACGCGGCATATTTGGCTGCTGCACTGTGTTGCGTGAGAATTTAGTAAATCTGTCCTGTGTGTCTGGTTAACTTAGAATGTTCACATTGTTATTATAGCAATCTCTTACATTTACTTTTCTCTTTGGCATGGTATGCTGGGGCAAACAAATGAAAAAGAGCCTTAAGGTCATGGCAAAGTCTTCTGTGGTCTGCCTGCCCATACTGCGCACAGGTAGAAATATCTGAGACTAGTGTGCTTGGCAGCAAATGAAAGGAAAGGGGAATGGGAATCCTGCGATTGAGAAGAAGTACCTCAGTTTGCTTCAGTCCAAGGGGAAGTGTCAGACGAAGAAATGGGAGCCATAATGATGAACATGTTTTGCATTTCGATGTGATGAGATTCTGGTGGTGCAGCATGAGCGGTCCATTGTATGACAAGATGTTGTGCACAGGAAAGCAGTTTAGCACATGTTCAGGGAGGAAAGAGCGCCTTGGAGCAAATTGGGCAGTATTATGGTCCCAAGATCATTCTGTGCAAGTAGGTTTCATTAACACTTCCACGCTCCCACTCAAGATCAACTTGCAGTGGGGGTATCTCTTTATGCAGTGGATGATGCAGAAAGATAGTTTATTAATGCATTATGACCTTTGGGATTGGATGTTGCAATGGCAGAAACACCCCAATCTTGGCAGTTCCTCTTCAGTTAGTCAGCAGTCTTCACAGCAGAGATTCATCACAACTGACCAAAGTGTTTCTTCCAGCGAGCTCAGGCACATAATTGGTTCAAAATCCTTCTACATCCTTTTCATCATCAAGGGCCCTCTTTACGTTGTGGAAATCTCACAACTGTCACTAGGTTTGTCATATAGACTTATAGTCCGCTGCCGAGAGCTATATCGGTTTTAAAGACCCTGAACCCGAGTTATGGGCCTATAATGAGGGAGTGGGCCTTAAACAACCAGCATAGCCTGAGGCAGAAGGGCTGTAAGACTATTAGAATATTCCACCCACTAAGGGGATATCCACCAGTCTCCACTAAGGCTAGAATTTTCTAAATTAGAAAGGGAGAAACATGAAGACAAGCATTGAAATGTTAGAAGCCCCGGAAGTACTTCATTGTCTTCAATGGAGCTTTCAATATTCCAGTGTTCAAATTTAGATTTCATCCAAACATTAATTGCTATACTTTTGCATTATCTGCTCAAATTTACACATAAGTCTTCCACTGAATTTGAAATCTAACTTTCCTGAATTTAATATATTACCTGCAAGTAATATAATATTAGAGGTTTGTACACTTTAGTTGCTTTGAACGATTTGAGGCAAGTTTTTGAAAATTCCTGCTCAGTTCTAAATACTAATTTCTCATTAGATGAATGGGAAATGGGACAGATGTATGACGTATTCAAGCATGCTTTTACAATGCATGCCATTACAACGTGGGCAATACAATGAACAAGTCATTACCAAATGATCCATTACAACGCAATTCGTTACAACTACTTGTCTTAGGGAAGTGCTCTAGTTTGGAAGAGTATATTTTACTATTCCAACTCCAGTCTGTGCAACAGTAGGGTAGGTGTTGGATTTAAAAAGCAACAATGAGTTCCCTAAAGCAAGCCATTGTAATGACTTGCATTGTAATGGAATGCGTGGTAACGACTCATTCATTATAGTGCCTGCGTTGTAATGGCACTGCATTGTTCTGTTTGTGTTGTAAACGCTGTTTCCCGAATAGGACTTGCAAAGATAGGTAGCGGCCTCAAATCGAGGTTCTCCTTCTGCTTTTGAACAATCTGACCCACAATACTGTATTAACACAATCACAGGCTCATATATAACCATCTTCAAATATTGTTCTAACTGATCAACAGATGGAACTATGGTACTAAGAGTGTTACAAATGGATGATACTATCCCAATAAAACAATCAGATAAAAGTGGAAATGCAGCTATATTTTCCACATCTGTTTATGTGAGAGAAGCATATAAACTTCTAAGCGATACATGTTATTACGTAAATTCTATGAGAATAGTACTGCTTATCCACAGGAAAAACCCTAATCCTTTAATTGAGTTTTGGCTAAACAATACGACTATTGCTGAGCAACATAAATGCTATTTCTGCCAACATCCTGCTCTTTCAGCTCTATGTTTCCTCCCTAAGACACACAAATCATTAATCTCACTCAGGGATGAGCTATTGTGAAAATTGGAAATAAAACCAAGGTGAGGAAACAACAAAAAATTCAAGAGAGACATAGGAGCCTTTAAAAATGAGAGAAGATGCTTTGACATGCTTCACATGGGAGACATGAAAGGAATCAGCCATAAGAAAAAAGAGGGTTCACAAGTGTATCTAAGTTCTGACATAAATTCATCTCCTACTTTTTTTTTTTAGATCGGTTTCTTCTGCTATGCCAGTCTCAAAGACTTGAAGAGGAGAGATGGTATAGACTAAGAGGTAGCAAGCACAAAGTGAGAAGAGTCAGAGAAAGAGCTGCCTGTGACACAAGTCAGGGTAGAAGTTAGACTCTAACAGGAAGAAATATATGTTCCTGTCTAGGTGCCTATACTGATAGATCAAAATAATACAGTAGCTAATCTATCACACATTACTTGAGAAGGGGCGAGCAGGAAAGGGCTAATCCTACTAAGATATGGCACAGTCCTGCTGTCTCCATAGCACTAGTGCACAATGAGGCTGCCTCGAGCCATGCACACACCTTTGCATCATGGTGCAAAGGTGTGTGCATCATGTCTAGCCTAGGGTTTGTATAGGGTTTGTACTAGAAGGGTACCCTTCCAATAAAAAATACTGGGGCAGATTTATTTTAACTGGCGCATCCCCAGAGATGCGCCAGTTAATGTGCGCCACAGTGCGCCACAGCTCCGCCACCCATGGTGCGCCGCATTTACAATGCGGCGCACCATGATGCAAGGCAGGGAAGATGCGTGACGCATCTTTCGGCGTACGGGCGGCGCATTTCTGGAGTTATGTCGCAAGTGCGACATGACTCCTGCAATGCACAGGGGCCACCCCTACAATGCATGGTGCGTCACCCTTACGCCTGCTTCAAGTAGGCGTAAGGAATTGACGTAGAAAGTGACTGAGTGAAATCTCATAGATTTCACTCAGCCACTTTTAGGAGGCGTTCCTGCGCAGGAACGCCCCCCCCTGCGCAGGAACGCCTCCTTATGGCGCAGGGCTTTCCAACGTGACGCATCTCCTAGATGCGTCACGTTGTAAATAGGGCGCATTGTTTGCGCCGCCGTTGCCTCAAATTAAGTGACGTAATTGCGGCGCAAAGAGGCGCAAGGGCCTCATAAATCTGCCCAACTGTGCCTAGACACACTTTAAAACTATTCCCACTTTACATGAGTGCAGCACACATGCAAAATCACTTCTAGTCTGGAAGATTAAAACCCCTTCTCCTTATCATGTCTGCTTCGAAGAGGTGTTATTTTTTGGCGAGAAACCTTATCTGCTATTGTTAGTAGAAAGAGCTTTGTGTTGCGAACCATGGGCCTCATTTATGAGGCCTTGCGTCACTTTTACGCCGCCGGTGCGTCACTTTTTGTGACGCACCAGTGGCGTAAAAAATGCACCTTGTTGCACCATATTTAGAAAGTGACGCATCTAGGTAGATGCGTCACTTTGTAAACCCCTGCGCCACATTATACCTGCGCCAGGTATAATGTATGCAAAGGGGGCGTATTGACGCAAGGAAGGGTCGTAGAAGTGACGCGGTGAAATCTATGAGATTTCACTGCGTCACTTTTAGGACACCGTTGCGTCAAAATCTTGCGCCTGCCTCACAGCAGGCGCAAGACTGACGCAGGCCCTTTCAGATGGGGCTTGCCCATGTGAAAGGACGCATTGCTGGAGTTGCGTCACTTTTGTGACACACTCCAGCAATGCGTCACTTTTGCGCTTACAGATACGTCAGAAATACTGACGTATCTGTAACTCCTTGCAACATGATGCGTCATACATTAAATATGACGCATCAGGAATGTCGCACGGAGTGCGCACTGAGAAGTGACGCATCGCTGTTTTCACGCAGCGATGCGCCACTTTTCATAAATGAGGCCCCCATGAGGGGATGCATGGGAACGCCCATGTACTAGCTATGAAGCATCCCCGTGACGCAACATGATGCAAAGTACAGCACAGTGCAGCTTCACATTATTTTCAGGCAACTTCCCATTTCAAAACAGTTTTGCACTGGAAAGAACATTTAAAATAAACATTTGAGCTAGTATGCAAACCCGGAGCAAAAGTGTGTAAATCTGCCCCAGAGTTTTGAATAAAACTGAAATGAAAGTGATTTACTTAGGATTAGCTTTCTGCTCATAATCTACTTCTGATTAACCTCAGACTAGAGTAGATGTGTATAAATAGGTAAGGAGATCGAAAATGTGGACATTTACAATTTACCCGCACTAGTTGAACCACAAAGTGAAAAATTTCTGACTAGTTCGGAAGATAAGTAGGACCGAAAAGTTATCTATTCAGATATGAACCAATAGTGAAAGTAATTTTAATCCACATTCAAGATACATGCCACATTACCCCTTTTCATGAGGTAGTCATAGATGCTCTAAAAAGTTTAAACAGAAATGTAAAAACAAATGGACATATGGCAACATATCAACTGTGGATAGAAAATACTATAGAATCGTTAAGAAAAGATGAAATATAATTAGTAAGCCATGATAAAATGAGAAATGCAGTGGTGAGAACAAATGAACAACAAATAAACGTGTCTGAATGCCTACTATCTTGTTATGGAAAAATGGACAGGAGTGAGTCTTTGGAGTAACAATACTCGTACAAAAAATTTCTAAGTAGATGGAAAGATGAGAGCCTTTTATAATATGAGGAATGTAAATTCCTGAGGCAAGATACACCCATTCCACCAATGCCATAACTTTTACCGAAAACGCTAGTGTGTTTCTAATTCCTCCAGCAACCCGATAATATTAGCTGTTGGAAGTATGTTAAAAGAAAATACATCTATATATATCGATAACTTTTTTTTTACCTCTAGTGCCGCATATTTTACCATCTTATGTGCAAGATAGTACTGACTTTCTTAAACGAGATTTTATTTTGCCTGGAATCATCAATATCTCTTTGTGACAATGGACTTGAATTCCTTAGTAGCATTATTCACAAAGATGGTCTGTGGGCAAGTAAACATGTCTTAAGTGTCTGCCTTCTCAATTAGCTACCCATGTATTGTTAGATAGATTATTGTACACTGGAATATAAAGGCCTCTCCAAAAAAAACAGACAGGCTGCAAATAGTGAAAAACAAGGCAGATCGAGTGCTTAATTTGTGCCATCTTTTTTTTCCGATGCTCGGTACTGTCACCTGTTTCTCAACAACAGCAATTTGATAGTCTACCACATAGAGGTGCTGTCTGATTATTTTTTAAATGATCACATCAACACAGTACTTTATTTAATACTTTTAAAAAAAATGATACCAGTGAATCCAGTTTATCTTAACAGCTTTGGGGGTCCTGGAATAGTTCAAATTGTTACATTGTTAATGGCTGGCACCTGTACTGGCATTTGTCAGGGATGGCAGTGCAGTTTGCAAAGGCCTCCTGAGAAATGTGTTGGGCCCTGTCACATGCTTATTTACAAATTAAGCACTGCTTAGATGTAAGCTTAAAATGAGAAAACATCAGCATTTTAATAAAGGCACTGATTTCCTCTCCACAAAAGCATAATTGAGGCCATAGTATTTTGCATCATTGCCATGGTCTTCCCAGAGCACAGTCCTTCATTCGTGACGTTGACTCTTAACATTCAAAATTATTCACCCAAAAAAAAAATCAAGCACTTTAAACATAGAGGCAGTGAACTGGATGCAACGTTCCAAACTGAAGAACACCCTCAGTGTGTCAATAAGGACATAACCATTCTAACTAAACTTCAGG
Source organism: Lissotriton helveticus (assembly GCF_964261635.1). Taxonomy (NCBI): domain Eukaryota; kingdom Metazoa; phylum Chordata; class Amphibia; order Caudata; family Salamandridae; genus Lissotriton; species Lissotriton helveticus. Next base: position 635,392,907 of record NC_136065.1, read on the forward strand.
AAAGATGCTAAAAAGTGAACTGTTTAGGAAAGTTCAGCTGAGTTGAGGAACAGTGTGACAGTGAACGAGAAAAATACCAATACCAGAACTTGACCCACAATTGACACCACCAAATGGATCCATTATCTCGGGTATACCTCCCCGCTCATCCCTCTGAATTTCCACACCGACCCTTTTTACATTACTATTCTCGGGAAAGCTTTACCAACCGACTTCATCCCCCTTCTGCACTAAGTTTCTCTTAATATGTCCATTACCGTCCATCACTCCTCTTTCCAAGCTCCACATGACATGAATTTCTGCATGAAAGCACACTGAAGTGTCTGCAGTGCGACAGCATGTGCTGATTTATAAACTTCCTTAAAAAAGAAAACATTTACTTCAATGACACTGCACCTATTCCTTTGCCCCAAGGGCTGCTGCCGAATCCCATTGCCCCATGACACTGTGCACATCTCTTCAGCCCATTGCCACAGCGCCCATCCCAACAGTAACATGATTCTTCATTTATCCCATGATAGTCAGTAGAACTGCAGCATCCCACCCACAGATGACACTGCATTCATCCCATCACACTCAGTAGCACTTCAGCCATTCCATCCACGGTATGTAACCTTTACAACAAAACTTTTACAACGACCTACCATTACAACGCAACTTTTACAACGCATACTATTACAACGCATTGCTCTGGGGGGCGCTCTAGGATAGGGAATAGGTTAATTTACTATCCAATAACCTTCCCTACTATCCACGGGGACCGGAGTTGGAATAGTGAATTAAACTATTCACTATCCAGCACCCCAAAGCGCTATGCGTTGTAATGGTATGCGTGGTAAAAACCGCGTTGCAAAGGTAGGCGTTGTAAAAGTATGTGTTGTAACGTCATACATCCCCATCCACAGATGACACTGCACTCATCCCATCACACTCAGTAGCACTTCAGCCATTCCATCCACAGATGACACTGCACTCATGCTATCACACTCAGTAGAACTTCAGCCATCCCACCCACAGATGACACTGCATTCATCCCATTACACTCAGAAGCACTTCAGCCATTCCATCCACAGATGACACTGCATTCATCCCATCACACTCAGTAGCACTTCAGCCATTCCATCCACAGATGACACTGCACTCATGCTATCACACTCAGTAGAACTTCAGCCATCCCACCCACAGATGACACTGCATTCATCCCATTACACTCAGAAGCACTTCAGCCATTCCATCCACAGATGACACTGCACTCATGCTATCACACTCAATAGAACTTCAGCCATCCCACCCACAGATGACACTGCATTCATCCCATTGCACTCAGAAGCACTTCAGCCATCCCATCCACAGATGACACTTCACTCATTCTATCACACTCAGTAGCACTTCAGCCATCCCATCCACAGATGACACTGCACTCATGCTATCACACTCAGTAGCACTTCAGCTATTGCAGCTATGGCACCCACAGATGACACTGCAATCATCCCATCACACTCAATAGCACTTCAGCCATTCCATCCACAGATGACACTGAACTCATGCTGTCACACCCAGTAGCACTTCAGCCATCCCACCCACAGATGACACTGCACTCATGAAATCACTCGGTAGCACTTCAGCCATCCCATCCACAGATGACACTGCACTCATGCTATCACACTCAGTAGCACTTCAGCCATCCCACCCACAGATGACACTGCATTCATCCCATTACACTCAGTAGCACTTCAGCCATCCCACCCACAGATGACACTGCACTCATCCCATCACACCCAGTAGCACTTCAGCTATTGCAGCTATGGCACCCACAGATGACACTGCATTCATCCCATCACACTCAGTAGCACTTCAGCCATCCCATCCACAGATGACACTGCACTCATGCTATCACACTCAGTAGCACTTCAGCCATCCCACCCACAGATGACACTGCACTCATGCTATCACACTCAGTAGCACTTCAGCCATCCCACCCACAGATGACACTGCATTCATCCCATCACACTCAAGAACACCTCAGCCATCGCACTCAACCGAACACACTGCACTCATCCCATCACACTCAGTAGCACTTCAGCTATTGCAGCTATGGCACCCACAGATGACACAGCACTCATCCATCACACTCAGTAGCACTTCAGCTATTGATGCTGTGGCACCCACAGATGACACTGCACTCATCCCATCACACTCAGTAGCACTTCAGCCATCCAATCCTCAGATGACACTCATGCTATCACACTCAATAACACGTCAGCCATTGCACCCGCTCATGACACTGCATGCAGGCTATTGCCCCAATTAAAACCGTAACAGGCACTTTATTCCCAATAAAACTGCACTCAGCCCACTGATCCACTGACACTCCATTCAGATGGCTTCAGTGACGCTAGACTGACTAATCTTGTTATTTCCTACCACAACCCGTTCACCCTTTTGCTCCCAATGGCAGTGCACTCATTCTGCGTTCCCAGTGACACTGCGTTCATGCTATCCCTCCCCACCACACTACAATCCCCCCTGAGTGGAAGTGTCCGCCTCTCGCACGCTCACCAGCTCTGGCTGCAGGGCCCCCATCACGGTGGGGGCAACAGACCGGCTTTTTAATCCGCAGCAGAGGGCAGGATCTCACGTGCAGGCCGTCCGCTCGGTTCTCTGTGAACGTCAGCAAAGTAAGAATGCCTGTTTATGAGGAAAGAGAGAAAGATGAACAGGAAGAGAAGAGTCGCTGTTTGTATTCCTTGGAACTGAGAACAGGACTTGGGCTCGGTCCAGGATCCAGGTTCCTGTTACTCTAACGTTACTGATACATACCAGCCAACTTGAAGAACATTCTCACCGTGTGAGGAGGGGGGCGGGGCTCCATGCCACAAATTTCTGTTGAACCCCACCCTCCCCCAAGCACCCTTCTCCTCCTCCCGCCCAAAAAAACTTGCTGAGGCTGATACCGAGGTCCTGGTGTTTTCACACCCCTTAATAGACGTCGGCATTGCAAAGCCTCGAAAAACCAGATGTAAAGCCAGTAGTTTTCAGCTCGTTTTTCCTTCCACCGAGTGATATCTGCTCCTCACCGGAGACCATGTGATGGGAACCGATGTCGTGTGTCCCACCATGGTGGCGAGCTGTGTGAGTTGGCAGGGATCACTGATATTTAGCAACACAAAGGATGGTGACACGAGGCTTCAGCTTGGAGCTCTCAGGGGTGATGGGCTTGTGAAGGCTCCCCCCGCCGGGCGAGAAGTTCAGGGACATTCACAAGGTTATTGAGGAGGTCGAGGCAGGCACTTTGCAAGCCAAAAATACGTTTGACAATGACAGGGAAAGGAATAAAAAATGCAGAGGTGTGAAAGGAGCGATCTGTTTAGACTTGGCACAATTGTTCCATCCTAACAGTTGAAGCGTTGCCAGGGACCATTGCTTTAAGTGCGATAAGAAAAAGGTGAGAGCGGTACTTTAAATTATGTCTCCCCAGGTCTCACAATCCAAGCAGACACCATCAAGTGAAAGAGCATTCCAGACAGCCCAGAGTTGGTGATTGTTGAAGATGCCTGGCTAGGCAAAGAGCACTGTATGTTTCTCTACACTAGACCATACATGCCAACATTTCAGAAGAGCAAAGTGGGAGAATTTTTTTTTAAAAATCGGGAGAATGTGGCCGTGAATCGGGTTACTGTCATGTATGGGCTTTGGAAGTGTGCTGCTGCAGGATCGGACATTTGAAACGCAAACGCACGTTCTTTTCTTACCTTTTAGAAGCATGGAGCGCAATGGCGATGCAAGTGTTGTGCACTAGCCTTGCAGGTTGCTGGCAGTGCATGCACCACACCCAACACCCCCCCCTCCCCACCACACCCCCCTGTGGCAGTCCGGACTGAAAAAGCGCCCTTGCACACACACAGCTGCCCCCTCCCCCTCCCTCCCCCTCCCTCCCCTTCCTCTCCCCCCACGTACTTCACAGGTCTTTAAAAGACCATTCCCTTGTTAATGACACTTTGTTGGTTTTTCACCCCTTCTGGAGCCCCTGCATTGCCACTCTGACTATTGCTGGGAGAATTAGCACTTTACACAATACTAAGCCCTGTCAGCTGAAACCCCTGAGGAATAGTTTTTTTGCTTGCAGGAATCGGGAGGCGGGAGACTAGCCTTCAAATGGGTAGTCTCATGCCTGAATCGGGAGGGTTGGCATGTCTGCACTAGACTGCCCCTTTAAAGAATTGTGGCCTAAGATGCAGGACTAATACCCCGTGGCTCGTAGGGATAGGAGGCGCAAACATTCTGTGTAGCAATAATAGCCTCAATACTTTAGTACTGACCAACCCAACTTGCCAGTTGGCTTAACAACACAATTTGCAAGTTCCCATGACCATGTATCACAGGCCTCTGAAGTACAGTAGCTAACATGCGATACACATGCAAAACAATGACAGTTAGCAAGTATGTTTTGTGGCACTAAAAGTACATTTCAGGAGGAAGCTAGGATACTATTGCAATGAGAAGGTATTTCTGGAATAAACTCACAATTTACACGTCCTCTGTTAATGCTGGGGGAATAATAACACACTTCTGATAGCAGTAAAGTGCCCTTAGCAGTAAAGTGCCCTTCTGGAGGAATATCGCACTACTTTAGCACTCTACACCTGAGCATGCACAGTTTGCATTTACTATGGCGGAGAAGGTGCTTTTGGGACGGACTGTCAGTAGCTGAAATCATTAAGTACTAAGAAGGCACTACTTGAAAAAGCTTAAGCTGCTGGACATCATGAAGGTGCTGCTGGAGGTTTCTAAAATTAGTTTTCGCTCTCAACCTCCAAGCTGCTGTGAATGGCTGTGATATATCTGGGTACCAGCTGCCTGTGGCATATTGGTTCAAGCTGGAGGTGCTGCACGGGCGCCTCTGGTACCCTCCCTTCCTCTCTGTGGAGAGTTATGGCAACTGTACAATAGGGCTTGCCAGGGCCAAAGGAGGTAACCATTCTTTCTCAACTGGAATTGAGGGTGGTCCGATTTGAAACAGATTGGCTTCATGCTATTAATGCCAGTCTAGTTCACTGCCCTGGTGGTCACCAGAACAGCTCTAGACCAGGACATGCTAATTCTCAGATCCCAGCAACAAGCACTGGAGGTATAGAACAATATCCCCACTTTAACTGGACTGACTGTTGCACTTGCTTGACTGTGACTTGGATGGACTTCAGTGTCAAGGCCTGGATGTTAGGAAGGTCTTTTAAGTCTCTTTCTTGATTACCCAGGGGAAAGGTGACTAATGCAAGTAGCCATGGTTCCACCCTACGCAGAATACTACAAGCGCAAGGTGTCAATAGGTGTTAGAGGTGTCCCAGTTAAGAGTAAAAAACACAAAATGGACAACCCTCCATAGCAATCTTGCAGCTCGTGATTAAAGATGAAGATTTATGCTAAAAATCAGTAAGGCAGCAACGTCTCCCTGACATCAAGTAGGAGAAAAGAACCAAGCTAGATTACCAGGCAAACAATCCAGAAGAACAGCAACCTGCTATAGGCAAAAATCTAGGACAAAAATAATAGCAATGGAGTGAAGAATTTTTAAGTAATAGAACAAATGTGTTGCAATACACATTACTCTTGGGATTGTCTCTTTTATATGTGATTCAAACAACAACTGACATAATAAAAAAGCACCCTAATTCATCCTAGATTGGGAACCTCTAAATACATCCTATGGACAGGTGACCACCTTGGGAAGGACATTTTATGAGGCTTGTCCACACCGCTTTTCAGAAAGTCTTGCCATTTGTGTGTTAAACAAAGAAGAAGCCCATGATTGACATCCTTTGTTCCATGCTAGATTCCAGTATCTCGCTGCTGCACTTTTTTGCGTGGTGCTCCTGTAAATTTGGATCAGAGTAACTGTGATCACTGAGACACCAGAGTGGTTCAGGGGGCATAGACGTTCAGCTATGCGCTGAGTGCTGCATTTTGGAACCCACCGGCTGCATCACAAGGAGTGATTCTTCCCTCTTTGAATGTTGTACGTTTTTAATACTCCTTTTGCCATAGATGAAATTAAATACCTCAATTCTGTAGCTTCGGGCTTATCGTGGTGCCCTGGATGAATTAAAGAGGCATTGTCCCAAAACATTCATTTAAAAAGCTTTCCTGTGGATCAGACATTGAAGAAGACCTTCAAACATCAGAGAATTACACATTTATTAATCCTCATATTCTGGAAGCCCTTGTACCATAACTTGTGGAAGTTCCAATGAAAGGTGCAACATATGGCTTCAGCTGGGATGAATGAAGATGAGAATACATTTTACTACTAAGAAGCAAGTCCATTCAAAAGGCCACAGGATTATCCTGATGAGTTATCACAAATGGTGCAAAAAATGTGACTGGCAAGGAATAGACAAATAAGAAGACAGGCAAACCTTTATTCCAGGGGCTTAAATAGCTGAACTTGATCTTGATGTATCTGGATTTTCATTAATGTTAACCTTGGAATGGTGCAGGCTTTCAGAAATAATCTTCTGATGCTTCTGTTACTGCATCAACTAATCAGTTGTCCCAGGGCCCAAAGGATCAATATGATAAGCAGATAGAAAAACGTTTGGCTGAAAACCTTGCATACAAAAGCAAGGAGAAACATTTATGGCACAATTAGTTGCATTATTGTAGGAAAAATCAGCAATTGCTGAGTGGGAAAACTAATTATCTTGAGTCACATTCATAAAGCACAGCAAATATTACTCCAATCTTTGATTTGTTTGCTATTGTTGCCCATTAGACTGGGAATGATAACCAGAAGATAGAGCGTGTTCAACTCCCAAGACCTTACACAAGGTTTTCCAAAAGTATGGCATATATTAAGTGTTTATATCAGAAATGGTAGCAAGAGGCAAATCATCAAGATAGAAAAAATTAGTCAAAAACATTGGACCATTTCTTTGGCTGCTGATAATTTTGAGAAAGGAGAAACATTGGCTATCTTTTAGAACCGGGGTCTACTGTGCCATTTAACACATATCATTCTAAAGGTGGAACATCAATTATAAATTCGGCAGAATTTGTATGCCAAATTTCGGAAGCTTGCCAGTGAGAGCTGCAGATATCCAAAAGACATAGAATGTATTGATACTGATTTGTTCAAATAACACTAAGAAATACCACGCCTATGCACTATAGGAATGGTATGAAATGTTCAAGACTACAAACATTACTCTTGGTACAATAAAAATAGGAAAAATTGCTTGCAGTCTAAAAAAGTTTACCCAATCATCCTGCTTGTTGAAATATTTCAGTTTATGGGCTACAAGGCTTTGAACATATTGAGCTTTGTACTAGTACAATGCACATTTAGACATTTGCTCCTACAGGGTACAATGCAAACTGTATTGCTTCCGCGCACCCTTAAATGTTTGACATATCATTAGATGGTGGAACAGGCATGACGTGAATTGACCAATATCACACATTTAATAAACTAAAGGAGATGAGATTTCAGCCTGGGCCACCCAGGTCCAAAGCCTGAAACTTGTGAGCTTCACATTAGAATGCACTGACTTTTCCCTAAGTGTTCACTCACACGAATTGGTGAAGTTGTGATCTAGTGACAGTAATGCAACTCTTGCTGTGTGAGCCAGCCGACCATGTCCATTTCACTTCCTGCAATAGTTGGATAGGCTGTCTGATCTCGACTCATATGTCATCATCAGGGCGCATCTAAGCACTGTGGGGTGACGTACAGGGTGCAGCAGAGGCTTCATGTCCTGTGTTTCAAACATTCACTGAAAACCCTGAGTAAACCTAGCTGGACACTTTGTTTTCTGTCCCATCAGGGACTTTGAGGCTCATGTGGAGATATGACAGCTATTCGGTCAATTTTTCTAGGTAATCTGGAAAAGTATTAGGATCCACTGCACCAGACATTGCTGAGAAATCGAGAATGAACATCCCTTAAAACTGTCATAAGCGTCTGGTTCATTTTTTTATTCTGACATTGGCTACAAGAGACTTGGTGACAGCGAGTAAAAAAGTGGTATTTGACTTCACTCTATATGATCTTGCTTTGAATGGGAAGACTGGAAATGGGGTGATTGTTCACCAGTTCTGTAAAACCTGCAGTTGGTTATTTCAGCAAAGGAGTTACTACCGTATACTTCAGATCACGGTAACAGTTTATGCCGGTGGGATGCACTTATGAACGCGACAATATCAGAGCTAAGATGTCAGCGTGGGTCCAGGCAGTTGCTGCTAAACAGTTTTCTTTTGGGAGGTTGGGTACATTGATGGTTCCTTTCACAAGAAGGACCTAGGGAAAGCTCACTACTGTGAGGCTAGTCAAGTGTGGTGCACTCCTGGTTATTGTGACAGAGCCAAGTATATTTTTTCAGCATGTCCTTGTTGGCCTTTATTTTGAAGATCTTGTCTCGAAGAGGAATCAGATGATTTTCACTATGCTAGGGACAGGTAACAATTGCAACATTCATTGGTTCTTCTGCCGCTTCTCAATATAGGTTGAAAATGAAGCAGTTTGTTTACACCCTTGTAATCTGAAGAGCTTATCCCTAAGTAATGTCATATGATGTCCTGCAGCATATGTGCTTTCCAGCCATTATTGTAATTCAAGTGTGTGCACGCACATGATGTCTAATACAATAGATAATTAATCTGACACTTTTAATTAGGGCTGGTTTCTACTGCCAGACTAAGGGCCCGATTTAGATCTTGGTGTATAAGTTAACACTGTCACAACGGTGAAGGATAACTCATCTGCCGAAATATAAATCCCATAGGATATAATAGGATTTTTATATCGGTGGACGCAATATCCGTCCCCGTTATGATGGAGTAACCCGTACACCAAGATTTAAATCAGGCCCTAAATGCTTCTAGGGTGCTGGTGAATACAGGATCCAGGGTATGCTGCTCTCCCTAAGGTGGAGGTTAACCTGGCGCACTCATAGCAGCCCAGGTCGTCAATTACCCAAAGAACAGAATACTTTGGCGAGGGCGGTTGGTGCCACTATGGATTTTGCCTAAAGATTAGGGGCTAAACCTGTGCCCTCACTTTGAAAGGTTTTTCAAGAAAAATGTATCTTTGTGGCAAGCTACAGATGTGATGTGTGGGGGTATAAAGTTGTTGGTGAACTACAGGCATTAGAGAATATATTTTTGTGTAGACTCCTTACTGTTCCGATAAGTACTCCCACATTTATTACACATGAGGAGATAGGAGTGGGCTATATATCTGACCACATCGCTGTGGCACCAATAATACATTGTCTGAGAATCTGGTCGTGTTCTGCTCCCAATCTGAATTACTATGTATTAAATATCTGTAGTTCCGGGGGGCATGGCCTGAGGCATCAAGATGGCGGTCGCACTCTAAGAGTGCTCCAGACCCCTCCGTCATCTGCCTCTCATCCACCCGTTTGCAGCTGCCATCCAACCCCTTTACCATCCACGAGGGTTCCCCATCCCGCCAGCAACGTGTTGCAACCTTCGGCGGGCGAAGCAAAGTCTCCGCCATCCTACTCTGCTCCGCTTCCTGCTGAGGCCTGGGATTCCCGTAATGGCAGCCTCCTTGCCACAACGCCCTTGAGTCGGGGCCCTGCACCCTGGTGGACCACAGCCTGGCTCCCCCGGTTGCTGCGGAGGGCCGGCGGTGATGGGCCGGGGTCGGCTTGGTTCCCCCCCCCGCCTGGGACTCTCCGTGATTCCAGGCCTCTGTGCTGAGGCCTGCCTGCGGCGCGTAGGCACCTGAAACACGGCTGCAGACTCACCTCCCATGCTGCCAGAACCTGTAGGGAGCGAGAGGCGAGCTTATTTCCCCCGACGCCGGCGCCTGCCGGATGCTCCTGAGAAGCCCACCCGGGGACAACCTGTGAGCTTTGACCCGGTGAGTGGGAGCGTGCGGTGCTCGGCTACCGTGGTCGGGTAGCGGCGTGGGGGTCGGGCCCCCTTCTTCCTTTGCTGCAGCGGCCTCATTTGCCTCGGAGCTGGCCGGCCCATTCCACCCTGGGGATGAGACGGGGGGATCGACCCGGCCTGCCAGGGGCTGTGTTCTGGACCTCCATCGTGTGCCTCACCGGACGTGAGGGGAGAGGCTGAGTCTGGTGCGGCCCCCCTGGTTGCTGGGGGGCCCCCCCTTCCTGGCAACCCTGTGGATCACCGTTGTGGGCCTTGACGTTGCGGAGATGCCGAATCTGGCCTGGCCTGGGCCCTCCTGTTCTTCACGCTGAAATCTGCTGGCTTCTGGGGGCACCAGGAATTCCCCGAGACCTACATCTTTGGGATGCCGGTGAGTGGGGCCCAGGACTGGGGATCGGCTGCCAGGTTGGGCGGTGGTGCGGGGGGGCATTGTCGGCCCAGGGGCACAATGAGGATCTATCTGGCCGTCCCTGTCCTGTGCCGGCCCCCTGCTGGAGTTGGGGGTCCCCCGTGGGGCGTGGCCCTCCATCCTTCCCCTGGACCTCTTCCGTTGATCAGAGACCTGCTGCACCTATGGGACTGATCTTGACCTTCGGTGTCGGGCGGCGTGGGGTCTTGACCCCGGCCCCCCTCCACCTCTCGATATCCACCCGCTTGGACCTGGTCCTGGCCTGGGCCCTGGTGTTGAGAGGCCGCTATTTCCCTGCGGCTGCATCCCCTGAGCGGCACCGGACCCCCGCATGCTGCGAGCTTGAGGTACCAGGACTGTTCTCCAGCTGACAGTGCTAAGGAGCGGCAGACCGGATTTCCGGGGCCCCCCTTGCCGACCCCTTGCCAACTCTCCTGAGATGGCGACAGTGCCATTTTATCATCGACCGTTGCATCGGACGGAGGCCAGGGAGGAGACCCCGGATTCATGCTGTTTGTTTCCTAGACTCCGCGAGGCTCTGGGAGGATTGGCCTTGGCGCCCGGGCCCGAGCATTGATGGCCTGGGTGTCGGTTTCCTCCCTCCCTGTGTCTGTTGACTGCCTCCCCCATCCATTCGGCGTCAGGGGCCTTTCTTCACGGTCGCGATGGGTAGGGACCATGCCCCGAAGACACCCGCACCGCAGACCCAGACAAAAATGGACCAGTACACCACCAGTGACCGGGACCCCGGCGGGGGGGTATCGAATACCTCCGCCCTCACGTGGGGTGATCCCTCCATGAGCCTCCAGGCAATTGGTGGCTCACAAGCTGCGGTGGAGAATAGGATCAGTGAGGTGATGGTGGACATGGCCCTCATTCGTCAGGATCTGCGCAATGCGATGACCCAGATCTCAGAGGCGGAATCGCGCATTTCCACGACCGAGGTGGTTCGGCTCCAGACTCAGACCTCCGAACTTCATCGGCGGGCTGAAGATTCCGAAAACAGATCAAGACAGAAAAACCTACGCCTCATAGGTTTTCCCGAAGGGGTGAACAGGGCTGGCGGGACACATTCCTGGAGACCTGGATAAGATCCTTGGCACCTAAGGAATCCTTCTCTCCGTGGTTCATGATCGAGCATGCCCATCCCTCCTTGGCTCCCCGCCCTCCACCAGGGGCTCCACCTCGGCCCTTCATCATGAGGGTCCTCAACTTTCAAGACAGGGACGCTATCCTCAGGGCGGCAAGGACGCAGGGTCCAGTGTCTTACCAAAACAACGAGATTATGCTCTTTCCGGATTACACCAGGGAGGTGCAGGCCCAGCGACGAATTTATGACGACGTCAAACAGAGGCTCCGTTATCTGGGTCTCCGATAAGGTCTCCTCTTTCCGGCCCGGCTCAGAGTTGTGTTTCAAGACAAGACACTCTTCTTTGATACCCCCCAATCCGCCTGGACTTCGATCACAGAGGAGCGCCCCCACCGGACTAGTCCCGCCTCTCACCCTGCCAGACGGGAGCCAAAGCAACCTCTACCAACTCTTCCCAAACCGCAGCGGCGCCGCACTCGGTCCTGCAAGAAGGGTGACCGACGACGCAGGGCCTCACGCTCACCTGAATCTGTGTCTCAACTACTCGTTTCCTCTGGAATGCCTCTGGTATTGGGGCCTCACAACCTGACCGGGTCCATGATCGATCTGAGCCGGGTCCCAGACCCCTCTGAGATGTGTTCCCTGCCATGTCCGACTCTGACTTGTCCAGGAGCCCTACACTTCGAGGATCCGAGGAAGACGACGGAGACTGACCTGGTAGCCGGACGGACTTTGGACCAAAACTTGTTTCTTAGATTCTCTTGAAGCTGTGAAAGATGTCACATCCGTCTACATGGAGGCGTCCATCTTCGCCAAACCATGCTCCGCTAATCGTTTTAACTTAGCATTCGGACTAATTTGTATTTGTATTTGTATTTTTGTTTTTGTTGAGTTCTTTTTCAGGAGGACAGATGCTTCAATTTCAGAAGTGTAGGGTGGGGGGTGTTGGGGGGCAGGGAGGGGTGGGGGAGACCATTGTTTCCTAATTGTTTATTGTGTTTGGCCTTGTTTGGACCACTCGACCACTCATAATAGACCCCTCCAAATTCTGACATGGAATCTCAACGGCCTATTAGACCGTATAAAGTGAACTGCGGCTCTCCGCAGCGCCCAACGCCAAGCACCCGATATTCTCTTTTTACAAGAAACGCACCTTATGGGGACACATTGTAAATTCCTGGCCAGATATGGGTTTGACAGGGTCTGGCACTCTGGTTTTTGCTCGGGGCTCCCGGGGAGTGGCTATATTGGTTCATAGGGGCCTCCCTTTTGATCTGCTACAGGTGGAATCTGACACGCATGGGTGCTACGTGGCCTTAACTGGTAAAATCAAGGGTCATCCTCTCAATCTCCAATGTGCATACATTCCCCCTGCCACAATGTCCTCCACCCTCCGACACCTCACACTATTGACCTCTAATTTCCCTTTGGGTATGACAGTCATTGGAGGCGTTTCAATGCTGTTATGCAGCCTTCTCACGACTAAACAGGTACTCCCTCTGCGTCCTGCCTTGCTTCTGCCAAGCGCCTTTCCGATTGGTCGTCTGCCCTAGGTCCCTGCGATGCTTGAAGGGTATGGAACCCCCACCGGGGAACAATACACTCACACTTCGGTGGCCCACCATACCCACTCCTGTATTGACTTGCTCCTGTTGCCGGCCACCGATTGTCAGTTGGTGTCTGGGGTTGCTATCCTTCCCTGAGGTGTCTCCGACCACTCCCCGGTCTCCCTCCGTCTCGGGCGGGCCCCCGGGGGAACCCGCGCGATCTGGCGCATGAATGCTTGGTACCTGCAGGATGAGGAATTCTTTGAGACCCTCGGGCATGAGCTGCAGCAATATTGGGTGATCAACAAAGGTTCGGTTCCCTCTCCGGGTACTGCGTAGGAGGCTGGCAAGGCTACCATGCGGGCGTGGCTAGAGGTCTGGTTCATGTCAAACACACGGCCCAGAAGGCCCATCTGATACAGCTCGGGACCCAGGCTGCTCAGCTACAATCAGCCCAGACTCCGCTACAGACGCTTGCTCCACCCAACAGCTCGCACTGCTCCGTGAGGAAATCTGCCAGATCTCCTTGGAATCGGCTAAGGTCTTGTGGCGTTCCTCGGGTGGCACGTGTATACGGATGGGGAGAAAAAAAGGGAGAGCTACTCCACAACCTGGTCTCCTACCTCAAAGCCAACCGCATCATTCCCGAGGTCCATGACGCAGCCGGCATTCATCATCTCACTTCTCAAGCTATTGCACAAGCCTTTGCGGGCTATTACTCCAGATTATATGCGGCACAGCCTCCCAAGGCCTCCCTGGCTGAAATGTTGACAGAGGCTAAGACTCAACTGACCCGTCTTCCCCAAGCAGACCTTGGATCTTCCCTTTACCCCGGAAGAGATACACGGGGCCATTTCACTCTTGCACTCCTGTAAGATGCCAGGGCCAGATGGATACCCTCAGGAATATTATGCGACCTATCACAACCTGTTGGTTCCTCACCTAGTCGACTTGTTCCACCACATGGTGGAAGTGGGGTCCTTCCCCCTGGAAACCGATGTGGCCACCATTGTGGTCCTTCCTAAAACACAACCCCCTTCTCTCTCATGCGCGGACTACCTCCCCATTTCCCTCATCAACATCGAGGTGAAAATCTTTGCTACTGCCTTGGTCCAGTGCCTCCGCCCCCTCTTGCATGAATCGGTCCATCCCGACCAATGCGGCTTTATGCCTGCCTGTGGAACCAAGCACTGCATACGCTGTCTTCACCTTGCCCTCGGGCACCGCCATCAGCTCACCCTGTACTTGGCCCCGCTTTTCATTGATTTTTAAAAAGCTTTTGAAACAGTTAACTGTAGCTATCTGGACAATGTGCTGGAGGCAATAGGATTCAGCCTCCCATTCAGGCGTTTCATCCGAGTCTTGTATTCTAGTCCTAGTGGGCGGGTCCTAACTAACCCCATCCAGAGGGGCACCAGTCAAGGCTGTCTGCTCGAGCCACTTTTATTCGCGTTAGCAATGGAGCCCCTGGCTACTCTCGTGCGCAAAGATCCCCGTATCAAGGGTTGGGCCTGGGAACATTGTCAAGTCAACAAGATTACCCTCTATGCTGACGACATCCTTATTTTCTTCGTGGACCCCGAGGACTCAGGCCCACGATGTTTAGAAGTCCTGTCCATCTTTGAGCGAGTTTACGGCAGCGAAATCCACTCTGGTCCCCCTTCACCCATCACATGCCTGTTTCGACTGGCAAACAAATATTCCCCTGCGTAGGCAGTCCTTCAAGTATTTGGGTGTCTGGGTAACCTTGGTCACCGAACTTGAGTGTGCCCTCAACCTTACACCCTTGGTTACTAGGGTCAAGGCAGACCTCAAGCGAAGGCAACCCCTTCCTCTTAATCCCCTGGGCAGAAGTGCGCTTTTTAAAATGATGGTTCTCCCCCGTTTTTTATATATTCTTCAAAACATAACCTTTCACCTTCCGGGGAGCTGGTTCCGCGAGATTGATGGGTTGCTTACCAGGTTTTTATGGACGGGTGGGAGGCCTCGTATAGCCTTGGCTTAGTGTCGAATACCTCCCTATGATGGGGGCATGGGTGTGACCAATCTTCCCCTTTACTACTTGGCCACGAGACTCATTGTGGTGCAAGACTGGTCTGCCGGCGGCTGGTCTGATCCGGCGTACCAGGTCGAGCTCCGGTCGATGGACTTTCCACAACTTCAGGCCTACTTGTACGGGGCCCCCATACCACGAGTCCTCCCCCCTATCACTAGGGCTGTCCTACTGGCTTGGCGCACTGCCTTGTGCCACACTAAATGGGATGGAAAGCTTACCCAACAAACGCCCCTGTGGCATTGTACCTGGCTGAGTGAGACTTCAACCCTCCAGGACTTTCGTCGATGGGACCGCAATGAGATCAAACTTTTTGGGACGTCTGGGTCGGGGACCATATCAAGGCCTTCACAGGCTTGCAACAGCGCTATTCCCTCCATGCCTCCCAGTTCTACAAATACCTGCAGCTTTGGCACGCCCTCAATGCACACATTACTTCTCCCACCTCCCTCCCTGAATTCAGACCCGTTGAGGCCCAAGTGATGATGGGGAACCTGGGTAGGGGTGGGGTGTCGCGGATCTGCAGCTCTCTAGTGAATAATGGCTGCGCAACCCTAGACTCACTGCACGTCAGCTGGGAGGAGTGGCTGGGCCCCTTGGAGGATGCAGACTAGCGGATGCTCTCATGGCTCCCACGACTCTGACAATCTCTTCCAAACTGCACCTCATCCAACTTTATTACTTACATACGGCATATCTAACCCCTGCACGTTTATATCGAGCCCGACTGCGACCCTCCCTGACTTGTACAAGATGCGACCACGCCCCGGCTGACTTTTACGATACGGTCTGTCAGTTCCCCGCCATCGCGGCATTCTGGGCGGGAGTGGAACTCAAGCTTACACAGACCCTGGGGTGGGTCGTTCCCCATGACCCAATACGACTGCTTTTAGGTGTGTTTGATGGCCTGGGCGGCTCTCGGGCCGACAAGCGATTTCTCGGGACTGCTGTGGCGGTAGCAAAACGAGACATTCCAGCGCTTTGATCTCAGGCCAGGCCTCCTACTGTTCGGAAGTGGAGGCGGGGTGTGGACTTGTGTGGGACCCAAGAGGATCTCCTCTTCGACGCCCGGGGTTGCCCTGAACTGTTCTGAAAGATCTGGGGTAAATGGTTTAATCTTCTGTCTTGATTCTTGGGTGTGTTCCATGTACTGTGCTCAACTTTTTAGTGTACTTAACCTGAAATCCGATAATCAGGTCTCTGTCTCCAGCCTTACTGTTATAGATTACCGAAGTAATGTGCCTGATTGTGCTGTCAACGTAATTATGTGGTTTCCTATATATGCCAATAAATTTGATTATCAAAAAAAAATATCTGTAGTGCCTTTGAAGGAGCCCTGTGTATCCCATGGTTAGGATATGTTCAGGAGCAGCTGATGAGGCTAGGCTGCTCGGATTAGTTCGCCAACCCAAAACCTTTATGCCCAAAGTGCAGGCCATTAAAGACATGTTTTTGGCCAGGCCGCTTGGGGAAAGGGAAGACAGGGAACTTATGAAGCTTACAGTACAACATGCTCTGTTTACAACAAGCTTGAGGGGAACCCTACTTGCCATTTGTCAATAATGCTTACCATCATTTAATATTGGCCAGATTTAGATTTAATTCCATGAACTGGTTCTTAACTGTCCCAAAGGGATTTTCAAAGCCAGGAACCCTGAAACCTCGCTCTTGGATAATATTTCAGAACAGAATAGTTTGCAATTTATATTTTTCTGTGATTTTTGTTCTGCTCTGAGACGTAAATTGATAATTCTGCTGGTAAGAAACAACCAATTTGTACAAGTAAGGCCCACATTGATGTTTTTACAAACCTTACCCTCCTCTCATGATTTGCTTTGGGGTTGCAAGACTCCTTTCAATTACCCTCAGATTGAGAAAAAAATATTTAGGGACTAGAGGGATCTTCTACCAAGTTCATCACACAGGGTAATTTTGTATTTATTCAAAAGTGGAATTTTATTGTAAAGTTTGAATTTGTTGAACCTGTCTAAGATAATGCACTGGGGTACTAGCACTTTACAAGCACAATTTGTAACGTTTTTACCTTGCATTTGGTACTAAGCTTTTTACATTTGTATTTATCTTCCCCAATGAAATTGTGCTTGTAGTTTGTATCTATGTGAAATGTATGATTTTATGTGCTTTTATGGTCTATATTGACTGAGTAAAGATTTATCGAATCGAGTAAAGTGGGCAGTTGCCCAGGGATCCTACTTTCCAAGCGGCCCCCTCGGAAAAAAACTTTTTCTCCACTTCACTTCTGTGTAGTTCTGTATCTCAACCCTCAACCTATACTTCAGTATTGTTCGGCAATTAGCAGAAAATGGGTAATACAAGTCAAAGTTATTTCAAACAAAGGTCCCCAAAATAGTTTTTGGCCCAGGAACCCCAAATTCCTTATAATGACACGGTGTTACAGTCATGCTCCATCCTGATCTTTCATCTGTGTTTGTTAAATACTCCAGTCTGGCTGTTGCATTACTACAAAAGGGAATTAAATAGCAGGTTTTTCCTGTGTCCAGTTATATCTCAGTGACTGCTCTCAAGTGACTGCCATGCCACATTTTCTCTTTTCTCTCTTCCTTCCTAAATACAAAGTCCCACAAGGTTCACCCTTTAGCCCTTTTGTCCCCTATGCATATAAGACACAACTGACAATTCTTAATCTCTCTGCCGGTATCGTTTTGCTTACGACATATAAGTGTTTTCATATAACACAGTAGGGTCAATTCAGATAAAACTGAGGTTTTGGTCTGTGGTGGTTCTTCCTCTGTTATGGGCTTTGCATGTGGGCTGTCAGGCGTAGGAAAACCCCCAGTCCCAGCCACTGCTATTCACAATCTAGGAGTCATTTTTGGTCAGACCATACTCTTTGCTCGCCCTCCCACACCCAGTCCTTCCTCCAGTGAATACGCTAGTAATAACGGTTGGGAGCTGTTGGTGAGAGTGACTGCAGGATAGAGATCTGATGGGTCCCAGTCGATAGCTGTGTTAATCTGGTTAACAAAGTGGAAGAATGGTCACCTGGGTAAGGCCGAAAAAGTCTGAAAATTGCTAATTTGTTGGTTTCACATGTCAAGTTCAAAGCTTCTTATGAAGTTATGGGGAATGTGGGGAAAATATTCATGAGAACAAGCTAAATCATTCTCACAAGACTTTGAACCAAAGGTTTAAATAAAA
The DNA here is from genome assembly GCF_964261635.1 of Lissotriton helveticus. Taxonomy (NCBI): domain Eukaryota; kingdom Metazoa; phylum Chordata; class Amphibia; order Caudata; family Salamandridae; genus Lissotriton; species Lissotriton helveticus. Next base: position 635,411,101 of record NC_136065.1, read on the forward strand.
GTGACCATACGCTAGCTGTAGGCTGCAGATAATGAGTGAAGGAGTAATGAGTCTCATTAACGTTGCTTCTCCTCACCACAGCCTACAGCATGGGGAAGTGGGTCAGTCTTGCACATGTGCTCATCCACCTAGAAAGTAGTTCACTTCACTGCCAGGGGCATAGTCCAAGCTCTGCTTTCATTTGATGTTTTATTTTACTAATACTTGCAATGGGTCAATTTCACTTGCTTTTTTGCAAATATATGCGTATTACCATAAAAATGTGTCCATTTTTACTTTTTATTACTTTTTTGTATTTGTATTGGTGTGCCAGTTTTATTGTCCCATTTCTAACAATACGTTTTCAACTAAAAAATAAAAACAATTTGCAGGTCTGTCAAGGCCAAAACTACTGGTTTTATCACTGCTAGTTTATTTATGAATTTTATGGTTATGACTTCCAAAGCTGCCTTTAGGCCAGACCTAAAAAGGTTCACTAATAATTCAGAGCTAGCTGCAGAATTGCTTGTTGGGTACTTACTAGGCATAAACGAATGCCAGTGAACAACATGTTTGCCCTGTATCCATCTGGCTTTGGAAAGGTTCCATTTAATAACATTTACATAGGCGACAGTGGTTCAAAGGCTGATGAAAATGAAGTGTACGTCACAAGATTTTATCACTGAGAGAATGTTAGTGTGACTGACATTTTGGCAAAGCATTGCCTCAAACCATTAGCGTTTTTCCTTCCTGGTTTCCCTATACTAAATGGGGTGTTTGGTAATAATCTACTAATCTCAGAAATGCACCAGTGATAAGAATCATGAAAGGTTTATCCTCAGAACTGAGTTTGTTTGCTCACCAAGTGTTTGCTGTTTGTCATCTGATTGTGGAAGAGAACTTGCCACATCATTGAAAGACATGTTCAAGAATTTTGCAGGTTAATTTACGTTGTGCACATCAGGAGCTGATTTGGTAATGATTTCTCTGCTTCTAGAGTTGCTGCCGTTTCCTTGAGTTGGCCTCTCACAATTGCAGTGCGTGAACGTGGACCAAGCAAAGAGACATTTTATTTTCCGGCGGCCTTCAATACACTCCATGATATATAACATGTAGGGGTATATTTTCAAGCCCCTATTGCCATAGGAACATCACTTTTAGTGACGTTCCTGTGGCGATATGTGCTTCGCCTTATTTACAAGGCAGTGTTAAGCCAATTAACATGTTTTAACACTGCCTTGTAAATAAGACACCCTTTCACGCTACTCAGTGTGAAAGGGGAAGGCAATGGGTGTTGCTGTAGGCGTTTCACCGCTACACCCATTGATTCTACGCTGCCCCTATTTACAAGGGCAGCGTAAATAAGAGGAAGCGTCAAAATTAAGACCAGGGAAAACCTTAAACAGGTGAAACAAGGAGAAATGCTTTATTTCTCCTTGTTTTTGCTGTTTTCACGTATGATTTAAAAAAACAAAAACATTTTGTAACTTCTATGTGTGCTGCATTAAGCAGCACACATAGAAGTGACAAAATGCCATTTAAAGATTGTTTATGTGCAGAAAGGGAGACCTTTCTGCACATAAACAATCTTCCACTCAATACAGACACCCTTGCACTATGGAGCAAGGGAGCCTGCGTTGTTGCTAGGCTACTAAATTTAGCACCTGCGTAGGGGGCAACGCAGGGCTGCACCATATTGTTGTAAATATGGTGCAGCCCTGAATTTCAGAAGTGGTGGAGCATGGCCTAATGTTAGAGCGCGCAGGTCACCCGACTCCGTTTTACCACACTCACCTGGGCCCATAAAACAACATACGATGAGTTGTAATCAGGTAACCTGTGCACTTACTCTAATCAGTGATTTATAAATTTCATTTAGGACCTATACCATTGACTTACCAATCCTTGTCATCGGTACCTAAAGTCCTAAGGGATCAAAGGAGTTAGAATAATAGGTAGAATAATACCATTTGCACTCGTATAATAACCACAAACTCGGGAAAGGTTTAAACTCTTTATCTAAATTTCTTAAATGTCTTAATCCAAATATTAAACATCAGAAATCTTTCAATCAGGAAAATAATGATTAGAATAAAAATATGCAAAGATTTTATAAAGCAGTCTTTACGCATTTGACATTAGGGTGGTGTTAGACCTGTCAGCCCTAGGGTGGTCTTTCCCTGTGATTTTTTGCCCTTGCCTCATTTTTTCCACCTACTTTTTGTTGGCCCTTAGGTCTTCAGGCACCTTTTCATAGCTCTTCTGTGTTAGGGTGCAGGTGCTCTCTACTTCCAACATGGCTGCCAGTGGCCCCTGCTACTGCAGCGTGGTCTTTTTATGGTAGCACCCTAGTTGCCAGGAGCAGGCTGGGTCCCTATACAATGTTGCAACACCAGCCACCCAGCCCCTGTCCATAGTTAGAGTGGGGAAGCTCCTGGAACCTTCCAGAAGAAAGGCGGACCTGACTTTTACCACCTTAGAGAGTGGTCACCTGACCTGGGCATATATAAGCAAGGGAGGGAACTTTTTCTAGTCAGTTGGGGCATCACTGACCTGGGGAACCCACGCAGGAGTTTTAGGCGGGAGGGCCTAGTGAGGAATCTATGCTACTGGGAGTGACAGGATTTAGGTGCTGCCTCTTAAGCTGGGTGAGGTGTCCAAAGCTAGCCCCCTGATCTGGCCCAGTGGTAGGGAACCCCAGGGCCCATCTGCAGTGACTGAGGAGAAATTCTTCAAGCCTTCAACTCATCACCCCCCCCCTCTTCCACTTCAAGAAACAAGCAACTAAGGGCGCAGAACCATCCAAGCGCCAAGAAAACTGCTTCCTGAGACCAGGTACTGGACTGTGCTGCCCTGCGCATCCCCTGCCTACAACTGGGCCTACCTGTCTCCCCCTGAGTCAACTGTATGACAAGCGCTATTATTTGCTCACATCCTGCCTGCCCTGAGCTAACTATGCCCTCGTGACTCTAGCGCTGAAGTCCCCTGTGAGGCACTGGAATTCCAAGGCGTTTTTCCCCTCAGGGATCATCCTGCCTGCGAGGCGCTGCGTTGGCCCCCAAGCGCTCACCTGCTGTCCCCGAGCGCTGTGCCCAGAAGCGCTAATTGCCAGGCCAACTCACCGCCACGGCCCAGAGCTGTCCGCGCCCTCCCGGGGCATCGTGGAATCTCCTGAGAGGGAGCGTGTATCCCCCCTCGGCGGCCCCCGTATGCCAGGAGAGGGCCGCCGGAAACCCTGAGAGGCCGCGCTGGGCCGGGAAGTAACCTCCTTTGTCTGCCCCGGCGCTCCGGTGAAGGGGCGCGCCATTGATCCCCCCTCGGCGGCCCCCGGTGTCAGAAGAGGGCCGCCGCAACGTAATCACTAGGCCGCTAGGCCTGAGGCCTTCCCCTACCTGCAGCACGTGATGGGGGAACTCCGGCCTCGTCATCGGCCACGCCCCCCCGCCACGCCGCACAGCCATTGGCTGCTCCGATCCAGCCCTTCTTTCAAGGCCGGCACCCGGAACAGGCTGCGATTCATCGCGGAGGGGGCCCGAAGCTGGAAACGCCCCTCCGCTTGGTCCCACAGTGTGTGTTTCTCGCCCCCTGGCGCCGGTGCGCTGTAGCAGCGTTTGGCACCGCGTCAGGCCGCGAGAGGTCCCCCAACCGGCGGAAGCTTCTCCCGCCAACTCCAGCCTATGCAAGGGCCCCGGAGGGCCGAAGCATAGAGGTAACCCCCTGGGGAGGAGGGCGGTAGGCCGAGTGTGGCCCGAGGTCGCCCCTCCCCCGGGGTTAACTGTGACTGGGCCCTGTTGGCCCCCTTTTGAATGTGCCTCAAGCATTTGGAGGCTGGAGGGTCAGACACTTTCCTCATTAGATAGTAGTGCACCATATTTACAAGCCTGGTATGTTCAATGTGCACCATATTTACAAGCCTGATATATTCAACGTGCACCATATTTACAAGCCTGATATGTTCAAAGTGTACCATATTTACAAGCCTGTTAATGAGAGGGAGAGTCACTTCACTGTACTGAATTTTCTTGCAGAGGTGGACTTCCACAATATTCTGATGATCTGATCTGGGTCGCAAACCAATCTGTATTCACAAGAAGAAAGGCTTGTAGTTGCTGACTAAAGGCTGTGTTCTTTGCCTGTCAGAGAGTCTGATGCGACAGGCGGGGTTAGTTAATGTTTCATTGCTTAGATGAGCTGGTTATTATTTTAATGAAAAGTCTTACTGAAATGTTTAATGAAACGTATACCCCTTTACAGGAAATGCAATCTGCACGTGATTCATGAAATGTCTTAATGAAATGCTTATCTGGAATGCTAATGAATTACCAATGCATTGATCTAATTGAAAGCCTACATAAAAGATCTTGATTTTTCAACTACAACTACTGGTGTGGTCTCCATTATTGCGCCACTGTGTGTTTCATTGGATGTGTGTGTTAAGTAGCTGCTTTACACGCAAGCCCCTGGCTGCCTTCCTGCTCGAGCCATGCTACCCCCCGGAGAACTGGTGGTCCCAGATCTTACATTGTTGGCGAGCGGTGGGATCCAGGACCTGTAGCTACCTAACACCCTCCAGTGGAACAGAGTGTGCTGCAATTAATTGGACACCTATCGGGCTTCAAGCAAACCCAATTGCTCACCACTGTCTAGCCTGCAACAGAGTGTGTTGAACCAGTATTGTTGCCCACGTCCTAGAATTTTTCTTCCAGGTTATCTAGGTCCTCACCTGACAGAATGGAGTTCCAGCTGGCTGACCTTGATAGGTACACTGGAGTTCTGGACTTTTTGGTTCCGTCCAGAGGTGTCAGGGATAACACCCGAAGACCCCGGAGTTCCACCTGTCTCGGTGCACAAAACAAACAGAAACACGGGCTTCTCGATGGTGGCGTCAAAGACCAAAGGTTTATTACTGCAGGGACACAGAAGTCACAGAAACTACACATGGGCAGTATCTAGGAGCCTGTTCAATTTGTACAAAGAGGGTTGCTCCTTATATACTAAATATTGGGCTTCAGGCAAATTCTTTACATGTTACCACAGTTCTAAACATTCGTGTCTTAAACAATAAATATTTGGCGTTGCACAGGAATCGTCAACAGTATCTGATGTCAAAACATTACGAATGAGGGGTTCCCACTAGTCCATCATAATCCCATGTCAATTCTTCATTCAAGACCCGGACCGCCTCATCGTAAATTTCGTTACCTCCCCCTAATAAAGGCCCAGAAGGAAAGGAGCAGAGCCAGGTGCAGAAGATAGAAAGACAGGATAAGAAATGTTTGTGGGTCGTAAATGGGCACGGTTACCAGCTTCGGCCGCCTAATCATGATCAGGCCAACGAACACAAGAACCAGTATAGCAGGACTGGCCTCAGGCTGGGGAGGCAGTTCTTGCCGAGTCATGCTGCCACAGCGTTGCTGGCCTAAGGTGCATGTGTCACTAGCAAGGTGAATCGCCGGTTAAGGCCTACGTGTCCTTAAATAAGAAGAAGTCATTGCGTGTCCATTGACTATGTGAGGGCAAGGAATACAAAATGGCTTCCGTGTTCTAAGATGGATGCCATGGGTAAATCACAAATGTGTTGGTAACAGGAGTGCTCTTGCTCGTAGCATAGCGAAAACACCAGGATATACTAAATGGATCATTTGCGGTTCACTGATACCAAAATTATGTATTTACGACAATGTTAAAAACACGAGTAAAATCGTCACGGAACCTCAGACCCTCCTTTTGCCCTTACATAGGCAATTACTCAGTCTATATCAGAGTCAGAGTCTAATTCTATGCTCATTAGGTCAGTGACATGTTGTTGTATCATCATCCTGTCTCGTGCCTTTTCTCCTAATGCAGGTGGTTTTCTGAAACAGGTTGCAGCACAGAGGCTACACAGAGCGGGACCGCATTGGATAATAAGACAGCACGAGAACAGAAATACTAGGATGACACCAATAACCATCAGAACCTTCCATCCCCACGCTGATACCAGAGTCCAAAACCACTCCATGAAGGACCAGTTTCCCTTATCTACGTGTATAGAGTCGGAAATCTTATGTAGCTTAGAGATTGCTTCATAGACTGTTGGAGCATTATTTGGAATAAAGACACAGCAGCTCGATTGGATCATTCTGCATACCCCACCTCGATCTGCAAGTATTACGTCTAGAACCATACGGTTCTGCAACGTCATGAGACGATCCGCCTGAAGCTCAGCTGTTAAGTTACTAAGGGCACCTGCAGTTTCTGTAATAGTAGATTCAACTACCCGTGTTAGTTGACGAAGATTTCTACTATTGGCCATAGGCCCCCAAAAACGGAAGGAAACCTTTGAAAAAGTCTCCAGCTTCTTGACCAGCGGTATCTTCCTTGCTGAAGACACCTCTTGCTACTCTGGGTTTGTGATAATCTGAAGAAGCAGTGTATGTCGGGGGTAACAATCGAGCAATATAACATGAACCTGAAAAGTCAGCAGGCAGCCATGTATATGCTCTGTCCTGACAAATGAAGTAGGTACCCCTAGCAGTCAGAAAGGCAGGGGAGGAGTTAGACGGAAATACGTAAGTCTCAACGCACTCACTCCTCCCTAGCTGAGCTCTCGGATTTCTCCCATTTCCTTGCAAACAGACCTGCCCTTGGTGAGGCACGACCCAAACTGAAGTGGAGCTTTTACGCTTGCTTTCTCCCAAACTAAGGCGATACTCTGTAGAGTTCCAACTCAAATACACCAGTAATTCATCTCTAGGATAAGATGGAGTATTATTGACGTCTTTAATCATGTCAATAATTCCCTGGACTAAAGCTTTGTTGGCTGAGTTGTATTTAGTGGACCGTGGTGGACGCGGAGGATAGGTTTCAAGGGCATATGAAAAAATGGTCTGAAAGGCCTGAAATGATCCATTATAGCTGAAAGGCAAGACTAGATAGGGAATGCCTTTATCCATAGTGTGGGGTATCAAGCCACACACCCAGCAGTCTGTAGTATTAACTATCAGTTGGTGTTGATGCAAGAGCTGTACAAATGTATTGTTAATAAATTCTGAGCGTCGAGCTTGTTCGTGTTCAGGAAATGAGTGAAAAGAATGCATAGAAGAAACCGTAGAAGTAGTAGGATCAAGGGGAGGTACTGTAGTTACTGGCATAAAAATCAAATGTACACCAAAGATGATTCCACCCACCAACGTTATCAAAACAATTAAAAATGTAACTGCACATTGCATTAGAAAGCATCTGCTGTGAAGTATTCTGTACAGTCTATTTCTGCGAACATAAATTACATTTTCTCGTTGTAGCTCAGGAAGCTCCATCTTCTACGACCGTTCGCGACCACTGATGATGTGTACGTAGATGAAAATGCCTCTATCAGCCCTGGGAGTTCCCAGAACTAACAGAAAGATCGACCTTGTGTCTGACCCCCGCAGATTCAACTAGGCACACAGCCACGACCCTACGGCTACCCAGACGGCAAGGCAATTTTAAAACAAAAAGAAACAATACAAAGTATTAGCAAACTTCCTGGCTGGAGGCAATGTATAGCAAATTCAAATCTGAAAATAGGCAGTTTCCTGCTTTATTTGTCCATATTGCGAGAACGTAAGTTGTATCTCAGTTTTGCAGGAGCTGTCTGATCTGGAAACAATGTATTTTCAGCTGACGTTGCAATGTTCACGTTCGCCGATGGCAAATGTTCTTTTGGTGCAGATGGCAAATGTTCATTGGGTGTGGATGACAAATGTTCAGGGTTCAAAAGAGCAGTTTCAGGAGGAGAGTCAGAATTTGGTGAATCCGTGATTAGTTCTGCATCGCTGAAAGGTATGAACCTGGGGACTTGTTCCGTTTCAGAGGCACCGATTCCTTTCTTTACCCAGTTGTCGTAAGGAAGTGGCAGAGGCACACGTTTAGCATGTGTCGTATGGATCCAATTTTTCCTTCCGGCCACACGAATAGCAGTTCTCGTTGCTAGCAGGACTTGGAAAGGGCCAATGAATCTGGGCTGAAGATTTTTTGTTCTTGCAAAATTTCTGATGACCACCTGATCACCCGGTTTCAGCTGATGGCCTGGACTCTCCGGTGGCTTTGGCAATGCATCGAAAACCTGTTGGTGAATAAGACTCAATTTAGCAGTCAAGTCGAAAAGGTAATCAATTAACATTGGGTATTCCAGCTGCTTAAATTCTTTCGGTCTAGGTACCCCCCAAACATTTGCAGGACGACCAAAAACTATTTCATAAGGACTAAGCCCTACTCTAGAATGCACAGTTGCTCTTGTTGATAGCAAAGCCAAAGGCAATGCGTCTGGCCAGGACAAACCCGTGGATGCTTGTATCTTAGCAAGTTTCAGTTTAAGGGTACCATTGTAACCCTCGACTAAACCCGCGGACTGGGGATGATTCGCACTATGAAACTTCTGTCTAATCCCTAGGCCGGCACACACACTCTGCATAACTTTCCCTACGAACTCACTTCCGTTGTCTGACCATACAATCCGTGGCATTCCGTATCTGGGGAAGTATTCTTTAAGAAGAGTTTTGGCAGTGGATAAGGCAGTATTGTCCTTCAGTGGGTATGCTTCGATCCATCTGGAGAAAGCACAAACTACCACTAGGACGTATTTCAGATTATTGCAACGATCCATGTGAATGAAGTCTAGCTGGATCACCTCAAAGGGGCAGGAAGGAGGAGCGAAGTGACCTGCAGGTGTGGGGATTCCCTTGCCAGGATTATGCATCAAGCATACCATACAATTCCTCACCACTCTCTCTGCACACTTACTAATCCCGTCATTCTTCCAGACCGGAGCCAACATCTTACAAATCCCTTTTGAACTGATGTGCGCTGTTCCATGTGCCATCGTTACTACTGCAAGCACATACGCATCAGGCAACATCCAACGCTGTTGTTCCGACAAATCAATCCAACACCCACTCGAGTCCAATTTACCCGTGCTCTCTCTCCATGCAAGTTTTTCCTCCTCAGTCGCCTCTTTCTGAATTTCCTTCACGCTTTCCACTGTGTTCTCACACATTCCAGACTCAGAAATCCATCTTGCAGACGTTGCAACATACATTCTACTCATCATATTTCTAGCTGTCTGTTTTGCAATCTCATCAGCAAAAGCATTCCCACGACCAACATCATCCGTGATTGCTTTATGAGCACTGCATTTCACAATCGCAACTTCAGTCGGCCAGGTTAGAGATTCCAACAAGTCATTAACTAGCTGACCATGTTGAATCTTAGTCCCATGGGACGTAATGAAACCTCTTTCTTTCCACAAACGGCCAAAACTATGGGCCACGCCGAACGCGTACTGACTATCTGTGAACACATTCACTCTCTTTCCCTTAGCTAAAACGCACGCTCTTGTTAGCGCGATCAATTCTGCAGCCTGGGCAGAATTCTGACTCACTCTTGCAGTCTCCACAATCGTACTCAAAGTTGTTACTGCATAAGCAGCAGTCACATCACCATTCTCCAATTTGAAGCAAGACCCATCAACATACAACGTGCCATCTGGATCTGATAACGGAGTGTCTTTTAGATCGATTCGTCCTTTTGTTTCTTCCTCAGTTTTGAAACAACAGTCGTGTGGTTCGGAATCACTCGACTCTTGGCTAGTCGGCAACAATGTTGCTGGATTCAATACATTGCATCTTTTGATCTGAATATGACTAGCTAACAGTGTCAGTTCATAACCTGATAATCTAGCACTGGTAAGGTGTTGCGTCTTGGTTCGGTTCATGAGTGTATCCACAGCATGAGGAACCATAACTACTAGCATGTTGTTCATTACTAAACCAGCAGATTGTCGAATGGAAGCTGCAGCTGCGGCTGTAGCTCTCAAGCAACTAGGCAACGCTCTAGCTACTGGATCTAATGTTGATGAAAAATACGCACAAGGGCGTTGTTTATCACCAAATTTCTGCGTCAAAACACTCAATGCACAACCTTCTCTCTCGTGGACATAGAGCGTGAATGGCTTACTGTAGTCGGGTGTACCCAATACAGGTGCTGAACACAGTGCATTTCGTAACTCAGAAAAACTCTGCTGACATTCAGCAGACCATGGTACCGGACTCGGAACACCTTTCCCAGTCAAGGCTACCAATGGTTTTGCTAGAAGAGAAAAATTTGGGATCCATTGCCTACAATATGAGGTAATACCTAAAAAGGCACGTACTTCTCTCTGCGTGCTAGGAACATTCATCTGTGTAATTGCTTTTATTCTCTCTGGGGTCAACTTCCTTCCCTCCTTTGACAAGAGATGACCTAGGTAGGTCACTTCTTGGCAGCAGTATTGCATTTTTGAAGGTGACACCTTGTGATTCAAATCTGACAAGTGATGCAATAAAGAAATCGTAGCTGTTTTGCAAGTTTCCTTGTCATCGGCAGCCACTAGAAGATCATCGACATACTGTACTAAAGCAGAACCACGAGGAAGTACGAAGGAATCTAACTGGCTTTTTAATGCTTGACTGTAAATGGATGGGCTTTCACAATAACCTTGTGGAGCGCGTTTAAATCTGAAACTTCGTCCTCCTAGAGAGAAACCGAAGATATCTCTGCTTTCCTCGGCTATCGGAATGCTGAAAAAGGCATTTTTCAAGTCGACAACTGAAAACCATGCTGCTGTAGCAGGAATCAACGTTAACAATGCAGTAATGTCTGGTACCACAGGAAACTGTGGGATCACAATTTTATTAACCTCTCTAAGATCAATTACGAACCTATATACTGGAGGCTTTGTTGGGTCAGTTCGTTTCAAAATAGGCAGTACAGGAGTATTACAGACATTACCTCTAGTTTCTTCTATAATGTCTTTCTTGATCAGGTCTTGTACTATCAGTAGGAGCGCACGCTCACCTTCACTAGAGATTCTGTATTGTGGAATTCGTGGAAGTTTGACATTTGCTTTCAAAGTTACTACATAGGGTGGAATTTCCAATAGACCTACATCATTAGGACCAGTCGCCCAAAGAGTATCAGGGAGTGAACGCAGCTCTGGTGGGAGCGCATCCATCGACAAGTACATCGGGGAGATTATTCTTTTACCCAACGTAAGCTGTACTCCTGCTGGAGAACAGTACAATGTCGCGTACAGGCGTTTTAACAAGTCTAAACCAAGCAGATTTTCGTTACAACCTGTCGTCAAAATCAGGGGTGCTTTCAATTGACGGGGTCCAACAGAAATAGACAAAGGACCAGAAACAGGGTTGTGAACAGGGGCGCCCGAAAAACCTACTGAAACGTTTGTTGAGCCAGACAAAGGTGCGCCAGGGAGTTTCGCATGTATGATAGAACTTTTTGCTGCACCAGTATCCAACAGAAACGGTTCGACTATACCTGATGTTGCTACTGCGACATAAGGCCCACTCTGATCTACTGGTACTGATACTACTCCCTCTCTTTGTCCATGGCTGTCCTAGTATTCACTTTGCTGAACTTCCTCACTAGTTTCATAATAGTCTTCGACATGATACTGTGGAGACCTATTCTGTTGGGCAGATTGTCCATTTCGCTGGTCGAAATAATTAGTGGGGCGATCACTTGTCTGTGGAGGCATAGCACCTCGTCCTCGACCTCTAGAGTTTTGCATAGAACTACCACGACCTCTCTGAGCTGCCGCAGCATTATTTTGCGTTCGAACTGGACATTCACTTTTGTAATGACCTTCCTTTTTGCAATAAGCACATTGATTCCATTGGTATTGTGGCCTTTGAAAATTATAATCCGTTCTTTGATATGACCCTTGCTGCATATTAGTTTGATTCATGCGAGGCGGATAAGCTTGCTGTAAAAGTACTTTAGTTTTTAAATCTTTCGTCTTTTTATCTGATTTTTCCTTCTCTTCTTTATCCCTATTTTCATAGTACTGAGCAGTCGCAAGTATTTGCGCAGTCGTAGAGACAGCCCACGCACTTTCAGAATTCTTTAATTTACTACTAAGTTCTGGCAACAGATTGTGCACAAATTTATCAACAAATAATCTCTGGCCTCCTTCTGTGCTCATATCCTGACCACTATGATCCACGAAAGTCTCCTCGAATCTTGTGAAAAAGTCGGAGACGCTTTCGTCTTTCTTTTGTTTGCACGCAGACAATTTGTCCCAGTTAACGCGCAATGCTGGCATCAAGGTTTTCATTAAATCGATTATTCTACCAGGCAAGTTAGCAATTAAAGGTTCAGGTTTGGAACCACCTATTTGTTGACCATCCGCTGCAATTATAGCTGCCCAGTCACCACCTAGGGCAACTGGATGATTCTCTTTACGAATTTTAGCCCAAATTGGTTGCGGTACTACATTACCAAATAGCAGATCTATGTCAGCCAAATTCAATACACAAGCGTCAACTGTCTGAGCCAACTCTTTGTAGTACCCTGCAGGATTTTTACGCGGATCTGGCAAGGCCTGTTTTACTGCTAACACTTCAGCTCGCTTCCATGGAATATGTATCCATACTCTCTGGAATTGGGCCGGAGCGGCTGCAATACCAAGGTTTACATTAGCTTGCACAGCTTCACGCCAAATTGGTGGAACCTCTCTCATTGGATATTGACGATTTTGTTTCGTACTACGTTTCTCTAATTCTCTTGGTGAACGAAGGGATGGGTCATTCCTATAACTTAAAATCAGTTCCATTGCTTCTTTTATATTTTGTCCAACTATCATACCTGCAGCAAACTCTTTCTGAACATTAATTAATTCTCCTAGATTTGATTCAGGGTCATCCTCTTCCAATTCCTCACGTAGAAGGAAACACATTTCATCGAACACATATCGTTGTGTCGGTTCGTTCCATTGCATAAATGTATCTAATACATCTTGTACATTATATCTTCCAACTTTCGAAACCCATCTAAGAGCAGTGGAATCTAATATTCCTCTTTCTTCAGTACTGGGAAGCTGACTACGTCTCTGCACAGAGTCAGAGGTAGGAGTCTTAATCAGAGTTTTATAGAAGGGAGATAGAATATTAGAGACAGAATCAGTGATTCTTCGACGAACAGAAAGCGGAGTCATAATATTAACAGAGGCAGTGAATAGAGTAGCAGTTGGAACAGATAGATCAGGAACAGTAGGAGTAGCAGGCAAAATAGCTTGTGAAGTAGCAGGTGTGAGCGACACAGGCATAGGTAAAGAAGCCGGCAACCCTAGAAGAGGGGTTGTCGAAGGAACATTAATATTGACTACAGGAGGTACAGGAACTTGATTCAGGGGAGCGGGAACAGGGACACCAGGTTGTCCAGCAACCGGTAATTGAACATTCGGTATAGGTGGAGCCGTAGCACCCTGTGCATACGGTGGGGGTGATCGTAACAAGTAAGACAACAGGGGATCCTTTTCAGGGTCCTCTACTATCTTAGCCGTACTCGATGGCAAAGCAGGATAGCACTTGTCTATCGCTAAATTACGCTCTCTATCGGCCACCTCCATCGCTTTCTCAGACTCGTTGAGTTGCAGCTGCCTAGCAGACTGTTCTAAAGTCAACTCTTGCTCTTTCTGTTCTTTCTTCAACTTTTTAATTTCTCTCTGTTTAGATTCTTTTCGCCAATAACGGAAAGAATCAAACATTGCCGGCCGGGCTTTCTTCTTAAACAACCTTCTTTCTAGATTATCGAGAACTTCAGGTTCAAAACTACCATGTAGTGGCCAACTAAGGACACCATCTTTCTCTGTGTAGTGGATCCATATCTCGTTATAAGAGATAGGGCCCACACCAAACTTGCAATAAAGATCATAAAGGGGAGTTCCAATCGGAGGAACCAAACACGAGTCCTCCAACTGGGAATCACTGTTGCAACTAAAACAAGACAACATACAATTTTTCCGACTTACCATTTTATAATCCGGAACACAAAACAAACAAGACACAAACAGAAAAGATGCGCACTCGAACCAAGAACTTAGGCCTACCAGAACTGACAAATGTATCGATACCTGAACTGAACAGAATGATTATCGTAACCAGAATAACCAGTGATAACCTTACAGAACTGAACTGAACTGAGAACTAAAAGGATTATCCAAATAGGAGCAACCCTTACAAAATAACCAACTAGCAACCACTGAATACTTAACTGAGGCACTGAAGACGTCACCAAGGAGAAACCCGTCACGTTTCGCCGTACTGAGGACTGCACCTCGGGTCCAAGACAGGGCGACGGTCAAGGCAACGGACCACTGCAGCCGTCTGAACGGGAACCCTCGTGGAAGAGAACGTCGGGGCCACTTTTGCGATATGCCGGGATCGATGAAGTGGGGCGCCTCCCTCTGAAATCTTCACACGAAGCTCCTCGAACTCTTCAGGCTTTTGGACCGGTACCGAATGACGTCGCCCCACGTTGGGCGCCAATTGGAGTTCTGGACTTTTTGGTTCCGTCCAGAGGTGTCAGGGATAACACCCGAAGACCCCGGAGTTCCACCTGTCTCGGTGCACAAAACAAACAGAAACACGGGCTTCTCGATGGTGGCGTCAAAGACCAAAGGTTTATTACTGCAGGGACACAGAAGTCACAGAAACTACACATGGGCAGTATCTAGGAGCCTGTTCAATTTGTACAAAGAGGGTTGCTCCTTATATACTAAATATTGGGCTTCAGGCAAATTCTTTACATGTTACCACAGTTCTAAACATTCGTGTCTTAAACAATAAATATTTGGCGTTGCACAGGAATCGTCAACAGTATCTGATGTCAAAACATTACGAATGAGGGGTTCCCACTAGTCCATCATAATCCCATGTCAATTCTTCATTCAAGACCCGGACCGCCTCATCGTAAATTTCGTTACCTCCCCCTAATAAAGGCCCAGAAGGAAAGGAGCAGAGCCAGGTGCAGAAGATAGAAAGACAGGATAAGAAATGTTTGTGGGTCGTAAATGGGCACGGTTACCAGCTTCGGCCGCCTAATCATGATCAGGCCAACGAACACAAGAACCAGTATAGCAGGACTGGCCTCAGGCTGGGGAGGCAGTTCTTGCCGAGTCATGCTGCCACAGCGTTGCTGGCCTAAGGTGCATGTGTCACTAGCAAGGTGAATCGCCGGTTAAGGCCTACGTGTCCTTAAATAAGAAGAAGTCATTGCGTGTCCATTGACTATGTGAGGGCAAGGAATACAAAATGGCTTCCGTGTTCTAAGATGGATGCCATGGGTAAATCACAAATGTGTTGGTAACAGGAGTGCTCTTGCTCGTAGCATAGCGAAAACACCAGGATATACTAAATGGATCATTTGCGGTTCACTGATACCAAAATTATGTATTTACGACAATGTTAAAAACACGAGTAAAATCGTCACGGAACCTCAACACGGCAGTGCAGTTAAGGGAGTTTTGTCAGGGGATGGGGGTGCCTGTGGGGACGAGAGCTGTAAAAGAAGAGCTCTGTACCGCCTTAAGGGCATGGGTAAGGGCCCACCCAGAGGAAGAAGAGGATGGGGAACAGGTCACACACGGGGAGGTGGACACTCAGGAAGACCCAGGCCTACTCAACATTGACATATCAGACAATGTATTGCCAGGAAAACGTTCCGGGGCAGGTAGCAGTGTATCTAGGGAGAGTGTGTCACCAAAGGAGTACGAGGACAGGAGGGAAGACAGGCGATTGAAGTGGGAGCTTGCCAAGTTAGAGTTAGAGAGAGAAAGGGAAGATAAGCAGTTTGCTTTGGAGAGAGAAAAATTAGCATTGGAAGAAAGGAAGTGGGTGCACGAGCTGCAGCTCAAGGAAATGGAGCTGCAAGCATTGCAGTTGAGTGCCCCAGGAAGTCCTAATGGTGGCAGCGTACCAGGAGCTCATCAGGAGCACAGATTCTGGTTACCCAAGGAGGTGATAGCGAGCTACACCAAGGGGGATGACATTGCCAGGTGGTTGGAGGCGTATGAAGTGGCCTTGACTGCCCATGGGGTGCCTGAGAAACACTGGGGAGGTGGTTTGTACCGGTATATACCTCCTGATGTCAGGGACTCACTCCTGTATTTGGAGAAGGCAGACCAGTTTAGGTATTCCCCCATGAAGGAGGCGCTTATCAAACATTTTGGCCCACCCCTGAAAGGTATCGCCAGAGGTTTCGTGGCAGCCATAAGCTGTCCACGCAGAATTGGGTGGATTTTTTTTGAGTATGCCCGAAAGGCTCTGGATGGTTGGGTGCGTGGCAGCGAGGTGCGAGATTTTGAGGGTCTGTATAACCTTTTTTTGAGAGAGCACCTCTTGGATAAGTGTTTTCCGGAGTTGCGCCAACATTTGGTGGACCGCAAGCTTACTGATTCCCGTGAGCTCGCGGAGGAGGCGGATATTTGGGTTAGCACCCGGGTGTCACACAAGGGCCCCGGGGGAGATGGCCCGAAAGGTGGACAGGGCGCCCCTCAGAAGAAAGAGGGGGGAGATAAAGGAACAGAGTTCTCACGAGGCCCACAAACTAGACAGTTTGGGAAAGGAGTAGGTACCCCACCTCAGAACCGTTCCCCAAAACCCACTTACCCTGACAAGAGTCAGCAGCCAAAAGTGGTCCGGTGCTATGAGTGCAGAGAGGTCGGGCACTACAAGGGAGAACCCCAGTGTCGCAAACGGCCCCAGCCCACACTGGTGGCAAGAGTCCCGGGGTGGCTAGTATAGCACTTGGGTTGGAGCTGCCCCTAGATAGGGAAGGGGAGTGGACAGGCCTGACCCTGGTTTCACTCGGGGATAGAGAGATGGTCCCAGTGACGCCCTTACCATCGAATACTGCTAAGTACCAGCTGAGGGTGAAGGTCAATGGGGAGGAGGTGGACGCTCTGAGGGACACAGGAACCAGCATGACCACTGTAGTGAGGCGGCTGGTGTCCCCTGAGCAGGTTGTTCCTGATGTGTACCATCCGGCCGTGTTGGCTGACGGCAGAATGAGCTACTATCCCGTGGCTCAAGTTCCCTTTGATTGGGGACGAGTGTCAGGCCCGTTGAGAGTTGCGATCAGCCCTGCCTTGCCTGTGAACTGTCTGCTCGGTAATGACCTCGAACATACCGCCTGGAAGGAAGTGAAGTTTAAGGCCCAAACTGAGATGCTGGGATTACCAGGGTGCACTTGCGTAGTCACGCGGTCCACAGCTGCCCGGCAAGAAGCTCAACCCGGGTTGGAGCCTGAAACAACGGCCCAACCCACTGTCGGTCCAGAGGAGAGTGTTGTGGAGGACACACCCCGTGTGATGGATGGGGAGCCTGCGGAGGTAACCCCGGAGTCCGTGGAGGTGGATGTCGTCCGTGGGGGATTTGCCGACCCTTGCCGGGTGGCATGTGGAAGGAGGTCCTACCCGGGAGGAATTCTGTCGGGCGCAAAAGGAGTGCCCCACGCTTGAAGGCATGCGGCGACAGGCCGAAGCCCAAGCGTCGAACAAGGAGACCGGCGGCTATCACGTGTATTGGGAGGATGGCCTCCTGTACAGTGACCCAAGGGTTCCGGTGCATGGGTCCTCAAGGCCTTAGTGGTCCCCCAGTGTTACCGGGCCTTTTTGATGGAACTGGCGCATGAGATACCTCTAGCCGGACACCTGGGCCAGGACAAGACCTTTGCGAGGCTAGTCCCACATTTTTATTGGCCTAGGATGAGAGTTGCCTCTGACACCTATTGCAAGACCTGCAAGACTTGCCAGGCCAGTGGCAAGACTGGGACCAAGTTGAAGGCCCCATTGGAACCACTCCCAGTGGTCGGGACCCCTTTCGAGAGGGTCGGTATTGACATTGTTGGGCCATTGGACCCTCCGACCTCTGCGGGACATCGGTTCATTTTGGTATTGGTGGACCACGCCACTCGGTACCCGGAGGCCATCCCTCTGAGGACCGTTACTGCACCTGTGGTGGCGCGGGCCCTGATGGGGATATTTACCCAAGTGGGATTCCCCAAGGTCGTGGTGTCGGACAGGGGCACAAATTTCATGTCGGCCTACATGCAGGCCATGTGGAAGGAGTGCGGAGTGACCTATCGGTTCTCCACTCCTTACCACCCCCAGACTAACGGGCTCGTAGAGCGCTTCAACAAGACCTTGAAGGGGATGATCCGGAGTCTGCCAGAAGACCTGAGGCGGAAATGGGACATCCTCCTCCCTTGCTTGCTGTTCTCGTACCGCGAGGTACCCCAGAAGGGAGTCGGGTTCAGCCCCTTCGAACTGCTCTATGGCCATCCCGTTAGGGGACCCCTCAGTCTGGTCAAAGAGGGGTGGGAGAAGACTTCGAAGAAGCTTCCCCGTGATGTTGTCAGCTACATGCTGGCATTCCGCAGCCAGATGGCCAAGCTGTGGAAGGAAGCCTCAGACAATCTGGAGGCTAGCCAAGCCGTCATGAAGGAGTGGTATGACCGCAACGCTCGGACGGAAGAGTTGGACGCTGGACAGAAGGTGTGGGTCATGGAGCCTGGGGAGCTTAGTGCCCTCCAGGACTGGTGGACTGGTCCGTACGAGATTGTGGAGCAAAGAGGACAGACCACCTACGTCGTGGACTTGAAGACCCCCCGACAACCCCACCGGGTGCTCCACGTCAACCGCCTGAAGCCTCATCATGAGCGATCAGAGCTTGCTCTCCTCATGGTGACGGATGGGAGCGAGGAGGAGGGAAGTGAGCCTCTTCCTGACCTTCTAGCAGCTCAGGAGAAGGATGGTTCAGTGGAGGGAGTTGTCCTCTCCCCATCCTTGACCCCAGAACAACAGAGGGACTGCCGCCAGGTTTTGGCGCAGCATGCCTCATTGTTCTCCCTCACGCCTGGAATCACACATCTGTGTACCCATGATGTGGACACAGGGGACAGTCCGCCAGTGAAAACCAAGTCTTACCGGCTGTCCGATAAAGTAAAGAACAGCATCCAGGGTGAGGTGACCAAGATGCTGGAGTTGGGTGTGATCGAACCCTCCAGCAGCCCGTGGGCTAGTCCGGTCGTGCTGGTGCCGAAAGCGGCACCCCAGAACTTCGGTTCTGTGTGGATTATCGGGGGTTGAACTCTGTCACCAAGACAGATGCTCACCCGATACCACGGGCAGACGAGCTGATTGACCGTCTGGTAGCAGCCAAGTACCTCAGCACCATCGACTTGACATCAGGGTACTTGCAGATTGCCATGGCCGATGGAGCAAAGGAGAAGACAGCGTTCTCCACCCCCGAGGGCCACTTCCAATTTCGAGTGATGCCCTTCGGCTCAAGAATGCTCCGGCCACCTTCCAGCGGTTGGTGAACCCGGTATTATCTGGCCTGGAGTCCTGCTCAGCAGCTTACCTGGATGACATAGCTGTCTTCAGTAGCAACTGGGAGGACCATCTGCAGCATCTCCAGGAGGTGCTGCGGGCGTTACAACGGGCTGGCTTGACCATCAAAGCTAGCAAGTGCCAGATTGGACAGGGCTCTGTCGTGTACCTGGGACACTTGGTGGGCGGAGGTAAGATGCAACCCCTCCAGGCCAAAATTGAGACCATCATGGCCTGGGAGTCCCCCAAAACTCAGACTGAGGTCTGAGCTTTCCTCGGCCTCACGGGCTATTACCGCAGATTCGTCAAGGGGTATGGTACCATCGTGGCCCCCTTGACCGATTTGACGTCCAAAAAGCAGCCACGTCAGGTCATCTGGACGGCTGCTTGCCAGGAGGCATTTGAAACACTGAAGCGCACGATGTGCACCGCTCCGGTGCTGGCCACTCCGGACTTCCAAAAAGAATTTGTCGTGCAGACAGATGCCTCAGAGCATGGCGTAGGCGCCGTGCTGTCGCAACTCAACGATGATGGCCAAGACCAACCTGTGGCCTTCATCTCCCGAAGACTCCTCCCGCGGGAACGGCGATGGTGTACCATCGAGCGAGAAGCCTTTGCTGTGGTCTGGGCTTTGAAGAAGTTGAGGCCATACCTCTTTGGCTCTCACTTCCTGGTTCAAACCGACCACCGACCCCTTCGCTGGCTCATGCAGATGAGAGGCGAAAATCCCAAGTTGCTAAGGTGGTCCATTTCCCTACAGGGGATGGACTTTAGGGTGGAACATCGACCCGGAGCTGACCACTCCAATGCTGACGGTCTCTCCCGGTTTTTCCGCCTTAGTGACGAGAACTCCCTTGAGGTTGGGTAGCTCTCCCCACTTTCAGCTGGGGGGGACGCATGTTAGACCTGTCAGCCCTAGGGTGGTCTTTCCCTGTGATTTTTTGCCCTTGCCTCATTTTTTCCACCTACTTTTTGTTGGCCCTTAGGTCTTCGGGCACCTTTTCATAGCTAATCTGTGTTAGGGTGCAGGTGCTCTCTCCTTCCAACATGGCTGCCACTGGGCCCTGCTACTGCAGCGTGGTCTTTTTAGTGTAGCACCCTAGTTGACAGGAGCAGGCTGGGTCCCCATACAATGTTGCAACACCAGCCACCCAGCCCCTGTCCATAGTTAGAGTGGGGAAGCTCCTGGAACCTTCCAGAAGAAAGGCACACCTGACTTTTCCCGCCTTAGAGAGTGGTCACCTGACCTGGGCATATATAAGCAAGGGAGGGAACTTTTTCTAGTCAGTTGGGGCATCACTGACCTGGGGAACCCACGCAGGAGTTTTAGGCGGGAGGGCCTAGTGAGGAACCTATGCTACTGGGAGTGACAGGATTTAGGTGCTGCCTCTTAAGCTGGGTGAGGTGTCCAAAGCTAGCCCCCTGATCTGGCCCAGTGGTAGGGAACCCCAGGGACCATCTGCAGTGACTGAGGAGAAATTCTTCAAGCCTTCAACTCATCACCCCCCCCTCTTCCACTTCAAGAAACAAGCAACTAAGGGCGCAGAACCATCCAAGCGCCAAGAAAACTGCTTCCTGAGACCTGGTACTGGACTGTGCTGCCCTGCCCATCCCCTGCCTACAACTGGGCCTACCTGTCTCCCCCTGACTGAACTGTATGACAAGCGCTATTATTTGCTCACATCCTGCCTGCCCTGAGCTAACTGTGCCCTCGTGACTCTAGTGCTGAAGTCCCCTGTGAGGCACTGGAATTCCAAGGCGTTTTTCCCCTCAGGGATCATCCTGCCTGCGAGGCGCTGCGTTGGCCTCCCAAGCGCTCACCTGCTGTCCCCGAGCGCTGTGCCCAGAAGCGCTAATTGCCAGCCCAACTCACCGCCACGGCCCGGAGCTGTCCGCGCCCTCCCGGGGCGTTGTCGAATCTCCTCAGAGGGAGCGTGTATCCCCCCTCGGCGGCCCCCGTATGCCAGGAGAGGGCCGCTGGAAACCCTGAGAGGCCACGCTGGGCCGGGAAGTAACCTCCTTTGTCTGCCCCGGTGCTCCGGTGAATGGGCACGCCATTGATCCCCCCTCGGCAGCCCCCGGTGTCAGAAGAGGGCCGCCGCAATGTAATCACTTGGCCGCTAGGCCTGAGGCCTTCCCCTACCTGCAGCACATGACGGGGGGACTCCGGCCTCGTCATCGGGCACGCCCCCCGCCATGCCGCACATCCGAACAGGCTGCGATTCATCGCGGAGGGGGCCCGAAGCTGGAAACGCCCCTCCGCTTGGTCCCGCAGTGTTTGTTTCTTGCCCCTGGCGCCGGTGCGCTGTAGCAGCGTTTGGCACCGCGCCAGGCCACGAGAGGTCCCCCAACCGGCGGAAGCTTCTCCCGCCGACTCCAGCCTACGCAAGGGCCCCGGAGGGCCGAAGCATAGAGGTAACCCCCTGGGGAGGAGGGCGGTAGGCCGAGTGTGGCCCGAGGTCGCTCCTCCCCCGGGGTTAACTGTGACTGGGCCCTGTTGGCCCCCTTTTGAATGTGCCTCAAGCATTTGGAGGCTGGAGGGTCAGACACTTTCCTCATTAGATAGTAGTGCACCATATTTACAAGCCTGATATGTTCAACGTGCACCATATTTACAAGCCTGATATATTCAACGTGCACCATATTTACAAGCCTGATATATTCAAAGTGTACCATATTTACAAGCCTGTTAATGAGAGGGAGAGTCACTTCACTGTACTGAATTTTCTTGCAGAGGTGGACTTCCACAATATTCTGATGATCTGATCTGGGTCGCAAACCGATCTGTATTCACAAGAAGAAAGGCTTGTAGTTGCTGACTAAAGGCTGTGTTCTTTGAAGTTCCTTGTTCGACTGATAAGTACTTGCTGATATGTTTTATTACCTTCTAGGAAGAGCGTCCATGAGAGGTCTGATGTGTTACTTACACGCAATACTAAAGTCGCTTCTTGTAGGATCCTCCAGGTTTATACAATTACCCCCTTTGCCTGTCAGAGAGTCTGATGCGACAGGCGGGGTTAGTTAATGTTTCATTGCTTAGATGAGCTGGTTATTATTTTAATGAAAAGTCTTAACGAAATGTTTAATGAAACGTATACCCCTTTACAGGAAATGCAATCTGCACGTTATTCATGAAATGTCTTAATGAAATGCTTATCTGGAATGCTAATGAATTACCAATGCATTGATCTAATTGAAAGCCTACATAAAATATCTTGATTTTTCAACTACAGCTACTGGTGTGGTCTCCATTATTGCGCCACTGTGGGTTTCATTGGATGTGTGTGTTAAGTAGCTGCTTTACACGCAAGCCCCTGGCTGCCTTCCTGCTCGAGCCATGCTACCCCCCGGAGAACTAGTGGTCCCAGTTCTTACAGGTGGGAAGAGAGAAGGAAACAGAACAATGACATTCCCACATAGAATATTTACCTAGAATGGTGTGGAGACCAACCCTGGCCACGGATCAGTCAAAGGATAGAACCCCAAAGTGCAAGTGCCAACGAGACAACAGGTGCCAACCAGAAATCGGGACAGGTGCAGCCAAATTTGGATCAGGACAGGACCACCACAGGCTAAGACCGGCACCACAGTTAAAGTTGCTATGCCAGCGCTACAACCCTCTCTGCAGCTAACAGTCTAACCCCGATTGGGTTATTGAATCTTCCCTCAGAGTGCTCCACCAACACCCTTGCTCCCGAACCCCAATTGGGTTATCGAATCTTCTGACAGAGTGTTTCCCCAGCACCTCTGCTCTCGATCACCAATTGAGTGCGTCGGGTCAGTGACAGGTCAGCTATTTGGACAAGTCGGACAAATTAGCTAACTAAGCCTATTCTAGTTATTCTATTTTCCAGGACAGTGTACCAACCCCCAATGTTGTAAGTGTAAGGATCCCCAATTTTGATTAGACAAGAGACGGGAGAGATCATCACACCATACTAAAATGAAACTTTTACTTCTGAATATTCTATTAACGTTCCCGCCCATCAAATTTAGTTCTCCCGTGCATCTTTATTCCACCCAACAATGAATGTTCTTATAGAAATACGTTAACAATATTTTCTTCCGCCTGGGGTCAGCAGGTTAGATTCCCAGGCGCATCTTCTAGTGTGCTGTAAGCTTGGCCTGGCTTCAATGTCAAATGACTTCAGCTCCTTCTGAAGTTTGACATGCGCAGTGTGGGTTTTCAAGATGGAGTAATAACACTCCCAGGCCCAAGATTATCGTTACATGAAAAATAGAAAAGAAACAGTTTTATAACACAGAATAAATGAACGTACTGTATACCACTTATCTCTACTCTATTCCCATTACTTTTATTTTATGTATTGCGTTAATGATTAGGCAAGATGAACAGCTTAGCAAAAGCAGCGATGCAAGCTTCATGCATGCTGTAAGACAAAGCAGCCATTTTAGTTCTAGTGCGCAGAAGCAAAAGTTTCCCTCCAAGCGAAAGATACGCCATGTCACATGAGTGTGACAGACGCATGCGCAGTAAGAAATCCCGCGTAGCAGCAGCCATTTTAGTGCAAGCGGATTATTGTTAGTAGAAACATATAAGCAAGCTTCTTCTTGATACCTAATATGTTGTGTAATGCAATATTAATTAAGACAAAACATGTTAGTTAGTACATTATGTTAGTAGAGAGGGTTGAGTACAAGCAAGTCGCTTTACGTGCGCAACCTTGCTCCATCCCTTACGCCAGGGAGGCTAACGACACACTCCGCCACTTCATTGTACATATGCCCCGTAGTTTTCAAGGTTGTATGCTATGTTTTCGCCTTCACTACATCGTGATGAATTACATAATTGTAGGAAGACACGTCCACAATGCCCTTTTATATTTTTATTTTACGTGTAGCTAAATATGTTTTATTTCACTAATTTAGCTCTGTTTTTTAATCAAACAACTCTTACGCTTTTGTAGACTAGCATACCTGAAACACAAAGTGTCCACCATACATTGGAGGCGATGTAGTGGCAGCCGATTTCCTGGAGGTGGTGTAGTAGGGAACAGATTTTCAGAGTCTGCTGAACAGGTATTCTACATCAATTCATTTTTTTTAGGCAGCTCTGTCTTTTTTGATTGGCTTAGAATGGCTAGTGCAGAGAGAGGAGATGGCTGTAGACAAGCGGCAGTTGCATTTTTCAATGGTCTTTTTCGGGTTTTACTTCCTCTTGCTTTATTTTGTAGTTTGCATATGCAGAGTTTAAGGAAAAAGGGTCTCATAGCATCCTTAAGATATTTTTGAAAAAAGTTGAGGTGTACCCCAAATTTTTCCGAGAAATATGTTTTTGGTCTGTCTCTTTTTTTGGGAGTATTTTGAAGATAGGACCAAGATGAAGGGGTAGAGGGAGCTTGTGAGGGGAGTGGCGAAGCTGTAATGATAGAATGGTGCCAAGAGTGCACTTTTCCATTGAGAATATTTGTAACTGTGCGTCGCAAACATCAATGAAAGAATGCTCCCCAAATGTCCAATGCAGATTTAATTTTCTGTCCCTCAGTTCTTTTCCGAGTTTTGGGAAAACTTTTGTTGAAAATATTTTATTACTAATTTCCAATGTATCTGTCCAGTGTGATTTTTGTGATTTGCTCATGTTTTCACTTTAAGACAATTAGCAGGTTAGAATTCTAGAACATAGCCTGGCGATTTCGCCAGGCTATGTTCTAGAATTCTAACCTGCTAATTGTCTTAAGCCAAAATACGGTTTTATGTTAAGACCCGGAAGCCAAAATTATGCAATGTATCCCTTTATTGCCACTACTCAGCAGCATGTTAAAAGCTTCTAGAATATAGAACCTAAACAAGCATTCCAAAGATAACAAACCCCCCAGCAACCATTCCTCTTCCTTCTTTTATTGCTGCTGCTCATGAAGATAAGTATAACTTTATGGCTCCTTGTATTAAGATGGATTTATGTTGAGTTTTGAGCTGTTTGTGTGCTAAGTTTGAAAGATGAGATGTTCTTGTCCCTTGCTGGGTATTTAGTAATGAATTGCTATATTGCAATGAGCAATGTTGAGTGATTTATTCATTATGTGACTTTAAATGTCGTTTTTTTTCTTCAATGTAGCTAATTAGGTCCCACTCTTGGCAGGCCTCTTTCTGAAATCGCTTTGGGATTTAACATATACTCCCCTTGAAGGCTCTTCGGGGCCGAGCTGGATACTTAATTTTCGCTTGGGCCTAACCGACACTCCGTCTGGGCTCGCGGAGTAACGTTGTCATGGAAACTTTCCATGCAGAGTCTTATCTGTTGCCATCCAGGGCTTTGTGACGCACAAATGGAGTCGGGTCTGCTCACACGCCTTGCAGAGCACACCTGTTGTGTTCCTGTTTCTGCACACCTGTGACGCCACAGGCGTGCAGCGTTAGGTCATGTGACCTAGTAGAATAAAGAGGGGCCACGCACGCACGTACGCCAGTTAGGCACGGGTGCGGAGAGCCATAAACGTCCCTAAGTGTCCGTCTCATTTATTTCAACGGCCACGTGTTAGGCCTTAGCCAACCCAGGTGCCCCCCGAGTGTAGGGCCCGAGTTTATGCCCCTAGGGACCACACAACCACCCCAACAAAACAACAACTGGCGATGAGGGTGGTTGCCGAGCCCTCGCCGCGTGTGTGGTACGCCTGTGTCCTCTTGCGGCGGCCGCGAGCGTGTGCCCTTGCTCGCGGTGCTCGTGCTCCAAGGCCCCACACACTGTGCGAACACACGGACGACGTGCAGAGCCCGCCGGGCGTGCAGGAGAGCTGTTCTCCCCCCTGCGCCCCGCCCGCCGGCCTGCCGTCTTGCCCCCGGACCCTACGGGGCGTGCCGCTGCGGTACTCGTTCAGCCCGCAGGCTCCCATTCGGTGCCGTAGCGCCCCTGGCCAGCGCCGCACCCGGCCTCCTTGCCGGTGCGTGAAGCGCGCTTCCGACTAGGCCCGCACGTCCGGATCTCCGCACCGGAGCCGCGCCCCACCATTTCCCACGCATCGCGCGGACGCGGTGCCTTCGGCTCCTGCAGGCGGCCGCTATCGCGCGCGGGGGACGCGCAGGTCGAGCGTGCCCTGCATTCTGCTGCCTCTAGGGGACAACTGCGCCTGCGCTCACCCACGTCCCACTATTCACACGGTACCTGGGCAAACTCCACGGAAGGGGTAGAAACACACGTGGTGACAACCTTTACACCGGACTCTTGGCCATCGACTCCCTGGTGATCACCCCACAGCTCGCCCGGCACACCGCGCCCGATACCCCACCAGTTGTGCCATGGCCACAATACCACCCATCGAGCCCTTTGTGGTGGAAGGCTCACCATCCTCACTGGCTCCCAAATGGAAAGACTGGGTGGACAGGCTTTTGGTTTTCTTTGAAGCCACAAAAGTTCACAAAGAACAGAAGAGTGCCATGGTGCTCCACCTAGGAGGCAAAGATGTGCACTCCATCGCCAAGACGCTAACAGAGGCGACTCCAAAGACTCATCACTCACTCATCAACGCCCTGAATGCACACTTCGAACCCATGGCCAATCAGGACTATGAAAGGTTTATATTCAGGCAAGCACGGCAACTGCCGGAGGAGTCATTGGACGCGTACCACACCAGGCTCAAGCGACTGGCGCTGTCCTGTGGATTTGCGGACACCACGGAAGAAATACGAGGTCAAATAATCCAGGGCTGCGCCTCGGCAAAGTTAAGAGAACGAATACTGGAAGAGTCAGGAAAACCACTAGCTGATATCCTGACCCTCGGTCGCACGAAGGAACTGTCCAAAGCTTGAGCTGCTCACATGGAGGCGGCCCTCCAAGCACCGGTCAAAGCAGAACCAGTCAACAGAATTCAGGTCAACTCACCGACCAAGTGGAATAAGAAACCCGCTAGGACATCGGCAGGGGCGTCCGGCAATCCCTGCGGATACTGTGGAGGCCCGAACCATCCGGCACCAGAATGGCCCGCTCGAGGGAAGCGATGCTCAGGGTGCGGCAAGCTCAACCACTTTGAAAAGGTATGCCGCTCGAAGAAATTCCGCAAGCCCCGACAGGTGGTAAACGCAGTGCCGGAAGGTGACCCGAGCCAGAGTGACATGGACGATGATGAAGAAGAGGAAAGAACGGTGCACAAAGTGCACATGATTGGCACAGCTACTCGCCGAGCTAGGAAACTCCCACAATGCCCAATCAGAGTGGCTGAGCAGGACATCATGGCCGTGGTGGACACAGGAGCCACCATCAATCTTATGAGTGCAGCCCTTTACAGGACAATGACTCGACCCCCTGTTCTGAGTCCCTCGCCCATCACCGTGTTCGCATACGGCCAGGAGACCCCCCTCAAAATCAGAGGAAAGTTCAGGACAGTAATCAACCACGGCGACAAGACTGTCACCACGACCGTCTTCGTGTCGGAAGATGGGCAGGGCATGCTACTTGGATGCCGGGCTGCAGAAGACCTCGGAGTCGTCACATTCGCATTCGGAGTTCACGAAGAGTCAGTGCAGTAGCTCATAATGGACTTCTCAGACATATTCAAGGGCATTGGCCGGTTCACAGGTCGCGAAATACACCTACATGTTGACCAGACAGTGCAGCCAGTAGCCTTGCGACATCGCCATATCGCCTTCCACCTCAGGCCCCTGGTGGAAGAAGAACTTAAAAAGCTAGAGGCAGCAGGCATCATCGAAAAAGTGACGGGCCCTACCCCCTGGGTATCGCCCATCGTGGTAACTCGAAAGCCAAAACAGCCAGGAGCTGTCCGAATCTGTGTGGACATGCGCCTTCCCAATGCTGCCATCAAAGGGGAACGCCACATCACGCCTACCATTGATGATCTGATTGGAGAAATGGCAGGGGCCTGCTGGTTTTCGAAACTGGACCTCCGGTCTGGATATCACCAATTGGTGTTGGATAAAGAATCGCGAAACATAACAAAGTTCTCGACTCACATAGGTCTCAGGAGGTACACCCGACTCAGCTTTGGCGTATCCAGCGCAGCGGAAGTATTCCAGAATGTGATCCAGGAACTGATCGCGGACATACCGGGTGTGATCAATGTCAGCGATGACCTTATGGTACACGCCCGTACCATCGCAGAGCACAACCAACGACTGGTGCAGGTGTTCCGAAGGCTAAGAGACGCTGGCCTCACCCTACATAGAGAGAAATGTGAGTTCCTGCGGCGGAAGATAGGATTCTTCGGATACACATTCTCCGCGGACGGAGTCAACCCGGATCCGGAGAAGGTCAAGGATGTTAAAGAAGCCAAACCCCCCACCACCGTCACCGAAGTTCGCAGTTTCTTAGGGATGGTCAACTACTGCGGGAGATTTATCAGAGATCTCGCCAACCTTACACTCCCCCTGAGAGAGCTCACGAAAGACTCTACACCTTGGACATGGGGACCGGAGCAAGAGAAAACCTTCGAGAGCATCAAGGCAGCGTACTCGGACACCACAACCTTAGCCTTCTTCGACCCCAGAAACCTCACCCTAGTGGCTGTAGATGCTGGTCCAGCAGGGTTAGGTGCGGTGCTGAAACAGCGGGATGAAATGGACTGGACGCTGGTGGCGTTTGCCAGTCGTTCACTCACGGACACGGAACAACGCTACTCACAGATTGAAAAAGAGGCCATAGCCATACATTGGGGATGTTGACACTTTCATCTCTATCTATATGGAAAACCATTCACCGTAATCACGGATCACAAGCCGCTAGTTGCACTATTTTCGGGGACCTCGACAAAACCACCACCCGCATAGAAAAATGGATGCTGCAACTCCAAGATTACAATTGCCAAGTTGAATACCAACCAGGGGCACGGAATCCTGCCGACTACCTCTCACGGCATCCACGGGAAGCTACACCAGAAGAAATGGAGGATGCCGAAGACACGGAAGCCTATGTCAAGTGTGTCACTGCACGATCATGTCCACGTCCCATTTCCGTAAGTGATATTGCAGAGGCCACTTTGAAAGATGATTGTCTACAAAGGTCCCGGGAAGCCCTTCAGAGGGGAAACTGGCACCGCGCCAAGGAGGACTGGAAACTACTCACACCGGAAGCCCAACGAATCATGGAGAGCTTGCACCATGTAAAAGGGGAACTGAATGAAGATAACACAGGCTGCCTATTACGGGGACACCGGCTGGTAATACCCTCGGTCTTGACTGAACAAGTGGTACAACTGGCCCATGTCGGCCACCAAGGAATGGTTAAGACCAA
Source organism: Lissotriton helveticus (assembly GCF_964261635.1). NCBI lineage: Eukaryota > Metazoa > Chordata > Amphibia > Caudata > Salamandridae > Lissotriton > Lissotriton helveticus. The sequence goes on from NC_136065.1 coordinate 635,440,467, forward strand.
GGCAAGATTGAGGACCAAAGTGTGGTTCCCACTCATGGATGATCTAGTTGAGAAGACTGTAAGATCCTGCGCAGCCTGCCAAGTCACGGGAGACGTTCTGCGAGAAGCCCCAGTCCTAGTGGAGCCTCGGCCACAACAACCGTGGGAGCGTGTCAGCATGGATTTCGGCAGCCTACCTGACGGGCGACACACCCTAGTCGTAATTGATGATCATTCCAAATATCCAGAAGTCGAAATCATAACCAACACCAGTGCTGCGGAGGTAATACCCAAACTGGAAAAGATCATAGCCGCTCACGGAGTGATACGTGAACTGCGGACGGACAATGGGCCCCCATTCCAAGGCCAAGAACTAGCCAACTACCTGAACACCCTTGGCACTCGGCATCGCCGCATCACCCCCCACTGGCCGCAAGCCAATGGAGAAGCGGAACGCTTCATGAGAACCCTGAACAAAGTAATCTGGATTGCACATGACAAAGGACAGTCAGTGGAAATGGCCATATTCGCATTCCTACGGAGCTACAGACAACCACCCCACACCACCACAGGGGTGGCTCCGGCACACATTCTCATGGGACGCGTAGTGACCGACTCCATTCCCCATCATCCACGATGGACACCGGAGGTGGCGGATGAAGACAGAATCACATGGAAAAGGCAGAAAGCCTATGCACAAGTCAGCAAGAGAAGGGGGGCTGTGGCAGCCAAGATCAACAGAGGGGACTTGGTGCTATTGAAAAACAGAGCGACCAGCGGGAAATTCAGGCTGACCTATGAACGGGGACCCTGGCGTGTCATCAGTGTGAAAGGCACCCGCATAATAGCCGCCAGAGGGAGAGAAGTTGTGACCAGGAATGTGTCCCATTTCAAGCAGTTTCACCCTGAACCGGAGCTGAGACCAACCTCAGAACCACCAACAGCCAACAATGCGGATGCCAGTCCAGCCGTCCTAGACTCAACTGCAGGCCAAGAGGACTCTCTGAGAGACACTAGTCCCGAGGAAGCCAGTGGTTGTTTGGACGACGCTGAGAACAACACTGGAGGTCAGGAAGTTCCTGATTCCGCAACCAACAGTCCACGACTCACAGTCCGGACCAGTGATGACGTCACCCCGAGGCGAGGGAGGTCCCAATACAGGCTGAGAAGAAATCCAGAGCCCTCCCGTCGTCTTCGGGATCACTTCACGTAAGACTGTTCTGATGCCAACCATGCCTGTTTTTGCTAGAGTGTTGTTAGTTCCATATCGTGCATGTTGATCTGAAGTGCCTCAAGCAGAGACTGCCAGTTAAGAAATTTCAAGTTGAACTGTTGGATTTGCATTTTTCTCTTTCATGTTTTAGGAGGAATGTTGTGTTCCTGTTTCTGCACGCCTGTGACGCCACAGGCCTGCAGCGTTAGGTCATGTGACCTAGTAGAATAAAGAGGGGCCACGCACGCACGTACGCCAGTTAGGCACGGGTGCGGAGAGCCATAAACGTCCCTAAGTGTCCGTCTCATTTATTTCAACGGCCACGTGTTAGGCCTTAGCCAACCCAGGTGCCCCCCGAGTGTAGGGCCCGAGTTTATGCCCCTAGGGACCACACGACCACCCGACAACACAACAACACCCACTCCTTAGCTTTTTGGTTGTGTTCGGGACTCGTACGCATGACAATTCATACGTGCGTATGAGTCTATAGACTGCACATCTTCCTTTTTCATTGTAGCAGAATGCTGGATTCGTTTTTTCTCTAATTTGGCACTGCTAAGAGCCCGTAGCTAGCTCACTGTGGAACGCTCGGGCCCATTAGCCGGCGCTTTGTTTTTTACTGTCAGTTTCTTCACACAAATTGACTCGTGCCAGTTACCAGATAGATATATGGCTTTTCTCTTGCAGAGGAGGCAGTTTTGACTCTCCTTGTGTAAAGTAATTTCTGTGACTATCTATATTTTGAATACGGCATGTATACATTGTATATTGTACTGTAAACGATTGTTTGCAATTATACCTTGTGGTGCTCTTTAGGTTTATAGTTAAACTATCTTTTAAAGCATAGTTGAGCATGGAACAAGGCGAAGGCTCAAGGGATCTCTCTTTGGAAGAGAAACTTAATAAGGCAATACAGAAGATAACTACTGAGGTGTCCTTAAGAATGGAAAAGAAATTGGAGTTAGTGGCCACAAGATCAGCCAAGACGGATAGTTCCAAGTTCCAAGTTCAAGTTCCAAAATTTGTATAGCGCACTACTCACCCAGAGGGTCTCAAGGCGCTTGAGGGAGGGAAGTGCTTTACTTATCGAATATCCAGGTTTTTAGTTGTTTTCTGAAGGAGAGGTGGTTCTGTGTAAGGCGGAGGTGGGTGGGGAGGGAATTCCAGGTTTTGGCTGCTAAGTAGGAGAAGGATCTTCCCCCCATGGTGGATCTGTGGATGCGTGGAATTGCGGCGAGGGCTTGGTTGGACGATCGTAGTTGGCGGGAAGGGGTGTAGAAGGAAAGTTGCGTGTTGAGGCATTCGGGTCCTAGGTCGTAGAGGGCTTTGTGTGCGTGGGTGAGGAGATGGAACGTTATTCTCTTGTTGACAGGGAGCCAGTGGAGATCTCTCAGGTGGCCGGAAATGTGAGCTTGCCGAGGGATGTCCAAAATGAGTCTGGCGGAGGCGTTTTGGATGCGTTGGAGTTTTTTCTGTAGTTTGGTTGTGGTTCCGGCGTAAAGGGTGTTTCCGTAATCCAGTCAGCTTGTGACCAGTGCGTGGGTGACCGTCTTTCTTGTTTCAGTGGGGATCCAACTGAAGATTTTTTTGAGCATGCGTAGGATGTTGAAGCATGATGATGAGCCGGCGTTGACTTGTCTGGTCATCGAGAGGCAGGAGTCCAGGATGAAGCCCAGGTTACGTGCGTGGTCCGTAGGTATGGGTGCGGTTCCCAGGGCCGGTGGCCACCATGAGTCGTCCCAGGCAGAGGGGGATGACCCTAAGATGAGGACTTCCGTTTTGTCCGAGTTAAGTTTAAGACGGCTGTTCTTCATCCACTCGGCTACTTCTTTCATTCCTTCGTGTAAATTGGTTTTGGAGGTGTTTGGGTCTTTGGTGAGGGAGAGGATCAGCTGGGTGTCGTCTGCGTAAGAGATGATGTTGAGGTTGTGTTGGCGTGCGATGGATGCGAGGGGACTCATGTATACGTTGAAGAGGGTGGGACTGAGTGATGATCCTTGTGGTACGCCGCAGATGACTTCGGTGGCCTCTGATTTAAAAGGGGGGAGGCGGACTCTCTGGGTTCTTCCGACGAGGAATGAGATTATCCAGTCCAATGCTTTTCCTTGTATTCCGACGTTGCTGAGGCGTTGTATGAGGGTGTTATGACAGACTGTGTCGAAGGCTGCGGATAGGTCAAGTAGGATGAGGGCAACTGTTTCTCCGTTGTCCAGTAGTGTTCGGATGTCGTCTGTTGCTGCGATGAGGGCGGTTTCGGTGCTGTGTTTGGCTCGGAAGCCGGACTGTGAAGGGTCGAGGGATTTGTTGGATTAGAGGAAGGCGGCGAGCTGACTATTGACGGCGTTCTCAATGACTTTGGCGGGGAATGGGAGGAGCAAGATGGGGCGGTAGTTCTTGAGTTCGGTGGGGTCTGCCGTGGGTTTTTTCAGAAGGGCGCTGAGTTTGGCATGTTTCCAGTTTTCCGGGAAGGAAGCGGAGTTGAAGGAGCAGTTGATGACATCGCGGAGGTGGGGTGCGATGATTGAGTCTGCTTTGTTGAAAATGTGGTGGGGACATGGGTCGGTAGGCGATCCTGAATGGATGGAGTTCATCAGGCGGATGGTGTCTTCGGTGGTGATTGGGTTCCAGGCGCAGAGGTTGCTAGAGTGCGGTTTTGTTTCGGGGGTAGGTGGAGAGGACTGGTCTTCGGGCTGGTTTTCAAAGCTGTTATGTATTTTGGCTATTTTGTTGTGGAAGAATGAGGATAGAGAGTCGCAGAGGTCTTGGGAGGGAGTGATGTCATTGGTGCCGGCGGTGGGGTTAGTAAATTCTTTGACGATGTTGAATAGTTCCTTGCTGTTTTGGGCATTGTTGTCAAGTCGATCCTTGAATGCTGATTTCTTGGTGAATCTGATCAGTTGGTGGTGTTTGCGGGTGGCGTTCTTGAAGGTGGCTAGGTTGTCAGTGGTTGGGTTTTTTCTCCAGGTTTTCTCGAGAGTACGACAGAGCTTCTTGGATTTCTTAAGGTCATCATTGAACCAGGGGGCTTTTTTGCTACCTTGCTTGATTAGATGGTTTTTCAGGCGTGCTAGTTCGTCGGCACTGCGGGTGATCCATTGTGTGAGGTTAGTGGCTGCTTGGTTTGGGTCCGATGATTTGGCAGGGGGGTTTTGGTGAAGCGATGTGAAGAGCTGGTCGGTGGTGATTTTGTTCCAATTTCTTCGAGGAATAGGTTGTCGGGGGTTGTGGGTCGTGGTCTTTTTGTAGTTGAAGTGAGCGCAGCTGTGGTCCGTCCAATGGAGAACTGTGGTGTGATCGAAGGAGATGTGCTTGCTGGAGGTGAAGATAGGGTCGAGCGTGTGTCCGGCAAGGTGGGTGGGGGTGTCAACAAGTTGTTTGAGTCCGAGTTTGGCCATGTTGTCTAGGAGGGTGGTGGTGTTGCTGGCGTTTTTCTTTTCCAGGTGGAAGTTGAGGTCTCCCAGTAGAATGTAGTTCTCGGAGGGGAGGGCATGTGGGCTGATGAAGTCAGTGATGTCTTCGCTGAATTGTGTGCGGGGTCCTGGTGGTCTGTAGATGAGGGTGCCTCTGAGTGTGGTCTTGGGGTCGGTGTGAATCTGGAAGTGAAGGTGTTCGGCGGAAGTGAGGTTATCGTCGGAACTGGTCGTGATGCGGATGGTGTTCTTATGGACGATAGCGATGCCTCCTCCTGTTTGGTTGATACGGTCCTTTCGGATGATCTTGTAGGCGTCCGGGATGGCTATGGCGATGTCGGGTGCTGATGAGGCGTTCATCCGTGTTTCTGTAAGGAAGGCGACGTCCGGCGAAGTGGTGTCGAGTAGGTTCCAGAGTTCAATGGAGTGTCTGTGGACTGAGCGGGTGTTGAGCAGGATGCACTTTAGGTGGTTAGTGTCGGAGCTCTGTTTGTTGTTTGTGGATTTGGTGTGGATCTTGGTGCCGTCGAATTTACAGGAATGGCAGGTGAAGGGTCCATGGGTGAGACCAGGGGCGGCTCGGTAGCAGTTTGGTGGTCGGCCGGGGTTCAGTGCAGAAAGGGCTGCGGCGTCGTACGTTATGCAGGTGGAGTGGATAGTGCGGGGGCCAGGGGGTCTGGCGCTGGGCGCGGTACTGGCGCGGACGGGCGTAGACGGGCTTACCTTTGGCGCACCTTCAGTGCGCATAGGGCGCGACCGCTGCGCGTGGACGCTGCACGCAAATGCATCTGTCATAAGTGGAGAGTGGAGGGGGGCGGAGTGAGGGAGGGTCAGCTGGGAGGCGGGAGCAGGGAGGAGAGACTGGCCAGGAATCACAACAACAAAATGGCAGCACAAATAGAAAGCGAAACAGGCCACAGCCGGGATAGCGCTATGATCTGGGCAGTGGAAGCGGCACAATCAGGCAGAAATGCAGGATATGCGAGCAGTCTAGCAATGAATATTACAAGCTATTGAGCAAAGTACAATAAGCAATAACCAACAATTAACAGTAAGCAGCAAGCGCTATGATGCCAGGCGCTACGAGAATGAATTCAGGCAATACAAGCTCAGCTAGTAATTAGCACCAAGCGCTACGATACCAGGCTGCAGGGAGGAGTGTAGCGCTGTAAATTCTGGAGGTCAGGGAGCGTGGGGAGCTACCGCTTCAGAGCGAGCTAAGACGGTCACAGCTCTGGTCGAGGTGGGGTCAGCCTTCTGTATCAGTGGGAGGGAGGGTCAGCTGGGAGGCGGGAGCGGGGAGGAGAGACTGGCCAGGAATCACAACAACAAAATGGCAGCACAAATAGAAAGCGAAACAGGGGCACAGCCGGGATAGCGCTATGATCTGGGCAGTGGAAGCGGCACAGTCAGGCAGAAATGCAGGCGATGCGAGCAGTCTAGCAATGAATATTACAAGCTATTGAGCAAAGTACAATAAGCAATAACCAACAATTAACAGTAAGCAGCAAGCGCTACGATGCCAGGCGCTACGAGAATGAATTCAGGCAATGCAAGCTCAGCTAGTAATTAGCACCAAGCGCTACGATACCAGGCTGCAGGGAGGAGTGTAGCGCTGTAAATTCTGGAGGTCAGGGAGCGTGGGGAGCGACCGCTTCAGAGCGAGCTAAGGCGGTCACAGCTCTGATCGAGGTGGGGTCAGCCTTCTGTATCAGTGGGAGGGAGGGTCAGCTGGGAGGCGGGAGCGGGGAGGAGAGACTGGCCAGGAATCACAACAACAAAATGGCAGCACAAATAGAAAGCGAAACAGGGGCACAGCCGGGATAGCGCTATGATCTGGGCAGTGGAAGCGGCACAATCAGGCAGAAATGCAGGCGATGCGAGCAGTCTAGCAATGAATATTACAAGCTATTGAGCAAAGTACAATAAGCAATAACCAACAATTAACAGTAAGCAGCAAGCGCTACGATGCTAGGCGCTACAAGAATGAATTCAGGCAATGCAAGCTCAGCTAGTAATTAGCACCAAGCGCTACGATACCAGGCTGCAGGGAGGAGTGTAGCGCTGTAAATTCTGGAGGTCAGGGAGCGTGGGGAGCGACCGCTTCAGAGCGAGCTAAGACGGTCACACCGAAGAGCGTTTTTTGGTCTGCACCTGAGAAAGCATATATCTGGCAGTGATTCACTGGGCAAGAAGAAGAGATCTACTTTGATAGAACATGTTTGTTGTTTAAAGAGGCGAGAGGTGGATGCTACTGGCATCAAAGAAAGGCAAGATAGAGGCCCACTTTATGAAAGTACTGTAAGAGCAAAAGAGTGTAGACACAAAGTGGTGGTCTGCGATGAGTCCTCCGGGAGTGAGGAGGTGAATTAAGTTTTACATCAGATTTTGACTCAGAGGATGATGAGTCGTATGCTAGGAAGCTGTCTACAGAAGGCACCATGAATAAGGATGAGAATATCTCTTTTATTGCAAAGGGGGAAGCAACACCAGAAAAGGTATTCATAGAGGTCTCAGATCCTGTTAGGACAGGACAGTGGTTGGACGATTGCCCAAAATGTTTGATATGGCAGAACAGGCATATGTTTCTAAGTGTAATATTGATGTTGATGAGTTACGTCAGTGGATACATAGAGCAATATGTCTGATCAGTAATGCTACTGTGGCGCTTTCTAATGAAAGGAGAAAGGGTGTTTTGCTCAAGATAGATCCTAAATTGTTGGGTATGGCTAATAAGGAGGAAGACCCATCAGCTAATTGTCTCTTGTTTGGAGAGGCATTTATTAAAGACCTTCCAATGTATGTGGGAGCCTTCAGCTCATTGCAAAAATCCCAAAAGGATATAAGTCAAGTCAAGTCAATTTTTATTGTATAAAATTATTAAAAATTATTACAAAATACATTTTGTGAAAAGTTAAAAACACATGTATAGCTATTACTTGTATTAAAGTCTGTTGGCCATATGAAGAATAAAATTACATATATTTCAGTTTGTTGCTATAATTCCCTGTTCGGCTTGCTGTAGGAGGGAATGTACCTTCATCATATATTTTACCCCCCTGCAAGCCAACATAGGAGATGATCCATCTAGCCATCGAATTACTGCTTGTCTACATGTCCGAATGTTCAGTTTGTTAAAAATGTCCTTTAAAAGCTGTCTCCTCAAATCTTTAAGCACCGGGCAAGCACATAATAAGTGAGTTAACGATTCATTTTGATATCCACACAGACGACAGTGAGAGTCACTGTAACAATTTTGCCAGGATGGTAACAAGTCCTTTGAAAACTGTAGGCCTAATCGGTGTTTTATATATCTTTGTTTTAGGAACCTATTGAAGTGACTTTCCAGATACGTCTGTGGCTTTATCCCGGAATATGAATTTATCACGGTCCACCCGTGTCGTCGTTTTGCGGTACTTATTTTATCTTCCAGATAGGATTCCCATTTGACCGCGTTGTTTGCGATTTTGTCAAAAGTATTTCTATCTGGCATTGAATCCCACGTTTCTTCAAGTCCTAAACGAATCAAGGATTGGGACAAAAAATCTCCCCAACTGTTTGGCACATGTTGTGTCTGCTGGGTAGCGATTTCTTCCCAACACAGGTTGTCCAGTGAGCCTTCACAGGATATCAAAAAAGGTTTTAATGAGCGTGTTTTTAGTTCGGCTGGGAGAATAAGGAGCTGGTTTCCCGGCAGAGGGCAAGGCATCACCAGAGGCTCTTTCTCATGCGGCCATAGAGGTTATCAGGGACAGCAATCCTTCAGTGGAGGAGGAATCTTTTATCCCCAGAGACAGAGAGTGAGGGGAAGATATGTCTTTTTTTTAACATATTTTTTATTGATTTTATGCAGAGATCATACATACATTGTAGAGTTACATAGCAGCAGTTATTATGTATATTTCCTGATTCTTGACTTGGCAGCAATTACACAAAAGCGCTTGGAAACAAACCCATTAATTCACACAAAGGTCATTAATCGCATGTCATTGAGCAGAGACTGATAACGTAAGACTAGGTTACTAGAGCATGTTGCAATTCCGACAAATACGTTTCCCTGCATCAATTGCATTCACTGAATGTCAACCATAAATACAGTCATATCATGTCAGTCCATAACTAAACATGACAACAAACCCCCCACCCTCCCCATCCCCTCTTGCAGCTCGGTCCCTCCCTATCTAGTAACATATTCACATATGTGATCCTTCCTCCGTGTGTACATTACCATAGCTTTGACATAACCTCTTGTAGTCGCTCTTGGTATCTGGAGGAAGCCAGGTAATAAGCATCACCATGGTCTCAGTATGCTAATATATCCACTGCAGCGTATTCCTCCATTAACATATTCCATGCCATAGCGTCCTACGTAAGCCCCTATGTTCTTCCCTGTGTAGTTCAGCTCCTTCTGCCCTCCCCCACTTAATCATCTCTGCGTGCCACTCCTGCAGTGGTGGCGCTTTAGAGGCCTTCCATCTTGCTGTAATGTTCCTTTTTGCCAGTACTAGTGCAAGGCTAGCAAATCTATGAGATGGATTGCCTTTCTTCCCGCGTGGTCCCAAACCCAGTATACAATATTCCATTGTGTCATTATTGCACATTGGAACGACGACCGTCAAGATCTGACACACCGACGTCCAATAGTGTCTTAGTCTTCGACAGTCCCAGATCATGTGTGATAGACCCGCATTAGATGTATGACATTGAGGACAAGTGTCCTCTTCATAGGGAAACATAATGTTAAGCCTGTGTGGGGTGAGATATGCCCTGTGGAACAGCATTAATTGGATAAACTTGAATTTGGGGTTGCGAGACACCTTCCTGGGGTAGCCTGTTATGGTATCCCATTCTTTATCTGTAAAACCACAACCTACATCCCTTTCCCATTTGGCCGGTAGCGTCTGCAACGAGACCTTCACATGAGTGCGGATCCCTCATGACAACCATTTGTCAAGTGTGCTCCATTTCCCATTAAATATTGCAGTGTGATAAGGTCATTTGTAACGGGTTCGTGTCCCCCTGAGTCCATGTGTCTCTAATGTATCTCAAAATAGCGGCATGAAGAAGGAACAAGGCATCCGAAGTTCCATGTTCATGTACAAAGGCCTCATGTGACATCAGTACCCCTTCGGTGAAGAACGCTCTTACGGTAAATATCCCTGCATCGGACCACACCCTCAGCGCATGAGTGGACACCACCCCTGTTTGTAAAGGTATCCCTAGCAGCGGAATGGGAGAGCATATGGTGGAATTTGTTTGGTATATTGTAATGCATATCTCCATTATAGTAGTGCTATTCATAGTAAGTGTGGCGCTGTTGCTGAGATCTTAGCTTTTGATAGAAGGAGCCTGTGGATATCACCCCGTTCCCTTTCCCGGGGCAACACTCCCAATTCTTGTAGGTTGCGGCCTGCTAACCAATATGCCAGCCACTGCAGCTGGCTTGCGTAGAAGTATGCTTTCAAATCAGGTACCCCCAGGCCGCCCTGTCCCGTGTAAAGTTGTAGTTTCGCTAAGCCAATTCGTCTGCGCCCTGTCCCCAGATCAATTCTGTCAGCAGTGAGTTCAGCATTTTAAAAACACCTCCCAGTATCAAGACCGGAAGGTTAGTGAAGTAATCAAGCAGTTTCAGCAGTACCACCATTTTAGTAATGGCAACTCTTCCCGCAACAGATAGGGGAAGCTAGGTCCAAAATTTACCTGCACCCTGAGGGCATTAACCGCTCCGGACAAATTGCCATCCAGTACACCTGCTGCAGTACGATAAATCTGTATCCCTATGTATCGGAAAGTGTTCAGTGCTATATCAAATGTCTGACGACCAAAACGCAATCGTCCGGTGCGCGCAGGGCGATACAAAAATAAGCATAAGACTTAGCAGCATTAATCGTGAGCCAGACAACTCCTGGAATGAGTCGAAAACCTCCGGCAGAGGTTCGAGAGGTTCATGAAATGAAATGAAATGAAAAGCAATTTATATAGCGCAACTAAGCCCGATGGGCGTCAAGGCGCATAACCAAAAGGTACCAGCTATTAAGGAGAACTCCTATTGTGGGTAGGCCTTGACGAAACACCAGGTTTTGAGCGCCTTTTTAAAAGAGGATAAAGAGGGCTGAGTCTTAATATCCTGGGGGAGTGAATTCCACAGCTTGGGGGCAACGATGGAAAATGCTCTATTTCCCCAACGTACCCTCTTGGCACGAGGTACAACCAGCAGGTTCATCTCAGCAGATCTAAGAGCTCTGCCTGGCTGATAACGAGTCAGCAGAGCGCTTAAAGGATCCGAAGACCCTTCCGACAAGGCTCTATAGGCTAAACAGAGAATCTTAAAAGAGATCCTCAGATGAATAGGGAGCCAATGGAGAGTCTTTCTAGCCATAGTGGCAGAAGAAGTATTAGGAAGTGCCAGAACAAATCGGGCAGCAGCATTCTGTACGACCTGTAGTCGCCGAGTGAGCCCCATGTTGGTATCTGCATAAAGTGCATTGCAGTAATCCAACCAGGAGCCCACCAATGCCACTACCATCTGTTTCCGGGCTGGGAGAGAGAGATAGTGAAGAATTCTACTGAGAATTTTTATGACCCCCCAGCAAGTGGCAACCGTGCGATTAACCTGAAGAGTCATGGACAGTGAGGTGTCAAAAATTACGCCAAGATTTCTGGCTGACTGGGAAGGAGAAGGACAGGTTCCCAGCTCAGGCGGCCACCACTCATTAGACCAGATATCCTGGTCTTTGCCAAAGACCAGGATCTCAGTTTTGTCGCCATTCAACTTCAGGAAATTCTGAAGCATCCAGTCAGATACTGTCTGCATACAGATCCTGAAGTTGGTGGCGGATGTAGAAACTGAGTGGGCTAGTGACACCATGATTTGAGTGTCATCGGCGTATGACACCACTTCCATTCCCTGAGATTTTACTAACCTTGCAAGGGGTGCGACATAAATGTTAAATAGGGTCGGACTAAGAGCCGACCCTTGGGGCACCCCACATTGCAAGGATTTAGCAGGGGAAAGAAATTCGCCAAGCTTGACTCTCTGCTCTCTATGCTGTAAAAAAGAGTGCAGAAGGTTAAGAGCCGCACCGGAAATCCCTGCCTCCCTCAACCGAGATGTTAAGATAGAGGGAGACAAGGTATCAAACGCTGCGGTGAGATCCAGAAGGACCAACACCGTGGTTTGACCAGAGTCTACCTTCATACGGATGTTATTTACGACCATAGTCAGAGCGGACTCCGTACTATGTGCTTTCCGGAAACAATGCTGGGATCTGTCGAGATACCCAGATGAATCCAGAAAGGTGGAAAGATGGCAATTGAGGTGAGACTCAAGTATTTTTGCGGGAGCGGGTAACAGTGAAATAGGTCTAAAAATGTTCAACTGTTCCGGATCCAGCGTGGATTTCTCAAGTAGCGGCTTCACTATCGCCCTCTTCCACACTAAAGGGAAGATACCTTGGGTTATAGAACCGTTCATCACCTCTAGAAGAGGTGGAAGCAGTGCGGATCTACAATCCTGCAGGATTTTCAAAGGACACGGATCAAGAGGGGATGAACGGGTGGCATTTGACTTTTGATTTTAAAAATACCTTTGTCTCTCCATCGCTGACTACAAGCAGCCCAGCCCAGCCTCGCCGTCCTGCTGATTACGAGCGCTGGACGCTACTCTCTTTTTAAAAACCCCTCCCAACCTGCCCTGCTGACTCCGCCCACCCTGGTCATCAGCCTATTTAGGCTCCGCCCCCTTTTTCGCCACTGTACTCGAGCAGTCCTGTGGCAGAGGACTTGCTCGCGGGTGGCATTTGACTTTTGATTTTAAAAATACCTTTGTCTCTCCATCGCTGACTACAAGCAGCCCAGCCCAGCCTCGCCGTCCTGCTGATTACGAGCGCTGGACGCTACTCTCTTTTTAAAAACCCCTCCCAACCTGCCCTGCTGACTCCGCCCACCCTGGTCATCAGCCTATTTAGGCTCCGCCCCCTTTTTCGCCACTGTACTCGAGCAGTCCTGTGGCAGAGGACTTGCTCGCGGGTGGCATTTGACTTTTGATTTTAAAAATACCTTTGTCTCTCCATCGCTGACTACAAGCAGCCCAGCCCAGCCTCGCCGTCCTGCTGATTACGAGCGCTGGACGCTACTCTCTTTTTAAAAACCCCTCCCAACCTGCCCTGCTGACTCCGCCCACCCTGGTCATCAGCCTATTTAGGCTCCGCCCCCTTTTTCGCCACTGTACTCGAGCAGTCCTGTGGCAGAGGACTTGCTCGCGGGTGGCATTTGACTTTTGATTTTAAAAATACCTTTGTCTCTCCATCGCTGACTACAAGCAGCCCAGCCCAGCCTCGCCGTCCTGCTGATTACGAGCGCTGGACGCTGCTCTCTTTTTAAAAACCCCTCCCAACCTGCCCTGCTGACTCCGCCCACCCTGGTCATCAGCCTATTTAGGCTCCGCCCCCTTTTTCGCCACTGTACTCGAGCAGTCCTGTGGCAGAGGACTTGCTCGCGGGTGGCATTTGACTTTTGATTTTAAAAATACCTTTGTCTCTCCATCGCTGACTACAAGCAGCCCAGCCCAGCCTCGCCGTCCTGCTGATTACGAGCGCTGGACGCTACTCTCTTTTTAAAAACCCCTCCCAACCTGCCCTGCTGACTCCGCCCACCCTGGTCATCAGCCTATTTAAACATCTCCCCATGCGTCAGCGCAGCGGACGAGCGCAGCGGGCGCGTCGGTGGCGCGCCGGAGTCGCGCCAGAGTTAAGCCCGTCTGCGCCCGTCCGCGGCCGACTGCGGCCTAGGGCTACTACCCCTGGTCGAAAGATCTACTGGACTAGGGAACAACTACTTGGTTTCCGCCCCCACACTGCCTCCTCCTGTATGCACGGGATGATGAGCAGCGACAGGGTATGCCCTCATTGCAGCTTTCGCATGACTACTATGCCGCGGGACACTACGGAGCAGGCACTGTCCTGCGGCCTCCTGAATGTCAGGTCGTTACGTAAACACAGGCTCGATGTGTTCGAGCTGATTACGGAAAAAAAACTTGATTTACTGTTTCTAACTGAAACGTGGTTAGATCAGTTTTCCGACTCTGACATTATTGAAGCTACACCGGAGAATTACTCCTGGGTCAGGCAAGATAGGCCTGAGGGGGTGGGAGGGGGGATTGCGATTATTTTTAAGGACACTTTGGGTTGCTGCTTAGAACGCACGCCGATCATGGAGAGTGAGGCGGGTCTCTTCTCGATTAAAATTAATGGGGCCATGACGCTTAATGGATGTCTGGTATATCGGCCCCCAGGGGCCTGCACTAAGTTTAGGGAGAGCCTGTTAGAAAGCCTCATGGAGGCGACCCTGCGCAGGGATAAATTTCTCCTTTTAGGAGATCTCAACCTGCACCTCAACTGCCCTGAGGCTATCGGGGTTGAGGATTTTGGTCGGGACATGCTTGCCCTGCAACTGGACCTGAAACTTAAGTCGCCTACGCATCGACTGGGACACCTCCTGGACCCGGTCTATGCTAATTGGGAAGGTGTGGAAGTGTCAGGTGTTGAACCCTTTCCCTGGACCGACCACTTCCTGGTGGCATTCTCCATACAGAGTAGAAACTCCAACAAAACCAGCCAGGTACCCGCTAACTATCTTAGGAGGAAGTGGGCCAAATTCTCGGTGGCAGCTTTTAACCAAGCCCTAACTAGGGACGGTTTGCCAGGGGGTGAGGACATAGAAACAGCTGTCCTCAATCTGAATCAGCGCATTACGGCAGCGCTTGACCAGACAGCCCCACTCTGCCGCCCTACTACTACAGGCGCTCGGAAAGATCGCTCAGCTCCTTGGTTCAGTGCTGAGTTGAGACTGACAAAGGCAGACTGTAGGCGGGCAGAAAAAGTCTGGAGGGTGTCTTATGACAACCAGGCCAGGGATCTATTTCTGGAAAAAAGGCGCATTCACCACAGGCTGATAAAAAAGTCTAAGGCAGCCTATTTTGCGGAACAAATTCAGGGGGCGGAAAACTCTGCCAAGGAACTTTTTGGCATCTATAAATCCTTGACGTCGGTGCAGGCATCTACAGAGCCGGAGAGCTGCTCTACGGAGTCTTGTGACCGAATTGCAAACTACTTCTCCGCTAAAGTAGAGAAGATTTATTCAACTTTCCCTATTCGGCCTATAGGGCTGGACCTAGAGGAAGCAATAGGGCACACAGAGACGGCAGGGCATATTACACGCTTTTGCACCCCTCCTCCTGAGGAATTATTAGTGGTGTGCCGCTCTGTAAAAACAGGTTCCCCGTGGGACCCGGTGTCGCCTAAACGCTTGGCAGACAGTCTGGTAGTCCTGGAGCCTTATATAAGGCATATCCTCGGTGTATCTTTCGGGTCAGGGAAGCTGCCGGTCGGATGGAAACAGGCGGTGGTGCTCCCGCTCAGGAAGAAACCACATTTAGGCTTCGAGGTATTAGAAAATCTGAGGCCCATCTCCCTCCTGCCTTTTCTGTCAAAAGTGGCGGAAAAGGTGGTTAATATCCAAATTATGAAGCACGTAGAGGAAAGGGGACTGCTCCATGCGACGCAGTTTGGTTTCAGGCCACGTCATTCCACTGAGTCCGCCCTCCTCATGGCAACGGAACATCTGAGAGAGGGCGTGGATGCAGGCCAAACTATGGCTCTGATCTTGTTGGACCTCAGCGCGGCGTTCGACACTGTAGCACACAACATCTTGCTACAGTGTCTGAACAGAGGTGGCATCTCTGGCACCGCGCTGAGATGGATCCAAGACTTCCTCAATGAGAGAAGTTTTCAAGTCAGGCAGGGAGACTGCTATTCTAGGGGGGTGCCTTTGGGCCAAGGCGTGCCGCAGGGCTCGTCCTTGAGCCCTACCCTTTTTAATTTGTACGTCGCGCCTGTTGCATCGATCGTGGAGAGTCATGGCCTCCAACTAGTCTCTTATGCCGACGACACGCAGCTGGTAATCTCCCTGTCGCAGGCGCCCTGTCTTGCTGCCGATGGCTTCCGCTCGTGTATGAAAGATCTTGCCGAATGGATGGCCAACAATTGCTTGAAGCTGAACGGCAGCAAGACAGAGGTGCTGGTGGTAGGGAGAGCCCAGTCTGCCTGGTCGCCGGCATGGTGGCCCTCCTGCCTTGGCCCCACCCCTACCCCGTGCCTAGAGGCGCGCAATTTGGGGGTGTGGTTTGACGTAGGGCTCACCTTTGGCCCCCAGATTAATCGGGTGGTGGGAGTCTGCTTCGGGATTCTGAAGAAGCTGAGAAAGGTCCTGGACTTACTCCCGCTGGAAGCACGTCAAACCCTGGTTCATGCCCTGGTAACAGCTCGGGCGGACTATGGGAACCTGCTGTACCTGGGAGCGCCAGAAAAAAGCATGGCCCGGCTGCAAGTGCTGCAGAATGCGGCTGCACGGCTGATACTCAGACTGCCAAAAAGGGCGCACTCTAAGGCGGCCCTCCAGCAGCTACACTGGCTCCCTGTAAGGAGAAGAGTGGAGTATAAAGCCCTATGTACCTGTCACCGTATTTTGAATGGCAGGGCACCCGTCCCCCTGACGAATTTGATTGAAGCCTACATACCAACACGGGCACTTAGATCAACAGGGGGTGGCTTACTGAGGACCCCAAGAATCAAGAAGGCCCGCATGGGAGGCAGGTCTTTCAGATATTTGGCGGCAACTTACTGGAACAAACTGCCAACGGACCTGCGTCTGGAACTAGATGAGGCCAGATTCCGGGCAAAATTAAAAACCTATCTTTATAGCAAATAAGGGCCCGTGATGTTTTTGCTCCCTGTCATCTGTCTACTCCCACTCTCAGCGCGTGGACACGCCGGTGTGCGTAAGCGCAGCGCTCAATAAATGTCCCAATAAATAAATAATAAATAAATAAGATTTAGTCCTATCAAGTAGATTCTCGAGTTCTTCCAGAGTGAGAGGCGGAAAGTCCGTTAGAGTGTTAGAGTGGTCTCCAGACCAAGCTTCTAGGCTAATCAAGGTTTGAAGAGAGGAATCATCTACAGTATTTCTTTGTGTTTCCAAGGCCAGGTAGATATCCTCAATCTTTTTATGAAAAAACTCTGATATATTGTCACAGAGCTCCTGCGAGCCCACTACTGGATCAGGCACCTGAAGGGAGCAAAGTGAGTCGACGATCTTAAATATCTCCCTAGAGGAGGTAAGGGAGGTAGTGAGATTAGTAAAATACTGCTGCTTTTCTCTAATGACAGTAGACTTATAGTCTGTTAACAATCTCTTGTGGAGTTCCCTTTCAGTTGGATCCCAGGTTTTCCTCCATTATATACAATATATTCTCATTGGCGTACGCCGAGACTATATGCGTCACTGGGCATTGTGCTATTCCCCTACCCTCAGACAGGGAGCAGAGTCTGTGCAAAAGGTGCTCTAATGCCAATATAAACAGAAAGGGCGACAGTGGGCATTCCCGGCTGGTGCCTCTGTATACTGTGTATTGTGGGGATATGTGCTGTCCTGTGCGCGCGTGAGCTGGGGGTGAGTATATAGTAGCCGCACCCAGGCAATATATTTGTCTGGTATGCCAAACCTGGTGATGGCATTAAACATGTAGTCCCAGTTTAGCAAGTCAAATGCCTGTCTTAAATCAAGTGAAATGCAACCTTCCATTGTCCCCGGGTCAGTCGTACCCGCCATAATCTGGTGCAACCGTCTGATATTGAGCGCTGTACTTCTCCCGGGTACAAATCCGCATTGATCAGTATGGATCAATTTTGGGACAAACTGGCAGAGTCTATTAGCCAATATTTTACTCAGAATCTTATAATCCGAGTTGAGTAGGGATAAGGGTCTATACCCAGACATATCGGTCCCGTTTCTCCCAGGCTTGAATAGTAAAACCACAGTCGCTTGTAGCGTAGTAGGGGGTGCACTCCCACTTTGAGCGACTCCTGGTATAAACTTTGCAGATGTGGCACTAGCAAATCAATGTATAGTGCATAGAATTCAACGGGCAGACCGTCATTGGTGGAGGTTTTTCCCTGCGCAAGAGCTTTGATTGCTTGTCTAATTTCTGGCCCAGTTACCGGTCCCTCTAGGTCTTTGTGTTGCTGCTGCGTGAGCTGCGGTAGTTGTACCCCGTCAAAGAAGGATGAATGAATGATTACGCATTTATATAGAGCATGGCTACCCGGAGGTATCCCAGCGCATTAAGTACCTAGTCAATTACTCCGGCTCAGGGAAACAGAAATGTTTTAAGGAGTTTCCTGAACGTAAGGTGGTTTGATTCAAGTCGGATGGCATCAGGGAGCTGGTTCCAGAATTTTGCAGCGTGTAGGGAGAAACAACGGCCGCCCATGCGTGTCCTTTTAATCCTAGGGACTGACAGAAGTTTCTTGTGGTTCGATTTGAGGGTCCGGGGAATATAATGGAGCTGAAACATGGGTTGGATCAAGGCCGGTCAGGAGTCAGAGATGAACTTATGCACAGTGCACATAGCCTTAAACCAAATCCTTTGCTGCACTGGAAGCCAGTGCAACTGGCGTAATGCAGATTTGGCCGAACTCCGTTTAGGCACATCCATTGGCAATCATGCAGCACAGTACTATCTGCAAGACTTTAATAGTTCCCTGAGGGGCGCCCAGGTATACTGCATTCGCGTAGTCAAGTCGCGACAAAATGAGTGACTGGACCAACAGACGCCTGGCTTCAAAAGGGAGAAGATTTAAGATCTTTCTTAGCAGTCTAATCAGACCATAGCAAGTTGCCGCAACCTTACGCGCTTGTACCAGAAAATTAAGGTTGGGATCTAACCAGACACCCAGACTCTTAATTTGCTTCTGCAACCCAAGGCAGCTAGGCCACCAAGGATCAAGATTGTTGGAGGCCATGTGCCCCAACATCATTATTTCCGTCTTGGAGCCATTAAGTTTCAGAAAGGATGCATCCATCCATTCCAGTATTTTACTTAGGCATGAGGAAAGATTAGTGCCAGAGGTGCCATGTCTGGAAAGGGAGACTGCCAACTGGGTATCATCAGCGTAGGTGACCAACTGGACCCCCCAGGAAAGAACCACCTGAGCCAGTGGCCTCATGTAGATGTTAAACATGGTAGGACTTAAAGAGGATCCGTGGGGGACGCCGTACTGCAAGGGAATCTGCTTTGAAATTGCCTCATCTTCAAAGACAGCAAAAGTTCTGTCAGAAAGGACTGAAGCCAATTAAGCGCCATCCCTTATACCCCCACATCACTCAACCTCTGAATCATTATCGAGTGATTAACCGTGTCGAAGGCCGTGATGGGGTCTAATAAAATAATACCAGCGCAGCTTCCAGAATCCAGTATTTTCCTCACTTCTTCGACTACGGCAATAAGGGCCGTCTCAGTGCCTTGCTTACATCTGAAACCCGTCTGAGTGGGATGTAAAGCATTATTATTTTCCAGAAAAGTGGATAAAAGGGAATTGACATGCTTTTCGGCCAGTTTGCCTATACCAGGTAACAGAGAGATGGGACGATAGTTTGCCCAATCCTCCGGATCTAAGTTTGGTTTCTTTAAGAGTGCCTTCACTCTTGCCTGTTTCCAGGGAGGTGGTACCAGCCCAGTTGCGAGGGAGAGGTTAATTACATCCCGTAACATTGGGGAGACAGTCTCAGAGACCATCTTAAGGGTGGTGGGAGGAGCGGCAATGGCCGGAGATCCAGACTTAAGGTTCTCCAATAGTCGCTGGAGAATGGGTAAGTCAAGGGGAACGAATTCCTCCAGTCTAACCAACCCATCAGGGGGGCACAGAGTACTGTAGGTTCCACCTCCTGAAACCGCGATTAGATGTTGGAAACTTTAGAAGCAAAAAAATGTTCTAGCTCATCGCAACGATTCTGTGCATTGGATGGTTCAATGAGAGGGCTCGAAGGAGTAACCAGTGATTTAAAATTTTTAAAAATATCCCTAGGTGAATTGGAGGCAGAGGCAATCTTATCTTGTTAATAGCTGGATTGTGTCGTTTTTATTTTATTTTTATAGATCAGAAGAGCTGATCTATAATTGCTTTTACTGACCTCTGAGAAGTCCTTCCTCCATTTCCTTTCCAACTGTTTGCAGGATTGCTTGAGTGTTTTTAATTCCAGAGTGTACCACGCTTTTTTATTGGCACCAATGCGGTGACACAGTTCTGTTTTCGGCAGGGTAAGGTCCAAAGAGGACTCCAGACAATTATTAAAGGATGCGTTTGCCGTTATAGGATTCGCGCTAAGAGCCGGAACAGACAGACTAAGAATCGCGACCCATTCCTCCACTGGTAACTAAGACCAGACGCGACTCAATTTTTTTGTATTTATAACTGGAGGTGCCTGGTAGGGGGGGGGCAAGAAAAGGATAAAAGGGAATGATCTGACCAAGGAACTACAGTGGATTCCCTCAAGCTGATGTTATCAAGATTAGTGAAGAAATGGTCAAGCCGATGACCTGCTCTGTGAGTGGGGCCAGTGACGATTTGTTTCAGGTGAAGCACATCTAAGCCTGGCAAAAGATTTTGAGAGGCGGGAGTGTCAGGTTCATCAAGGTGGATATTAAAATCCCCTAGAATGGAAAAATTGGGAGTGATGCTTGCGTGATTTATAACAATGTTAGGAAGATCGTTACAAAAGTTAGCGTATGCTCCTGGGGAGCGATATAAAAGAATCCCTGATAAGGTACATGTGGGAGAAAAACTGATAGAAAACATGACACTCTCACAATCAGAGATAGTGCAGCCCGTTCTTCTACATCCGTAGGTATTTTTATAAATGAATGCGATTCCCCCACCCTGACCCTTATCTCGGTCTTATTTCATTATGGCATATTTTGGGGGTAGAGCCCGGACAACATCAGGATCAGATGAGGCATTCGTCCAAGTTTCCGTTAAGAAGAGCACATCGGGGCATCTTTCTTCTAGCAGCATGCATAGTTCATTCGCATGTTCATTCGCAAGTCTGTGTCAGGTCGGCTCGTCGGCCGTCTGTATAGATGTTCATAATATACTCTAAACGCTGTGTTAATTCCCAGCTGTGTGGAGGCCATATTACCCTCACAATCACGAATCTCCAGAATAGGGGATGGAGTGGGGGCATTTCTAACCAGTTTAGCCAACAGTGGGCCCGCCTTGTCTGCATGTGCATGTTGGTTCTGCATGTAGAATTTAAAATCTATTACTAGCAGCTCTTCCAAAAGTTCTGCATATTGTATGTTAGCTTCCTGTAATTGTGTTAGCTGTTCATTTGTCCCCGCCACCTCCCCCTCCAGTGTGTGTACCTTTCCCTCCACCTCCTCTATCCGTTCTACAAGGATGTGTCTGTCTCCTGATTTCGTGCTTATCGCTACACCACGTATAACTGTATTAAAGGCGTCCCACTCAATCTGACGTGAGCTAGCTGACCTTGCGTTCCCTGAGAAATAACTAACAACCGCTTCTGAGAGTGTGGTGTGAAAGACCTGGTCCTCCAACAGTTGGGGTTGCAATCTCTAGGTCAGTATCGGGGTCGGGACTCTACCCCATTGCAGTAATAACTCCACTTGGTTATGGTCTGATAGTGTTTTGCCCAGGTGCAGTATGCAGTCAATAGAAGTAAGCAGCGCCTCCGAGCAGATTGCTTGAGTGTTTTTAATTCCAGAGTGTACCACGCTTTTTTATTGGCACCAATGCGGTGACACAGTTCTGTTTTCGGCAGGGTAAGGTCCAAAGAGGACTCCAGACAATTATTAAAGGATGCGTTTGCCGTTATAGGATTCGCGCTAAGAGCCGGAACAGACAGACTAAGAATCGCGACCCATTCCTCCACTGGTAACTAAGACCAGACGCGACTCAATTTTTTTGTATTTATAACTGGAGGTGCCTGGTAGGGGGGGGGCAAGAAAAGGATAAAAGGGAATGATCTGACCAAGGAACTACAGTGGATTCCCTCAAGCTGATGTTATCAAGATTAGTGAAGAAATGGTCAAGCCGATGACCTGCTCTGTGAGTGGGGCCAGTGACGATTTGTTTCAGGTGAAGCACATCTAAGCCTGGCAAAAGATTTTGAGAGGCGGGAGTGTCAGGTTCATCAAGGTGGATATTAAAATCCCCTAGAATGGAAAAATTGGGAGTGATGCTTGCGTGATTTATAACAATGTTAGGAAGATCGTTACAAAAGTTAGCGTATGCTCCTGGGGAGCGATATAAAAGAATCCCTGATAAGGTACATGTGGGAGAAAAACTGATAGAAAACATGACACTCTCACAATCAGAGATAGTGCAGCCCGTTCTTCTACATCCGTAGGTATTTTTATAAATGAATGCGATTCCCCCACCCTGACCCTTATCTCGGTCTTATTTCATTATGGCATATTTTGGGGGTAGAGCCCGGACAACATCAGGATCAGATGAGGCATTCGTCCAAGTTTCCGTTAAGAAGAGCACATCGGGGCATCTTTCTTCTAGTAGCATGCATAGTTCATTCGCATGTTCATTCGCAAGTCTGTGTCAGGTCGGCTCGTCGGCCGTCTGTATAGATGTTCATAATATACTCTAAACGCTCTGTTAATTCCCAGCTGTGTGGAGGCCATATTACCCTCACAATCACGAATCTCCAGAATAGGGGATGGAGTGGGGGCATTTCTAACCAGTTTAGCCAACAGTGGGCCCGCCTTGTCTGCATGTGCATGTTGGTTCTGCATGTAGAATTTAAAATCTATTACTAGCAGCTCTTCCAAAAGTTCTGCATATTGTATGTTAGCTTCCTGTAATTGTGTTAGCTGTTCATTTGTCCCCGCCACCTCCCCCTCCAGTGTGTGTACCTTTCCCTCCACCTCCTCTATCCGTTCTACAAGGATGTGTCTGTCTCCTGATTTCGTGCTTATCGCTACACCACGTATAACTGTATTAAAGGCGTCCCACTCAATCTGACGTGAGCTAGCTGACCTTGCGTTCCCTGAGAAATAACTAACAACCGCTTCTGAGAGTGTGGTGTGAAAGACCTGGTCCTCCAACAGTTGGGGTTGCAATCTCCAGGTCAGTATCGGGGTCGGGACTCTACCCCATTGCAGTAATAACTCCACTTGGTTATGGTCTGATAGTGTTTTGCCCAGGTGCAGTATGCAGTCAATAGAAGTAAGCAGCGCCTCCGAGCAGATTGTTTGCAGGATTGCTTGAGTATTTTTAATTCCAGAGTGTACCACGCTTTTTTATTGGCACCAATGCGGTGACACAGTTCTGTTTTCGGCAGGGTAAGGTCCAAAGAGGACTCCAGACAATTATTAAAGGATGCGTTTGCCGTTATAGGATTCGCGCTAAGAGCCGGAACAGACAGACTAAGAATCGCGACCCATTCCTTCACTGGTAACTAAGACCAGACGCGACTCAATTTTTTTGTATTTATAACTGGAGGTGTCTGGTAGGGGGGGGCAAGAAAAGGATAAAAGGGAATGATCTGACCAAGGAACTACAGTGGATTCCCTCAAGCTGATGTTATCAAGATTAGTGAAGAAATGGTCAAGCCGATGACCTGCTCTGTGAGTGGGGCCAGTGACGATTTGTTTCAGGTGAAGCACATCTAAGCCTGGCAAAAGATTTTGAGAGGCGGGAGTGTCAGGTTCATCAAGGTGGATATTAAAATCCCCTAGAATGGAAAAATTGGGAGAGATGCTTGCGTGATTTATAACAATGTTAGGAAGATCGTTACAAAAGTTAGCGTATGCTCCTGGGGAGCGATATAAAAGAATCCCTGATAAGGTACATGTGGGAGAAAAACTGATAGAAAACATGACACTCTCACAATCAGAGATAGTGCAGCCCGTTCTTCTACATCCGTAGGTATTTTTATAAATGAATGCGATTCCCCCACCCTGACCCTTATCTCGGTCTTATTTCATTATGGCATATTTTGGGGGTAGAGCCCGGACAACATCAGGATCAGATGAGGCATTCGTCCAAGTTTCCGTTAAGAAGAGCACATCGGGGCATCTTTCTTCTAGTAGCATGCATAGTTCATTCGCATGTTCATTCGCAAGTCTGTGTCAGGTCGGCTCGTCGGCCGTCTGTATAGATGTTCATAATATACTCTAAACGCTGTGTTAATTCCCAGCTGTGTGGAGGCCATATTACCCTCACAATCACGAATCTCCAGAATAGGGGATGGAGTGGGGGCATTTCTAACCAGTTTAGCCAACAGTGGGCCCGCCTTGTCTGCATGTGCATGTTGGTTCTGCATGTAGAATTTAAAATCTATTACTAGCAGCTCTTCCAAAAGTTCTGCATATTGTATGTTAGCTTCCTGTAATTGTGTTAGCTGTTCATTTGTCCCCGCCACCTCCCCCTCCAGTGTGTGTACCTTTCCCTCCACCTCCTCTATCCGTTCTACAAGGATGTGTCTGTCTCCTGATTTCGTGCTTATCGCTACACCACGTATAACTGTATTAAAGGCGTCCCACTCAATCTGACGTGAGCTAGCTGACCTTGCGTTCCCTGAGAAATAACTAACAACCGCTTCTGAGAGTGTGGTGTGAAAGACCTGGTCCTCCAACAGTTGGGGTTGCAATCTCTAGGTCAGTATCGGGGTCGGGACTCTACCCCATTGCAGTAATAACTCCACTTGGTTATGGTCTGATAGTGTTTTGCCCAGGTGCAGTATGCAGTCAATAGAAGTAAGCAGCGCCTCCGAGCAGATTGTTTGCAGGATTGCTTGAGTGTTTTTAATTCCAGAGTGTACCACGCTTTTTTATTGGCACCAATGCGGTGACACAGTTCTGTTTTCGGCAGGGTAAGGTCCAAAGAGGACTCCAGACAATTATTAAAGGATGCGTTTGCCGTTATAGGATTCGCGCTAAGAGCCGGAACAGACAGACTAAGAATCGCGACCCATTCCTCCACTGGTAACTAAGACCAGACGCGACTCAATTTTTTTGTATTTATAACTGGAGGTGCCTGGTAGGGGGGGGGCAAGAAAAGGATAAAAGGGAATGATCTGACCAAGGAACTACAGTGGATTCCCTCAAGCTGATGTTATCAAGATTAGTGAAGAAATGGTCAAGCCGATGACCTGCTCTGTGAGTGGGGCCAGTGACGATTTGTTTCAGGTGAAGCACATCTAAGCCTGGCAAAAGATTTTGAGAGGCGGGAGTGTCAGGTTCATCAAGGTGGATATTAAAATCCCCTAGAATGGAAAAATTGGGAGTGATGCTTGCGTGATTTATAACAATGTTAGGAAGATCGTTACAAAAGTTAGCGTATGCTCCTGGGGAGCGATATAAAAGAATCCCTGATAAGGTACATGTGGGAGAAAAACTGATAGAAAACATGACACTCTCACAATCAGAGATAGTGCAGCCCGTTCTTCTACATCCGTAGGTATTTTTATAAATGAATGCGATTCCCCCACCCTGACCCTTATCTCGGTCTTATTTCATTATGGCATATTTTGGGGGTAGAGCCCGGACAACATCAGGATCAGATGAGGCATTCGTCCAAGTTTCCGTTAAGAAGAGCACATCGGGGCATCTTTCTTCTAGTAGCATGCATAGTTCATTCGCATGTTCATTCGCAAGTCTGTGTCAGGTCGGCTCGTCGGCCGTCTGTATAGATGTTCATAATATACTCTAAACGCTCTGTTAATTCCCAGCTGTGTGGAGGCCATATTACCCTCACAATCACGAATCTCCAGAATAGGGGATGGAGTGGGGGCATTTCTAACCAGTTTAGCCAACAGTGGGCCCGCCTTGTCTGCATGTGCATGTTGGTTCTGCATGTAGAATTTAAAATCTATTACTAGCAGCTCTTCCAAAAGTTCTGCATATTGTATGTTAGCTTCCTGTAATTGTGTTAGCTGTTCATTTGTCCCCGCCACCTCCCCCTCCAGTGTGTGTACCTTTCCCTCCACCTCCTCTATCCGTTCTACAAGGATGTGTCTGTCTCCTGATTTCGTGCTTATCGCTACACCACGTATAACTGTATTAAAGGCGTCCCACTCAATCTGACGTGAGCTAGCTGACCTTGCGTTCCCTGAGAAATAACTAACAACCGCTTCTGAGAGTGTGGTGTGAAAGACCTGGTCCTCCAACAGTTGGGGTTGCAATCTCCAGGTCAGTATCGGGGTCGGGACTCTACCCCATTGCAGTAATAACTCCACTTGGTTATGGTCTGATAGTGTTTTGCCCAGGTGCAGTATGCAGTCAATAGAAGTAAGCAGCGCCTCCGAGCAGATTGTTTGCAGGATTGCTTGAGTATTTTTAATTCCAGAGTGTACCACGCTTTTTTATTGGCACCAATGCGGTGACACAGTTCTGTTTTCGGCAGGGTAAGGTCCAAAGAGGACTCCAGACAATTATTAAAGGATGCGTTTGCCGTTATAGGATTCGCGCTAAGAGCCGGAACAGACAGACTAAGAATCGCGACCCATTCCTTCACTGGTAACTAAGACCAGACGCGACTCAATTTTTTTGTATTTATAACTGGAGGTGCCTGGTAGGGGGGGGGGCAAGAAAAGGATAAAAGGGAATGATCTGACCAAGGAACTACAGTGGATTCCCTCAAGCTGATGTTATCAAGATTAGTGAAGAAATGGTCAAGCCGATGACCTGCTCTGTGAGTGGGGCCAGTGACGATTTGTTTCAGGTGAAGCACATCTAAGCCTGGCAAAAGATTTTGAGAGGCGGGAGTGTCAGGTTCATCAAGGTGGATATTAAAATCCCCTAGAATGGAAAAATTGGGAGTGATGCTTGCGTGATTTATAACAATGTTAGGAAGATCGTTACAAAAGTTAGCGTATGCTCCTGGGGAGCGATATAAAAGAATCCCTGATAAGGTACATGTGGGAGAAAAACTGATAGAAAACATGACACTCTCACAATCAGAGATAGTGCAGCCCGTTCTTCTACATCCGTAGGTATTTTTATAAATGAATGCGATTCCCCCACCCTGACCCTTATCTCGGTCTTATTTCATTATGGCATATTTTGGGGGTAGAGCCCGGACAACATCAGGATCAGATGAGGCATTCGTCCAAGTTTCCGTTAAGAAGAGCACATCGGGGCATCTTTCTTCTAGTAGCATGCATAGTTCATTCGCATGTTCATTCGCAAGTCTGTGTCAGGTCGGCTCGTCGGCCGTCTGTATAGATGTTCATAATATACTCTAAACGCTCTGTTAATTCCCAGCTGTGTGGAGGCCATATTACCCTCACAATCACGAATCTCCAGAATAGGGGATGGAGTGGGGGCATTTCTAACCAGTTTAGCCAACAGTGGGCCCGCCTTGTCTGCATGTGCATGTTGGTTCTGCATGTAGAATTTAAAATCTATTACTAGCAGCTCTTCCAAAAGTTCTGCATATTGTATGTTAGCTTCCTGTAATTGTGTTAGCTGTTCATTTGTCCCCGCCACCTCCCCCTCCAGTGTGTGTACCTTTCCCTCCACCTCCTCTATCCGTTCTACAGGGATGTGTCTGTCTCCTGATTTCGTGCTTATCGCTACACCACGTATAACTGTATTAAAGGCGTCCCACTCAATCTGACGTGAGCTAGCTGACCTTGCGTTCCCTGAGAAATAACTAACAACCGCTTCTGAGAGTGTGGTGTGAAAGACCTGGTCCTCCAACAGTTGGGGTTGCAATCTCCAGGCCAGTATCGGGGTCGGGACTCTACCCCATTGCAGTAATAACTCCACTTGGTTATGGTCTGATAGTGTTTTGCCCAGGTGCAGTATGCAGTCAATAGAAGTAAGCAGCGCCTCCGAGCAGATAA
This sequence comes from Lissotriton helveticus, assembly GCF_964261635.1. Classification (NCBI taxonomy): domain Eukaryota; kingdom Metazoa; phylum Chordata; class Amphibia; order Caudata; family Salamandridae; genus Lissotriton; species Lissotriton helveticus. Next base: position 635,467,785 of record NC_136065.1, read on the forward strand.
GGAGCGAGGGGAAGATATAACAGAAGAAACAGAGGATCACCTGGTAAGTCAAGACCCTTCTGTTATCCCCTTAAAATTGGGTGGCAGATTTGCCCAAATTTACCAAAGATGGTTGTTGATCAAAAGAGATCCTTGAACTCTAGAAACTGTTTGGGGGTTTCTAATAAAATTTGTAGGTTTTCCGGTTCAGGACTGCTTGCCAAAATATGTAACTTTTCCAAAAGATCAGATAAATCTAATAGGCATAGAAGTTCAGGAGTTAATAATAAAAGGGGCTATTGTGAGAGAGAGAGAGATCAAACAGACAGTTTTGTAAGCAATTTCTTTCTTGTGGAAAAGAAAGACAAGGGAATGCATCCAGTAATAAATGTGCATGCACTAAACGACTAGGTAGTTTACCGTCATTTCAAGATAGAGGGGATTCATCTTTTAAAGGATGTGCTATTAAAGCGAGACTGGATGACACGCTTGGATCTGAAAGATGCTTACCTCGCTGTACCAATATGGATACACCATCAAAGGTTTCTGTGGTTTGTGTGGAAAAGGAAGATGTGGAAGTTTGTATGTTTGCCATTCAGCCTGTCATCAGCACCCTGGTGCTTTAAGAAGGTCGTTTGTCCTGTAGCAGATTATCTGAGAGAAAAGGGCATGTGTCTGATTATTTACTTAGATGATATTTTGATCTTTTTCCCCTGACTGAGAGGGCAAGATGGCGGCGGTGTGAGAGACCGCTGTGCTGTATGTTCCGGCCAGTGCTCTTAAGTTAAAATTTGCGGATTAAATAATGCTAATGGACCGCAGTGCTATATGCTACGGACTTCTAGCTTCTAGACTCAAGTGATTTTACAGCAAAATTCAGACCGGTATGGATTAATTGGTAATTACCAGTGAGGCGAGGGAAAAGGAGATGAAAAGTGGTGGTGATGGTGACCGAACATGTTCTGTGTGGAAAGGAGGCGGCTAGGGGACACCTAACGATATTAACATCCCTGATCGGCATCACTGTGCTACGGCTGCTCTGGAGAGTAAAATCCAAGGGCCCACTATCGCATTTTGAGACCCAGAGCGGGACAAACAAAGATACATACCTGGCGCCGGCTAGTGAAGAGAGGATCGGTGGACACAACATCATGGCCCCAAAGAATGCAGCAGCACTGGCCGCCGCCGCTGCCAAGACCAGAGCGCCGCGGCAGGCTCAGCGAGAGCTCGGCAGGCCGATAGTAAAACAGAGCGGCGATATAGGCGCTGCAACGGAGCCAGATGCGGAGGCAGTCCCGACCTCCAAAATTCCCAAGCACGGTAGTTCCGCGGCAAGAAGAGGGAGCACGTCCGGCCCCTCGTTGGTTGACCTGCTGCGGAAAGCCCCGGCTAAACTCCTTCCAGATGGCGGTGGGAAGAGTCAGGTAGTGGAGCCGGCTCTACAAAACTCTGCTGTGGCTGCAGCGCTGATTGACAAGCGTGGCAGTCTTACAACTAGTGCCTTGGCTGTATCGAACGCATTAGGTACCCCCACTATCCCTGAGGGGGGTGTAGGTATCAGCATAGAGGCCAGCAATATCACACCGGAGTGGAATTCAGATCTAAACTCAGAGGTGAATTTGGACACTGCCCAAGAGATACAACAAGAAGGTATGTCCCCTTCACTTACTCCCTTAATGACTGCCGTAAATGTACCCGTTACTCTAGATGGTGTAAAAGGCAATAGTACTGGAGCTATCCCCCGCAATCAAACAAAAATTTTGAGTGGAGCTACTCTTGGAGTCGGGGGGTTAAAAAGACAGCAGGAGCATGGGGGTATAATAGCGCCTCAATTTGGTTTTGTTGGAGGTAGTACAATGACAAGCTTGGCTAGAGTGGAAACTACAGGAGCTATGGGAGGGACGGATAAAGACCCTAGTGATTTTTATTCATTTTCAGACGAAGTCGAATGGTCAGATGAAATTGAAGCTGTCCGACCTCTCCACTGAGAGTGAAGACAATATTAAATTAAATGATCCTAGGGCAGGTCGAAAAACTGTTCTAATTAGGAACAAAAGCCATCACGGAACAGTAGAACTGGCGTGGGGCTATACTCCAACAACTCAGTTCGCTAACACATCTGGTTCTGCGAGTGCCCCACAAAATCCAACCCCATTGAATCCAACTCACTTAGTACAACCAGATCAAGCTATATCCACATTGGACACTGTCTTGGATACTCTACTTCAAGCTATTGCTGCACATCGGTAGGAGACCTCTCATGATGGGCGCAAGGCACAGGTAGCCTTACGCAAAGTGCAGGGGGTGGTACGTAAATTAACAAGAACTGTTAATACTTTTAACGACCGAATAACTGAGGTGGAGTCTCGAATTTTCACCAACGAGGCAGAGATCGCTGCGACCCATGAGCAAGTTGAATCTTATGAGGCTGAACTGGCTGATGTAAGGTGGAAGCTGGAAGACTGCGAAAACCGCCTGTGAAGAAATAACTTGCACGTCTTAGGCATTCCAGAGGCGGCAGAGGGAGATGATGCCCCCTCATACGTGATACAGCTTTTTCGTGAAACTTTGCCCGAACTATCTAGCTGGGATTGGGACATGGAAATTCAGCGGGCACATCGTGTTCCCTTTACCTTGAAATCTTCATTAAAACCTGGGGGGTATCCACGAGCTATTTTTGTCTATTTCGGAAACTTTCTTCTTAGACAAGCAATTTCTGAGAAAGCCAGACCTGAAGCTAGACGTTCCAGAGACTCGATCTCCTATTTCGTGCGCCCAGACTTTTGTCATATAACTGTTGAAAGGAGGTGGAGACTCCGTCAAATGATCAAATCATTTCAAGAGAAGAAGGCACAGGCATATCTTAATAATCCTGCTCGGTTGAAGGTGATCTATGGGGTCAAACGAAATGTTTCTCCTCAGAGATTAAGGCAAAAGAATATCTTGATGGACTGAAATAGACAATAAGCTGGGGTAGTATCTGAAAATATATATGACAACCATCCTGAATATATGCTGTATTATGTGTGTGTTACTTGGGAATGGATAGGGGGTGGAGAATAGATAGCACTGCGGTAAGGTCTAATATGCACATATCCGCACATTTCTCAAAAGAAAAGAAAAGTAAGTAATGAAAAGCAAAAAAAAAGAGAGAGATATATGTGGACTTTCTGCTTTTCATCCGCTATATAAGTATAGTAAGGAGCTATTAAAAAGATAAGCACTGGTTAGGAGACACACTCCCATCATAACAGACTCTGATGGAGTCTGAACGCCTTTTTTTGGGTGTTGGGAGGGAGGGTGGGCTGTGTGGGGTTTGGGAAGGGTGGGGGGGAAGCAGCGGGAGAAAGCATAAAAAAAGTAACGTCAGATGTACAATAACTATACTATGTAGAAGTAAAAGCATAAATCTTTGCAAAGCACAAAAGTTTGAAATCCTGGTGTTAGGTGTTATGAAGAGAGGAATCAGATTTAGCACTATCGGTATCTCATTTAAAAAATGTCAATGTCGAGGTTAAAACTATGCTCCTGGAATATTGCTGGGCTGAATGATAAAGGTAAAAGGGCTCGCTTATGTGAGATAATCCGACAGTACTCTTATGATGTACTTTGTCTCCAAGAGACTCATTTACCGGGGGGTGCGAAGGATCTGCTAAGAGTCCCAGGGTATAATTTGCTTGCGACAACAACACAAACCTCCAAAACACGAGGAGTGGCTGTTCTAGCTAAAACATTTCTTGTGCAAGCCAAGCGTAGGTTGGTTGATGCTTTGGGTAGATGGGTCATAGTAGAACTAGAGATGGGTATTACCATTTGTTCCCTGTACGGTTCCAACCAGGATGACCCTCAGATATTTGAAGAACTGGAATTAGAGCTGGCTTCTTGGTCTAGGACACTAATTCTGTGTGGCGATTTCAATGTATCCTGGGGTTTTGTAAGGGATAGGCTAACACAGCACACATATACGGGTCGCAAACCTAAAGTTTTTAGAGCAGTCAATCAATTTATGGTTAGATATGACTTGATAGACATCTGTGATCATAAACATAAATATGACCCGGGGTACATCTATTTCTCTTACCCCCACAATAAATATGTGAGGATTGATTACATAATGACAACTACTGAATATTCCACTCATGCAGAAATAGTTAAGTGTCCAAAAACAATTTTAGACCATAACTCGTTGATTCTTACAATCAACATAGCTAATTTTAATAGACTTCGTTCTGAGTGGTCATTTGACAGGAAATTACTGGCCAAATAGAGATTATATACAACATATAACTGTCTGGTCGCAGGAATTCTTTGATTATAACCAATACAGTGCCTCGAGATCTTTGGTTTGGGATTGTTTTAAAGCGGCACTGAGGGGAGAGACTATTGGTTTTGTAGCCAAGCGCAAGAAAACACAAGATAATCTAAACCATCAACTTATGCGTGAATTGGCTAAATTGGAAGAACAACATACTACCCTAATATTGCCAGGGGAAGATGGTGGAAACACTTTGCGCAAAATGCTAGTTCTTAAAACTGAACTTAATAGTGGGCTCACTCAAAGATCAGCGGAAACTTTTCAGACAAATCAAAATGAAATCTATGAAAATGGAGAGAGGGTGGGAAAACAGTTGGCACTACGTACCCGCCAGAAGCAATCCTATAATGCGATTGCTTCTATTGATTTTGAAGGTCAGAGACATACAACACCTGCTGGTATTGCTGAGGTTTTTCGACAATACTATCAAAAATTATATCAAAATGAGGATGAAATTGAGCCAAGTGATATTAAAGAATTTTTAAACGTATGGTTAAGTGAGACAGGGCCGGGTAGGACCATCGATGGTATTATTAGAGAAGATATAGAAAAAGAAATCTCGATCACTGAATTGCAAATAGCCCTTTCGGGACAGGCCAATGGGAAGGCTGCTGGCCCGGACAAAGTCCCATTAGATCTATACAAAATCCTCGAAGCACAAATATCACCATATTTGTTAGACCTATTTCTCGGGATGCAATGAAGCGGTACTCCACCCAACTCATGGAAACAAACTAATATAGTTATCTTTCCCAAAAAAGAAAAACCTCCGGAACATCCTTCCTCATACCGCCCAATCTCATTGATTAACTCTGATTCAAAGCTTTACGCTAAGATTCTCGCCAACCGGCTCGGTAGGGTCGTCAAACATCTGGTCTCCCCGTGGCAGCACAGCTTTATTCCTGGAAAAGGTACCACAGATCACACTCGTAGGGCCATCTCTTTTTTCGACATCATGAGTGTGACTGGGGGCCAGATGTCGATGATCCTACTCGATGCCGAGAAGGCTTTCGAGCGAGTTTCTTGGAAATTTTTGTGGGAGGTGCTTGAAATGAATAACTTTGGACCAGGGTTTGCTAAATCCATCAAGGCAATGTACTCAGACCCCCGGGCCAGACTTCGTGTAATGGGCACAGAATCGGGGTTAAGTAATGTACAAAGAGGCACAAGGCAGGGCTGTCCTTGCTCACCGATTTTGTTTGCCATGTATATTAATCCATTAATCTTAAAATTAATTGCATCTCGTATAATAGAACCCATCACGATGGGTATGTATGAAACTAAGATACTGGCATATGCCGATGATGTGGCAGTATTAACACCTAACCCTGCTGAGACAATCGAGGAAATCGAGCGAATTACCCAGACTTTTGGTAATTGCTCAGGGTACTCCCTTAACCGAGATAAGACAATGGTTATATGCACTGAAAATATTGTCTATGAAAATTCAAAGAAAGTAGATAACGCTATTTATCTCGGAGTTTGTATTTCCCCCAAAGTAGAAATTATTAATAAGCTCAATTACGAACCCCTAATGAAGGCCATAAAAAAGATCTTATAAGGGTAAATAGTCTTCACTTAGCAATTATTGGCAGGGGGAATTTTTTTTAAATGAATATTCCTCCTAGGATATTATATCTATTTCGAGCCATCCCCCTGATTGTTGAAGATAACATTATTAAAACTATTGAATCACATATGTCTAAATTCATTTGGCATTACGGGAAAATAAGAAGGGCTCTATCATATCTATCTCTATCGCAGCACAGGGGTGGATTGGCGATCCCTAATTTGGTGTTATATCTTTAGGCAGCTCTTCTCCAGTAAATGACACCACTATTTAATCGAAAAATACCAACTGGAAATATACAGTATGGGGAGATACCGTCAATATATGAATTAGCAATCGGGAACAAAGCAAGAGGGTTGTTGCTAAGACAATTAGAGCCGTCCTACTTTAAGAAAGTACATTTTAAGAGCATTCATAGTGCATGGAACATTTGAAAAAATTCCTCCAAACATCTAGCAATGCCAAAATTTAATAAATATACCCCATTATGGCATTCCTCTGTATTACCAATTCAAACTAATGATAATACCGCCAAAAAATGGGAAAGCTTGGGGATTGCTACAGTGGGGGATTTTCTTAGTCATGAAGCAAACACCGGATTTCTGTAATTGCCAACAACATTTTCTGTGCCTAGTAGTGATTTTCTTAAATTCATAAAAGTTAATACTGTCCTTAATCAAATAACTCCAAGAATTACACTCAAGAGTATCCCTTTCTTTGAACTCATAGTGAAACGATCTACTAGGGTAGGTAGCACTAATGACTTATTAATTGAGAAACAACGGGACGATTTGGAGCATGTTGAGAGTGCATGGGCAGGTAAACTTAACAACCCCAATGTAGATATTGATATGTCATTTTCTTTAATATCCAAGCTATTTTTAGCATCTAACCTAAAAGCGCAACTTCACAAAACTATATATAATTTATATTACGCGCCAGCTAAGTTATACACCTGGGGTAAATGAATAAATGATGAATGTCCAAGATGCGGTTTAGCCCCGCAAACCTAATACACATGTTCTTTGAATGTGCCAAACTAGATACCTTTAAAAAAATGTTATCTGATTACTGGGATGAAGTTTTTGGTCATAAAGTACCAATATCACCAACACTTTATATATTAGGTTATGATAATACTCATGGACACAACAAGGAGGAGGAAACATGTTTATTTCTGGGTACGGCGGTGTATCGAATAATACTGGCAGCTCGGTGGAAGGTGGTTGACCCTCCTAATTTTCAAGTGTGGTTAACTCGCTTTTTAGGAATATATACCCAAGAAAAAGCCATTCATGAAGCCAGAGGTAAAAAGTCTAGAATACGTGGCTGTCAAATTTGGTCTCCAATCGCTGTTTGGAGTAATGTCGTAAGGAATGCCTTGTGTCGATTGCGTGTATAGATTTTATGCTTCGACAGCTTATATGAGAGAAAATTTAAGGTTTTTAACAATACTATGAATTAATTGTGATCTTATTCTATAGTAACGATTGTAGATGTAACTTATTGTCTCGTTTTTTATGCATTTTTGTACTCTCTGAAGTTGCTTAAAAGTATTAAAACTATTTAAAAAAAAAAAAAAGATGATATTTTGATTATGGATCAAGACAGGGGAGAACTATTATCTCATACGAGGCTAGCAGTGACCTTACTGGAATTTGGGGTTTTGTAGTGAACAGGGCAAAATCGCAGTTTATACCAAGCCAGCAAACCCAATTTGTAGGCTTTGTGGAAGACACAGTGGAAGGTTTCTTGAGGTTACCAAAGGAAAAATTGAAAAGGATTTGCAAAGAGTTAAGAAATACTCTCAAGTCAGAGTGCGTTTCTTTGAGGATGTTAAAATGCATTGTTGTTCCATTTTCTTCTACAATTCAGGTTATTTTCCCTTGACTATTACACTACATGGCTTTACAGAGACAAAAGGATTTTCATTTGAGGAATGCTTTGAAATATTCAAAGAATATTTGGCTCTCCCAGGAGGCAAAATAGGAATTAGCCTGGTCGTTAAGGAATATGGAAGCATGGAACGGGCGTGCAATATTTGCAGATTTAATTGTGAAAGCAGATGCAGGCTTGGAAGGTTGGGGTGCAAGCTGTGGTCTGCAGAGAACTGGCAGATGTTGTTCAGAGCAGGAAAATAACTTCAATATAAATTGTTTAGAACTCTAAGTAGGTTCTTTTGTGATAAAATGTTTTGGGGACCAAGCTGCCAAATGTTTAGTTATTTTGAGAATGGACAATGTGTCTGCAGTTAGGTATGTGAACAGACTGGGAGGACCACATTCAAAGGGTTTGGCGGACCGAGAGTGTTTTGGGAGTATTGCATGGAAAGAGGCCTTCATGGTCAGGCAGCACAGATTCCAGGGATTTAAAATTCGGTAGCGATTGGTTCTGGAGGAAGTTTTATGACTTGAGCGATTGGACACTAGACAAAATTGTATTTTGGAAATTGAATCTGTTTTGGGGTCCATTTCAAATATGTCTTTTTGCGAACCGAATCAATGCTCAGGTGAAGAGATTTTTCAGTTGGCAACCAAATCTGGAGGCGGCCAGGATAGATGTGTTCCTCCTGGATTGGAGAGGCCTCCAACCGTATTCCTTCCCCCCTTTTGCTATGATCGACAGAGTGACATGGATGATTTGCAGGTGGAAAGAGACAGTGGTTGTGATCACCCCTTTTGGAGTTCTCAAGCTTGGTACCCTATAATGTTGGAGATGAGTGTGGATTTCCCATTACTTCTTGTGGTATTTCCAGGAATCTTGAGGTGACCTCAACGAGAGGTACATGGTCTAGTGGAATCAGGTCAACTTCAACTAGTGGCATTGAGACTTTCAGGAGAGTCTGAAAAAAGACAGTCCTTCCATCAGAGGCTTCGAGACTCACTGAGGAGTCCTGGGCACCTGGCACTAGGAAGGCCTACAGATTGGCCTGGTGTAAATGGAATCATTGGTGTATGGAAAGGGATTTGAATCCTGTATCATTGGATATAGTCCAAGTGTTAAACTTTTTTACTGATTTATTTTCCAATGGTTTAGCATACAGATCGGTGAACATAGATCGGCCATTTCAGCATGCCACATTTTGGTCAATGGGTTTGTTGCAGGGATTCTGCACATACACAGAACTATGCGCAGGAATATGGGACCTCGGTGTTTAGGGGCTAAGCCTTCCCACCACCTTAGTGCCCACGAACCCAGGACTGACTGTCTAGCAGCCCTGTGGCAGAGGGCTTGCGCGCGCTGGGCGCTGTGACCTCGTTTTTAATACCTTCTTCTCTGCTGATTGAGAGCAGCTTCCTTGTCCCAGCTGACTACTAGCGCTGGACGCCATTCACTCAATTTTTAACCCCTCCCATCCCACCCTGCTGACTCCTCCCACCCCACCCTGCTGACTCCTCCCACCTCCCTCGTCACCAGCTTATTTAAACGTCCCTCATGCGTCAGCGCAGCGGACGAGCGCAGCGGGCGCGCCGTAGACGCGCCGGAGTTGCGCCAGAGTTAAGCCCGTCTGCGCCCGTCCGCGGCCGGACGGGCCCAGGGGCCAGGGACGCTGCCCCTGCCATCTCTTATTCCCGCTCCACTCTAAGGAGTCTACAAACCTTTGCTTGCCCTCTACCTCCCGAGACCTGGACCAGGATCTCCTCACTGGGGATTCCAGGTCACTTTTCCCCTTCGCTGGGGCCGTCGTCATTTCCCACCCTTCCTGTCCCTGCCGAGTCGCAGCTCCGGGTATTATACCTCAACACTCGCTCCATGGTCAGGCATCAAGCCGATATTTTCCACCTTCTTATGACAGAGAAGCCAGATGTCCTTTTACTATCTGAGACCTGGCTCACTGACGACTCCCTCCCCGACATCCTTGCCGCACTACCTCCTGACTACTTTCTGCTGAATACCAACCGCCCTGGAGGCCGCTCCGGTGGAGGGGTGGCAGCGGTAATACGGAAGAATCTCAAGATCATTGCCTCTGCCAATATGACCCTCCCCGATGTGGATAACCTGGTCCTCCGTCTTGGGACCGAGGTAGGCGCAGTTACCTTTATGGTACTTTACCGTCCCCCCTACCCCATGCCTTCCTTCCCTTCCTCCTTTATTGAACAGTTAACCAACCTTGCCACCTCTTCCCCCCGTACTATCATTATCGGGGATTTCAATTACTGGTTCCAGAATGAGGATGCCGGCCCCCATGCCACCGAACTGTTCGAGGCCCTTTCGAGCTTGGATTTCACACAACTAGTCAGGTCTGCCACTCATAGCGGTGGCCATATCCTTGACCTCATTTGGGTTCACGGGGTCAAGTCCCCCTGCCCACTCATAACACCTTGTGTGTGGTCCGATCATTTCCTAATTGACATCACCTTTTCGGCCGTCGGCCAGATCAGGACCCCACTGCAGGAGGGCGGCACCGCACGCAAGTGGAGAGTCGCCGACTCCTCCAAACTCTTATCTCATCTCTCTCTTACCCGTCCTCTGTTCCCCACTGACTCAAGTACTGACGAGCTTCAGGGACAAGTTTCTGACTGGCTCACTATAGCCAGTGATACTTTCGCACCTTTAACCAAGTTTCCCCGATCCCGACACTATCATTCCCATAAATGGTTTACCCCTCACCTTAAGACTTTGCAGTTAGAACTCCGCCGACTCGAGCGCAGGTGGAGGAGAGACTACTGCTTATCTAGCAGAAGTGCATATGTGGCTGCGCGGAACGAGTACAAAACTGCTATTTCCGCCGCCAAAAAAGCTTATGCCTCAGACAAAATTTTATCTGCCCCCTGCAAGTCTAAGGAGATTTTTAAAATCCTCAATGAATTTACCTCTGATCCTAGGACACTTCCGACTCAGGCCTCCACACAAGAATCATGTAACGCGCTGAGCACTTTCTTTGTCCAAAAAATTGCCTCGATCAAAGATACCATTCCGACTATCCCCCCTGGCGCTGGCTCTGCTTCTCCCCCCCATAATGCTTTTTCTCTCACACTTTTCCCGCCCTTAGACCCTACCGCTTTGGCCACACTGGCCACCCGCGTTAAATCTGGATCCCCAGACGACTGCTGTCCCCCCACCATATTACGAAATATCTGCCACTCTTTACCTGATTGTATCCTTCCCCTGCTGAATTCTTCTTTGTCGTCCGGTACCCCGCTCCTTCAAGGAGGCCGTGTTGGTGCCTCTACTGAAGAAGCCTGGGGTTGATCCCGCCGTCCCGGCGAATTACCGCCCCATCTCTCTCTTGTCTTTTTTCTCCAAAATTCTGGAAGCCCATGTCACCACCTGCCTCTCACAGTTTATTGAGAACTCCATCTTTCTTGAGACTAACCAGGCCGGCTTCAGACCCGGCCACTCTACGGAGACTGTCATCTTGGCCGTGCTGGATGCCCTGAGAGACGGTGCTGACAAGGGTACCCCCCAGGCCCTGTTTTTTTTTAGATCTGTCGGCTGCCTTCGACACGGTGGACCACAACATCCTTCTCCACCGTGTCGAGCAAGCTGGCATCCAGGGCCTGGCGTTGGCATGGGTCAAATCCTTCCTGACCGGGAGGTCTCAGACCCTTAGCCTGGGCACTTTTAGAGCTCCTCGGGAGCACCTGCCCTGTGGGGTCCCTCAGGGCTCCTCTCTGTCCCCCCTTCTTTTCAATCTTTATCTTCGACCCCTTCTTTTTTCCTTGAGGCAGTGGGACGTCACCGTCTTCAATTACGCGGACGACCTACAACTCATCTTCCCTCTTGATTCCCCTTCTGCTATCCCCAACTTTCAGGCTGTCATGTCCCACATCCTATCGTGGATGAGCCAAAATCAGCTTAAGCTGAATCCCGGAAAGACGGAGCTTCTCCTCCCTGGTAAGAGCTCTACCCACTGGGGTCCGCATTTTTGTCCGGCAGAACTTGGCCTCCCCCCCACCCCTGTGGCCTCGGTAAAAAGTCTAGGGATCACTATTGACTCCGGTCTCTCCCTCGGGCCTCAGGTGGGGACAGTTGTCTCCTCCTGCATGTTCCAGCTGCGCAGGATCAGGAAGGTGGCTTATCTCCTCACTCCTGAAGCTCTCCTGCAAGTAATCATGACCCTCTTCCTCTCCCGCTTAGATTTCTCGAATGCTATCTATCATGGTCTGCCCAAAACATCTCTCTGCAGACTACAATTCGTTCAGAATCAAGCGGCGAGATTGGCCTTTGGGAGTCCGAAATGGCAATCCGCCAAACCCCTCCTTCTAAAACTGCACTGGCTCCCCGTCGCCTCGAGGGCAGCCTTAAAGATCGGCTGCCTTACCTTTAAATCCTTATCTGGTTCCTGTCCTGCCTTTTTGAAATCTCTCATCAGGACTTACAGCCCCTCTCGGAACCTGAGATCCTCTCACCTGCACCTCTTACTCACTCCCCCTGTCAAACTCTGCAGATCCGGAGGCCGGAGATTCGCATTTCTGGCCCCCAAACTTTGGAATTCCTTCCCCATCTCTCTCAAAACTTCCAATTCCCTTACTCTCTTCCGTAAATCCCTAAAAACTTGGCTCTTCCCTCAATCTGCCTAAACCCTCCCAGTCCTCCAGTAGCCTGCCAGCGCCAGGAAACCCATGGTGTCAGCGCGCTTTATAAATGCCCCTTACAATACAATACAATACAATATAGTGTCTCACTCACTCTTCTACACACTCACGAAGAAGCAAATGATTAGACACCACAGAACACAAAACCCCCGGATCTCTCAGGAATCGCAGTGACAAGACACACTTTTTCGCTCACTCTCTTGTACTTGTCCACAATAAGAAACCGACAGAAACACGAATATAATTGAAAATGTTTATTTCAACTATCATGCTCTAAACGCAGTATACGAACCACAACCAGCAGCAAAATGCACAAACATAACACAGTTAGCATTGCAGCAAGGCCATATTTCATAAAGGGAGGTGTCCTCATATAAAGTCAGTGGGTAAAGGACTATAATGCCTAACCACCGTCCCCTAGGTAAGAAGAAGCTTTTTTATATAATAGAAGATCTCTGGGCTTTGTCAGCAGACCCCATACCTTAGTGCCTATTTGGTATATCTATATCATAGGAACCGCATGGCTCTTCTCAGAAATCTCCCTCTCCAGTGTGTGTTACCTAAACATGCATCCCCATAATATCAAAGCACGAGTTTCCAGCAGCAGCTGTGCTAGCATTTTTATCTAAGTGCTAGGGACTGACCAGAACAGAACAACAAGGGTCATTGTTTATCGACCTTGCTCACAGTGTTCAGACTAAACTCCAGGAACAGGCAGAGAACGAACCAAGCAGATGGTTCTCATGTGAAAGGCATAAACAGAGTCTTGGAAAAATCACTGAAACGCTTTCAATGCCACATATATGCACGCTTGAATGTTTAAATCTTGTTAGTCTTTGACGTGTTACTGACACTTGTCTGTATACGCGTTAGCCGATTTAACTCACTCGCACATTAAATCTTGAGCTAACAGACTCAGCAGTGAAATCTTATTCCCCTGCATGCATTTTTAGCTCACTCGTACACCTAAACCCTTGGGGCACCAGCCTAGAATGTATCCATACATAAGAAATGCCTTTATGACTCTATTAGTACAGCGGCCCAATTTTAACTAATTGGCGCAAGCTTATGGGATTTGCTGATTGGATTACTCATTCTCAATACACCTTATAGTTCTCAGTCCTCAGGACGGCAACCTTTGAAATTTTGGTAAGGAACTTTAATCTTCACCTAACTCTCACCCTAAACATGACTTAGTTTTACACACGTCTAGGGGTAGAGACTTTTTGTTTATTGGTTTTTATTGCATCTAATTGTTTGAGAACTCCATGATAAATATATATGATGAGTAGCAATGTACATGCCGATTACTGTAAGGAAATCCTACTGAAATTCAGCATACTGTTATATGCGTATGTATATTTGTGTCTCTCCCTTTAAATTGTGAAGGTAACAATTATATTCTAGGCAATTCTCTGATGCGATGTGATAACTTAATGTAATATACAAAGACTAATTTCATATTTGTCTATCACATCTTGACCATGATATTTCCCTTTTCTTTTTAATCTTTTCCCCTTCCTTGATTTACCTTTGCTTTGGTCTCTCTTGTCTCTCCCATTACTCCTCATTCTTGTTTTCGCTATATTATTCACATCCTTTCCACTTATTTAATTTCATTATATTTTGGGCTCACATGTTTATGGTTTATTATTATGTCAATTTAATTATCCTTTTTTGTATCTATGTATCTATCACTTATACCTGTGGGTTTTTCACACACATCAGCCTTGAAAAAACCCTCGGCCAACCGGCCACTGGGCAAAACACTTGTCGGCTGTTTGTTCATTTGCTCACATTATCAATGTTGAATAGAAGCAATAAAGAAATGGCAACATCTGCCAAGTGAGATAAAACTCTTGGAAATCATTAACCTCAAAAATTAAATCAGTATCAAAGGGTACAAACCTCCAACCACAACCTGAATTATCCTTTTACCAATGGCTTTTGGGTGTAGCCATTTGTGAGCCGAGTACCACCCCTGGACTGGGTCTCTACAACGGTAGCGTGAATCCCAGGTCTACTCACCCTGTTTAGCCTCTTTAACTTGCAAAAATAAAACAATGTAGTAATGCACGCAAAAGCAGCAACATGGCTGCCGGGATCATGCTAACTTAGCGATGTGGACAATGTCCCTATCGTCCATGTGACACCCTCCCCTTGGCCAGGTCGTAGCATATAGAAAAACAGACTGGAAACCTAAGCGGAGTCAACAAGTGAGTGAAAAATAGAAAATTTGGGAAAATGCGAAAAATTTTGAATAAAGGCCAGTATTACTCCAAAAATCGTCTGAAAAGAGGACACAAGGCTGGATCCCACAAGTTAAAAAAAATGAGCAAGGCCTTCAGTATCAGAAGCATTAAATATTTGGTGTATTAATTCTCCAAAATGGAGTGGGAGATTTGTGTTTAGTAGTGAGTGTATCTCACTTGCGGTTCTCGTCACCTGCAATTCGAAGGGCTCTCGCGCTGATATGAGAGCCACTTCTTGTTAAAAGGATACCACTTTGAGTCTGCTTAGTTTATTGAAATCAGTTTTCAAAGTTGGAATGGAAGGCCATAGCGGACTATCTACAATCTCATGCTGGAGTTGAAAAAAGACATTGCTGCAACAAGTAACCCATTGTGAAACTGTTACTATATAAGGGATGCTAATCCATAATTCACAGCAGTCATAATTATTCAAAATAAGATAACTGCCATTGTAAAGCAATGTGAGTGTGGGAATAATTGCTGGGACGGGCGTACCTTTCAAATCGCAAGAAAGATTAGGTGCCAACACATTACAGGCGCTGTGCAATTTAACATGTTTGCAAACTAGGGAATGTCCCACTGTGGAATGGCACTCCTCCCCCATTAGGAAAACCTCATTATCCGCCCACTGACATCTGTATGTGAAAGGCAAGGACCATAATTCATGAATAAAAGCACTGCCCAGGGGCCCAAACCCGCCAACTGGGAAGTGATTCATGCAAGATGTGAACTGAAATAGTGAGAAGGGGAGTGAAATAACTCCATGAATTAACCACACAGCTGAATCAGTTTCTGCTACAGAAAATGGTAAGTGTTCTAATTGTTCAATTTGTAACAGCGTGTAAGTCGTGTCTTTCATGGACATAAATTTCTGTCTATCAGTCAAATTAAATGGTAAAAACAGAGCAGAAGCATTCAAATTGTCCCATGGAACTTTTCCCATTTTGAGTGTTTAGAACGTCCACACAAATTGCATTACAGAACGTAATTGAATTTGACCATAATACAACACAGACACATCATTCTGTACAATATCAATAACAGATGAAACAATATTATCCAAGGTGTAAATACAGGAAGAAAAAGTATTAATGCTACTATCGCCTACCGAAAGAACTTTTTCCAAATTCGCTTTATCAATTTGGCGCAGACGTACCGCAGCTTCCATCTGCGATAGTTTCCATAATTCATTATAATCCTCATAAATAAATTGCTTTGATTTAGGGCCTAAAATAAAATCAGCCAGATTGATATCAGTCGACAAAAGGGACAGGTGTTGTTTCACTGACGACAGTGTGGAGTGGCCCAACCATTGCTGTCACAGTTTCCCCACTGAATACGTGGTGACTGAATGAGAATGTGGGAAGCATGGATCAGGTCTAGTTTGTGTGAAACCTATTGTTGCATTAATAAAACGCAGTTGACACACATTGGAACTTGTAAACCACAACAACCATCCCAAAGGGTCGACGTCAGAAACATTTATATTACCATTCTTGAACAGGGCAGACAATACATCAGTCATATAATTGGTGTGTGTACAACAAGTATCGTACTCAGCTAATGAAGGAATGGAAGGAACATCCAAATTTCAGCTGTAGCCAAACCAAAACAAGTAGTCTGCTGCACCTTGTCATTTAAAAACAAAATTTGAGTCTGAATTAGACACGCATGATGCACGCTTCAATACCTTGGACTTGCCAATCTTTAGTGCCCAAATGGATTTAAAATCAATGGTATCTTTCCAGTGTTTGTAAACATGTAAGGTCAAATCAGTCCTAAAGGAATTAGAATAAACCAATTTTGTGTGAGTCAACATAAATTTAGATTGAGATGGCAATTTTACCTTATTGAAGTAGGACTCCGGATTGGACGCATTGTAATCTGAAAAGTATGTGAATTTATTCCGCAGAGTATCAGAACTCCCCTGTCAAGGAGTCGGACAATCTTCCCACTGTGTAAAATTAAAAGTTGGTCCTAATGGCCATAATGTTGATAACAAAATATTTCTGCATAATTGGCTGAGTTCAAATACAAATCCTCAGCATCAAAAGCAGCATAATATTTTAAATCATAAAACAAGGAATGGACTGCCTGAACATCCCAGTCACCTGAGTGTATATTCTGTGATACCACGTCTCCTAGTGAAACACATATGAAATGTTCAGGACCTCCGTCGGACCATGGATATCAAATGCAGCTTTATCCTAAATGATGCCATCAGCAACAGGGAAGGCCAAAATGTTCATGAGGGCTTTATCACGTTTCATGATATGAGACTATGTTTGTGGAGCCAGAATTCCATCAACCAATTTCACAGCAGAGCATTCCGGCAAATAATGACCATTGATGAGCAAGAAAAACACAGTCACAAACCCTATCCACATGAAAAAAGGAAGATAAGTGTGAGCGCTATCCAGATGTTTGTCCAGGGAGGGCCCAGGTACGTTTTTTGGAACCAGGTGATGAAAACACTGGTACGTGTCGGTTGAATTGGGACAGATAGACGAAGCTGATGAATCTTATGAGAATCTTGTATGATCCATATAATACCAGCTAGCTCCCAAGCGCAACATTGGAGGCTGTGCAGCATCAGATAGAGGATGTATAGTCCTATCAGGAACACCAACGAGGACCTCAAGAGGGGAAGAATCATACTTGACGTCTGCATTGGAGGACGATGAAGGGACAACAGGTAAGGAGTCAATAGAAGTTTCCAACTCCCCTGCAACAACGCGGGTACTCGTCGAAGAACTTGGAGCCATTGGATTCAGCGAAACAGCTCTGCTTGGATTACTGGGAGTCACACTATTCAGTATCGGCCATATGGTGTAACTTGACATTGTCAATTGAAATAAATCTGTTTTCCTTGAGACCAGGCAAAGGAGGCAAAATCACTGTTCGGGTACCCTTCAATCCAAGAACTGGGACAGGTGCATGATAAGAGGGACCAAATTCCTTTTTGTTTTCCAGCTTTTTGCAGACCTGATCACCAACTTTAGGAAGCCAGCCTATAACAGGAATCACCATTGCTGCTTCAGTGGATGAGGGTGAATGATCTTTAGCCAGTGTGTCACAGGTGTTTTGTGGTTCCTGTAACATAGTAGAATGGTTAGGTACATCAAAGGTTGCAGCAGCCCCCACAGCGTCTAGACCATCAAGGTCAGGCCCAAACATTTTAATGTCAAAGAGCATTTCGTATGGGGCCCATCCACCCAGAGATCTTCTTGGGAGATTATTTAGTGCATGTTGAACCCCATACAAATGAGTCAGCCAATTCCTGCCAGTACCTAAGACTCTAGCTGTCAAAGATTACTTTAAGTCATGGTTCATTCGCCCCACTATAGCATTGCCCTTAGGCCTGTATGGAGACGAAAACTGCTCCAGCACCCCCAAAGACCTCATTGCGTCCCTTTATGCCTTAGAGGCAAATGCTGGGCCTTGGTCAGAATGAAAGGGGCAACAGGCAAAAGTCCTGACAAAGACACGCAAAGCTCTAATGACATTTCGAGCAAAAGCAATGCATTGTGGCCAAACCAAAAGGAATCTAGTGCATGAATCAACTGAAGCCAAAATATGTTTATATGCAGTGTTGGAAGTCAAATGACTGCAGTGATCAAGATAAATGCAACCAAACCGTTGATTTGAAATGTGAAGCTGTGTATGTGGTGGGCGAGCAACCGTAGATGGTTTCACCTGTTGATAAATGTCACATGACAGCACATAGTTACAGGTTTGTTTGTATAAATCTAGCAACCAATAACATTGCTGTAAAATATAAACAGTTGCAGAAACTTCGGCATGTGCAGAAGCCATGCCTTCATGTGCGGCTATGATCAAAGGAAGTCTGCGGTCCACGTTGGGAATCAGCCGATCCCTAACAGACGGTATCGAAGCAAATGGGACTTGCTCAGGTGACAAATGATAAGAATACTTCGAAGGGAAACCTTGTGGGAAGTCTGTCCCACCCTCCATAGCAGCTATGTCCGCAAGAATATCATTTTCAATTTTGGTCATGGAGCTAGTAACTGCTGCTACTGAACATGTGGCTACTGCAGATTTGGCTGCCTCTTCAGCCAAAAAATTACCAACAGCATGTCCCCTACACACTGATGACCATGACTATGAATATCATGAGTGAGCAGCAAATGTTCTTTAAGTTCCGCCACTCTGACCCAAGGCATCTTATGCTTTATTGTGCTACCTTTAGAGTCTCGGTAATCATTCTGAGACCAAAAAAATAAATTGTCATAGAAAGCCTGCACACAGTAGTAAGAATCGCACACAACAAGAGTGTTCACAACTGGATCCGTGAATTCTAGAGCTAAAATCAAGTCAATTGTATTGTGCAGTCTCCAAGTACCTGTGTATGGACAATAGAAGATTTAAATTCACCATTTACTATCGAGCCTACCACAATAGAGCAAGCCGCTGAATAAGCATGCTTTGACCCGACAGCTGGTTGAGTAGACCATTTGGTATAGACTGTGCATCTGTACTGATCCAAGGGAAGCAACGACACTGGAGGAGGATGAACATGTTCATATTGTAAATACTCCTGTGTCTGTAATGAGGGATAAAAGATAAAAGTGACATCGGCCAATGTCAAAGAACTTGCCCATTGTATCCGATAGGGATGCAAAGCTTTAGAATTCTGTACACTCACCTTAGTCCCTGCTTCCAGAGTAGGGACTGACGTGATCATAAGAATGCATTTACCCTGTGCCAGAGAGCGTTCTTTCATAATCGCTATCTGAACTGCTGTTTTTCAACTGTGGAAAACAGCATTTCCGCTGCTGTGTACAGATGCGATTTGTATGAAATTAGTACTGTGACACCTTTATTGAATGTCAAATAAGGGAAACCTACCGTCCCTGGCACAATTCTTAAGACCAAGTTCGTAAAATTATCACGTGTTAACAAGAATTGGTGGCAAGCAGATCAAACTGCAAAGACTAAAGAATTGAGGTATGTTCTGGAAGCCAGCTGGCAGACGAAAAAGAGGATTGTATCAATGCATAAAGCGGTTTGATTTACTGGGCATAAGCAGGAATGTAAGTCCTCCCAAAGTTAAAATATCCCAGCAAAGAATGTAATTTTTTCAATGTAGACAGAGGTTGCAATTATGCACACTTCTCCAGAAGTGTGCATAATTCAACCCCTACCCCTTCATTATTGAGCTCATAGCCCAAAAAGAGATCCGCCAAACAAGCGATGTGAGACCTGGCAAAATTAAATTTGTATTCCAAGTCAGCAAAAGAGAGAATTATGCGATCCACTCACATCAGATACAAGATCAATTCTTCATCCATCAAATAAATATCATTGACGTATGAGAACGCATCTGGTTTGATGTTCTGAAATAGAGACACAATACGCGCAGCAAAAGCCCCAGGACTGTTCTTATATCCCATAGGCAAATACGTAAAGCACCTTTGATTGCCGATCGCGGTAATGCGGTCAAATCATGGCTACCAGGAGCTAAATTGTGACTTTAAAAACCATTGGCTATATCCAGGTTTTTTTGTATTTTTTATAAACAATGTTCTTCCCTAACGCAGAGATGTGTGTGTTCTGTATTGAAAATGTATGAACATGACTGCTCAATTGTCTGTAATCCAAAACTATACGATATGAACCGTCCAATTTCGATATCGGAAAAAGAGAATCATTCATGGATGAAACACAGGGTTCAATGACACCCTGATATTACAAGTGTGCTAAAAGTTCCCTAACTCATGCTTTTGCATCACGACTGATCAGTTATTGCACCTGCGGCAGGGGCATAGAATGTAAAGGTATTTCATGTGCCGACAAATCTTTATCCCAGCTTAACTGATTATGATACACAACAAGCGCTAGGGCCAAAGCCCATTCTGCAACGTAAGCTTGTTTAGCCTCTTCTGAGAGGTAGCGGGAAAAACTTCGGAGTATAATATCTTCCCCTCGGGAAAAAAGACAACACAAATGGAGGAGGCTAATCTTTCTCCGCCAACAAAATGTCATAGGAGGAGGTAAGGTTATCCCAAAAGATTCCCTTAATAGTACGTTTAATATTGCCCTCAATTTGGAGTTCTATCTCATAAAGTCGATAAGGGGTGTAACTTGTGTGTCTGCTGTTTCCACGCTGATCAAAGTATCAGTTGCTCTCTCCTCCAGACAAGGATGAAGTGCCTTGCGCACTATGGTAACTTCTGCTGCGCGAGGAGTGTCACCGCTCATCTCCAATTGAGCAGCAGGGTTCTCACTGTCTGAGGCATACTTTGCTTTCAAAGCGGCAACTTTCTTCTTTTGAAATGGGGACCGAAAAGGAGGCAGTCCCTCCGGATTGGCTTACAGGTCAAAGTGGCATGGCGAATCACGTCTTTGCTGAGTGGTCTCACCTTGTCTGTGATCCTGTCGCTCTCCACCACAGAAGTGTGAGTCCAACGAGTCCTGTAATGAATGAGGAGAACGAGAATCAGAAACTTGAAACCTTTTTGGTGTCATAATTTTAGACCGGTCACGCAATTCATATCTACGCTCAGAAGTTTCAGGTGTTGGCTCAACCACCACACAAACCTTGCTTCTGCTGTTGCTGCTGCTATTTTCTATTCCAGTTCTTTTTAGGAAAGATTGGGCATCCATCCTTCTCAGGTTGGGTCTTTTGTTGTGTCTGTTTAAAAGGTTTAATACCCAGGTTATTGTGTCCTAAGGATTTATATGCATTAGCAATAATCTTTGGTAATTCACATTGCTTTTCCAAGTCAGCAACCGCCTTTAGGTGCTGACTCACCTGTAAGCTAACTGTTACCCCCCTCATTTCGGAAACAATAGGGAACACCTCCACCAATCTCATCCCCAACTCCAGGGCTGCCTCAGCCCCATGTTTATCCTGAACTTTTTTAAGTACGGACAGAAGAACGGTCATGAAAAGGGTGCAAGGGCACAGTGAATATACCGCCGCAAACAGTTTTCCCCAGGTGGTGCAATCAGCCAAATTGGGAATGAGTCCTTTAGGTAAACTCATTGTAAGGATCCTGTGTTTCTCCACAAACTTAGTATGTGGAAAAACAGCTTCGAGTTGCTCAAATTTTTCTGCAAGCCAGTAAGGGGAGTCATCACGTTTACCCTTCACTGAATTAATCATGAGGGGGACTAATAACTAGACCACCACCAATCCCGGTCGTTGTGGAGCAGCCACTTTAGAATTACGTGACATAAACTGAATTACAGCCCTATGTATATGTATCAACGATGTACGTAATTGTCATAGCTCCACGATAGGTACATTAAGGTAATTTGGAGGAGGTGTAAACCCAGCCAAAACAGGCCACGTGGGCCCATCGACTGATAAGGGGCCTAAACGGACCACAGAAGCAGGGTGAGGAAGGGCACCGTTAAACCATATGGTGTGCTGCCAAGCTGTCAACGGAACTTCAAGTGATCGATAAGGGCAATAATCTCGCTGGACCGCGGAGGCAGTATACTCGTGATTTATTTAGTTTTTTTTATTTCTATCCACTGGCAGAAAGGTAACCCACGAGTAGAAAACTTCGGCCTCACCAACAAAAATGTAATCTGCTCCTCCATTAGGGACTCCATGCTGCGACAAATAAGCCGTGACTGCAGTGCGGTTCAGGGCTGCAATACAGATGGTCATAAAAAGAGAAGTATAAGGAACTAATCAACGGTAGCGCAAAAGCAGGTCAATATACAAAGAAGTGGCTAAGCCCTCACTCCAACGACGTCTCCGGAAACTGGTAAGAGGGTATTGTGGACATGCATAAGCACTACTCAGGGGTCTAGCGAATAAGTACCAGACCAAACATTGGTGGCGCCATGTTGCAGGGATTCTGCATATACACAGAACTAGGCACAGGAATGAAACCGTACCTAGGCAGAACAGAGGCAAGATGGCCGCAGCTGGATTGTAGCACACAGCCACATCTAATTCCTCTCCCTCCTAAAATGATGTTGGGGCATTGCATAGGATGTTGTGCACCCCCAGAGGTCTGGAAAGCTGGGTGGAAGCAAGTCAAGGTGAATACAGGACTGGCAAACGGCTGTCATCCCCATTCAACTTCGTACTCGCCGCCTTTAAAACCAGCCTAGACAACCTGCTTGCCCTCCTCTCCCGCACAAGAGCGGTAATCAAGATGCCTCCACACCTTCACAAGCAAGAGAAGGAACAGCCGGAATCCACGAACATAGCAAAGATTGGAGCGGACAAAATGACAAAAAAGGATCCCCCGGCTTCAGGCTCGGTGCAGCGCTCTGTGGGCGCTGTCCGGAAGACGATTATTCCCGCATCAAAGAAAAAGATGGAATCACGGGGAAAAGCAGGAGATCCAATCAGCACGGAGGAGGCACGGATCACTCCGATTCAGAAACCCGGGAAAGAAAGTATCAAACATAAAGATACAACAATGAGGCAGCCTACCCTAGCTGAAGCCTTCAACGCGAAGTCCACAGAGCAGCCTGACGCCGATGTGGGGGAGAACGAAGATGGTGCCGTCCTTGAGGATGCTGTGAGTGTGGTTGCTAGGCAACGCTCGGGCTCGAGCTTAGCGGCGGGAGATCCTGCAGCCGGGCAGCCAAGTGGTGAGGCGGGCTGCGGTACAAATCAAGGAGAGCCCCTGGGTACTGCTGCAGCGCTGGATACTGTAAATGCGGGCAACAAGGATATGATGAGCGCCCTGCTAGTGGTAGAGGCCGGACTGATCACCTCACGCCAAACAGTGAGTACCTGGGGGAGTGATACCAGTTTGGCAAGGCACAAGGTTAACGCAAGTGACAGATTGCAACAAGAGGGGCTGGAGAGAGGGGGGGTGGCTCGCCAGAAGGGGACTGCTTCTTCTCCCTGAATGAAGACTCTGAGTCTTTGTTATCCAGTGAAGTGAGTTCAGGGGAAGGCTCAGACACAGGGTCCAGCCCTTCTGGAAAAAAGAGCACGCAGAAAAAGCGAAGATCCAAAATAAGGATGCATGGCCTGAGTCTCCCGCAGGCATGAATAAAAGACTCCTCTGGGATTACTCGGCCACCTCTCAAGTATATCAGGATGAAAATACCTCACCATCCACACAAGGGGAGGCTTCGGCCAATATCCCAATCCAGCCAGCCTCATTAGACTTATTGTTTAATACCCTTAAACAAATGCAGGGAGAAGCAAGAGCAGAGAGCCACAGGGCTAGGCAGGCCAGAACACCTTGGGGAAAGTGAATAAACTTTACGAAGAAGTGGCGGACAGAGTGATGCAGGTTGAGGAAAGAACAGGAAGGCTGGAAGACGATGTTGGTAGCTGGCAGTCTTTCAAAACGACACAGGAAAAATTGGCAGAGGACATGAAGTGGAAGCTGAAGGACTTTGAAAACCGCCAGAGGTGGAACAATGTCAGGTTGTTGGGTGTGGCGGAGGGGGCGGAGGGGCAAGATCCTAGACTATTCATTATCAATCTATTAAAGGGAGCCTTTCCTGATTCACCTTGGCAATGGGAGAATGAGGTGCAAAGGGCACACATGTTCCCATTCACGATGAAGAAAGGGCGGGGAGGTGGACAGAAGGGTATGCCTAGGGCAATATTGGTTCACGTAGGCAATTACCTGCTTAGACAAGACATTATTGATAAGGCAAAACCAGACTCTAAGCGGTCGTTTAATGGCACTACCTTCTTTGCTAGACCCAATTTCTGCCACGTCATGGTGGAAAGAAGATGGAAGCTAAAGCAGTTAATTACGCCCTTCCAGGCCCTAGGCTCAGAGGCTTACCTTTTGTTTCCTGCTAGGCTTAAGGTAATTACAAGGGGGCAAGCGAGGATGTTTTTCTAGGAAATTAAAGCACAGCAATATATGGAGGAGCTAAAGGAACAGAAGGGTGGCTAAGTGTGCTAGTCTTGCTCAAACGACAATATGGCTTACCATTTCAGGGGCCATGTAAAAATATAGCTTTTGCATTTAAGATAGCGGTGGTGGGAGGTCATGATGTGTATGGGGTAAGCACAGCAATAGTCATGGGGGGAGAGGGATGCAATAGCTGCAATTCAAAAGCAGCCACACATAGGTCATGTCTGACCTATTTGCCTGTATTTTCGGGGGTGGTCTCAGGGCGGGACAGAAAGGGCAGGGGGCGGCAAGGGGGGCCTAAGGGGGGGTGTAAGGTATTTACATGGTTGGTTCTCACAGCACACCGTAGCGCAGCATTGTACAGCTTGTATATATATTTTTGATAAAACTAGTACAGGAACGGCAGGAAAGCAATACAACCCATTTTAATGAGTATTAGAATTGCTTCGAGAAATGTTTGTGGCCTCAATGATAGGAATAAAAGGCAGCGAGTGGCAGCGCTCCTAAGAACAATGTGTTTAGACATAATATGTCTGCAACAGACCCACATTGAGGGGTCTAAAAGCTATCTCCTGGAACAATTGGGTTTTTCAGTACTAGCATTCACAAAACAGGGGACTAAAACTCGGGGGTGGCCATACCCGGCAAAAAGGGGGTCATTACTGTTAAGAGGAAAAAGGAGGATCTGTGGGGGAGGTGGACACTTCTTGAGTGTAGTATTACGGGTGAGACATTTACGTTAGTATCTGTCTATGGGTCCACAGAGGATGACCCAGACATTTTTGAGTTTTTGGACTCTGAGCTTCCCCTATGGCCAGAACCTATTATTTGCTGTGGTGATTTTAATATCAATGGGCTGGCTGGTTTAGGCATAGCGGTCGGGCATGTTTACACCGCCCGGAAGAAGAGGACCTGCCAAGCAATAGTCAATCTGGCATACCATAACTCATTAGTAGACTTATGGGCTCGGCTTAATCCTGTAGGCTCTGGCAGTACGTTTTATTCAGCGCCCCACAGGATCTCCGCAATATTGGACTACTTCTTGATTTCAAATTCATTAGTCACTAGAGCATGGATAGATAAACAAACTAGAATTATATCCGACCATAACCCTTTGATACCTACGCTTAAACTGGGGAAAGTTAAAAAAAATAACTGGACCTTTGAGAGGGTTCTATTGAAAGATGTGGAATACGTTAAACATATGCACAAATGGATTGCTATGTTCTGGGAGATAAACAGAGGTAGTGCCTCCCCTGGGGTTGTCTGGGACGCTTTTAAAGCCGGCATCAGAGGGGAGACATTAAGCTACACATTACATAGAAAAAAGCAGGATAAGGACAGAGTAGAAAGAAGCACAAAAAAGCTATCAGAAATAGAGGAGGAGCTGAATGTAGCTGTAGAAAGGAAGGCGCCCCTGGAGGACATCCTCCTTAGGATCACGCTAAGCAAAGCAGAGGCAAGTGAGTGTATTTCTAGCAAGGCGGCTGCTAGTTATTTAACTAAAAGAGAGAGTTGTTATGAACTTAGCGAGAGAGTAGGGCATATCCTTGTGATTCGTACCAGGCAGAAATTGGCGGCTGGGGAAATTAAGGAGATCTCGGATGGCAAGGGAGGTGTAGTTACAGACTCCGAAGAAATAAGGGAGGTTTTCAGACATTTCTACGTGACTCTCTATGACCAAAACCAGCCAGTAGAAACAGCTTTCATTCAGGAGTATCTTGAGGGTATTCCACATACTGCTACTAAATCCTCCATCCAGATATTTATATTTATATATCCACTCATTCTTCAATGCAAATTGCTATATATATATAATACATATTTAAATAATGAAGCAAACCACATTCACTGTATGATGTCATCAGTGATGTCATTTGAGATGTCATCAGTGATGTCACTGACCATGTCATGAATGATGTAATATGTGCCATCATCAGCAGTGGATTGCGGGCGCGCGAGATATAGTTAGTACAACTAACTATATCGGAGGAATTTCAATGGTTTTGTACGAGTGAAATGTCCAGCTAACTATAAAACCCCTAAAACCTACAGTGTTTTCAGTGAATTTCTAAGGTCTTTTAAATGCGAATTCCTTACTATATCAGGCCTGAAACCTATGGTTTTTTCAGTGAATTTCAAAGGTTTTTTAAATGCTAATTCTTAACTATATCAGGCCTGAAACCTTTGTTTTTTTCAGTGAATTTCGAAGGTTCTTGTAAATGACAATTTTTAAATGTATTAATTGTTAGATTTTTTTATACTGATTTACTACATTTTTTAAACTATTTATTTTTAGATATTTTATTTTTGAAATTACATTGTAATGACATTATACATTACATTACAAAATATACTCTCTCAGAATGAATTACTTTAGTTTAAATACTTTGCAAATAGGCAATAGACTTTTAAGTACAGTAGTTACAGTTGTTGCAATGGGCAACACAATTTCAAACACAATGCAACATTGACCTCAATGTGTTTTTCTAGCTAAATGCAATTAGTTACTTTATGGATTACTTTTCTAACCACAGGATTGGATCCTAGATTCAGTCCTTGGACATCTCATGTAAACGGTTGAGGGGAACCTTACTTTTCCGAATTGCCACGTAGGCTTGAACCTTTGCTGGAAACTTCACGGGCGTAGGGGTTGGGTTGCTGCTGCCCTCCTGCCTGGAGCCTGGAGCCGTCCCGCCTCCCACCGCACGCCTCCCCTGTGAACCGGAGTGCTGCCGCAGCGAGGAGAGCGGGGCAGGACAACTACAATCCCCAGCACCCCACGCGGTCTCCGCCTACCGCCTGCAAGCGCCAGGAGGCGCACATAAGCGGCGTAATCCCTGCAGAGCGGGGGAACCTTACTTTTCCGAATTGCCACGTAGGCTTGAACCTTTGCTGGAAACTTCACGGGCGTAGGGGTTGGGTTGCTGCTGTCCTCCTGCCTGGAGCCGTCCCGCCTCCCGCCGCACGCCTCCCCTGTGAACCGGAGTGCTGCCGCAGCGAGGAGAGCGGGGCAGGACAACTACAATCCCCAGCACCCCACGCGGTCTCCGCCTACCGCCTGCAAGCGCCAGGAGGCGCACATAAGCGGTGTAATCCCTCCCTCGCGGGACGCGAGCGGGACGCCGGGCTAAGCCCGGGCAAAGGGCGGGCCGTCTGTGGCCGTCCGGGGACGCCCGAGGACTGGACGGACCTACTCCCGAACATCTATACCTTCATAACAAGTAGGATTTCTTTGACTTGTTTCACAGTACCATTTAACAGTGGACCTGCATCATATACTGACATTTGCTCTGCTCTGTTGTTAATAAAGATCTCTAGCTACCTCTCACAAAAAACATATAACCTTTTATAACATGTCTACAAGGGGCAGCAGGAGCAAGACTGCTGCTGGGGCGGCTGCAGTGATAGGCCCAATAGACAGTTTTATAACACGCACTAACGATGCCATCGACCTTAGCATCTCAATACTGCAACGAAGAGTATCCCGGGACCTGAACTGTGCAAAACGCTCC
This sequence comes from Lissotriton helveticus, assembly GCF_964261635.1. Taxonomy (NCBI): domain Eukaryota; kingdom Metazoa; phylum Chordata; class Amphibia; order Caudata; family Salamandridae; genus Lissotriton; species Lissotriton helveticus. Next base: position 635,495,776 of record NC_136065.1, read on the forward strand.
TCTTTAGGAAGCATTAAACTAGCCAGAAGTCCAGGTATTACCGATACCTTGAGAGTGGAAGACACTAATGATATTATAGACGTCCCTCACACCTTACCGAATGAGGTAAATCTATCAATATCGGACACTAGCACGAACTGTGAGCTGGACAGTGATCTAGAAAGATCTCCCCTCCTCAATGTGGCCTTAACTCCTGAATTAGCTGACGATACCCATGAGAACGCTTCGGGGGATACACAGGGGAGGGCAATTTTAAAACCTGCCATATCTACTATGCAACCTTTGCCATCGACTCGCGAGAAATGTAAACGCCCGAAAGGACAAAAAGGTAAAGCCACGTTGGCTGACGTACAGCAACAACTTGAGTCTTTCAACACAAACACTAGTCACGCATACAGAGATAGGTCAGATACTACTGATGGAGCGAGATAGAAAACAGAAATCTGTTTAAACTCGTGAAGTCACACTTCCATAAATAAATTAATAATGCTAACAATTTGTGCTATGTGTATGCTAATTCAATCTAGTTTAAAGTTGCATTTTCACAGAACACGCGGGAAACTAATATGTGTGCTCATAAATGTGCATTATGTTGCATTCTCATGTATGTGGAAAATAATAAATTAATCTTGTCTATTGTCATGTCATAACTAATAGCAGCTGTTTTTATATAATGGCATGTGCTTATTTTGCTTTCCTTGTCTATGTGATGTCATTTCTACTATTCTAGGTGCACATAAGGTTTTATGGATTCATGAAGACTGGTAGATATAAAATGCTGCTTTATTTGTGCTTTACTGCTAGGTAATTTAGACTAATGGGTTAATTATTAGCAATGATGGGAGGCAACAGAACAAATTGTATTTCTTTCACTAATTATCCTTTGTGTTTGTTTATATAATAGTTTTACAAATGAAGCTTAGAGATGGCTGCAGGAAAATAGTACTCTTTTAAAAGTGGCGCAGGAGAGGTGGCGCAGAAAATTGACGCTCATTGAAAAGAGGCCTATTGATGAAAATGGCTCAAGTGAAAATAATTCTGTGAAGGATGGAAAAGGCCTCTGAGTTTTTATTTTGAAAGGTTTTGGAATGAACTGCTAAAAAGATGACTCTTTGGAGAAAATTGCTAACGTTTGCTAACGTGCCACGGGAGTTTAGAGCGGACAGGCTCAAGGTTGAAAGGAAGCTTTCGCTACAAAATGTAGCAGTCTAAGGAAGAACTGCCAAAACTTCTAAATGAACAATGAACTAGTGAATTTGCCCGGGCATGTAAGAAGGAGGTGTCACAGTTTACTGTGGTACGAGGTGGCTCAGCCAATGGAGAACTAGAATTCGTCTGCTGGAATGTGAAAAATAGTTAGCTCAGCTTAATTTAGGGTATAAGAATAGGTTCAGAGAACACATAGTTGGCTTACGCTCGAGAAATTTTGGAGGACGATGTTATGCTGATGGACTTTACACGTGAGGACAGGAGTTTTTTATTAATTACTTTATTACTAGGTGATGAGGGTAGAGACAGAGATATAGTTAGGATTTTGGAAATGCTTAATTTTACTTATTCCTGCTAATGAATAATAATTCTTGATTTATGCTCTTTGTATTAATACTGAATAAATCTTTCTTTATGACATTTTCTAATGCTTGTTTAATAAAATACCAAAACCTAAGTTTTCCTAGATGTGTTTAAATAAACTTTCTAAAATGACAAGCTGGTCTTGATTATTGTAGATAGTTTTAAACAACATATTTAGATCTTATCGCCTCATGATTCAGTCGCTCTATTGTTGATATGGGCCTAGTGTTGTATTGTAAGTTTGGTGGTAGTAGATAGTGTTATTTGTGCAATATTTTGGTGAGAGCGCTGGATCAAATTCATGGTAGCCATCGGACGGTTTATATATGTTGTTTTTGACATACATGTTACATGCATGATACTTATATGTTGGTAAAATCATAGGATTAAGTTTTAACACATGTTGAGTTTGTTTATTTTGTGCTATGTGTGTACCGGTACAAAAACTGTGTGATGAGAAGGTAGTCATGCAGAATATCTGATCTGTTTCTGTGATATCGCCGAGTATCACTGTTGGTATCGCCGTGTACCAGAGGTGTTGTCGCCGTGCAACACAGTGTTGTCGCCGTGCAACACAGTTTTAGGGCTAGGTGTGAATCTTGTATAGTGAGGATTGCCTAGGAAATTAGAGCAGCATGAGAATAGGGACAAAGCGCCTTCCATAAAACTCACTGTGATAAGAGTATTAGGTATATTCGAGCTTGAGTGAAGGGTAGAGTAATGTCGGTGCATGATTACCTATAAACAGGTTAGAGTCCTGTAAGGGTACATTTTTATATCTATAAACAGGTGAGAGTCCTGTACGGATAACGGTGTTATTTTGCTAACGGTGCATGATTTCTATAAACAGGTGAGAGTCCTGTACGGATTTCATGTGTGACTGAAGTTAGGGAATTTTCAGTGTGAAAGTGCGTGATTGTTTTGTAAGGTATGTTCAAGTGGAACTCTTAGAACAGTCACTTCGCGGTGCGTTCAGAGGAAAACTGGTTCATATTTTTACGTGTTAGAAGGGTAGGGTAAGAGTTGCTCTACTGACAATTGAAAATTATCCTTAGTGAGAATAGCGCCGACTATTCCGAAGTGTGGATACTTGAATGTATGTAAACTATCCTAATTAGAGAAGCAGACAGATGTGTTTCGTTTTATGTATTAACTAAAATGTACCAAAAGTAATTCTAAGGTACTTAGGAAAGTTCAGGATAAAGTCTGTACCATTCTAAGACTTTTTATGATGTTGTGCAGTGTTTAAATACATTTAAAAGGTCTGCACGTTAATAAAATTCAATTGAAAAGTGTTCAGCATAGTTGAAAAGTATAAAAAGGTGAACTGTGCTATTTTAAAACATTCAGGAGCATTTTGGAATGTTCTGTGTTAATTAGGTTATAATTAAGGTATTCCACGTTGTTAAACAATTTTAAGTAAGTAAAAAGTGATTAGTATGAATTTTATAAACATTCCACACTTTAAATATAATAATAAATTGTTCTCCGTAGTTTAAAACGAGTAAAATGTGCCCCGATCGAAAATTGTAAGGGAGGGGCTGGATTAGGAGTGAGATCGTGTGGGAGAGAGACTGAAGCTGCAGCAGCTGCTTACGTCAGAACAACCGCGCTCTGATTCGTTGAAACTTAAGGCTCGTCATAGGGAGAAGATGCTCTGATTGGCTAAAGGTGTCAGGAGTGTTCGAGTAAAGCTGTGCTCTGATTGGGCTGGAGCGTCGAGCTAAATTACTGTGAAGAGAGTTTCAAATTGTAAGAAACGATTGCGCTTTAATAATTGTAAGTCACAATAACCAATAAAATTGTTTATAAATTTAAAAATCTGCAATTTAATTTCATCCCCTGATTGCGATATAATCAAAAACGAAGTGTGTTGCATGAACACAAGAAAACAAAGACTGTAGTGCCAGTAATTAGCGTTTAGCAATAAGAGCCATGTTATAATTAACTGATATATATCACCACTAAATTGTCACAACTTTAAAAATATTGATAGAGTATTCTCCGTAGTTTATAAAAGAATAGAAAGCTTTCTGGATAAATTATGAAGGGAGGGGCCGTTTTTTTCGAGTAAAAAGCGAAGGGGAGAGCTGCCAGCAGCAGCGGCTGTCTACGTCAGCCGCCGCGCTCTCATTGGTCAAAATATCGTAGCTTCAAGACAAGGCTGTGTCCTGATTGGTTAGGATGCCGTCGTGTCATAACAGGGCAGCGCTGTAATTGGTTAACAGCGTTTTATTGTTAAAAGCGATTGCCCGTCAAATTAAATTTGTCCCAAAGTTTAAAAATAAATTAAGGAATAATAAATAAGTATTATCAACTCCCTGCAGCGGTCGTGTATGTGGAAGCCGCCGCGCTCTAATTGGATAAAATAACGGAGAGTCATCAAAAAGCAGCTCTCTGATTGGTTGGAGCTGCCGTGTTATTTACAATTGTCCCCGTTTTAATTTTCTTTTAGATGCACTATCATTTCAAAAACGAAATTGTGTCACAGCTAATAAATTATTGTACATTCGGTCAACGAAGGTTGTGCATATTAATAGAAAGAGCACGAGATTGCGAGTGAGAGAGAACAGCTGCAGCGCCTACCGCCGCGCTGCTATTGGCTAAAACGCCGACACGTCATGCACGGAGCCGCGCTCTGATTGGGCAGAGCTCCGTGTGTTGTTTGGAAACTGGGCGTCTAGTGTGGGTCGCATGGGAGAGCCGCGCTCTCATTGAGCGGGGTTCTGGCGAGGCCTGTGCGTGTAGATACGCTGTGTCTCCTTGACCTGCTGGCCTCCCTCGAGGTTGAAGAAGTTACGAAGGGGCCGCGCTGTGACTGGTGGAGGTCCCGTCGCGTCAGCACAAGACAGCACACCGATTGGTTATTGACGCGCAGCGTCACTGAAAGGCTGTGCACCTATTGGTTAGTGACGCGTGGTGTCACAGGAAGAGCCGCGACCTGATTGGTTGAGGCTTTATGATGCAACCGGATTGGTAGAGGCTCGGGTGGGCACTATAATTGAATGTTAAGGAGTTGCCTGTCTGCCGAGGAGTGAGAAATTAAAGCGCTGTGATCGCGTTAGTGTCTGCTGATGTTTATGGGGGCATTGAAAGGCTGTGGAGGTTAAGCTGGAGATTGTAGGGAGTGATCTGGAGATTTTACAGCAGTGTGATTAAATAAAATAAAAAGAAAAACAACATCAAGCTTTCTTTTTCCCACAACTATTGATATATGAAGGTGTGCAAGTGCAAATAAATAATTTTTAAAATATACCTAGTCACATTTAAGTGTTGAATAAATATTTTATATTGTTGTTTTGCAAATACATATTTTTTTTTATTAAAATTAAATACAGGTTATAGCAGAAACAGTAAAACATTGTGTCACAAAACGAAATGTGATAATGATATATAATTAATGTTTAAGGGGTAAAAAGTTATTTACAAGCAAGACATTATATGTAAATTAAGGCAAAACAAGTCAGGTTTTCTTTTTCCACAGGTATATGTTGCAGAAGGTGTGTAAGTGAAAAATAAGTACATTTAAAACACATGTGATTATATGTTGATATTTATTGTTATAAATAAATATTTTGCGTTGCTATTGTGTTTTTGCAAATTGATGTTTTCCTTTCCAGGTTAATTATAATTAGTGATACAGGTAAATTAGGAGATATATTAAATTGACCAAATTATAAGATTATTATACACCTGATAGTGTTAAATTAATTAATTAATTGATCAGCAAGCGCTGCAAGGCAAATTTAAAGAGTACATTTACCAAATTATTTAAAGAAAATGTCTTCCTTATATAAGAAAATGAAAAAGGTTGTTGCTAAATGTGAGAATAAATTAAAGATTTCCAAATTAGCGAAAATTAATAATAAAGGTGTCAGAGTGGAAAATGTTGATCAGTGTACAATTGATGTTGTAAATATGGATCAGAAAAGAAATTCAAGAAGACCCCCTGAACAGATTAATGTAACGCCAAAAGTGTCAGATCAGATTGATAAAGTGCCAGTTCAGACTTCTACTAAAAATAATGCAATTGAAAAACATGATGAAATGCCTAGTACTTCTGGAATTAATATTCCTGATTATGTAAATTCATCAAATGATTTGATACGGTCCATGAAATATATGGAAACAGAGATAGTCCCTGTACTTAGAAAAGATGAAATTAGTTCCGCAATTTTAAAGGTCCCATTAACTGAAAAGGTTTATTCTATTGTACTTGAAATTGAATTAGTAGGGATTGCAACCGAGCAAGAAACAGAGATGACTTCAATTCTGGTAAGTGAGAAGTCTGACATTGACCTGATTGATTTGACACAGTCTGATGAGTCAAATTTATGCTCAAAGGGAAAGGAGATTGAGATAAATGAGCTGAATGAACAGCTAAAAGTACAGCGACAGGTAATGATTCAAGAGATTGAGATGGCTTCATTGCCATTGCAAATTTTTGTTAATGAACAGTCAGACAAAACAGATACAGGATTAATTAAAGAACAAGAAAACAGTCCAAAAAGATTAAATGCACTTCCAGAATTTTGGAATGAAAATAATGTTCTTTTGAGTAAAGACATCAAAGTAAAGGATACAATTGATAAACAGATTGAAACATTAACTTCTGCAGGTTTACTTTTCAGAAATGCAAATTTAATTAAAAGATTGATTGACGATATTCAATTGGCAGAAAGGTTTGCTGTCGTGATATGTGCAGCATACAAAATGAATGATGAACATGCTTTGAGTTCACTAATACTAACATCCGTAGTTGAAACATGGCAAGGAGTCAAAGACTTACAAGATGAAGCAACTCATGAGGAGAAAAACACATGGTTGAGAAACACATGGTTGAGAACAGATTTTAAACAGCGAGATGAGGATGAGATTTTTTCACACAAAGATGGTAGAGTAGTTTTACCAAATAGCATAATTACTGACATGGACAATATGTACCATAAAATTATGGAATCTCTTTACCAGAGGTGTCTGACTTACCAGCAAGTGAACTTAATTAAGAGAACAATTGTGAGATTGGGAACAGAATTACAGGAGAGTGGTTCATTGACTAGATTACAAATGGATTTCATTGGGATGGCACTGAATGACAAACTGTGCTATATTTTTGTGATCTTCTGTTTAATTACAAAATGGTTTGAAACATTTCAGATGCGACATGATGATAAAATTACTGTTGCAAATTTAGCAGATGGCAAAAGACATATTGAAAACAGATTGCTCCAATGTACACATAGACTAGAAATTTCAAATGTTGAGGAGCATGAGAATGTTATTATAAAAGACAGAGATGTAAAAATGTGCCTAGCTGCAGGTACAAAGTGGACAGATGTCCTTCCACTTGTTTTGATGTTTCTGAGAAGTACTATTGATAAAAAGACAGATTTAAGTCCACGTAATATTATGATGGACAAGGTCATGAGACAGACATTCATACCAGAGAAAAGAATGATGACTATCAATGATAGCATCAATTTGGAGAACTGCAGGAATTTATCAGATGAAATGATTTCTGTGTTTGATGAAGATGAAACTGAAGTGCAAACAAGAGAAAAAGAGCAAGTACTTGAATTGTTACCAGGTAAAAGGATCAGGAAAAAGGTTCGTCTAAAAAGAAATTATCTAGCGCCAAGGTGGCAGAAAAGGAGGTCAGTCAGTCTTGTCACAACAAATGCAGAGAAGTGCAAAAGACTGAAGAGGTGGATTGACACTGGCCATACTTTTCGTGTAACTACACCTGAAAATCCTGATGAGGATAGTGTCACAACTGCTGATTCAGATTCTGAAGAAGAGCCTGAAGAGAATCCAGATCTTGAAGATCGACAAGTTAGTCGACATCTGGAGAACATGAATAGAAAACAAGCCTTGATTGAAGAAGACTTGAAAGTTGTGACTGAAGACTCAGAAAATGATGGAAATCTGCCAGAAAAAGAAGCAGAAGAAGAATGTGATCAGATTGTGATTCAAGACCAGGAGAGTATTGAAAAGCAGAAAAGTAGCTCTGAAAGCAGGAACAGGAATTCTGAAACTGGGAAGTTAAAGGTAATTGAAAAAGAAAATGAATTGCCAAGTACCAGCTACAAAGATGATGTTCCTAACGGAGTGAAGCTGCCGAGTAAAGAAGTGCCTGAGTCTGAAGTTGAAATTTCTGACACTGAAACTGATGAGAGTGATGAAGATTCTCAAATAAGAAAATTCAGAAAAGGAGCTTGGAGAACAGAATGTAATGTGACCAAGCAAAAGAAGAAATTACTAAGAAAAAGTGATAACTGGCCAGAAGAAAATGAAGGCCTAAAATTCAAATTGAGATACAGATCAAAGAAACAGATTGATGAAAAATCAAGTCAAAAAGATTCTGTAAAGGAAAGTGAGGCAGGAAAGAAAATAGAAGTGATACCTGCAATGGAGGTAAATGATGAAAGTCAAAAAGAGATTGAAAACAAAAGTGACAATGATTGAAGTACATACCTGTTAAATGTTTAGGTTTTCTGTTTTTGGCACCAGGCTGAAGAAAATGTGTTAGATGACACAAGGTCGAAGAAATTCTGTTAGCTGAAAAATTGATTTGTGACATTAGGTCGAAGAAAAACTGTTAGAAGGTTTAAAGAGTATAAAAAAAAAAATTAAAAAAAAAAAAAATTTGAAAAAGGGGGGTGTTAGAAATTTTTAGAAAATTTAGGTCAAATTTTTAAAATTTTTGTTTTATTTTTCTTTGCAAGCTTAATGAAAATATAATTCTGTTTTGGTTAATTTAGGTTATTGTTCTTTTAGATATCAACAAGGAGAAGTTTAAGGTTAATATGACAAGCAAGATACTGACATTTTATTAGTTATAGTTTTTGCAACACTTTTGTTGAAGCTCAGTTATATGTTACACAAGAGAAAGAAATAGAACTAGAGGGGTTTCTTAAAACTCAATATGAGAATTGTAGATAAACTGATGAGATAAGTCTTTAGAATTACTAACACAGGTGAAATTGAATCATGTTCATCTTAGATAAAATTTTTGCTAAATTTTGGGTGGTGGTGTGGTGATTTGTTAATCACCAGATGAGGGAGTTGATGGAGCGAGATAGAAAACAGAAATCTGTTTAAACTCGTGAAGTCACACTTCCATAAATAAATTAATAATGCTAACAATTTGTGCTATGTGTATGCTAATTCAATCTAGTTTAAAGTTGCATTTTCACAGAACACGCGGGAAACTAATATGTGTGCTCATAAATGTGCATTATGTTGCATTCTCATGTATGTGGAAAATAATAAATTAATCTTGTCTATTGTCATGTCATAACTAATAGCAGCTGTTTTTATATAATGGCATGTGCTTATTTTGCTTTCCTTGTCTATGTGATGTCATTTCTACTATTCTAGGTGCACATAAGGTTTTATGGATTCATGAAGACTGGTAGATATAAAATGCTGCTTTATTTGTGCTTTACTGCTAGGTAATTTAGACTAATGGGTTAATTATTAGCAATGATGGGAGGCAACAGAACAAATTGTATTTCTTTCACTAATTATCCTTTGTGTTTGTTTATATAATAGTTTTACAAATGAAGCTTAGAGATGGCTGCAGGAAAATAGTACTCTTTTAAAAGTGGCGCAGGAGAGGTGGCGCAGAAAATTGACGCTCATTGAAAAGAGGCCTATTGATGAAAATGGCTCAAGTGAAAATAATTCTGTGAAGGATGCAAAAGGCCTCTGAGCTTTTATTTTGAAAGGTTTTGGAATGAACTGCTAAAAAGATGACTCTTTGGAGAAAATTGCTAACGTTTGCTAACGTGCCACGGGAGTTTAGAGCGGACAGGCTCAAGGTTGAAAGGAAGCTTTCGCTACAAAATGTAGCAGTCTAAGGAAGAACTGCCAAAACTTCTAAATGAACAATGAACTAGTGAATTTGCCCGGGCATGTAAGAAGGAGGTGTCACAGTTTACTGTGGTACGAGGTGGCTCAGCCAATGGAGAACTAGAATTCGTCTGCTGGAATGTGAAAAATAGTTAGCTCAGCTTAATTTAGGGTATAAGAATAGGTTCAGAGAACACATAGTTGGCTTACGCTCGAGAAATTTTGGAGGACGATGTTATGCTGATGGACTTTACACGTGAGGACAGGAGTTTTTTATTAATTACTTTATTACTAGGTGATGAGGGTAGAGACAGAGATATAGTTAGGATTTTGGAAATGCTTAATTTTACTTATTCCTGCTAATGAATAATAATTCTTGATTTATGCTCTTTGTATTAATACTGAATAAATCTTTCTTTATGACATTTTCTAATGCTTGTTTAATAAAATACCAAAACCTAAGTTTTCCTAGATGTGTTTAAATAAACTTTCTAAAATGACAAGCTGGTCTTGATTATTGTAGATAGTTTTAAACAACATATTTAGATCTTATCGCCTCATGATTCAGTCGCTCTATTGTTGATATGGGCCTAGTGTTGTATTGTAAGTTTGGTGGTAGTAGATAGTGTTATTTGTGCAATATTTTGGTGAGAGCGCTGGATCACTACCACAGACTATGATCACCTGATTGAGCGAATTGGGGATCTTCTGAGTATCTATATATCGCCAGTCGAATCCAGGCTCGCTCGACTAGAGAAGAGAATTGAAGAACTGGTATCTCTAAATAAAAACACTCACCCTGCCCCTCCTCTCAACGTGGCAACAGTACAAAAGGCTAATCCCAATGAAAGCAAAACAGCGCCGCCACAATCAAAACCCACAGCCGGTGGAGTTGTAGAGACAAAACAAAAGACAATACTCAATAAATCAACACCATCAACTCACCCTGCACCAGCTACTAGTCTTTTCCCAACGACCGGTAGTGCTCACCTTAGAAAACCTCAAACAGCTTCGCAACACGTGTCACAAATTCCTATTCAATCCAGTAACATGACGACAACAACATTCTATCCTAAGACCCCCTCTGAATTTCTATATAAAGCTAAGCAAATTCCCTCACGGATCACCTTACCGCCAGAATGTGGAGCCTTTGTACTTGTGTTGGTTAATGTGCCTATACTTAAGCAAGAACAGTCAGAAACTGTTCTATCACTAAAAAATAAAATCCTTCATTGGCTCTCACTAAATTGTAATTTCCCACTGGAATGTGCAGGAGAAATCACCCATGTACAGAGAGTGGGATGGATAGGCCCCTTGCGAAAAAAATTTGAGGGCGACTGTGTAACACTCAATTTCAGAAACCCTCAATGGGCAGAAAAGACACTTGCCAACGCCCCCCCACCCTCTACATGGGAATTCAACACTACCTTGCTTCCCCTGGGTTACTTTTATAGGCACCTGCTCCCATCAAGTTTAAGTATACCGCCTAACCTTATGAATCCTCCCCATGAAAGGCACTTTCTGTCAGAAATGAAGACTCCCTTCTTCCAACAAAATCCCAAGTTTGTCTACCCCACAGGATCAGTACAATGGCATCAGAGTCAAACTCGCTTGCCTCCAACACTTCATCCCTATCTTTCTACAACCCTTCATCAAGATTACAGGGATAATCGATGGACCCAAGCTGCTCAGCTGCCAACTACTTCCTATAATATTCCTACTCACAACAGATACAATGTATTTTCTGGGCTAGATAGTAATGACTGACTCACTACTCAAATAACCAACTGGGAAGATGCACCTACATTAGAATCAGGGGTGAACCTACAATCTGGGAGTATATGTATGTCAACTTCATCGGGGCACTACGAAAAAGAGGACACTTCGAATGTATTACCGGCTCCTACTACTCCCGGTATATTAGGGCATGTAGATAATTCAGTCACTGTCATAGCCCCAACTCACACAAAGTCAAAACTACATTTTACATTTTGGAATATTGCTGGATTAGCACACAAACATAGCAATCCCAATTTCCTGATGCAACTTAATTTAAGCGCTATCATCTGCCTTCAGGAGACTTGGGCCATTACGCCCATACATATAGTGGGCTACAAAACATTTTGGTCCCCTGCAAGGAAATCTCCCTCGGGCAGAAACAGCGGTGGCCTCGCCACCTATATTCTAAATACCATACAAATGAAGGACATTGTTCCCTTAATAATAAAAGCTAACTTCCAACTCATCCTTTTAAAAAGGAGTAAACAAAAAGTGTACATATTAGTAAATTTCTACAATAATCTGCCGCAAATCAATTTGCTAACTCCCTCACTGAGATTGCAACAGCTCTACAAGAACAAACCATAAAATATGCAAAAAATTCATGCACAATAATTTGGGGGGGAGACTTTAATCTCCACCTATGCAGGAATAGTAACAATAACAAATGTGGTATCACAGATGAGGAGGGCTTCGGTATAACTCATTTTACACACTCCATCGAAGGAGAGAAAATGAACGAGGTTATGGCTGAACTAGAATTAGCTTTCCTAAACGAAAAAAAAATCCTCCTGCTCCCTTTCTGCCAACTTTTAATGGAAGAGGACTAACAAGTCTGATAGACTATATACTAATCTCTCCCCTAAACGGGATAGATATTGAACGGTTTGAAGTAGCAAAAAACCCACTGAGTGATCATTTTCCAATTATTGCATCCTTTGTGGAAAATAGTCCACATAAACCTACCAATCTGATGGCCGTTTTAGGCCAACAAGAACTTGCAGTAGGCTCGGTGAATGGTTATACATTAAAATGGGGAAAAATTGATAAGGAAGCTACAACCAATAAAATAGTCATTCAGTGCTGTCCCGAAATTACTAACTGCCTTGACCTTAATCTACAACCAAAGGAGGTCATAAACAGTTTTAATGCCGTCTTAAAAAATATACATAAAGAGTTAACTAGGACTTGTAAGCAAAAGTCCGAAACAAACCAAAATAGCAGTTGGTTCAATTCGGCATGCACAAAGGCACACACAAGATTAAAAGAGGCCTTGAACAGGGATAAGAGGGATAGAGCTGAGGTTGGTAGACTAAGGAAAGAGTATGCTGTCATGATGAGGTTAAGAAAACAAGAACTAAAAGCCGATTTATGGAATCGCCTCAGCAAAAGCACAGAGTTGAAGGATAGCGCATTGTTCTGGCATATAATAAGATCTCCGTTTCTAACCAATAAAAATGAACCACCCTCCATCGACGTCGCTATCAGCGAAGATGAATGGGTAACCCATTTTTCGAAAGTTTTTAGTAAAGACACCTCGGTAGATATTGATCATCTAGTCTCCCTAACACAGGTTACATACCCAATAAACTTACAATTTTCCCATGAGGAGGTTCAACTGGCATTAAAAAATTCAAAAACTGGTAAAGCCCCTGGTCCAGATGGGGTTCCAGCTGATGTTTTTAAACATCTACCGGACCTCTGGTCCCCAATATTGATAAATGTTCTAAACGCCACACTAAAGGTAGGACTATTAGATTCCTGGAAGTCATCGATATTGGTCCCGATCTTCAAGAAAGGGGATCGAAATTCCCCGTCCTGTTACAGGCCTATCTCCCTACTGGACTCGCTTGGGAAGATGGCAGGGCGAATCCTTCTCAATCGACTCCAGGAGTGGGCAACTGATCAAGGAGTAATTTCAGACATACAATATGGCTTTCGCGAAGGCCTTGGAACAGTGGACCAAGCACTTAATCTCTACCTCCTAGCAGGCAAATACATGGAGGCTAAGGGGTCTACAATTTACATGGTCTACGTCGACTTATCAGCGGCGTTTGATTGTGTCGCACATTCAGCATTATGGAATATAGTGCTGAAAATGGGTGTTGACCCCGCGATTGTTGATTTCCTCCGTGAAATGTATACAGAAACCACAGGTAGGGTAAGATTCGGGGTCAAAGGGGAACTTACTGGAAGTTTCAGGGTGGAAAAGGGGGTCAGACAGGGCTGCGTGCTGGCCCCCTTTCTATTCACTGTCTATACTAACGGCCTGGAGGCAGCGATGCTTCAAGGTAGTAAAGATCTACCTACAATAGCTCGTCGGCAAATACCTGCATTGCTATATGCCGACGATGCCGTTATTCTAGCAAGAACCCCAAATGAGCTCCAATGTGCATTAGATAGATACTGTGCTTTTATGGCCACTCTGAATTTAAAACTAAATGTTAAGAAAACTTACACTATGCAGGCCGGGAAGGGGATCGGGAAACACCGAAGGTTGTTTGTAAAAGGCGAACCACTAGACAGAACAACAACCTACCCATACCTGGGAATAGTAATAGATGAGAAGTTCAAGTGGAACCCAGCGGTTAATGCCAGGAAACTTACTTTTCTGAGGGAAACTGTCTCACTAAAAGCATTTTCACAAAGGCTGGGCCAACGTCCAATACAAGAAATGATAAAAATATACAACGCAAAATGCATATCTACGGCAATATATGGGGCGGGACTATGGGGTTTTGTAAACGTGGATGCTATTCAAAAAATTGAAAATTCCTTTTTAAGATACCTACTCGCGGTCCCAAGGAGTACCTCCACATATGCATGCCATACAGAATTGGGACTAGACTATGTAACAGACATTATAAAATTACACAAAACTACAGAGTAGAGTAGGGCCCAAGGGGAATTATTATTATAGACCTACCCGCACCTTGTCCCCCAACTATACATATTCAATACACGGAAGGTGCTCTAGGTCTTTAGTGCAGTCCAGACACACTAGGGGAATCTCAAAGGTATTCCACAACCAAGGCTGGAGTAACAGGATAGATAGAGGGATACAGAAGATGTGAAAAGTACCCATCAGCCCACTCAATAGTGGAGGCTCGTCATTTGGGATTTGCAAATGTAGAGAGTTGGTGTCCAACCAGCACTGCCTTCAGTAAATACTGAGGCTAGCATAGGACCCAAAAGGTTGAACCTTCAACCTAAACAAATGACAGCACAGGTGGCTGAGAAGGGCTTAGTTGCAGTGCTCAAAGATGTGAAAAAAAGGAAGATAATCCAAGTGATTGTAAAAATACCTAACTTGACGTCAACAAGAAAGCTTTATTGGGTGTGCCCGTCAAGATGGTATGGTTAAAAACAGAGTGACAATAGCAAGAAAGATGATTCGCTATTTACCCGTGGTGTTGTCTGGTCAACATGTTTCAGCCTGTCAAGGCTTTCGTCAGGACCTACGTATCACTACTGCAACACTTACTTTGTAACGTGTGAAAAAGAAAGAATAATCTTTTCATGGGTGGTGTATCCCCTCCTGTTAGAAAAAAGAAACATAAGACAATATTGCACAAAACAAAATGCAAAACGTCACTGAAGTCCCATACAGTGACAATCACACACGTATGGAATATTCACACTATTCATAGTGTATTCACTTACCCAACTTTGTGGGATCAGGAGCCTCACCTCACCTGGCGACAGCTCAGGCTAAAGGAGGCCACGCACTGAAAGGAATATATGCAAAATAAAAATAAAGTTATGTTCATCATATGTGCAGTTATTAACCAGATCACCAACAGACTAAGGCAGTTGTTTGGCCATGACCATTCTCTGGTATTGCGAATGTGCTAACCTCATAAATATCTGAGAGTTTCTCTACATCCATTGGGATTGTATACAGCCTACAAGGCGGGGTGTATCCCTGATATTTATCCAAAGAAATGCTTTGTTATTTATAGGTGACACACATAGCCAAAGGTAAAAATTCTGTGTCATCTGTTGCATAAACTAACCACTTAGCAAACAGTCATATATCTCACCACAAGCTCAAGGTTAGCCTCCATTTACATAAACTCACCGCTTAGTAAGCAATCATGTATCTCACCACAAGCTCAAGGATAGCTTCAAATAATCCTATCTGAGGTGGAGAGTAAGTAAAAAGCCATGTAAAAAACTCTAAAAATGCTTACAGGAGAGAATGTACTTCTGGATACCAGACTCCTTAAACAACAAAAACCATTCACTTACTAAGCGTCTAACTCAAGGTCACTGAAGCACTTTGAACCCCTGCAGAAAGGCAGAAAACTCCCACACACAGCAACCCTGTCTGATCACCTACCTCTCCGTCGTTGCCTCTGGCTTGAACTGAGCCGAGGGGGAGGTGGTGTGTCAGCAGAGCCTGAAAGAACATAAAGAAAAGTGGCGGACCAGAGAGAGACACACTCGCTGTCTACTCTCCTATTGGATCATTCCTGCACACTCATTAGACCAATCAAATCAGGTCTACACCCCCGCCGGCTGTAGAACCATGCTTTTAGTCAGAGCGGACCTTGCAGAGAGCTAACAGCCAAGTCCGCCCATTGGTTCCTAGTCTAACACAGAAAACAGTGGATTGCAATCTGCACGTTTCCTGGGCGCAGAAAACACACTTCCAAACCCTCGGCCGGACCTGATTGGTCCAGGCCGTTTTACCGGATGTGTTTGCAGAGGACGCTGTAAAATGTTAACACTACTCCGCTACCTCGGCGGGCTGTCTCCTCGCAGGATGGAGCATTCTGATTGGTTCCTGTCCCGCTTCAGTGGACAAATACAAGCGCTGCCTAGGACAGTGCACGCGCTGAGTAGAAAATCAACGCGCTGCCTAGACAGAGCATATCTGAGGTCAAATGCATCAGACCAACACGTATAGGTATACAATAAGACACCCACAATTGTTATGTGTTTACCAACCAACCGCAATGTTTATATGTAACAGAGTACACTGAGGTGCCCATAGCAAGTGGACATTAGTAACATCCTGTACTTTCCCCATATCAACTTTACTTCAGATTTGGCCTTACTCCCACGGTTGGTTACAGGTCCTGTCAATTATGTCACAGTACGCTCGCTGAAGATAATCATTCAGCATTTCACAAGATATGTGTGAGCATGCAGCCAAGGAGGGTGCATGCCTACAGTGACAAAATTATGGCGGTGACACAGTCAGATGTGATTATCATAAAGCTGTGTACTCCTGGTGCTCACCCAGGTCTTGGTTCAAGAGATTCTAACAACTCATAACATGCCCCTCTACCACAAAACTTCTATCCTGTGTAAGGGTAACACCAAGTCCATGGAAGCTTTTTAGAACACCCTATTCTCTATGTAGCACAGTTGCTGCCACTACAACTGTAACCACGGAACATCGTCGTTCAATCCTTCGGAGTCGCACATCAATTTATGGACCCATCTCTGCTCTTTCCTCAATAAAAATTGGGACCTGTCTGTGACATGCTGGGGTATGTAAGGTTGTTCTAACACTACCCATTGGAGGTCATCAGGTTGGTGTCTAGCTGCAAGGAAGTGTGAGGTCAGACGTGTCGCCTGCTTGTTACGCCTGATCGTACTTTTATGTTCTTGTATCCGCAGCTTGACCTTCCTCGTAGTCATACCTATGTATCTTAAATTGCACGGGCAGGTAATTAGGTAAATTACTCCCTCGCTATTGCAATTAGTATGACGTTTGAGTACCCATGGTGTAGCTGTGCCAATGTCAACATGGAGAGTTTTCTTCGTTTGTGGGCAAACTGAGCAGTTCCCGCAGGGGTAGTGCCCTTGGACCGGTGGAAGGTCCCACAGTGTAGCTATCGGGGTCTCTGGAGTTGTTCGTGGTCTAGTGTGTACCAATTGTGTACTTGCAAGTATCAGGGACCTCAATGGGGAGTAAATTTGCGCCGAGTCTGGCGAATCTTTATGTTCACCAATTTGAAACTGACTGTGTCCTTGCCATCACCAATCCACACCATCAAAAATTGATGGTGTGGAAAAGGTACATAGACGACATCTTGCTGGTGTGGCGTGGTGATGAACAATCGCTCCTGGTTTTTAAAGACTGGCTCAATAGCCAGAATCCTTATTTGAGGTTCACCCTGGACTACAGCAAAACAGCGCTGTCTTTCCTGGATCTGTGGATTTTTCCAAAGGATGGTCACTTAGCCAGCACGCTTTATCGTAAACCAATGGCCCGTAACTCGCTTTTGAGGTTTGATAGCCATCATCCTCGGTCTCTTCGTGAGAACCTCCCGATTGGGCAGTTCCTGAGGGTCCGCAGGAACTGCTCTGACAAAGTGGACTTTCGATCTGAAGCAAAAGATCTGTCGACGAAATTGATCGCACGGAAATATCCAGTTTCTTTGATTAAGAAATCCAAGAAACGGGCAGAAAACAACCACCGTGAGGCTCTCTTAGCACCTCCAGTCAAGAAACCTCCTTTAGACAGATTGGCCTGTGTGACTACCTTTAACTCTTCGTCATCGAAGATTCAGAAAATTATACGACACAGATGGCGTATCTTGAACAGCACCGGAGAGAACATACCTTTGCCTCTGTTTGCGTTCAAGAGAGGGAGCAACCTCAAAGATGAATTGGTACACACTAGACCACGAACAACTCCAGAGACCCCGATAGCTACACTGTGGGACCTTCCACCGGTCCAAGGGCACTACCCCTGCGGGAACTGCTCAGTTTGCCCACAAACGAAGAAAACTCTCCATGTTGACATTGGCACAGCTACACCATGGGTACTCAAACGTCATACTAATTGCAATAGCGAGGGAGTAATTTACCTAATTACCTGCCCGTGCAATTTAAGATACATAGGTATGACTACGAGGAAGGTCAAGCTGCGGATACAAGAACATAAAAGTACGATCAGGCGTAACAAGCAGGCGACACGTCTGACCTCACACTTCCTTGCAGCTAGACACCAACCTGATGACCTCCAATGGGTAGTGTTAGAACAACCTTACATACCCCAGCATGTCACAGACAGGTCCCAATTTTTATTGAGGAAAGAGCAGAGATGGGTCCATAAATTGATGTGCGACTCCGAAGGATTGAACGACGATGTTCCGTGGTTACAGTTGTAGTGGCAGCAACTGTGCTACATAGAGAATAGGGTGTTCTAAAAAGCTTCCATGGACTTGGTGTTACCCTTACACAGGATAGAAGTTTTGTGGTAGAGGGGCATGTTATGAGTTGTTAGAATCTCTTGAACCAAGACCTGGGTGAGCACCAGGAGTACACAGCTTTATGATAATCACATCTGACTGTGTCACCGCCATAATTTTGTCACTGTAGGCATGCACCCTCCTTGGCTGCATGCTCACACATATCTTGTGAAATGCTGAATGATTATCTTCAGCGAGCGTACTGTGACATAATTGACAGGACCTGTAACCAACCGTGGGAGTAAGGCCAAATCTGAAGTAAAGTTGATATGGGGAAAGTACAGGATGTTACTAATGTCCACTTGCTATGGGCACCTCAGTGTACTCTGTTACATATAAACATTGCGGTTGGTTGGTAAACACATAACAATTGTGGGTGTCTTATTGTATACCTATACGTGTTGGTCTGATGCATTTGACCTCAGATATGCTCTGTCTAGGCAGCGCGTTGATTTTCTACTCAGCGCGTGCACTGTCCTAGGCAGCGCTTGTATTTGTCCACTGAAGCGGGACAGGAACCAATCAGAATGCTCCATCCTGCGAGGAGACAGCCCGCCGAGGTAGCGGAGTAGTGTTAACATTTTACAGCGTCCTCTGCAAACACATCCGGTAAAACGGCCTGGACCAATCAGGTCCGGCCGAGGGTTTGGAAGTGTGTTTTCTGCGCCCAGGAAACGTGCAGATTGCAATCCACTGTTTTCTGTGTTAGACTAGGAACCAATGGGCGGACTTGGCTGTTAGCTCTCTGCAAGGTCCGCTCTGACTAAAAGCATGGTTCTACAGCCGGCGGGGGTGTAGACCTGATTTGATTGGTCTAATGAGTGTGCAGGAATGATCCAATAGGAGAGTAGACAGCGAGTGTGTCTCTCTCTGGTCCGCCACTTTTCTTTATGTTCTTTCAGGCTCTGCTGACACACCACCTCCCCCTCGGCTCAGTTCAAGCCAGAGGCAACGACGGAGAGGTAGGTGATCAGACAGGGTTGCTGTGTGTGGGAGTTTTCTGCCTTTCTGCAGGGGTTCAAAGTGCTTCAGTGACCTTGAGTTAGACGCTTAGTAAGTGAATGGTTTTTGTTGTTTAAGGAGTCTGGTATCCAGAAGTACATTCTCTCCTGTAAGCATTTTTAGAGTTTTTTACATGGCTTTTTACTTACTCTCCACCTCAGATAGGATTATTTGAAGCTATCCTTGAGCTTGTGGTGAGATACATGATTGCTTACTAAGCGGTGAGTTTATGTAAATGGAGGCTAACCTTGAGCTTGTGGTGAGATATATGACTGCTTGCTAAGTGGTTAGTTTATGCAACAGATGACACAGAATTTTTACCTTTGGCTATGTGTGTCACCTATAAATAACAAAGCATTTCTTTGGATAAATATCAGGGATACACCCCGCCTTGTAGGCTGTATACAATCCCAATGGATGTAGAGAAACTCTCAGATATTTATGAGGTTAGCACATTCGCAATACCAGAGAATGGTCATGGCCAAACAACTGCCTTAGTCTGTTGGTGATCTGGTTAATAACTGCACATATGATGAACATAACTTTATTTTTATTTTGCATATATTCCTTTCAGTGCGTGGCCTCCTTTAGCCTGAGCTGTCGCCAGGTGAGGTGAGGCTCCTGATCCCACAAAGTTGGGTAAGTGAATACACTATGAATAGTGTGAATATTCCATACGTGTGTGATTGTCACTGTATGGGACTTCAGTGACGTTTTGCATTTTGTTTTGTGCAATATTGTCTTATGTTTCTTTTTTCTAACAGGAGGGGATACACCACCCATGAAAAGATTATTCTTTCTTTTTCACACGTTACAAAGTAAGTGTTGCAGTAGTGATACGTAGGTCCTGACGAAAGCCTTGACAGGCTGAAACATGTTGACCAGACAACACCACGGGTAAATAGCGAATCATCTTTCTTGCTATTGTCACTCTGTTTTTAACCATACCATCTTGACGGGCACACCCAATAAAGCTTTCTTGTTGACGTCAAGTTAGGTATTTTTACAATCACTTGGATTATCTTCCTTTTTTTCACATCTTTGAGCACTGCAACTAAGCCCTTCTCAGCCACCTGTGCTGTCATTTGTTTAGGTTGAAGGTTCAACCTTTTGGGTCCTATGCTAGCCTCAGTATTTACTGAAGGCAGTGCTGGTTGGACACCAACTCTCTACATTTGCAAATCCCAAATGACGAGCCTCCACTATTGAGTGGGCTGATGGGTACTTTTCACATCTTCTGTATCCCTCTATCTATCCTGTTACTCCAGCCTTGGTTGTGGAATACCTTTGAGATTCCCCTAGTGTGTCTGGACTGCACTAAAGACCTAGAGCACCTTCCGTGTATTGAAAATTATAAAATTACAGCCAATAATGTTGTGGCGTAGAATATGGGTCACTGACCAATGCCATCTCACGAGATCCATCATTCAAGACACTCTGAGCCTTGACCAATGTAAAAAAATCAAATGGCTAGCCTTTGTCAAAGCAACACTAGAGGACTTGGGCTTTAAGAAATATTTTGACTATCCTTCTAGGATAAATGAAATTTCTAAGGCGGACCTAAAAAAGGAATGTCTTGTACACCTGAGACACCTACGCTTAGTAACAGAGATTCACAAACAATCTGTACAACAAGCCATACTAGTCCAGACTGTCTTTGTATCGGAACCCTATTTGTCTTTTAGTTTAACCCAATACGAAAAGATGCTGCTAACTCGTTTAAGGTTCGACATGTTTCATTTGTTAGTCTCCTTCCCAATTCAAAATGACTGGACGTCAACACGCTCATGTTGTCCCTGTGATTTGGTATCTACACAATCAACTATACATACTATTTTATTTTGTAAATTTTTTGTAAAACCCCGTAGACGTTGGTTACTCCCCATTCTAAAACTTTGGGGACTCCGCCAATGCCGCCCTGCATTCTTGGCACTCCAATATTTAGAAAATGAAAAATATGCCAAAGCAATTGTACGTTTTCTCAAATTTTGTATTCAACATCGTCGCAACCTATGAACTGTTTCGATCATGAGCGACATCAAAAAGGCGTACAAATCTTCAGGTTCCCAGATGAATGAAAAATTCTATGTAATATTCTGCTGTTTTTTAACTGAGCTCTTCTTTTAAACTAATTCTTTTTAAATTGTTTTTAGCATCTTAAAACTGTGATTTTATTATACAATTGATTTTGTAAACTGTATTTCATGAACTTTTATGGTGTTCTTATCAAATGAACTACCGAATAAAGTACTTTTTGATTTGATTTGATTTGATTTGAGTAAAAGTGTTTTAGTTACAGTAGTGATTTTTTAAGGAATATTATTGTATTTTAAAAGTTGACACTTAGAAATGTTTTCACATAGAATCACCAATGCTATCCATGTGAGGAAATGCACTTAGCGGGTAAGTAGTGTTATCATTACTTTTTCTTACTCAGTGGTGGATCCTGGTTCCAGCACTGATGCATCTCCTGTAAACAGTTGAAAGAATGTGTTTAAGTCATACAGGCGATTTTTTAGGAATATTTGTAGTTTGTGAAAATAGACACAGAAACCTTTCTGGTGAAAACCAGACAATGGATTCCTATGGAAGGAAATTCAAGTTACTGGTAAGTATGGTTAGAATTACTTTTCAGGATCAGTACTGGGCTCAAAGATGCAGCACTGAGGTCTCTCCTGACAACAGGTGAGTAAATAGGAATTCGTAGTTCGGATGATGTTAGAGGAATTTTTTAAAATTCCAAAACTCCATCTTGGAAGAATTTCCAAGTGAAACCAGTCAATGTTAGCCTATGGAAGGAAATTCAAGTTACTGTAACTACGATTAGAATTACTTTTCAGGATCAGTAGTGGGCTGAAAGATGCAGCACTGATGTCTATACTGATAACAGGTGAGTAAATCGGAATTTGTAGTTCAGCTGATTTTTGAGGAATTTTTTTAAGTTCCAAAACTCAATACTTAGAAGAATTTTCAAGTGAAACCAGTCAATGTTAGCCTATGGAAGGAAATTCAAGTTACTGTAAGTATGGTTAGAATTACTTTTCAGGATCAGTAGTGGGCTGAAAGATGCAGCACTGAGGTCTCTCCTGATAACAGGTGAGTAAATCAGAATTTGTAGTTCAGCTGATTTTTGAGGAATTTTTCAAAGTTCCAAAACTCCATACTTCGAAGAATTTCCAAGTTAAACCAGTCAATGTTAGCCTATGGAAGGAAAATCACATTACTGGTAAGTACGCTTAGATTTGCTTTTCAGGGTCAGTACTGGGCTCAAAGATGCAGCACTGACGTCTCTCGTGATAACAGGTGAGTAAATCGGAATTCGTAGTTCCGCTGATTTTAGAGGAATATTGTGCTCAATAGTGAAGGAAGGGGGCGGGGCCTGAGGTGACATGTGTGCAAACACGCCCTGTGGCGTGTTTTAGATTGGGGAATTAATTTTTCTTCAATCCTGAGGTCCCCTGTGAGCCAACTAGCCCACCAGGTACCTCCAGTATGCGCCAGGGAGCTGTGTTGCAGAGAGGTGCTCATGATAGAGCGCGCAGGTCACCCGGCTCACAAAATTTACCATATACGTATTGGCCCAATAAACTTCAATTCCTCATATCCATTAGTCGGGTAACCTTACACTCTACTATCAGTAACCCTTGTTCCTTCATATTGATTCCTACTGTACCCGACTTACCAATCCATCGATACGGGTACCTATGATCACAATGGATCAGGGACCTAGCTGTAAAGGAAAGGCAGATACCAATATACTTGTCTATATTTGCACTCAGGTAATAACCACAGACTCAAGAAAAGTTTAAAACGTTTATCTAATTTTCATCAAGTTCTGAAAGCATTAGGTTCACGTGGAATACAATCATGTAGGCAAGCCCTGAAATGTTGTCTTCAATCAAATGATATAGCCATGAATGCTACCTTTGTAAAGTTTTTATTAATGGTAAAAACAAAATTAGTAGACTAAGTCCTAAATGAAGTATACTAAGGATATATTTTAATGAATTTTATGATGAAAGTTTTATTGGTTTTATACTAAAAGTATTTTTGTAACTGTATATTGTAAGATTTTAAATAATCAAACAATAAAGAACTTATTATTATTATTATTATTATTATTATTATTATTATTCATTAGGTTCACAGCGATTAAACTGTCAATAACCAAAATTACAAAAAGCACATATCCATATAGGAAATAAATCAAGCCAACCATTTATGAGTCTAAAGGAAGGTAAGAACAGGGAATATACTATTAAACAGTTTTCAGAGTTCAGACTTAATAGTGAGTGATTAAAGGACGGGGAAAATAAGGAACAGGCTAGGAAGTCACAGTTGAATTATCCCTATGATATGGGTACAAAAAGGTACTTTCACATATACTACGAAAATTCTTAGATACCATATAACCTGAATTAGAAAAATGTAATACACTATGATTTTGGAACTAAGATTTAATTCAGCTAAAGGAAGGTAAGAAAAGGGAACATCTATATTTCATGAACTGTATAGAGGATTGTCTTTTCTTTCTTTCTTTCTTTTAATGGGTCTTGTATAGCGCAACGGCTACTCCAGAGGAGTGTCCCGGCGCTTTATGCTCCAGACCCAGAAAGGAGACTAAAAAAGAACATAACAGTGAGCAGAACAACAAAAGAGAGGGGGGAACAAAACTCTACCCAGCAAATAGCCAAGTCTTGAGACCTTTCCTAAAAGCCAGCAAATTGGATGTGGATCGTAAGGACAATGGTAAAGAGTTCCATAGCTGAGGGGCCAGAAATCTGAAAGATCGCCCTCCCAGACGTGCCTTCTTAATACGTGGGACTACAGCGAGTGCTAAAGACTCTGATCGTAAGGAACGTGTCGGCTGATAAAAGTTCAGCCTCTTCTGTAGATATTTTGCACCCGTGGCGTGCAGTGCTTTGTGAGCTAATGTCAAGGCCTTGAACATTATCCTCTTCCGTATAGGAAGACAATGGAGGGATTGTAGCAAGTTAGAGGCACTGGCTCGGCGGTGTAGACCGAAAATTGCTCGTGCGGCAGCATTCTGGGTCACCTGCATACGCTGTAAAAGGTATTCTGGAAGACCCAGATACAGAATGTTGGCATAATCCAATCTGGATCCAATGAGGGCCTGAACAGTTATTCTCCGATGCTCCACAGACAGCAATGGGAAAATCTTTCGGAGCATCCTGAGGATCCCGAAACAGGTCCCAGTCAAGGTTGCCACCTGGGATTTAAGCGTGAGCCCGTTGTCAATTTTAATTCCCAAGTTCTTGGCCCATTTAGAAGACTGGGCTGGAGGGAACTTGTCAGCAGGCCACCAACCATGCCAATCCGGTTCCACAGGGCATCCGAAGAAAAGTATCTCGGATTTATCCGAGTTGCACTTGAGGCTGTTCAGGTGGAACCAATTGAAAACAGCCCCAAGGCACTCACGGATACTTTCCCCATCGAATTCTTCGCTCTTGTGACAGGTGAAAAGAAGCTGGGTGTCGTCAGCGTATGAGACTATCCGGGCCCCATATGACTCCACCAGATCCGCCAGAGGGGTCATGAGGATGTTAAATAGGGTAGGACTCAAGACTGAGCCCTGAGGAACTCCAACTCCCAATGGCGGCATTTCGGCAGAACCGGGTGGGGCCCAGACAGTTTGTCGGCGGTTGGCCAAGAAGGAACGAAACCAGCTGAGCACCGTCCCCCCCAGACCGATGTCCTGTAGTCTAGCGAGGAGATCCTCGTGGGGGACGGTGTCGAACGCCGCCAACAAGTCTAACATGACTAACATCACCCTGCCTCCATCATCCTGCACCTCCTTCACAATCTCAGAAACTTCCAGGAGCGCCGTCTCGGTGCTTAGGTTAGATCGAAAGCCCGATTGCGACTCATGGAGCAGTTCATTCGACTCCAGGAAGTTAGAGAGCACGCTATGGACGTGCTTCTCGAGGATTTTAGTAAGTGCAGGGAGGAGCGAAATTGGTCGATAGTTGGACGGGGCTTCCGGGGCAAGGTTGGACTTTTTAAGGAGAGGAATCACCATGGCCTGTTTCCAAGATTGAGACAGGATCCCCTGACTCAAGGAAAGGTTGAGAATGGGATTAGCTAGGGGATTAATAACATCCGCCATTCTAGCTAGGAATTTAGCCGGGCAGGGATCACACGGCGATCCTGATTTGAGATTCCTCATCAGATCTAAAGATGAGGAAATCGTGAGAAGGCGGAAAGTTCCACAAAACCGGACCAGGGATCGTCTGGTGGACTATCTCATTCGGCAGTATAGGAGGAGCAGCTGTTGGTCTCGGAGAAAAAGAGTCCTGAATCTGCCTGATTTTAGTTGTAAAAAAATTAGCAATAGTGTCAGCCCAGGTCTCATCCGGAATCTCCTGATCTATAGTCGCACGCGGGGTCGTAAATTCTCGTACAATCGAAAAGATCTCCTTACAGGAGTTGGCTGCTTCCTCAATTTTTTTAGAAAAGTAGTCCTTCTTGCCCTGTAGGATTAAGCCATGATAGGATTTCATCACAGTTTTGTAGGTTCGTTTTGCCTCATCATCGTATTGGGCTCTCCAGGCCCGTTCGGCGACTTTGCATTGTCTCCGGGAAAGGGCCAACTCTGCCGAGAACCAAGGGGCCGTAGAGCGTTTAGTATCAGATCTAGGCGGCTGTAGAGGAGCCAACTCGTTCAATCTAGCTAAGAGCCAGGACTGCAGGGTGTCCAGATCGTGCTCCAGATCACCCGTATAAGAGGGAGGATGGTTCACCAGGGCCTGAGCTAACAAGTCAGGAGTCACCCGATGATACGCCCTATAGCTACTACCCAGCTGTCTCGAGGCCCTGGCAGATGGTTTCTCCGTACTAGATATTTGGAAATGGGCAAGATGATGGTCAGACCACAGTACCGGCATGAGAGCAGTAACCGCAATTGGGGAGGTAGAAAAGACCTGGTCTAATGTGTGGCCTTTGTCATGTGTCGGACCAGAAAGGTAAGGGAGCAATCCCAAAGCAGACGTGATATCGAACAGCTTATTGACATCCTGGTCCCTCTGGTCTTCCATGTGGAAGTTAAAATCTCCCGCCAATATGCACTGCTCCGACCTCAGGACAAGGACCGACAGGACCTGCTGGAGATCCTCAAAAAAGGAACCCACAGGGCCCGGGGGTCTATATACTACGAGACCCTTCACCGTTTGTTGAGGTGTTAAGGACAGGGTAAAGGCAAGAGATTCAGCACCCCTGATGGTTTCCGTGGACAGAAGTGCACACAAAAGAGATTTTTTCACTACCAGGGCAACTCCTCCCCCCCTTCCCTTAATTCTGTCTTGTCTATAGATGTTATACTCAGATGGAATGGCTGCCACAATGTCCGGATGGGAGGACTCATTCAGCCAAGTCTCGGTGAGCATAAGACAAGAGGGGTCATTCGTGGAGAGCAGATCGAAGATCTCCTGAGTGTGTCTGTGCAGTGATCTGGTATTAAGGAGTAAGCAAAGATGTTTAGTGCTACAGCCCTTCACATGGGTAATGTGAGGGAGAACGCTGGTAAGATGCCAATTACAAACTGGGCATTTGTGTTTGCCCCTGTAGCGGCCAGGAAAAACTGAAAGACACGACCTATTGCCAAAGCGTAGGGAGTGAAGCTCCTTGGATGTATATGACAGCATAGTGCAGCAGGGGGTTGAAAGTGCCGACCAAGAGAACCTGCCACACCACACGCCTCCGGGACGCTGACGGGCGCAGACGGGCAGGACTCTGGCGCAGATCCGGCGCGTCCGCAGTACGCGTCCGCTGCGCGGAGGGGGGGAGGAACTATTTATAGCGCTACTAGAGCGCGAGGGCGGAGAGTCCTACCCCCAAGATGGCAGCCAAAGTCAGATCCCAGCCCTCGGCGTCAATACTCAGCCGAGGGCGGTCTGAAACCCCAAGCAAGGAGGAGGGAGCAGGCGAAGCGCTTAAAGGAAGAGAAAAATTAGGAACACGCTAGAATAACAACAATAATGTATGACCTTTTCATTTAGTAGTGCGAAAAGCATGGAAAATCAAATATGCAAGAGTATGACTTTATTAAAGCAAAGAAAGGAAAATATAGAAGATGCAGAGTAGACTTTCAGCACTATATTTACCTAGTATGGTGTGAAGACCAACCCTGGCCACGGGTCAGTTTAGGACGGGAGAAACCCCAAGGAAGTACAGTCGCCAGTAGGCCAGCAGGTGCAGAATGGACACCCCAGGACAGGACAGGAAAACCAGATTAGGATCAGGACAGGACCACCAAGGTAAGACCAGCACCCGCAGTTTGGAAGCAACGCCTGCGCTCCACCCTCTCTGCAGCTATCAGTCAGAACCCCGATTGGGTTATCGAATTCCCCAGCAAAGTGCTCCGCCAGCACTTAAGGTTTCTCAACAAAACCCCTTGAGTCTCTGGAAATTACGGACAGAGTGCTCCGCAGCCCTCTGTATCAGTCACCTATTGAGTGCGTTGGGTCAGTGACAGGTCAGCTATTCAGACAAGTCGGACGATTTCTCTAGCTAAACCTAGTTTAGTTATACTGTTTTCGGGTCAGTGTACCACCCCCCAAATGTTGCAAGTGTCAGAATTCCCAATTTTGATTGGTCCTCAAGTAGGCTAGGTCAACACACCAACCACATTTCACTTCTACAAGACTTAATTAGCATACTCTGGGACCGCCTATTGAATTTGGGGTTCCCATGACATAAATCTTAACATTACAATAGCGCATCTATGAATTATGATACATTTAGAACAGTTCAGCTTCTTCTGCTAGGCGAAGGTGCATCTTCCCAGGCACATCTTGGCTGGGACTTCGGGTTGCAGGGTTTCAATGCCACTGGCAGAAGACTGTCATGCGCAGAAAGGCTGTTCAATATGGAATCATGAGTGTTCCTCAGGCCCCAAAGAATGCGATACATGAAAAGTAAGCGTAAACAATTTAGAAATACAGAAAAAATTAATACACTGTATACCATGAATAGCTACTCTGTACCCCTTACTTTATAATAACTATAGCATTAGGATAAATGCGGAACAAACAACTTTGCGAAAGCAGCTTTGCAAGCCCGGAGCATATGAGAAAACAAAGCGGCCATTTTAGCTGTATTGCGCATGAGCAAACATTTCCCACCAGAACTGCAAGTGCGTCACGTCACGTGATTATGACCGACGCATGCGCAGACTAAATTCCCGCGAAGCAGCGGCCATTTTTAATGTCAAGCGTTATTACGTTTTAGTAGACACATAGGCAAGCGTCACTGGGACACCCCATGTAGTTAAAAATATGCAATATTAGTAAGACAAACATTTTGATTAGATTATTAACATTATTCGAGGTTCATGAGTACAAGCAAGTTGCGTAACGTGCGAATCCTTGCTCCATCAATCCCCTCTTTGATGATATTTACTATCATCACAAAATAATAGAACCAGATGGCAACTTAAATTTTTCCCAACTCAATCTCTTCCAACATGCGATTCAATTTCTCTTTGGTTTCTTTGTTAGGGTGAGAATTGTTCACCCTTTTATAAATCTGATTATTCAGTTCCTCTAATTCAAGTTCATCCACATTCCGTTTCACTCCTCTCTTGTTCACAGTATATTTCTTTTGGTGTTTGCGACATTTGCAACAGACAAATATGAGAAATATGACCAAACCTATTCCTGTAATTGGCATCAGTACTAATCAAAAAACCTTTACCTAAATTAGAAAACCAATGACCTACAGCGGAGGGACCATCAGTAAGTTTCTTCCAGGCACTGTCAACCTCCAGTGGTTTGAGCTCTTTTTCCAAATTTGTAATGTTCCTTGCATATCTTTTGATTTCGACACTTTTGTCAGGTATGTAAGTGCAACAATGTTGCGTTTTCAGCATTCTACAGACTCCGCCCTCTTTTGCTAATAAGGTGTCAAGAGCAAGTCTGTTCTGCAAAACCATAGATCTGATCGCAACCATTTTGGTATTGACCATCAGGAAACCTGCAGCAGTGTCAGTAGATTACCGATCCACTACTGTTGATAATTTGCAAATTCTGTGTGTGTTCAGAGTCACTCCCACTGCTGGTATGAATGCACTAAAGATATCACCTATTATCTCTCCTACACTTTCTCTTTTACTACGCACTAATTCATTAGTGTTTTCATTGCTTCCAGCAATTTCATTCACATGGTATATTTTCGGGAAGACAATTCCAAAATAGCAGCTTCCATGCCAGTGATCCGGCAATTTGAAATAAGCTTTGTTTCCACATATGTAATAAATTCCGGGAAACACAGGTTCTGACCCATTTTTGAAACCCCAACCTCCAATTACCTTGTAATTGTGTTCACATTGACTGGAACCAATGAAAATGTTATTATAATAACTAGTTTTCTCTCTGTGAAGACAGAGTTTCCCTTTTCTTTCGAAATCCAGCAACAAAGCAGGATTAGCTCCACCATTTGAGGTGCTTCCCATGTTTTCAGCCCACTTAGGAGTTTTCTGCCTTTTATCATTCGCCTTTCTTTGGAAACTTTCTCTTCTTTTCTCTGCCATGTTTAGAAACATTTTCTCTTGTTCATGTAATGAACAGGTCAAGTTATCTCTATGTGCTTCACCTAGATCTATGGTACCTATAGTCAGAAAATATTCTCCCATATAACGTGTTACATCACTTTTCGTATGTACAGGGTTCAGATTTCCACATATAGGAAGTTCAGAAAATATCACGTCTGAGTTAAAGTAATAGTACTGTAACGGTCCTCTTTTATAGAATAAGCTAGCTAAAATACAACAGGAAATTCCATATGTTAGTGGCAAGTGATGGTAGGTCACTCCTTCAGCTACAGAAGTAGGCAGCTTCATGCAAACATAACAGTCTTCTATTTCCATGGCTTCTACATAATGCACTAAAAGGTTTGCGAATACGTTTAAATGTGTCCTATTCTTGATTCCGTGATAATGTAGTCCTTCCTCATCTGGTGCTTCTAAGTCCATTTTAGTTTGTCTAATGCTAAGTGCTTTCTCATGTCCTTCTACACTTTGTGGTGTCAGCTCTTCTGTGTCTTTTGTCACAGTCTTTGTAGAGTCAATATTAGTATCTTTACTCATCATATAAGGAATAGTAATTGTTAGTCCTATCCATAATATTAATACTAAAGCTACACTACATACACATACTTTGCAGCATGTCTTACAACAATTGCGTCTAGGTCTTCCACTCACATTGGAATCAGACATTTTCTCTCAAAAGAAGCTTTCCAACCCCTCTTTGTAACTTTGCACAGGTTGCTTACACAGGGCAACTTCAGGTTGGCTCTTCTTCTTCGGTAGACTGGTCAGCAGTCAATTGTTGATCACTTTCGTCACTTATATCAAGATCCTCAAATTCCTCCAACACCAGGTGAGTCCATTCAGGATCCTGATACTTATCGTTCAGTCTTTTTATTCGGGCACTTCTCCGCTTAGAGTTCTCTTCAGTTTGCTCTGTTATCCTGGAACCTTGTTTTCTTTGCTCAAGCTTCTCTTCTACTGTTTTCAGTCTTAGTCTCAGTCTTTTGATGTACCTTGGTTCTCTTTTCTTTTTCTTGAATCTTTTAACTGGCACTGTTGTTTGGCTTTCTTCTAATGCTCTTTTATTTTCGTTCAGTTGTGGCACTTCTGCTTCAACGTTTTCTTCTTCCCTTTTTGTCTGACTAGTCCCAGGTCTTACTTCAGTTTCTTCTGCCTGTTGGCTAAGCTGGCCTTGTTTAGGTGTATACTGGATTTGACTTTTGAACGTTTCAATTTCTGTGTCCTGAACACATTCGTCTATTTCTATCTGATCCTGTTCAAGCACTTCGAACCTTTGATTTTCTTCCGCTTGAACTTTTGCCCTAATTCCTATCTGTCCCTTGTCAATCTCAAGAGTTCTTGGAGGTGTATCGATAACCTGTTCTGTCCCTATATGACCTTCTTCCTCATCAGATTAGACATGGATTTCGAAAATCTGATTATCTCCTTCTATTCCTGCCTCCTCCTCACTATCCCACTCTTTGTCTGAGTATGTTTGGCTTCTGGTTCTTATTGGATCAAATGTCAGGTCGATTACTGGGATCCATTCACTTTGACTGGTGCTCGGTTGTTCGTCATCAGCTACTTCAGGACCAACATGTGGCGACCCCTCAGCTGGACAACCTTCAGCGTCAGTTTCTTCGTCTTCAGTTACCTTCTTCGTATGGCTGGCATGGATCCACTTTGGCACACCTGCACACTTTACCGCTGTTGTGGTTACCAGAATTACTTGTCTTGGTTTTCCCCACTTCGGTGCAAGGCAACTTGATTGGGTGTGTTTCTTTAGTACCACTGGATTCAGATTATGGACTGGCGTTGCTGGCCTGGCGACGGCGTCTTCCCCAATCTGGTGAGAGATAGAACGCACTTGGTCACCCAGTTGCTTGCAGTACTCTAGTACCAAATCATCAGAAATGCTTATCAGTTTGTGTCCTGGTACCCATGCTTGTCGCATTACTCTTCCCATCAGGATCTCATGGGGACTCAGGCCTGTCTTTCGGTCTGGAATACTTCTGATTCCCATTAGGACAAGTGGTAAAGCTTCTATCCAGTTCATGCCAGTAGATTCACACATTTTTTCTAGTCTCGACTTGATAGTGCCATTCAGTTGTTCCCCCACTCCAGAAGCCTCTGGGCGATATGCACAGTGCAGTTTTTGAGTAATTTTGAATGCTCCACAGATCTGACCTATTATTTCATTCTGAAAATGCCCACCTCTGTCTGATTCAATTGTGACTGGAAAACCGTACCTAGGTATTAGTTCTCGCAATAACAATTTGGCTACAGTGATGGCGTCATTCTTCTTTGCAGGATAAGCCTCTACCCATTTTGAAAATAGAAAAACAATGACAAGGACGTATCTCATTCCTCTACAAGGGGGTAACTGGATGAAGTCAATTTGTAACCTTATAAAAGGACCTTCTGCTTTCCCAATTTTACCCAGTGTAACTACTGTTTTCTTCCCAGCATTGTATTGCTGACATGTCAGCACCTCTGGCAGAGTGCCTCTGCTACTTTCCTGAATTTTGAATTGAACCATGTCTGTCTGAAAACACGAACCATGGCATCCCTACCAACCTGCGCATCTCCATGTATTAGCCGGGCCATAGGAGCAAGCAAGCTATCAGGCAATACAGGCATACCATCTGAGCAAACAATGACACCATCCTCGTTCCTCTGTTGACAACCAAACTTTCTCCATCTTCTCTTTTCCTTTGGTCCTGCTGCATTCTGTAAATCTCTCAGTTCCTCCCAGGTTCGTACATTCTCAAACACCATAAGTTGGCAGCTGTTTCCGCTTCCCCCCAATTTGATATTGACTGACATTCTATGTCTTGCACAATGTTGGGCCAGTTGGTCAGCATATCGATTACCTGCTGTCACATTGTCCTCGCCAGATTTGTGAGCAGCACACTTGACCACTGCCAATTCTTTTGGTAACTGGATTGCTTCCAGTAATTCCTGTACCACTTTTCCATTTCTGATAGGAGTACCTGAAGAAGTCAGGAAATCTCTTTGCAGCCATAATTGGCCGAAGTCATGCAGAACCCCGTAACCATATTGACTGTCAGTATATGTGGTTACTCTTTTATTTTTCATAAATTTACAGGCCTTTGCCAATGCAATCAATTCGGCTACTTGTGCAGACTTTACTCCAAATAGATAGGATGATTCTACGGCACGTGATATTGTGACTACAGCATAGGCAGCACTTAGGCCTCCATCCTCATGTCTCAGACATGAGCCATCTACAAATAGCTCAAAATCTTCTACAGGCAGGGGCAGTTCCTGGATATCTGGGCGTGGTTTGGTACTAAACTCAGTCAGGTCAATGCAGTCATGCTTGACCTCTCCCTTTGCTTCTGCAATCAGTGAATCTGGTAATAGGGTATCTGGATTCAGTATGTTACACCGAGTAATGGTTGCATTTGCTGCACCCACAAGGATCCTCCCATATTTAGTCAGCCGACTAGGTGTGAGATACTGGGTTTTAGTTCTGGTCAATAAGATTACAACTGCATGTGGAACATACACAGTTACCGGATGTCCCATGATGATGGATTCACTCTTTTCAAGACTCATGCAAGTTGCAGCTACTGCTTTCAGACATCCAGGTAATCAAGCAGCCACTGGATCCAAGGTAGCAGGGAAGTATGCTACTGGACGTCTAGTCAAACCATGCTCTTGAGTTAGGACTGACAGTGCACAATTGTCTCGTATATCACAAAACAGTGCAAATTCTTTCGAATAATCAGGCATTCCCAATGCGGGAGCTGTACACAGACATTCTCGTAATTTTGTAAATGCTGTCATGCTTTCCTCATCCCATTCCACTGGGTCCTTTGCTCCTTTCTGTGTCATTTTTATCAAAGGTTTTGCTAGGACTGCAAATCCCACAATTCACTGTCTGCAGTATCCTACAACTCCAAGGAACATTCGGATCTCTTTTTGAGTATTGGGTAAATGCATGTTTCGAATTATTCTAATTCTTTCTGAAGTAACTTTCCTGATACCCTTCTCTATCTGGTGCCCCAGATATTTTACTGAAGAGGTACAGAACTGTAGTTTGTCAGGTGATGCTTTATGTCCTCCTTCACCTAAGTGGTTCAGTAAGGCAATGGTGTCAACAACACAGTCTTTCTGACTTTTAGACGCCACTAAGAGGTCGTCTATATATTGCACCAAAACTGATTCCCCAGGTAAAACCAAGGATTCAAGGCACTTTTTCAGAATCTGATTGAAAATCGAGGGGCTTTCTGTATACCCCTGAGGGACTCGATTCCAGACGAACACGTGACTGTCGAATTCAAATGAGAATAGAAATTTGCTGTCTGGATGCAATGGGATTGAAAAGAATGCGTGACATAAGTCAATAACGGTGAACCATTCAGCATTCCATGGAATTTGATACAAGATCACTGCTGGGTTCGGAACAATGGGACAGCAAGGAACAACGATTTTATTTACCTTTCTTAGGTCCTGCACTACCCTGTACTTCCCACTAGGTTACTTGATTCCGATTATGGGCGAGTTACAAGGACTACTCAACACTTCTTGTATGATGTTTGCTTCTAGCAATCTTTTTATTTCAATGGCAACTCCTGCTTTCACTTCTGCACTCATTTTGTATGGTTTAGTATTTGGGTAAACTGCATCTTCCTTTATGGCTATTTTAATTGGGTCAACATTTGCCATTAATCCTACATCTTTTCCAGTAAAATCCGATACTTCTGGTTTCACTGTCTGTTGGAGTTCTTCAGGTAAGTCTTGTATTGTCAGTCTTTTAATTTCTGAGTCAGGTCTTATTAGCATCAATTTGTATATTCCATCTTCGTCTGGGGTTTGTATTTCGACGTCCTTTGGTGGGCAAAAGATGGTACAGTTCATTTTACACAACAAATCACGTCCCAATAGGTTTACAGGACTGGAATCACAGACCACAAATCTATGCATTTCTTTGAAATTCCCTATTGTAACCTCCATGGGCTCGGTAACTGGGGTACTAATCAATTGATTAGATACGCCCACTACTTGGATCGCTTCTCCCGAGAGGGGTAGGTTTGGAACGTCTGCTGTTCTCACAGTAGAACGGTTAGCCCCAGTGTCCAACAGAAAGGTGACATCGTTTCCTTCAACCATTCCTTTAATGTATGGCCCTGACTGGTCTACCGGCAAGGAGGCGCCAAGCACGCACTCCTCGTCCTCCCCCCTCAGGCACCGTCAGTAAGGTTCATCACAGAGGAAGGTATCATTCAACAAAATTTGAGAAGTTGCTGCATTTCTATCCTCCTTTCCTCCCCATACCTCGATGTCTTCACCCTGCTGTGCTTTGCCCTTAAAATTCGGTCTAGGTACACAGGGCAACTGATTCTGTTTCACCTGTTGCTGGGTCTTTCTTGGTTTCTCATTCTGCGTCTGTGGATTTAAATCATTAATTTGGATGGTACCATTCTGTGCGTGTGGACACTCGTCTCTCCAGTGCCCTATCTGTCCACACCCCTGACAGGGAAACTTCTTTTTGGCCTCCTCTCGGCTTATTTTTACTTTGGGCTTCCCTCCACCCCCAGAACCTTGATTTTGGGTATTACTGTTCCTTTTACTCAACTGCTTTTCCTGTTGTTCTGCTAATTTTACTTGTGCCCACATGACCTTTTCCTTTAATGCCTTTCGTTTGTCAGCCATCTCATCCTCACAATATTTGGCATATCTTAACACCTCGTCAAGTTTCTTAGACTGCCAACAGATTTTATTGTCTTTGATCCATTGGGAAATTTCAGGTCTTTCTTAAACCTGATACAAACCTGTAAATGAAATGGGTCATGTCCTTCATCTCAATGTTATCTATGCCGCTGTACGTTTTGAACACCTGTAACAGTCGTTCATAATAGGAATGCACAGTTTCATCTCTATCCTGGGTAGTTCTATCTATCGGGGTCCAATCAGTTTCTTTTGCAGGCACTTTTCCCTTCAGATGCAACATTACCTGATTGTATTTTTTCATTACATCTTCAGAAGGAGCCCCTGTGATAGGGTCCCTCGGGTATTCCTTACTAGGCCAATCAATAGCAATTTTACATTCTGTCCAGAAATCTACAGGAACTACAATATCGAAAAACCCATCCAGATCCTTCCACAGGCATTTTTGTACCTTTACAAACCTTTCTACCTGTCTGTACCAATCTACAGGCTTTTCTCGTAATTTCGGGAAGTCATTGGTAAAGGACACAATATCCTGTCGTGACCATGGAACATGCACATACTTTCCACCTGGTACTTCCCGCATAGGATATAATTGTTCTGCCTTGTCTGCTTCTTTTACGACATACTCAGAAGCCACCTGTTTTGATCTAATCTCCTCCTTTTTCTTTGCCCATCTGGCTTTCCATTTTTCTAATTCTCCCCATTTTTGCAACAGGTTCAATATTTTTCTGATCTGTACCTTTTTCCCTGACACGTTCATATTTTCTAAATCTTCGTCTGAGAACTCTGCTCTGTAGGGTTTTTTGAACGCTTTTGATTTCCCAATATCTATTCCCATACTAGCCGCGGTGTCCATTAATTTCTCATGGAACACCCTGGTATTACGGGTGATACTCTTGCAAATAAACAGCAGTTTTTCCTCGGAAAAGGTATTTAGTCTGTCTAACCCTACATTTCCAGCCATCAATTCTTCCAATTCTATTCCTAATTTGTAAATATCTAATGGTTTCGACTGAGGATTTGGTTTCTCTAATTCTCGACTCCATCTCTCGATTTTTTCAGGAGTTACTACGGTGGCACTTCTAGTACCAGTAGCTGACTCTATCTGTACTTCTCCTGAACTGAAAAGAGTGTTCTTCTTTCTTG
Organism: Lissotriton helveticus; assembly: GCF_964261635.1. Taxonomy (NCBI): domain Eukaryota; kingdom Metazoa; phylum Chordata; class Amphibia; order Caudata; family Salamandridae; genus Lissotriton; species Lissotriton helveticus. The sequence continues at coordinate 635,532,583 of NC_136065.1, forward strand.
AACCCCTTTCTGGTTCTCTTATCGGTAAATCCATTAAGGAAATCACAGACTCGCATTCACTTTCTTGGTCATCTACAATTAAAGGCTCTTTTCTTGGCTGCACTACAGCTGGGGTAATAATTGGAGTCTTTGAACACCCCTGTTTATCCCCGTATAAAGGAACCACTGGTCCAATAGTTACTGGAATTGTCAAGGCTTCAGGACTGGTATTTAGTTGGGAAATTTTCTGAATTATTTCTGTTCTCTGCTTAGCTATAGCCTCTCGCTCTCTTTCCTGCAGTACTCTTTCCAGGGTCGTTTCATGTACTATTTGCGGAGTCAAGGTTGGGGCATAAGTCGGGGCAGTTGGATGCGTCATACTGGGTCCCTCACCATAATTAGGTTTCATGAACGGATTTCCTGTGCTTAAAGGTCTCGGTACCTCCTGATAAGGAGGTATTTGACAGCCGTCTCTTACCCCTACTGGCCTTGATCCCTCCTGATAAGGGGGTCTTTGGCAAGCATCCCCTACACTTGAGGATCTGGGTCCTTCATTATAAGGAGGTGGATTCTTCATTAACAAGTCCTCCAAATAATCGTCATCTGAATCCCCACTGGTCACCCAATGTTTGGTCTTTTCTGTCTTTTTCCCTCCCACGGGTTCTCTTAGTGCCATCATAGGGTACAGTCCTTCTACTATCATATTCTGTCTCCATTGTTTCATTCTTTTCTCTCTGGTTTCTTGTTTCACTTTAGGATACCATTTGGTTAACCCTTTATCCATTCGGGGTTTGTCTCTCTCAAAAGCCTCTATCTCGCATTCCTCTAAGGCTTCGTACTGTGTCAATCTGGGTCTGGGATGCAAATCATTCATTCGGGTTCTCAAATTGAATAGAATCCTGCTATTAAATGTACCATCTAACGGAAAAGCCAAAATTACATCATTCTTCGTGTATTCCACCCAATTTTCCAACCACACACACGAGTGGTACCCTTTATCAAACATCATAAAAGATGCGGGAGTATTAGGTGGCGGAATGACAACGCCTTCTCGAGTTTTAATAGGTTTGTCTTTTTTAAAATAATTCTTTACTTTGTTTACAAGAGTAATTTTCCTCTTATTTCCGTACATAATGCTGCAGTTACGACCTTTCCACTGATCTTTTCCAAACCCTAGATATCTTGGATCAGGTCTAGTCTCCGGAGTATACGTATGCCACATATACTTTTTCACTAGCGACTTTGTTAACAAAATCACTCCCAATCCAAATGCTTCTTTTATTCCTCAACTACCAATCAACACGGTGGTTGCAAAATTTTCTGACCAATGGGTTCGCGGCCTTTTCGCGAGACAAGTTCTCACGCTTCTGCGCTCACCCCTCCTTTACAATACCAGCTCCGCTACACACCCGCTGTCTCTACCAATACCAGCGCAGCACAGAGTGACGTCAGAGCAGCTCCGCAACTGACTCCCTCCTTCACAAGGTAACGGAAACTTGATTTCTTTCTTAAAGTGCAAGTGCTTTAATTTTCTTTACGACGTAAAACATTTGCCACTGTACTCGAGTGTCTAGAAAGAAAAGATGTGTTTTACTGCAAGTAAACCTCTTCTGTCTACTTTTCATACACTACGGATAGATCTCTTCTGCCTACCCTTCACTCAAGCATTAGAGAACCTGCTACTTCTTCGAATCATCCACTCTTCTCGGGATATATACTAAGTCTAAAGTTTCACTAGTGAACTCTTTTGCTACCAATCAAGCTTAGACGAACCTGCTACTCCTTCCGTGTGACCCTTACTAGGTTATATCACAATAGAAGTTTTGCCAGCGAACTCTTTGCTACCATTTATTCAGACATACATTCAGAAAAATCCCTAATTAGTTCTTCCAGTTCTGCCTAACCTGCACCAATCTTCCTCAAGCCAATGACCTCACTACGGCGTGGATTCTCCTCACCACCCGCTATTCAATTCCCCGGGGATTCCAGACAAACATATAACAATCACTAACGAATTTTGTTAGAACATATATCAATATAGCAGCAAGAAAAACAATTTAAAACATTTCATAGCAATTTCAAAGCAATTTCAAAACAGTACGATTGATCAATCTTTTAGCAGCAAAATACATTTTAGCAGCATAAAACCTATCTACCTATCTTAACTAGTCCTTACCTATCTTTAAATAGTCCCTAACCATAGCTCTGCTACCAGAAAATTACTGATAGAGCGCGCAGGTCACCCGGCTCACAAAATTTACCATATACGTATTGGGCCCATAAACTTCAATTCCTCATATCCATTAGTCGGGTAACCTTACACCTATCAGTAACCCTTGTTCCTTCCTATTGATTCCTACTGTACCCGACTTACCAATCCACCGATACGGGTAACGATGATCACAATGGATCAGGGAGCTAGCTGTAAAGGAAAGACAGATACCAATATACTTGTCTATATTTGCACTCAGGTAATAACCACAGACTCAAGAAAAGTTTAAAACCTTTATCTAATTTTCATCAAGTTCTGAAAGCATTAGGTTCACAGCGATTAAACTGTCAATAACCAAAATTACAAAAAGCACATATCCATATAGGAAATAAATCAGGCCAACCATTTATGAGTCTAAAGGAAGGTAAGAACAGGGAATATACTATTAAACAGTTTTCAGAGTTCAGACTTAATAGTGAGTGACTGAAGGATGGGGAAAATAAGGAACATGCTAGGAAGTCACAGTTGAATTATCCCTATGATATGGGTACAAAAAGGTAATTTCACATATAGTACGAAAATTCTTAGATACCATATAACTTGAATTAGAAAAATGTAATACACTATGATTTTGGAACTAAGATTTAATTCAGCTAAAGGAAGGTAAGAAAAGGGAACATCTATATTTCATGAACTGTATAGAGGATTGTATTTAAAGGAAGAGAAAAATTAGGAACACGCTAGAATAACAACAATAATGTATGCCCTTTTCATTTAGTAGTGCGAAAAGCATCGAAAATCAAATATGCAAGAGTATGACTTTATTAAAGCAAAGAAAGGAAAATATAGAAGATGCAGAGTAGACTTTCAGCACTATATTTACCTAGTATGGTGTGAAGACCAACCCTGGCCACGGGTCAGTTTAGGACGGGAGAAACCCCAAGGAAGGACAGTCGCCCGTAGGCCAGCAGGTGCAGAATGGACACCCCAGGACAGGACAGGAAAACCAGATTAGGATCAGGACAGGACCACCAAGGTAAGACCAGCACCCGCAGTTTGGAAGCAACGCCTGCGCTCCACCCTCTCTGCAGCTATCAGTCAGAACCCCGATTGGGTTATCGAATTCCCCAGCAAAGTGCTCCGCCAGCACTTAAGGTTTCTCAACAAAACCCCTTGAGTCTCTGGAAATTACGGACAGAGTGATCCGCAGCCCTCTGTATCAGTCACCTATTGAGTGCGTTGGGTCAGTGACAGGTCAGCTATTCAGACAAGTCGGACGATTTCTCTAGCTAAACCTAGTCTAGTTATACTGTTTTCGGGTCAGTGTACCACTCCCCAAATGTTGCAAGTGTCAGAATTCCCAATTTTGATTGGTCCTCAAGTAGGCTAGGTCAACACACCAACCACATTTCACTTCTACAAGACTTAATTAGCATACTCTGGGACCGCCTATTGAATTTGGGGTTCCCATGACATAAATCTTAACATTACAATAGCGCATCTATGAATTATGATACATTTAGAACAGTTCAGCTTCTTCTGCTAGGCGAAGGTGCATCTTCCCAGGCACATCTTGGCTGGGACTTCGGGTTGGCGGGGTTTCAATGCCACTGGCAGAAGACTGTCATGCGCAGAAAGGCTGTTCAATATGGAATCATGAGTGTTCCTCAGGCCCCAAAGAATGCGATACATGAAAAGTAAGCGAAAACAATTTAGAAATACAGAAAAAATGAATACACTGTATACCACTGTATACCATGAATAGCTACTCTATACCCCTTACTTTATAATAACTATAGCATTAGGATAAATGCGGAACAAACAACTTTGCGAAAGCAGCTTTGCAAGCACGGAGCATATGAGAAAACAAAGCGGCCATTTTAGCTGTATTGCGCATGAGCAAACATTTCCCAGCAGAACTGCAAGTGCGTCACGTCACGTGATTATGACCGACGCATGCGCAGACTAAATTCCCGCGAAGCAGCGGCCATTTTTAGTGTCAAGCGTAATTACGTTTTAGTAGACACATAGGCAAGCGTCACTGGGACACCCCATGTAGTGAAAAATATGCAATATTAGTAAGACAAACATTTTGATTAGATTATTAACATTATTCGAGGTTCATGAGTACAAGCAAGTCGCGTAACGTGCGAATCCTTGCTCCATCACTCAGAGGGCACGCCCCTTTTTACAACACTCTTACACTCTTACTTTTTACAACACTCTGCAACACAGCTCCGTGGCGCTTAATGGAGGTACCTGTTCGACTAGTTGGCCTCTAGGGGACCTCTGGACTGACTGACTGGACTGAAGAGGAATTAATTCCCCAACTTAAAACGTGCCACAGGGCATGTTTGCACACATATCACCTCAAGCCCCGCCCCCTACCTTCACCTCTGTCCAAACGCGCCCCGTAGCGCGTTCTAAATTGGGAGATTAAGTACCTTGCATACTGGGGGCCCTGGGGGCCAACTAGCCCACCAGGAACCTCCAGTATGCGCCAGGGGGCTGCATTGCAGAGAGGTGTAAAAAGGGGCGTGGCCTCATTACACCTCTCTGCAACGCAGCCCCCTGGTGCATACTGGAGATTGTTGTTCAGCTACTTGGCCCCCAGGGACCCCCAGTATTCAAGGGGAATTAGTTCCCCCTCTGCAAACGCGCCAGGGGGCGCGTTTGCAGAGTGGTGCCTTAATTTTTTGGGGGGGATCGGCAGTGTACACATACCGTACATGTATCCCGCGATTTAAAAAAATAATAATAATTTGGGGGGCCTTGGGGGTCCTTGTCGGACCCCCTGCGCAGGCCTAGGGTGTCAGGGTGTTTCTACCCTGCCTGTGTCAATCACTTTAGTTATCTGAACATTATATCCAGTTGTTGTATGGACCAAACGAGAAACTTATATATAAATATATTTCTAGCACGTTGAGATATATAGTTTTTCGGTTTGTATTTTATTTATTAATATAAAGATTTAGCTTTTTAAATACAATCAATACAGTTCATGAATTGCATTCTTAAAAAACATCCAAATGTAGAATATTCATATACATTCCCAAATATCAAAATTTATTACAAAAAATCAACATAATATACATATTACATATTACAATTTAATACATTCAATAAAAACATCTTTTTTGTCCTTATGTCGATGCGTTTCGGTGTCTTTCTTTAATGGGCTAACACCTTCCTCAGGAATGAACAGTTAAAATATTGAATCTAAAAACAAATATATGCAGTTAGTTTTAAATCTCTCACATGTGTCCATACTTTTGCTAAAAACCTAGATTTCTACTATCTTTAACTCGTATTGGTCCTCTACTTGTTATTGTTGCATGTGGCGTCTTGATACAACGGCCCACTCTATGTAGTTTTAAAATACATACAGCCAAAGAAGATGGTATTATATGTGATGAGGAATTCAATTTCCTAGTGAATGAGCACCCCACTATACCGGCGCTATATGGACTCCCTAAGGTCCACAAGAGTATGGAGGATCCTCCTATGCGCCCGATAGTCTCAGGAATTGACTCCATCACAGAACCCCTGAGCAAATATGTGGACCATTTTATTCGACCATTAGTAGAAAAATTGCCTTCATATATTAAAGACACAACTGATATGATCGCAAAAATAGAGGGTATGGAATTTAATAATGTCTGTCAGTGGTTAGTATGTCTGGATATTGAATCCTTATATACGAACATACCCCAGCCAGATACAGTTTTGATGATGGAGGATATTTTAACCAAAGAGGACGAGGATCTTTCCCCACTAGATACTTTTATTGTGGCGTGTATAGAACATTTTTTGAAAAATAATATTTTCATATTTAATAAAGATTTTTACTGTCAGGCGAATGGCACCAGTATGGGAGCCACTTGTGCTCCCAGCCTGGCATGCCTATATGTGGGCAAATTCGAAGAACGCCATATACACAATGAAATAAGTCATTTTTATGAAAATGTAAAACAGTGGTCTAGATTCATAGATGACGTGTTTTTTATTTGGGACTGCAGTGAGGAAGATCTGACCAGCTTTCTAGAATGGCTCAATTGTGGTGATCCGAATCTTAAATTCACAGCGAGTAGGAGTCAGGAATCTGTGGATTTTTTAGATATTAAGATCAAGGCAGAAAATTCACAGTTCTCTGTCGAACTATATGTAAAACCTTCAGACAGGAATACATTATTACACCACTCTAGCTATCACCCGAAGAGTCAGAAAGACGGGATCCCTTTCAGTCATTTTTTGCGAATTAGACGCAACTGTAGCAATAGGAAGGCCTTTGAGCTCCATGCAGAGACCCTTAAGCACAAATTATCACAACGTGGGTATCCAAAAAGATCGATCAAGGAAGCTTACAAGCGTGCAAAATATTACAACAGGGATAGTCTATTTGAACCTAGAGATAAAAAAAACCCAAATGTGACAAAAGGGATCGTTATGGTATCAAACTTTAATGGTATGAGCCACAAGTTAAAGAATTTAATCAACAAAAACTGGACACTGCCAAATAAACCAGGCATGATACCCTTACCTAAACCCATTTATGCATAAAGAAGGAACAAGACCATCAGAAACTATGTGGTTAAAACATATAGGGAACCAAAATCAAATCATCAATTGAGTATTAGAGACGCTCAAAGGATTAGGGGAAACATGCCTTGTGGCACCTGCTCTCATTGTAAAAATATAATCAAGTCAGACAGAGTAGAAATAAACGGCATCTCCCATTGGATGAATGAACATGTTAATTGTAGAACCACAAACGTGATCTACCTTATAGTTTGTCCATGTCAGAAAGGCTATGTTGGTGAGACGGGCCGAGAAATACGCACCCGCCTTACGGAACATCGCTCAGCGATAAAAAATCGCAAAAAGAATGCACCGCTGGTCGAACACTGGATTGAGAAAAACCACTCAGAAGGTGAACTTAAATGGTTCATCCTAGAGAGAATCAGAATATCTGCCCGCGGAGGGGATTTGGATAAGAAAAGAAAACAAAGAGAACAATTTTTCTTGTCTAAATTCAAAACTTGGCACTAAGGGTTAAATAACCGAGAAGAGTGGGAAAGACTGATTAAATAGAGAGTATGATATAGAATGTAGGAATATGAAATAGATAATGTGTTCTCTGTAATTGAATATTTTTCAATATGTGGTATATATATTTTGTGATTTGTTGGAAAATATAGACCATAACAAACTGTTAAAGGATTAGACAATGTATGTGTACTCTTTCATATTTATGTCTGTGAGGAGGACTGATATCTAAATAAGATACAATGCCCATTACTCAGAAGCAAAATATAACCCCATGCATATATTGATACCAATAATGAAATAATGAAATATACAACTATGTAAATACTGGATGTATTGATACATTTATATAGGATATTTCTTTTCATGTTAATAGAAGAGAAAATAAACTACAGTAGGACATGATGTGATGACATTACTGAAAATACCTGCTTTAGTTTGTGTAATTGTATTTAAATAAGTGGAACTGCACTATTAGACATATATGGAGACTTGCTGTATCTGATACATATTATGACGAGTTTAAAGGAGAAAAAAATAAGGAGAGTAAAAAAACATAAATATGGCGCGAACAAAATAGAGGTACTCGCACTAGGTAGGATATGAGGTAAAAAGCATAGCCTTATTATGTAATCTGAGTAGAATACTCGTGTATTTAAATAGAGTGTTTTGCATTTTGCTTAAACTAACTAAATAGTGGGCTTGATGAAAAAAGCAGTCCAAAGCGGGAACAACAAAAAAACTACTAATATGGTGGCCGAACTAGTGAAGATGTGTCCACTAAGAATGTAAAATCGGGAAACACATATCTAGTAAAAAGATATAGGGTTCATCGGCCACAGAAATATCCTTAAACAGATAGAATTAAGGATTTATATATAAAAATAAGAAGGAGATTGGTAAATATAGCGGTTCGACTTAAAATATAACTAAAAACTACAAATATGGCGGCCAAATGCATGAAAACATGATTATGTCAGACGCCACACGCCAAAATACCAATTAACTCCTCATTAGTATGCCTAATTAGGGATGTGGCTCTGATATAAAGAGGCCCACGGCAAACAGTCTTTCTTATCACTGGGGGAAAACTGGAGCCAGATTTAGCGACGGCAGTAAAGACTTGAATAAAGGTGAGAGACCGCTAGGGAACAAGGGTATCGATAGGAGCGCCTTTAGGGGGATCTGGATTTCGCTCACAAACGCTGCCCAGAGGGGGATTTTGATAACTGTATTTAATGCCGGTCGAATTGCGGCCACACCCGGGGGCTAAAGGGGAATAGGATATAAAACCACTAAATAACCCGACCCGTAAGGAAAGGAAGGGGTTTAAAGGGTTTTAAAAACTGACTCCTCATATTAACGAAGAGCCGTCGTTTGCCAGAGAGCATTGAATGAGGGCTTTTTAGGTACTTTTTTCAGCCTGTTATATTATTTCCACAGGCACTATCAGCCCCACGAAAAGAAGAGTTGGAGGCAAGACAAGAGGTGGGGACATATTTGATAAGGACCCCTAATATCTATCAGTCGCAAAGGACAATATTACGGAAGGGTATGAGTAGTACCCCAGAATACTAAGTAAGTGCAAGTGCGAATTATTAAATACATTGACTATAATTTTAAAAAATAGTCCAACAACTGACGATACCTATGTTGATTTGAACTTTAGGTGTATAAAAACAAGGGGATAAGTTTAAGAACCCCCCAGGAAGATGTACAAAACTCATTAAGAAACTTTTAAAACTACATAGAGTGGGCCGTTGTATCAAGACACCACATGCAACAATAACAGGTAGAGGACCAATACGAGTTAAAGATAGTAGAAATCTAGGTTTTTAGCAAAAGTATGGACACACGTGAGAGATTTAAAACTAACTGCATATATTTGTTTATAGATTCAAGATTTTAACTGTTCAGTCCTGAGGAAGGTGTTAGCGCATTAAAGAAAGACACCGAAACGCGTCGACATAAGCACCAAAAAGATGTTTTTATTGAATGTATTAAATTGCAATATGTAATATGCATATTATGTTGATTTTTTGTAATAAGTTTTGATATTTGGGAATGTATATGAATATTCTACATTTGGATGTTTTTTAAGATTCCAATTCATGAACTGTATTGATTTTATTTAAAAATCTAAATCTTTATAATAATAAATAAAATACAAACCCAAAAACTATATATCCGCACGTGCTAGAAATATCTTTATATATAAGTTTCTCGTTTGGTCCATACAACAACTAGATATAATGTTCAGATAACTAAAGTGATTGACACAGAAAGGAAAAACTTTTTTGTATCTTAACTTCACCCAGTCCTTTCCGGTCTGTTTGGGGAAACTCTCTCTTTTTTTGGAGTGTTTCTACGCTGCCCCCTTTTCTTCGTTTTCACCTTTGTTTCCCTGTTTTCTTGTGACTCGGGTCTACCAAGGCACAAGATGGCTGCCAACACTTCCTGGTTCGGAGTGTTGACAGACAGTTGACAGCCAATCAGCATGCAGCTCGTGCTCGTAATTGTACGCGTACTGTACTTCGTCGCTAGATATCACTATGATTTTACTTTTGATTTTCTCAGGAACTACTGAACAGATTTACACCATTTAACAAAAAGCACAATCTGCGTACCGAACTCTACCTTTTTCCAAATTTGGTGTAATTCCGTTCAGCCGTTCAGGCTGTAGCCCTGGCTAAAGGTCCCTATGGAAAATTGCATGGGGAAAACACGTTTTGGGACCCCCTTTTTTCTCGGCCCCCACTTGACGAATCACCCCCAAACTTTTTGGGAAAAATAAATATTAGTGAGTAATGTTTAAATATTTAAATATATGTATTAATGTTTCACTTTGTGTATAAGTGGCTGCATGGGTTGGTGAGTAGCTACATGTGTAGGTATATGGGTTATTAGATGTTTTTCTTAGTATCAGTATAAGTGTTTGTATGGTTTGGTGGGGGTATTACTTAGCACATAGATGCATGAATGACTGACTCTCTGTTTGGATGTGTTTTGAATACAGCACATGTGCAGGACTGTATGGGTGGATGAGTGCGTATATGTGTATGTTAGTGAGTGAATGACTGTCTCACTAGTGTCTTTACCAGTAACTACATATGTTTTAATGTAGTATATGTGAATTTTCATGTATATAAGTGACTATATGAGAGAGTAAGGGATTGTAAGAGTTCCTGTTTAAATAAGTATGTGTTTCTATAAGTGATTGTTTAAGAGAGTAAGTATGTGTAAGGTTCCTTAGACGTAAGGTGCTAGCGTGTGTATAGCTGTATATGCAAATAAATGGATGTTCAATAGTTTTTTTGCATGTGTGAATATGTGTGACAGTATCTTTTGGATGACTGTCGGTGTGTAACAGGATGCATAGGTGTATCACTACATATGATGAGTGAGTATATGTATGAGTGACTACATAGAACTGAGTGGATGTGTATATAGATGGTGGAATTACTGAATTGGTTGTTGTAACTGGTATGGGTCTCTCCATTTTTTTGAAAATTTTAGTTTCTATTTTTGAATATGTGTTTCAAGGGTTACATAATAATACATAATAATAATAATACAGAGTTTTGTATAGCGCGATCAGCTACCTCACGAGGAGGTGTCCTGGCGCTAAGAGAACAGGTGATAAGACCGCGGAAGCTGGAGAGGGTAGCGTTTAGCGTGGCTGGGTAAACAGCCAGGTTTTCAGCAAATGTTTGAAGCAAGCTTCAGATGGGGCCTGTTGGAGAGTAACGGGTAATGAGTTCCATAGTTTTGTGACATTGACCGAGAAGGTACGTCCGCCCAGCCGGGCTCTTTTTGCTCTAGGGGCTGCCCTTCGAACATGGTTATTGGATCTGAGAGAGCGGGATTGGGAGTATCTTGGTAGTCGAGCTTTCAGGTAATTTGGGCAGATTCCGTATATGGATCTGAAGGCCAGAGTAAGTGCTTTGAATTTTATTCTACTGGCAACTGGTAACCAGTGAAGGGAAAGGAGATACGGAGAGACTGAGTACTTGAACGGAATCCTCATTAAAAGTCTCGCAGCCGCATTTTGAACCAGTTGCAGTTGCTGTATAAGGTACTTTGGTAGGCCCAAATATAGACCGTTAGCGTAATCCAGCCTGGATGTAACTGTGGCATGGATTACAGTTTTTCGGCAGCTAACTGGTAGAAGTCGAAGGATCTTACGTAGATTCCTCAGCTTACACATACAGCAGCCAGCAACTTGCTGTATGTGTGATGCAAAGGACAACTTATCATCCCATCGCACCCCTAGATTTCTTGCTGAATGGCTCGGCGAGGGAGCTTGACCCATCTCTGCCGGCCACCACAGCTCAGATGGTGGGGGGGGGGGTCTTTGCCAAAGAAGATCACCTCAGTTTTACTAGTATTGAGTTTTAGTTTATTAGTGTTCATCCAGGAGGCTACGTCTTGTAGGCACCCCTTGAAATTTAAGAAGGCTGCCTCTGACACTTCTGAGTATGGGAACACCAATTGGGTATCATCGGCGTATGAGATTGCCTTGATCCCCCAATTGGCGATCAGCGTGAAGAGTGGAGCCAGGTAAACATTAAATAAGAGTGGGCTCAGGGCCGAGCCCTGTGGGACGCCACAGCTCAGAGCTTTAGGTGTAGAAGAGACGTCCCTTAATGCCACCTTCTGAGTTCTTTGAGTCAGATAGGACTGTAACCACTCCAGCGCCTGATCCTGGATACCTATCTCCTCCAGTCGAGACAGTAATATAGCGTGGTCGACCGTATCAAAGGCGGCCGACAGATCCAGGAGCACCAGCATCGCTGAGTCTCCCGAGTCCATCGACCACCTCACTGACTCTGCCAAAAATCCAGGTCGAAAGCCTGATTGCGTCTCGTGTAGAGTTTTATTGTGTTCAATGAATTGGTTTAATTGCCGCTGGATAACTTTTTCAAGCATTTTGCCTGGTGCTGCAAGGAGGGAGATCGGACGGAGATTATTGAGATCCTTAGGGTCCCCATTAGGTTTTTTCTTTAGGGGGAGGAGAGTGGCATGTTTCCAAATATTCGGGAACACCCCCGATGAGATGGACAAATTCCATATACGCTGAATAGCGGGGGCCACAAAGTCAGCTATGCGGCTCCAGAGTTTAGGAGGGCAAGGGTCGTCTGGCGAGCCCGATTTACAGCGACTTAGTTCTCGCTTGACCATATTTAGGTCTATTAAATCAAATTGTGTCAGGGTAGCACGGTTCGGTATTAAATCCGCTGAATCGGATTTTACCGTGGTTTTTACTGGCCCAAAAGACTCATATACTTTCTTGATTTTAGACTCAAAAAAGTCAGAGATGCTGTTGCAAAACGAGATTGATGGGGAAACTTCCCTCTCAATGCATATGGGTTTGAAAAACACTGAACTATTTTAAAGGTTTCTTTGCTTGAATGTTCAGCTTGCTGAATCGAGTTCGCATAATACTGTTTTTTTGCTTTTCTGATGGCTTTGTGCAGTTTTTTCGATGCTTCCTTATAGCTGGCCTTCTCTGCAGGATCATAATTTTGCCTCCAAAGTCGCTCCAACTTTTTACAGTGCGATTTTTGCACTCTAAGCTCCTGAGAGAACCAAGGGGCAGATGGGGAGTCTCGTTTAGATATTGTGGCTGTTGCCGGGGCTATAGATGTTAACATATTCCTAATCCAGTCATTAAGAAGCTGAGCATCGGTGTCAGCATTGAAGGAAAAGGTCGGCAGGGTCTCAGCTAGATGAGGACCCATAGTAGCTGGGACCAGCTTACTCCATTGTCTCTTCATGAACGAGCACTTACTGGTCACAGGTTTGTCAGCCGTTACTATAAGTTGAAATGGTATCAGGGAATGGTCTGACCATATCAAAGGTAGGGGGGTGTTAGCCGTCATATTAGTGATGTTGGAGAATATTAAATCAAGCGTGTGGCCCGCTCTATGTGTAGGGCCCTCATTAATAAGTTTAAGGTTGGCTGAGTTCAGTGTGGACCTCAGTAAATCCGCTGAGGAACAATCTGTCCTGTCCATGTGAATATTAAAATCACCGACAACCAGAAACTGAGGGTGAGAGAGGGAGCTCTGAATGATGATATCCATCAGGGTGGTCAGGATGGGCTCTTCCCCCCCCGGGGGGCGGTAGATGACTAACCCCGCTAGAGATAGCTGAGCTCCTATCTGAAAGCAAAAGTGTAATCCCTCCAGACCCTGAATGGCCGTGGGGGCTGAGGAGGAGAGTGTGAGCTGTTCCTTAAATATAATAGCCACTCCCCCTCCTCTTTTTCCACCAAGCCTGTTCGAGAAACACATTTTGTACCCAGGTGGGATAGCCAGTGCAATGGCAGTCATGTTATCATCGTTGAGCCAAGTTTCTGTTAGAAACAACACCTCCCACTGGTGCTCTTCCAAAAGCAACCAGATGTCATCTTCATGTTTTGCGAGGGATCTGCAATTCAATAGTCCCGCATTAATGTCTTTACTGATCGGATTTTTAGTGAAACGAGCCGCCCTCCTGCCGACTGGAGTACCCAGTAGTAACCCACATGTCTTACAGACATAGGGGGGATAGGAGGACCCAAGGTCGATGTCAGTGAATTTAATAGGTTTTTTAATGCTAATTCCTAACTATAACTGGTGTGAAACCTATGGTTTTTTCAGTGAATTTCAATGGTTTTTTAATAGCAAATCTTCATAGGTATAAAAAATAATAAATTTTAAAACGAATTTTATATTGTATAATTATGTCAGTTATTTATTTATTTATTTTTGCCCAGAGCGCTCCCGGGGCGCGTACCGGTGAACGCACGGGTAAGCGCAATGTAACGGCGCGCCCCGGGGCACGTACCGGGGAGCGTCCCGTTAGCGCTATTCTCGCGAACGAAAACAACATCGTGACATTTCGCGTAACCGCGTAATGCGTCATATGACGCACTGCGTAAGCGCACCCGGAAGCACGCGAGCGCATACGATCGCGCAACGTCCTGACGTGCTTACGCCATGCGCCCCGGGGCGCGCCCTGAAGCGCGACTATGGGCGCGTCCCGGGGCGCGTAGCGTAAGCGCGTCGGGTCATGTGACCTGAAAATAAAACTTTTCATTGGTTGCTATCATTTTTTTTATAAAGAATGAAATCCCCACCCATTTCCTTCACTTCCTCTTTCACTTTTGTGACTGAAAGACCTGCCTGTTTTGCTGTCGGTTCTTTGTTGGATATCTTAGATTATCATGGCTGCCAGACCATCCAGCAGTGAAGATGACTCCAATGAATTCATCGATGAAGAGCCTCCTCAGCCAAAATACAAAGAACAATTCATCTGGAATTTTTTTTCCATACCTGCTCACCAGAAGAAGGTAAATGCTCCAAAAGTGAAGTGCAGGATCTGTCACACAGTCCTGTCACGGGGTAACCCCATTAAAAAATATTCTTTTGGGAACCATTGAGAAAGAGGACGGACATCCTTGAAACGCGTCTGGAATGTGAGCTTAAGAAATTTGAAAGAGGCGGTTATCACACTGCAGTGTTACCGGCAGGCGGAGTCCAAATAAATGGAAGAAATAAGATTTGTTTGAGGATTCTTTCACAGGGGCAACCCTTTTCGAATTTCATATTTGCGGCTGGCCCGGCCGTGAAAGGATCCCGCTGCCTAAACGGCAGACTAGTGCTGTGTCAAGATTGAGACAGCGCGAAATGGATGCAAAAATTCCGCGGCTTTGCCACAAAGCAAGGTGTACTGCTGAGATGTGAGGCCCCCTTTACCCACTGGGGGAACAATTGTGAACTATTTGCGAGTGTTCATTCTACTCACTGTGAGTTTCTTATTTTTAGGCACTAAGAGTCCCAAGATGCCAGGAGCCACGCCCACAAAAAGGGCAGGACTTTGAATAAAATTAGTGCTACGAAACCAGAATGAACTCGAGCAGTCAGCACACAGCCATTGAGAAAGAGGACGGAGATCCTTGAAACGCGTCTGGAATGTGAGCTTAAGAACTATGAAAGAGGCGGTTATCACACTGCAGTGTTACCGGCAGGCGGAGTCCAAATAAATGGAAGAAATAAGATTTATTTGAGGATTCTTTCACAGGGGCAACCCTTTTCGAATTTCATATTTGCGGCTGGCCCGGCCGCGAAAGGATCCCACTGCCTAAAGGGCAGACCAGTGCTGTGTCAAGATTGAGACAGTGCAAAATGGATACAAAAATTCGGTGGCTTCGCCACAAAGCAAGGTGTACTGCTGAGATGTGAGGACCCCTCCACCCACTGGGGGAACAATTGTGAACTATTTGCGAGTGTTCATTCTACTCACTGTGAGTTTCTTATTTTTAGGCACTACAAGTCCCAAGATGCCAGGAGCCTTGCCCACAAAAAGGGCAGGGCTTTGAATAAAATTAGTGCTACGAAACCAGAATGAACTCGAGCAGTCAGCACACAGCCATTGAGAAAGAGGACGGAGATCCTTGAAACGCGTCTGGAATGTGAGCTTAAGAACTATGAAAGAGGCGGTTATCACACTGCAGTGTTACCGGCAGGCGGCGTCCAAATAAATGGAAGAAATAAGATTTGTTTGAGGATTCTTTCGCAGGGGCAACCCTTTTTGAATTTTATATTTGCGGCTGGCCCGGCCGCGAAAGGATCCCGCTGCCTAAACGGCAGACCAGTGCTGTGTCAAGATTGAGACAGCGTGAAATGGATGCAAAAATTCCGTGGCTTCGCCACAAAGCAAGGTGTACTGCTGAGATGTGAGGCCCCCTCCACCCACTGGGGGAACAATTGTGAACTATTTGCGAGTGTTCATTCTACTCACTGTGAGTTTCTTATTTTTAGGCACTACGAGTCCCAAGATGCCAGGAGCCACGCCCACAAAAAGGGCAGGACTTTGAATAAAATTAGTGCTACGAAACCAGAATGAACTCGAGCAGTCAGCACACAGCCATTAAGAAAGAGGACGGAGATCCTTGAAACGCGTCTGGAATGTGACCTTCAGGACGATGAAAGAGGCGGTTATCACACTGCAGTGTTACCGGCAGGCGGAGTCCAAATAAATGGAAGAAATAAGATTTGTTTGAGGATTCTTTCACAGGGGCAACCCTTTTCGAATTTCATATTTGCGGCTGGCCCGGCCGCGAAAGGATCCCGCTGCCTTTACGGCAGACCAGTGCTGTGTCAAGATTGAGACAGCGCGAAATGGATGCAAAAATTCCGTGGCTTTGCCACAAAGCAAGGTGGACTGCTGAGATGTGAGGCCCCCTCCACCCACTGGGGGAACAATTGTGAACTATTTGCGAGTGTTCATTCTACTCACTGTGAGTTTCTTATTTTTAGGCACTAAGAGTCCCAAGATGCCAGGAGCCAGGCCCACAAAAAGGGCAGGACTTTGAATAAAATTAGTGCTACGAAACCAGAATGAACTCGAGCAGTCAGCACACAGCCATTGAGAAAGAGGACGGAGATCCCTGAAACGCGTCTGGAATGTGAGCTTAAGAACTATGAAAGAGGCGGTTATCACACTGCAGTGTTTACCGGCAGGCGGAGTCCAAATAAATGGAAGAAATAAGATTTGTTTGAGGATTCTTTCACAGGGGCAACCCTTTTCAAATTTCATATTTGCGGCTGGCCCGGCCGCGAAAGGATCCCGCTGCCTTAACGGCAGACCAGTGCTGTGTCAAGATTGAGACAGTGCGAAATGGATGCAAAAATTCCATGGCTTTGCCACAAAGCAAGGTGTACTGCTGAGATGTGAGGCCCCCTCCACCCACTGGGGGAACAATTGTGAACTATTTGCGAGTGTTCATTCTACTCACTGTGAGTTTCTTCTTTTTAGGCACTACGAGTCCCAAGATGCCAGGAGCCACGCCCACAAAAAGGGCAGGACTTTGAATAAAATTAGTGCTACGAAACCAGAATGAACTCGAGCAGTCAGCACACAGCCATTGAGAAAGAGGACGGACATCCTTGAAACGCGTCTGGAATGTGAGCTTAAGAAATATGAAAGAGGCGGTTATCACACTGCAGTGTTACCGGCAGGCGGAGTCCAAATAAATGGAAGAAATAAGATTTGTTTGAGGATTCTTTCACAGGGGCAACCCTTTTTGAATTTCATATTTGCGGCTGGCCCGGCCGCGAAAGGATCCCGCTGCCTAAACGGCACACTAGTGCTGTGTCAAGATTGAGACAGCGCGAAATGGATGCAAAAATTCCGTGGCTTCGCTACAAAGCAAGGTGTACTGCTGAGATGTGAGGCCCCCTCCACCCACTGGGGGAACAATTGTGAACTATTTGCGAGTGTTCATTCTACTCACTGTGAGTTTCTTATTTTTAGGCACTACGAGTCCCAAGATGCCAGGAGCCACGCCCACAAAAAGGGCAGGACTTTGAATAAAATTAGAGCTACGAAACCAGAATGAACTCGAGCAGTCAGCACACAGCCATTGAGAAAGAGGACGGAGATCCCTGAAACGCGTCTGGAATGTGAGCTTAAGAACTATGAAAGAGGCGGTTATCACACTGCAGTGTTACCGGCAGGCGGAGTCCAAATAAATGGAAGAAATAAGATTTGTTTGAGGATTCTTTTACAGGGGCAACCCTTTTCGAATTTCATATTTGCGACTGGCCCGGCCGCGAAAGGATCCCGCTGCCTTAACGGCAGACCAGTGCTGTGTCAAGATTGAGACAGCGCGAAATGGATGCAAAAATTCCGTGGCTTTGCCACAAAGCAAGGTGTACTGCTGAGATGTGAGGCCCCCTCCACCCACTGGGGGAACAATTGTGAACTATTTGCGAGTGTTCATTCTACTCACTGTGAGTTTCTTATTTTTAGGCACTACGAGTCCCAAGATGCCAGGAGCCACGCCCACAAAAAGGGCAGGACTTTGAATAAAATTAGTGCTACAAAACCAGAATGAACTCGAGCAGTCAGCACACAGCCATTGAGAAAGAGGACGGACATCCTTGAAACGCGTCTGGAATGTGAGCTTAAGAAATATGAAAGAGGCGGTTATCACACTGCAGTGTTACCGGCAGGCGGAGTCCAAATAAATGGAAGAAATAAGATTTGTTTGAGGATTCTTTCACAGGGGCAACCCTTTTCGAATTTCATATTTGCGGCTGGCCCGGCCGTGAAAGGATCCCGCTGCCTAAATGGCAGACTAGTGCTGTGTCAAGATTGAGACAGCGCGAAATGGATGCAAAAATTCCGCGGCTTCGCCACAAAGCAAGGTGTACTGCTGAGATGTGAGGCCCCCTTCACCCACTGGGGAAACAATTGTGAACTATTTGCGAGTGTTCATTCTACTCACTGTGAGTTTCTTATTTTTAGGCACTAAGAGTCCCAAGATGCCAGGAGCCACGCCCACAAAAAGGGCAGGACTTTGAATAAAATTAGTGCTACGAAACCAGAATGAACTCGAGCAGTCAGCACACAGCCATTGAGAAAGAGGAGGGAGATCCTTGAAACGCGTCTGGAATGTGAGCTTAAGAACTATGAAAGAGGTGGTTATCACACTGCAGTGTTACCGGCAGGCGGAGTCCAAATAAATGGAAGAAATAAGATTTGTTTGGGGATTCTTTCACAGGGGCAACCCTTTTCGAATTTCATATTTGCGGCTGGCCCGGCCGCGAAAGGATCCCGCTGCCTTAACGGCAGACCAGTGCTGTGTCAAGATTGAGACAGTGCGAAATGGATGCAAAAATTCCATGGCTTTGCCACAAAGCAAGGTGTACTGCTGAGATGTGAGGCCCCCTCCACCCACTGGGGGAACAATTGTGAACTATTTGCGAGTGTTCATTCTACTCACTGTGAGTTTCTTATTTTTAGGCACTACGAGTCCCAAGATGCCAGGAGCCACGCCCACAAAAAGGGCAGGACTTTGAATAAAATTAGTGCTACGAAACCAGAATGAACTCGAGCAGTCAGCACACAGCCATTGAGAAAGAGGACGGACATCCTTGAAACGCGTCTGGAATGTGAGCTTAAGAAATATGAAAGAGGCGGTTATCACACTGCAGTGTTACCGGCAGGCGGAGTCCAAATAAATGGAAGAAATAAGATTTGTTTGAGGATTCTTTCACAGGGGCAACCCTTTTCGAATTTCATATTTGCAGCTGGCCCGGCCGCGAAAGGATCCCGCTGCCTAAACGGCACACTAGTGCTGTGTCAAGATTGAGACAGCGCGAAATGGATGCAAAAATTCCGTGGCTTCGCTACAAAGCAAGGTGTACTGCTGAGATGTGAGGCCCCCTCCACCCACTGGGGGAACAATTGTGAACTATTTGCGAGTGTTCATTCTACTCACTGTGAGTTTCTTATTTTTAGGCACTACGAGTCCCAAGATGCCAGGAGCCACGCCCACAAAAAGGGCAGGACTTTGAATAAAATTAGTGCTACGAAACCAGAATGAACTCGAGCAGTCAGCACACAGCTATTGAGAAAGAGGATGGAGATCCTTGAAACGCGTCTGGAATGTGAGCTTAAGAACTATGAAAGAGGCGGTTATCACACTGCAGTGTTACCGGCAGGCGGAGTCCAAATAAATGGAAGAAATAAGATTTGTTTGAGGAGTCTTTCACAGGGGCAACCCTTTTCGAATTTCATATTTGCGGCTGGCCCGGCCGCGAAAGGATCCCGCTGCCTAAACGGCAGACCAGTGCTGTGTCAAGATTGAGACAGCGCGAAATGGATGAAAAAATTCCGTGGCTTCGCCACAAAGCAAGGTGTACTGCTGAGATGTGAGGCCCCCTCCACCCACTGGGGGAACAATTGTGAACTATTTGCGAGTGTTCATTCTACTCACTGTGAGTTTCTTATTTTTAGGCACTACGAGTCCCAAGATGCCAGGAGCCACGCCCACAAAAAGGGCAGGACTTTGAATAAAATTAGTGCTATGAAACCAGAATGAACTCGAGCAGTCAGCACACAGCTATTGAGAAAGAGGACGGAGATCCTTGAAACGCGTCTGGAATGTGAGCTTAAGAACTATGAAAGAGGCGGTACTCACACTGCAGTGTTACCGGCAGGCGGAGTCCAAATAAATGGAAGAAATAAGATTTGTTTGAGGATTCTTTCACAGGGGCAACCCTTTTCGAATTTCATATTTGCGGCTGGCCCGGCCGCGAAAGGATCCCGCTGCCTAAACGGCAGACCAGTGCTGTGTCAAGATTGAGACAGTGCGAAATGGATGAAAAAATTCCGTGGCTTCGCCACAAAGCAAGGTGTACTGCTGAGATGTGAGGCCCCCTCCACCCACTGGGGGAACAATTGTGAACTATTTGCGAGTGTTCATTCTACTCACTGTCAGTTTCTTATTTTTAGGCACTACGAGTCCCAAGATGCCAGGAGCCACGCCCACAAAAATGGCAGGACTTTGAATAAAATTAGAGCTACGAAATCAGAATGAACTCGAGCAGTCAGCACACAGCCATTGAGAAAGAGGACGGAGATCCCTGAAACGCATCTGGAATGTGAGCTTAAGAACTATGAAAGAGGCGGTTATCACACTGCAGTGTTACCGGCAGGCGGAGTCCAAATAAATGGAAGAAATAAGATTTGTTTGAGGATTCTTTCACAGGGGCAACCCTTTTCGAATTTCATATTTGCGGCTGGCCCGGCCGTGAAAGGATCCCGCTGCCTAAATGGCAGACTAGTGCTGTGTCAAGATTGAGACAGCGCGAAATGGATGCAAAAATTCCGCGGCTTCGCCACAAAGCAAGGTGTACTGCTGAGATGTGAGGCCCCCTTCACCCACTGGGGGAACAATTGTGAACTATTTGCGAGTGTTCATTCTACTCACTGTGAGTTTCTTATTTTTAGGCACTAAGAGTCCCAAGATGCCAGGAGCCACGCCCACAAAAAGGGCAGGACTTTGAATAAAATTAGTGCTACGAAACCAGAATGAACTCGAGCAGTCAGCACACAGCCATTGAGAAAGAGGACGGAGATCCTTGAAACGCGTCTGGAATGTGAGCTTAAGAACTATGAAAGAGGCGGTTATCACACTGCAGTGTTACCGGCAGGCGGAGTCCAAATAAATGGAAGAAATAAGATTTGTTTGAGGATTCTTTCACAGGGGCAACCCTTTTCGAATTTCATATTTGCGGCTGGCCCGGCCGCGAAAGGATCCCACTGCCTAAAGGGCAGACCAGTGCTGTGTCAAGATTGAGACAGTGCAAAATGGATACAAAAATTCCGTGGCTTCGCCACAAAGCAAGGTGTACTGCTGAGATGTGAGGACCCTTCCACCCACTGGGGGAACAATTGTGAACTATTTGCGAGTGTTCATTCTACTCACTGTGAGTTTCTTATTTTTAGGCACTACAAGTCCCAAGATGCCAGAAGCCACGCCCACAAAAAGGGCAGGACTTTGAATGAAATTAGTGCTACGAAACCAGAATGAACTCGAGCAGTCAGCACACAGCCATTGAGAAAGAGGAGGGAGATCCTTGAAACGCGTCTGGAATGTGAGCTTAAGAACTATGAAAGAGGTGGTTATCACACTGCAGTGTTACCGGCAGGCGGAGTCCAAATAAATGGAAGAAATAAGATTTGTTTGGGGATTCTTTCACAGGGGCAACCCTTTTCGAATTTCATATTTGCGGCTGGCCCGGCGCGAAAGGATCCCGCTGCCTAAACGGCAGACCAGTGCTGTGTCAAGATTGAGACAGCGCGAAATGGATGCAAAAATTCCGTGGCTTCGCCACAAAGCAAGGTGTACTGCTGAGATGTGAGGCCCCCTCCACCCACTGGGGGAACAATTGTGAACTATTTGCGAGTGTTCATTCTACTCACTGTGAGTTTCTTATTTTTAGGCACTACGAGTCCCGAGATGCCAGGAGCCAAGCCCACAAAAAGGGCAGGACTTTGAATAAAATTAGTGCTAAGAAACCAGAATGAACTCGAGCAGTCAGCACACAGCCATTAAGAAAGAGGACGGAGATCCTTGAAACACGTCTGGAATGTGAGCTTAAGAACTATGAAAGAGGCGGTTATCACACTGCAGTGTTACCGGCAGGCGGAGTCCAAATAAATGGAAGAAATAAGATTTGTTTGAGGATTCTTTCACAGGGGCAACCCTTTTCGAATTTTATATTTGCGGCTGGCCCGGCCGCGAAAGGATCCCGCTGCCTAAACGGCAGACCAGTGCTGTGTCAAGATTGAGACAGCGCGAAATGGATGCAAAAATTCCGTGGCTTTGCCACAAAGCAAGGTGGACTGCTGAGATGTGAGGCCCCCTCCACCCACTGGGGGAACAATTGTGAACTATTTGCGAGTGTTCATTCTACTCTGTGAGTTTCTTATTTTTAAGCACTACGAGTCCCAAGATGCCAGGAGCCACGCCCACAAAAAGGGCAGGACTTTGAATAAAATTAGTGCTACGAAACCAGAATGAACTCGAGCAGTCAGCACACAGCCATTGAAAAAGAGGATGGACATCCTTGAAACGCGTCTGGAATGTGAGCTTAAGAACTATGAAAGAGGCGGTTATCCCACTGCAGTGTTACCGGCAGGCGGAGTCCAAATAAATGGAAGAAATAAGATTTGTTTGAGGATTCTTTCACAGGGGCAACCCTTTTCGAATTTCATATTTGCGGCTGGCCCGGCCGCGAAAGGATCCCCCTGCCTAAACGGCAGACTAGTGCTGTGTCAAGATTGAGACAGCGCGAAATGGATGCAAAAATTCCGTGGCTTCGCTACAAAGCAAGGTGTTCTGCTGAGATGTGAGGCCCCCTCCACCCACTGGGGGAACAATTGTGAACTATTTGCGAGTGTTCATTCTACTCACTGTGAGTTTCTTATTTTTAGGCACTACGAGTCCCAAGATGCCAGGAGCCACGCCCTCAAAAAGGGCAGGACTTTGAATAAAATTAGTGCTACGAAACCAGAATGAACTCGAGCAGTCAGCACACAGCCATTGAGAAAGGGGACGGAGATCCTTGAAACGCGTCTGGAATGTGAGCTTAAGAACTATGAAAGAGGCGGTTATCACACTGCAGTGTTACCGGCAGGCGGAGTCCAAATAAATGGAAGAAATAAGATTTGTTTGAGGATTCTTTCACAGGGGCAACCCTTTTCGAATTTCATATTTGCGGCTGGCCCGGCCGCGAAAGGATCCCGCTGCCTAAACGGCAGACCAGTGCTGTGTCAAGATTGAGACAGCGCAAAATGGTTGCAAAAATTCCGTGGCTTCGCCACAAAGCAAGGTGTACTGCTGCGATGTGAAGCCCCCTCCACCCACTGGGGGAACAATTGTGAACTATTTGCGAGTGTTCATTCTACTCACTGTGAGTTTCTTATTTTTAGGCACTACGAGTCCCAAGATGCCAGGAGCCTTGCCCACAAAAAGGGCAGGACTTTGAATAAAATTAGTGCTACGAAACCAGAATGAACTTGAGCAGTCAGCACACAGCCATTGAGAAAGAGGACGGAGATCCTTGAAACGCGTCTGGAATGTGAGCTTAAGAACTATGAAAGAGGCGGTTATCACACTGCAGTGTTACCGGCAGGCGGAGTCCAAATAAATGGAAGAAATAAGATTTGTTTGAGGATTCTTTCACAGGGGCAACCCTTTTCGAATTTTATATTTGCGGCTGGCCACGGCCGCGAAAGGATCCCGCTGCCTAAACGGCAGACCAGTGCTGTGTCAAGATTGAGACAGCGCGAAATGGATGCAAAAATTCCGTGGCTTCGCCACAAAGCAAGGTGTACTGCTGAGATGTGAGGCCCCCTCCACCCACTGGGGGAACAATTGTGAACTATTTGCGAGTGTTCATTCTACTCACTGTGAGTTTCTTATTTTTAGGCACTACGAGTCCCAAGATGCCAGGAGCCACGCCCACAAAAAGGGCAGGACTTTGAATAAAATTAGTGCTACGAAACCAGAATGAACTCGAGCAGTCAGCACACAGCCATTAAGAAAGAGGACGGAGATCCTTGAAACGCGTCTGGAATGTGAGCTTAAGGACGATGAAAGAGGCGGTTATCACACTGCAGTGTTACCGGCAGGCGGAGTCCAAATAAATGGAAGAAATAAGATTTGTTTGAGGATTCTTTCACAGGGGCAACCCTTTTCGAATTTCATATTTGCGGCTGGCCCGGCCGCGAAAGGATCCCGCTGCCTTAACGGCAGACCAGTGCTGTGTCAAGATTGAGACAGCGCGAAATGGATGCAAAAATTCCGTGGCTTTGCCACAAAGCAAGGTGGACTGCTGAGATGTGAGGGCCCCTCCACCCACTGGGGGAACAATTGTGAACTATTTGCGAGTGTTCATTCTACTCTGTGAGTTTCTTATTTTTAGGCACTACGAGTCCCAAGATGCCAGGAGCCACGCCCACAAAAAGGGCAGGACTTTGAATAAAATTAGTGCTACGAAACCAGAATGAACTCGAGCAGTCAGCACACAGCCATTGAGAAAGAGGACGGACATCCTTGAAACGCGTCTGGTATGTGAGCTTAAGAACTATGAAAGAGGCGGTTATCACACTGCAGTGTTACCGGCAGGCGGAGTCCAAATAAATGGAAGAAATAAGATTTGTTTGAGGATTCTTTCACAGGGGCAACCCTTTTCGAATTTCATATTTGCGGCTGGCCCGGCCGCGAAAGGATCCCGCTGCCTAAACGGCAGACTAGTGCTGTGTCAAGATTGAGACAGCGCGAAATGGATGCAAAAATTCCGTGGCTTCGCTACAAAGCAAGGTGTACTGCTGAGATGTGAGGCCCCCTCCACCCACTGGGGGAACAATTGTGAACTATTTGCGAGTGTTCATTCTACTCACTGTGAGTTTCTTATTTTTAGGCACTACGAGTCCCAAGATGCCAGGAGCCACGCCCACAAAAAGGCCAGGACTTTGAATAAAATTAGTGCTACGAAACCAGAATGAACTCGAGCAGTCAGCACACAGCCATTGAGAAAGGGGACGGAGATCCTTGAAACGCGTCTGGAATGTGAGCTTAAGAACTATGAAAGAGGCGGTTATCACACTGCAGTGTTGCCGGCAGGCGGAGTCCAAATAAATGGAAGAAATAAGATTTGTTTGAGGATTCTTTCACAGGGGCAACCCTTTCAGAATTTCATATTTGCGGCTGGCCCGGCCGCGAAAGGATCCCGCTGCCTAAGCGGCAGACCAGTGCTATGTCAAGATTGAGACAGCGCGAAATGGTTGCAAAAATTCCGTGGCTTCGCCACAAAGCAAGGTGTACTGCTGAGATGTGAAGCCCCCTCCACCCACTGGGGGAACAATTGTGAACTATTTGCGAGTGTTCATTCTACTCACTGTGAGTTTCTTATTTTTAGGCACTACGAGTCCCAAGATGCCAGGAGCCTTGCCCACAAAAAGGGCAGGACTTTGAATAAAATTAGTGCTACGAAACCAGAATGAACTTGAGCAGTCAGCACACAGCCATTGAGAAAGAGGACGGAGATCCTTGAAACGCGTCTGGAATGTGAGCTTAAGAACTATGAAAGAGGCGGTTATCACACTGCAGTGTTACCGGCAGGCGGAGTCCAAATAAATGGAAGAAATAAGATTTGTTTGAGGATTCTTTCACAGGGGCAACCCTTTTCGAATTTCATATTTGCGGCTGGCCCGGCCGCGAAAGGATCCCGCTGCCTACACGGCAGACCAGTGCTGTGTCAAGATTGAGACAGCGCGAAATGGATGCAAAAATTCCGTGGCTTCGCCACATAGCAAGGTGTACTGCTGAGATGTGAGGCCCCCTCCACCCACTGGGGGAACAATTGTGAACTATTTGCGAGTGTTCATTCTACTCACTTGGAGTTTCTTATTTTTAGGCACTACGAGTCCCAAGATGCCAGGAGCCACGCCCACAAAAAGGGCAGGACTTTGAATAAAATTAGTGCTACGAAACCAGAATGAACTCGAGCAGTCAGCACACAGCCATTGAGAAAGAGGACGGACATCCTTGAAACGCGTCTGGAATGTGAGCTTAAGAACTATGAAAGAGGCGGTTATCACACTACAGTGTTACCTGCAGGCGGAGTCCAAATAAATGGAAGAAATAAGATTTGTTTGAGGATTCTTTCACAGGGGCAACCCTTTTCGAATTTCATATTTGCGGCTGGCCCGGCCGCGAAAGGATCCCGCTGCCTAAACGGCAGACTAGTGCTGTGTCAAGATTGAGACAGCGCGAAATGGATGCAAAAATTCTGTGGCTTCGCTACAAAGCAAGGTGTACTGCTGAGATGTGAGGCCCCCTCCACCCACTGGGGGAACAATTGTGAACTATTTGCGAGTGTTCATTCTACTCACTGTGAGTTTCTTATTTTTAGGCACTACGAGTCCCAAGATGCCAGGGGACACGCCCACAAAAAGGGCAGGACTTTGAATAAAATTAGTGCTACGAAACCAGAATGAACTCGAGCAGTCAGCACACAGCCATTGAGAAAGAGGACGGAGATCCTTGAAACGCGTCTGGAATGTGAGCTTAAGAACTATGAAAGAGGCGGTTATCACACTGCAGTGTTACCGGCAGGCGGAGTCCAAATAAATGGAAGAAATAAGATTTGTTTGAGGATTCTTTCACAGGGGCAACCCTTTTCGAATTTCATATTTGCGGCTGGCCCGGCCGCGAAAGGATCCCGCTGCCTAAACGGCAGACTAGTGCTGTGTCAAGATTGAGACAGCGCGAAATGGATGCAAATATTCCGTGGCTTCGCCACAAAGCAAGGTGTACTGCTGAGATGTGAGGCCCCCTCTACCCACTGGGGGAACAATTGTGAACTATTTGCGAGTGTTCATTCTACTCACTGTAAGTTTCTTATTTTTAGGGCACTACGAGTCCCAAGATGCCAGGAGCCACGCCCACAAAAAGGGCAGGACTTTGAATAAAATTAGTGCTACGAAACCAGAATGAACTTGAGCAGTCAGCACACAGCCATTGAGAAAGAGGACGGAGATCCTTGAAACGCGTCTGGAATGTGAGCTTAAGAACTATGAAAGAGGCGGTTATCACACTGCAGTGTTACCGGCAGGCGGAGTCCAAATAAATGGAAGAAATAAGATTTGTTTGAGGATTCTTTCACAGGGGCAACCCTTTTCGAATTTCATATTTGCGGCTGGCCCGGCCGCGAAAGGATCCCGCTGCCTAAACGGCAGACTAGTGCTGTGTCAAGATTGAGACAGCGCGAAATGGATGCAAATATTCCGTGGCTTCGCCACAAAGCAAGGTGTACTGCTGAGATGTGAGGCGCCCTCCACCCACTGGGGGAACAATTGTGAACTATTTGCGAGTGTTCATTCAACTCACTGTGAGTTTCTTATTTTTAGGCACTACGAGTCCCAAGATGCCAGGAGCCACGCCCACAAAAAGGGCAGGACTTTGAATACAATTAGTGCTACGAAACCAGAATGAACTCGAGCAGTCAGCACACAGCCATTGAGAAAGAGGACGGAGATCCTTGAAACGCGTCTGGAATGTGAGCTTAAGAACTATGAAAGAGGCGGTTATCACACTGCAGTGTTACCGGCAGGCGGAGTCCAAATAAATGGAAGAAATAAGATTTGTTTGAGGATTCTTTCACAGGGGCAACCCTTTTCGAATTTCATATATATATATTACCTACTGGCGGTCGCCAGTAGGTATATATAGTTAGGATTTTTTCCCTATGGGTTTTTTGAAAATTCTATGTCTAATAACTTTGGCGTTTGTGGACGGAATTGGCTGAAATTTTCAGGAAAATGGCACATTTTGTTTCTGAGCAGCCCCTGAAAATTTGGGGGGGTTTCGTCAAGGCGGGGCCGAGAAAAAAGGGGGGTCCCAAAACGTGTTTTTAACATTGATTTTTCCATAGGGCGGTTAGCCTCACTTTTAGCCCGAACGGCTGAATAGATTTGCACGAAACTTGGCAAAATTGTAGGGACTGGTAGCCCGATGTGCCTTTTGTAGGTCTCAATATATGTGCTCCAGTGGATTTTGAGAAATTAACGTTTAAAAAAAGATATATATCTGTAGCAGCGGACCGGGCAGCGCTCCAGGACGCGTACCTTTCGCGCAACGGAGCTTTGTGAAGCGAAGCTGATTGGTTCTCTGGCGTCTGTCAACATTCCAAAAAGTCCGTAGCTGCCGCCATCTTGTCTCTCGGTAGGATCGAGAGACAAGAGGAGGCCAAAACAAAGGGGCAAATAACCATAAGGGGGCATAGTAGATCCTCCCTGACCCCCTAGGTTTAATGTGGAGGCTTTAAAACGGCCCCGCGGGGCAAAAAAAAATAATTTTTTTTTTGTTTTTTTGCGTGGGTAGCGCCCGGTCCGGGAACCGGGAAGCTTTCTGGGCAGCGTACTGCAATGAAAAATGAATGATAGACTTTTATTTTTTAAGGATTGTTTATTGTGTTTAATAATTTATTAAACTTTCTAACGCGGCGCGTCATATGACGCATTACGCGACAACGCAGGTCCAGAATATAGTGAAAATGTCTCCACCAACCAGCGGACGGCACACAACCCCTTTCAGCAGGCTAAATAGTTCTGTTAAATGACAACAGAAGGGACAGGCAACAAGAACCATCAGTCAAAGAGGGGAGGGCAAGTTCTTCTCTACCGGGTCACGTTGGAGCGCTACCGGAACTGATCGAATTGGTAGTCTACAGTGTTTCTGGATGTTTCAGACTGAAGCTGGCGTTAGCATGAGAGCACCACCATTTCGTAGCTCCGTCGTGGCCATTCCACGAGCAATCATGCTAGGCGCTCCCCACCAGAAGCCTGCGGGAGTCGGGGGCCCCCCAAGAATTTTGTAGAATCTTCAAGGATGAGGGGACGCTTTCGAGAATGGAGCCCAAGCTCTAGCAGACAAGCGTCCGAGTTCCAAGGTGTCGCAGGCCCATTTTAGTGGACCACGCCCAAATCTGAAGAGATGGCCGCCATTTTGAGAGTCCTGTGGCAGCCGCCTATCGCTGCGCCGCAAGAGCGGGAGCAACTCAAGTACATGGTGAGCGAGACGCTGTAGTCGAAAGAGCGGGCGGTAAACAGCTGAATAGCGGAAGAGGCACAGTGTAGCAAAAGCGGGCTGAATGGCAAATGAAACGGAAAAGGGGTGCCCCACTACAGCGTGTCTTTAGGTGAAACGGATTGTGGGACAAGGTGAAGAATGGAAGAGTCACCAAAAGGAAAAAAGTTCCGCTTGACCCCGGGAGCCGGCCACCTATGTCGGGGGCGATCTCAGGCCACACCAGGGCAACACGACTTGGGGAGGGGGCCGGAGCCAAGCGCCCCCTCCGAGTCCGCGACATGACACCGTCCCTCGGGGGCCTCCGTCAAGCGGTTCAGGGTGGCACCGCATCACAACAGCCCCCACTTACTTTAAGAATAGTGAAGATGAAGCAATTGCAAATAGGCTTCAGACAATGTTACAAGCACTCCTCAAAACTTTGAACTTTCAGAGTGCATGAGTTGGGACAGCGAGGGGTGATTTGGTTTCTCGGATTTGGTTTCTCGGACTGTTTTTCTGGTCTCTCACCACTGGCATAGTTTAACGTTTTCTTGTTTCTAGGACATTAATAGGTTTTATCATTACGTTATGTTATCGTTTCTTTGTTTGTTGTTTAATAAAAGTTCATGTTCATCAGTGGCCTACTGATTTTCGTTTTCCTATTTTTTTCTTTCCAGGTTGTTTCATGGTAAAGTTTCTGTTAACAGGATACAGTGATCACTTCGTTATTATTGCATATGTCCTTTTCACTAGGG
Organism: Lissotriton helveticus; assembly: GCF_964261635.1. Taxonomy (NCBI): domain Eukaryota; kingdom Metazoa; phylum Chordata; class Amphibia; order Caudata; family Salamandridae; genus Lissotriton; species Lissotriton helveticus. Next base: position 635,562,494 of record NC_136065.1, read on the forward strand.
GTGCTCTCTGGTCGGGCCAGATGACGTATCTCTAGTAAATGGTCCGGGTGAAAAAGGTGCATCAATCAGTGGGGAGTAGATAGGCATGACAGATTACAACGGGGGAGAAAGGTCCACATTACGTACCCTTTCACTACTTGCAAAGATTTTCCTACGTTTATATGCAAACAGGGAATACCTCCAAAAATAACTAATTCCCAAACAGTCAATGTTCGGACAATCAATCAATCAATGAGGAATGAAATAGGTACGACGTGTTAAAGGCTTGCGTTACCTACCCTTCACTATCTGCAAAGGGAGAGAGAATATTCCTATTCTTCCTCGTTTGCAGGTAGAGAAGATCCTTAAGAGAATTAACTTCGAACAATTCAATGCTCGATTGATACAATCAACAAGGGGTACTGTGAACACAAATGAACGCCGCTTATGTACATACGCATTGCTATTTTCAACAGGTTGTTCCTAATGTTTCTATTTTAGCGAGGTCAAAAAGAGATCCCATTAGTGGCCTACTGATTTTGCTCGATTCCTTTTGTTTTTTTACACGATTTTTCGCTATCTGCAAAGACTAAACAGAGTATTGCGACTCTGTGCTTGTTTGTAAATAGAGAATGAACCAAAGAGAACAATCAATCAAATGGAGAGAGAAGCAGGCACGACGTATTACAAAGGGGGCAAAGGGCTGCGTTAACTACCCTTCACTATCTGCAAAGAGAGAGTACTCCTAATAGAAATGAGGGGTGGGGGGCAGTATTCAAAGCAGATCAGTGTGCATAAACACGAAAATGTTTTTACTTACCACGTACTTGACATTCGACAGCTTATGATATTTGCTATTAAAAAACCATTGAAATTCACTGAAAAAACCATAGGTTATAGACTATATATAGTTAGGAATTAGCATTTACAAAACCTTGAAAATTCACTGAAAAAACCATAGGTTATACACCATATATAGTTAGGAATTAGCATTTAAAAAACCTTATTTTACTCACACAAAACCATTGAAATTCCATATATAGTTAGTTGCACTAACTATATATCGCGCACCCGCAATCCACTGCTGATCATGTCACATATTACATCATTCATGACATGGTCAGTGACATCACTGATGACATCACTGATGACATCTCAAATGACATCACTGATGACATCACTGATGACATCTCATTTGACATCATTCTTGTGCTAATACGATAAACCTCTTCAGACTCTAATATAACCTTAGATACACTCAGTGTAAACAGACACTCACACACTGCCACTCATCCATGGAGTTACTCACACACCCAGTCAGTCATGCAAAGAAACAATCTCACCTCCATTTCTTCAACTATACAGTTAAACACACCTTACTTATTGAAACATATACTAACACATATTTACTCTCTTATACAATCCCTGATACAAGTTCACAATGATCGATACAACCACTCACTCATTCAGTGGCTCTCATGCACAGTTATTTATATATGCCAACTCTCACATGTACTGTGTTTTACATATGTACTTACTATGACATGTAGCATTGAGATATCCATTCACTCATCAATACACTCATGCACACAGTCAACTGCCCATGTAGCTGTTTCCACATGCACTCTTGAACTCATACACCTAGTGAATAAACTGCTCACACATCTATGCATAGAGTCACACACCTTCCAGCCACCCCCACACAAACTCAATCTCCCATAGAAATACTTGGGCAACCAATTAATAACACATATAGCCTCTCGTATAGCTAATGATCAACACATGCAGCAGTTTACAGAACAACAGACATAATGATGCACAAATTAAGACAGTTTAGTCACTAACCCATGCATTCAGTGAGACACATTTAATCACTCACTCATACAGTCAGTCATGCACCTACTAAATCCTTCATCCAGACACTTATACATCCACTCAAGACATATTTTAACTTTACAGAAAAATACAGTCACTGCATGTTGTCATCAGTGATGTCATTTGAGATGTCATCAGTGATGTCATCAGTGATGTCACTGACCATGTCATGAATGATGTAATATGTGACATGATCAGCAGTGGATTGCGGGTGCGCGATATATAGTTAGTGCAACTAACTATATATGGAATTTCAATGGTTTTGTGTGAGTAAAATAAGGTTTTTTAAATGCTAATTCCTAACTATATATGGTGTATAACCTATGGTTTTTTCAGTGAATTTTCAAGGTTTTGTAAATGCTAATTCCTAACTATATATAGTCTATAACCTATGGTTTTTTCAGTGAATATATATATATATATATATATATATATATATATATTGGATATTAGATCACCCAAGAAGGACGTAACAGTAGGAAATCATCCGGCACTCCAAGGTAGGAACAAAGTCTTCACTTTATTTACAGGACAGGATATAACATCAACGCGTTTCGGGAGTCAAGCTCCCTTTTTCACATACACATGTATACACATATACATATATAGATGGAGGACACTGGTCCATTTAAGTGTATGCCAAAATAAAGATTTGCACTGCTTACCCACTAACGACGTGTGGGAGTCCGTAATTTACTTGGAAGAGGTTTTGAGAGGACCGTGCCTGGGTGGTTCCGCCTTGTAACTTGGTGGACAGGACGTGCTTGCATATATATATATATATATATATATATATATATATATATATGGTAAACAGCGTTTACAATGCAACTTTTACCACACACTACCTTTACCACGCAACTTTTACAGCGCAATGGGGCGCTGTAGGATAGGTAATAGTTTAATTTACTATCCAACACCTTCCCTACTATCCATGGGGACTGGAGTTGGAATAGCAAATTAAACTATTCACTATCCAGCGCCCCCCAACGCAAGTCGTTGTAATGACTTGCGTTGTAAAACCTGCGTTGTAAAGGCATGCGTGGAAAAAGCATACGTTGTAACGACATACATCCTATATATATATATATATATATATATATATATATATATATATATTCTTTACCATACCAAACTTCTGATGAAAGAAGGCGCTGACTCCGTGAGTTTCAATTCAAACGTATTTATTCCTTATTTCAGTTTCTGCTCAGACGCGTTTCGACGGACTCCTGCCGCCTTGTTCACTAACAAATGCATACTGACATTCAAGCTTATATATACAGAAAAGCACATTGTCACTGATTGGGTAGTCTCAGTTGATGCTATATGGCAGTTGCTATAGTTACATGGTTACACCCTAGGTGATGACGCTGCTTGACATATGACTTGCACATTTGAGCCATCATGGAAGTCTTTCTACTGTTACTGTTGAATCACATATAACAGAAAATTGCAGCATATATTCACCAACAAACTTCGTGCTTAAATTATACAATGTGATCCATAGCGCATAACATTACTGTGAAAACGAACATTTAAAACCCCCACTTTCCACCTATTGTGGTTTACGTATGTCAAGCCCATGTTTCAGCGAATCCCATGTATTCCTGCATACAGGGTGGACATGTCTGCTCATATAAGCATGCTGATTGGGCTGGCGCTGTAATCTCAAATTTGCCAGATCCCTTGGCGCGCTCTGAGGGGTTGACAACACCTTTTATTATCCTGACTCGGTGAGTTCTAGAGTAAAGCGGCGCGCGCGCCCTGTCTGGCCCTTAAACCTAGTGCAGTTAAACTAATGTTTGTGGATTAGTGCTCCTGCTGAATAGGGGATAGCGAGCGGGACCTCTCACTGTTATGTTACATTACAAGTGCTGTTCACTGACTGGCGGGGGTTGCCTAATGTGTGGCATGGTGTGAGATGTTCGCTGTCATGTTGCATGTTTTCTTCCTATAGTGATATTCATGTGCACAGTGTATTTACAGTGAATTTAAAAAATGCAGTTGTTCACGGGTACTCGGGAAAATGGAAGCAGACGGGACGCTGTGATGTGTTTGTTCAAATGTGGACACTAAGGGCCTCATCCGCATTCAAACCTGAAGGGATCTTGGAGTTCAATAGAATTATGTATCTAGACTCCAGGCGGCGTAACGCAAGTTTTCGATTACCACCTCTTGGGTTCTTGGGGATGCTGTCTATAACAAAGTATGTTAGACCATCCGCATTGCCCCCATGGGACTCATGAATGTGTCGCGCCACTGGGTATGCCTGGTCCAGGTTTGCAACCGCCCTCAGGTGTTGTAGAATTCTCACGTGGACGGGATGAATAGTAGATCCTACATATCTTTTGCCACACTGGCACGTCAATACGTACACAGCAAACTCAGTTTTGCATGTGAAGTGTTCCCTCAAAGTGTATTTCTTCCTCCTGAAGGGTAATTGGACCTCAGTGGTATTGATGCCATGCATGCAGGCCTTGCATTTCATGCACTTTTTGAACCCCTTTTGGGACTGTAGCCAATTTTTCTTCTTTTTTAGAACCGGTGCATTAACCACCAGGGCATTGCACATTGATTTTGCTTTTCTGAAGGATATCAGTGGACTCTCGCCTACTTCACTCCCTATAGTAGGGTCGTTGTGTATCAATGGCCAGTGCCTTTTCAAGATTTTACGGAGGTTCGAGTGGTACCGGTTGTAGCCTGTTATGAGTCTAGGGGGTTGTCTTGCCTGTCTTTGTGTAACTGCTTCATTCGCCACTGGAAATATTAGATCTTTTCTATTCTTGGTGTTACACTTCACTTCTGCTTTCCTGCATGTTTCTGGGGTGTACCCTCTTTTTTGGAGTCGCGAGAATAGATATATATATATATTCACTGAAAAAAACATAGGTTATAGACCATATATAGTTAGGAATTAGCATTTACAAAACCTTGAAAATTCACTGAAAAAACCATAGGTTATAGACCATATATAGTTAGGAATTAGCATTTACAAAACCTTATTTTACTCATACAAAACCATTGAAATTCGCATATATAGTTAGTTGTACTAACTATATATCGCGCACCCGCAATCCACTGCTGATCATGTCACATATTACATCATTCATGACATGGTCAGTGACATCACTGATGACATCTCAAATGACATCACTGATGACATCACTGATGACATCTCAAATGACATCACTGATGACATCACTGATGACATCACTGATGACATCTCAAATGACATCACTGATGACATCACTGATGACATCTCAAATGACATCACTGATGACATCACTGATGACATCACTGATGACATCTCATTTGACATTACTGAGCACATCACTGATGACACCATTCATGTGATAATACGATGAACCTCTTCAGACTCTAATATAACCTTAGATACACTCAGTGTAAACAGACACTCACAGACTGTCACTCATCCATGAAGTTACACACACACCTAGTTAGTCATGCAAAGAATCAATCACACCTCCATTTTCTCAAATATACAGTTATACACACCTTACTTATTCAAACATATACTAACACATATTTACTCTCTTATATAATCCTGGATACAAGTTCACAATGATCCATACAGCCACTCACACATTCACTGGCTGGTATGCCCATTTATTTATATATGTCAACTCTCACATGTACTGTGTTTTACATATGTACTTACTTTGACATGTAGCACTGAGATATCCATTCACTCACCAATACACTCATGCACACACTCAACCGCCCATACAGATGTTTCCACATGCCCTTTTGAACCCATACATCTAGTGAATCAACTGCTCACACATCTATGCACAGAGTCATACACCTCCTAGCCACCCACACACACACTCAGTCTCCCATACAAATACTTGGGCAACCAATCAATAACCCATATAGTTACTCATATAGCTACTGATCAACACATGCAGCAGATTACAGAACAACAGACACAATGATGCACAAATTAAGACAGTTTAGTCACTAACCCATGCACTCAGTAAGACACATTTAATCACTCACTCATACAGTCAGTCATGCACCTACTAAATCCTTCATCCAGACACTTATAAATCTACTCATTATTCAATTTGTAAGACATATTTTAACTTTACAGAATTATACAGTCACTGGATGTAGTCATCAGTGATGTCATCAGTGATGTCATTTGAGATGTCATCAGTGATGTCATTTGAGATGTCATCAGTGATGTCATCAGTGATGTCACTGACCATGTCATGAATGATGTAATATGTGACATGATCAGCAGTGGATTGCGGGTGCGCGATATATAGTTAGTACAACTAACTATATATGTGAATTTCAATGGTTTTGTGTGAGTAAAATAAGGTTTTGTAAATGCTAATTCCTAACTATATATGGTCTATAACCTATGGTTTTCTCAGTGAATTTTCAAGGTTTTGTAAATGCTAATTCCTAACTATATATGGTCTATAACCTATGGTTTTTTCAGTGAATTTCAATGGTTTTGTAAATGCTAATTCCTAACTATATATGGTCTATGACCTTTGGTTTTTTCAGTGAATTTTCAAGGTTTTGTAAATGCTAATTCCTAACTATATATGGTCTATAACCTATGGTTTATTCAGTGAATTTCATAGGTTTTTTAATAGCAAATATCTATATGTATGAAAGTAATAATTTTTATTAGAAATTTTAAAATGTGTAAAAAAAAATTTATTATTATTTGCCCCCGGTACGCGCCCCGGGGCACTCCCGGGGCACGTACCGGTGAACGTACGGGTGAGCGCCCCGGGACGCGTACCGGGGAGCGTCCCGTGAGCGCTTTTCCCGCGAACGAAAACAACATGATGACGTTTCGCGTAGTCGCGTGATGCGCCGCGTAAACGTGACGCATCGCGTAACCGCGTGATGCGTTTCTTCGGCGCGCTCCGTAAACGTACCCGGAAGCGCTCCGTGGTGCGACCCGGAGCGCGCAACGTAAGCGCTCCTGTGCGCGTAGCGTAAGCGCGTCGGGACATGTGACCTGAAAATAACACTTTTCATTGGTTCTCAACTTTTTTTTCTACAAATGATGAAAGCCCCCTCCTTTTTTCCTCATTCTAACTTTTTTCTTTGAGAAAGCAAGAGCTATTTGTGAGACATGGCTTCAGTAGTAGCTGCAGCTGGTGCACCCCCACCACCACCACCACCACCCAGAAAGGAAGGTCCACCACCCCAGATCCTTCCAGGAGTTGAAGAAGAGGAGGAAGAAGATGATGAGGACCAAAAAACCAGAACAAACTTGCCTGAAGAACCAAGACAAAGCCATGTCAAAGTTCATTATATATGGCAGTATTTTTCCATCCCTGCTGGGCAAAAAAAAGTGAATGCCCCGAAGGTGACATGCTTAATTTGCAACGAGGTCATGTCCAGGGGCAACCCAAATAAAAAATATTCATTTGGGAACTACACAATGATCCGCCACATGCAGAGGTGGCACCCTAACAATCTGGCACAAGCTGAGGTACGGGATCTGGCTCAGAAAAAAAGAGACCATCAGGCCAGCACCTCCTCAGGTGAATCTTCAGTTGCAGCACCAGAAGGGCGCGAAACAGTACCAAATATACAAAAAAAATTTGGTGTAATAAAAATGGTCTGCATTTTTTGCGGAAAGACCCTCTGCTACGGGAAACTAAGCATTCACCTTATTAATGATTCCATCGACAACCACAACTGCAGCAAGAGAAGAAAGCAGTAGGTTTTTTTTTTTTTTTGCTCCTCTCGAGCCACTGTTAATTCCCATTTTTTGTTTCTTGTTTTTTGTTGAGCCCTTTATAATGGCTGTTTTTCGTTGTTTCCCCCCCCAAAAAACAAAAAAAACATAAAATTGTTCAAAAAATACAAAAAAAACAAAAAATGTTCAGAAAAATAAAAAAATATATAAATCAACAAAAACATAAAAATAAAGTTCTTTTCAGAACTACCTCCCATTTTTTAAAAATTACTAAAATTTTTAGCACTCTTGACTTCATTTTTCTCATTGGTGCGCTTCCCGGTACGCGCACCGGTACGCGAACCGGAAGCGAACCAAAAAAAAAAAAAAAAAAAAAAAAAGAAGAGTTAGTATAAGGGAAGGAAACAGAGAGTAATGTTAAAAGAAAGACAGCTAGAGGGAGTAACAGAGAGATACTGTTTAATAGATCTATTTACCGAAGAAAAGATGGAAGAGGGTATAATTGTGAAAAACAAAATAGATAAGGAAGTGAAAGAAAAAAAGGAGAGTAGAAGAATAATAAACAAGAGTTTCTTAGAGAATGTGAGTGAATGTTCAAAATAAGAAGAAAAATAGTAAAGGATGTGGAATGAGAGGTGGGGATGAAACCGGACTAAAAGAACAATCCTGAGGGAAAGTGTTAAGAAAACAGTGAGCAAAAGTAAATAGGAATAAAACAAGATGTATGATAGTGACTAACGTTAAAACATGTGGAATAACAGAGAGAAAAAACAGAAAGCAGAAAAGAAAAAGTGACAGAAAAGGAATGATTGAAACAGCAAAGAAATGTAAATAACATAGGGGCATATTATCAACACAGGCGATAAAGTTTTCGCTGCTTTTATCGGCAGAAAACTGCCGCTAAAGCCGCTTTTGCGGCAGAAAACTGCCGCTAAAGCCGCTTTTGCAGCAGTTTTCTGCCGATAAAAGCAGCGATAATTTTATCGCCTGTGTTGATAATATGCCCCTTAGTGTGCTTGAACTACAGGGAGAAAGCATAATGAACAAGTAGTGAAAGAGTGATCAGTCAGAAACAGTGAGAGTAATAGAACAGGAGTGAGGAACTATGAGAACAGAGGGACTGAGAAAAGGAGTGGAAGGAGTAGAGTAAGTAAGTAATAGAGAAAGGAATGAGAGAAGTAGCAAAGGCAGGAAACTGAGGGTTAAAGAAATGAAGCAGTGGAACTAATAGAAGTTAAATGTGATAGAAATGTAACGAAAAGAGTACAAAACATTTACCTTATAATTGTCGTTAACTTAGTCACTTGTTATTTTTATACTTTCAATCTGTGAAAGAAAGAACAAAAATTTGAAAAATATTAAAACATGTATTTAAAAATTAGAAAAGACAAGGGAAAAGATTGACAATCATCCAATTTTACAAAGAAATAAAGTTAGAGATAAACATGCAGAAAAAAATAGAAAGAAACGGTGATAGACAGTCAGACACAAAAAGAAATTGAAATAGAGTAAATTACTAAGAGAAAAAAAAAGAAGATACTTTCGGTGACAGAAAAGAAGGATAGAAGAGAAAACTAAATTGTACACTCTCTTCCACATTACCTTCTTCTTCTGGGTCAATTTCAACATTCTCCTCTTTACTTGCAAAGTAACAAAACTCAATTTCTGCACAAATATTCTTCACATCTACTTCTGAACCATGCAAAAGAGCAGTGTATAATTGTTTAAGCATAATTGCTGGACTCTTAGCATAATACAACATTCTAACTAATTTCCTCACTTTATTATGATGCACTGCTAGCATCCTGAAATGATGAAAAACACTCTGGCATACTCTCCTGGAAAGACAAGCCAATGAATGACCATGCAAACCTGTCAGTTCTCTCAATCTGCAAGGATCTAAGTCTTGCAGCAACTTAATTTTTTGTTTCAGACTTTTCTTACTATATGTACGTAAGAAATTACAAATCAATTGATTCCTGTCGCACACTGCAAATACTACTACACTTCCAGGTGTACACTGGACCCTTAGGACGTCTCCCTAAAACTTCATCACCTAACACCTCTTCTGCCTCTGTTGTCACAAGTTTTTCTTTTTCAACCACACATCCATCTTTCACCTCATATGCTCGACCACTGGTGTCAACTGCATGCACCAAATCATTATCCTGGAAATAACTCTCCTCATTAAAAAATGCCTCACAACTTGAACCATGCATCCATTCTCCTGAAAAAACTTCACAAAAATTACTACGATTAACTGTTCTCTTCCATCTACTGTTTGATTTGAAATCATAAATTACCTTGTTTAGTTTCCTAATTCTATTGATTATCAAAATAAATAACTTTCGCTTAATTTCGAATGCCTGATCAATAATTTTCTCAATATTTTTTTTTCTTTTATAAAAAACCACTTTCTGTTGACCTTTCTTAATATTTTTTAACAAATTGCCAATTATCCTGTTGCGGAACATCCGTCTACGAATGTCCCTAAACTGATTTTTCCTTCTACTACCATGCACAGAGTTATCTCCTGCTCTAACAGTAACATTTTTGATTGGCCTTTCCTTTCCGTTTAAATTGGCTCTCTTTTTCTGGACTAAAACATGTTCTGTAGTGATACTTTTTTTCTGTAAATATTTCTTATGAATGATTTTGTTGTCTTACCCGGAACTTTCTTGGTGACTTGACGAGTTTTTATTGTAGAGGACTGCTGCAAGCATTTAGTAATCTGCTGTCTTTGACGTTTTGTAGCCTTTCGGATTCTTTCCTTCGATGGCATACTGTATTTTTTTTTCACAACCGTGACATACTGTATTTTTGAAATGATCTGCACTTGAATCTGTGGTAAAATATAATAAAAAATGTTATTACCCACTATTACCAAACAGTAAATCAATAACAGTCGTCAAAAAATTAACACACTAGTTGTCAATTCTACATACAATAATTTGTAGTGCATTGGCAAATTTAAAAGTCACAAATAGTAGCAAAGAAATGGAATGCTTCTACATTTGACCTGTGCTCTTTTATATGTGAATCTGAACTAATTTTATTAGCATATTTCACTATTTTATTAAAGACACTTCACACAAGCTGTTTTTGAAGTTGTATTTAATTTTAAATGAAACGGTTTACATGGTTACTTTTCATTTCGAGTAACTTAACTTTATTTTTAAAAGTCTTTATAGGTTAATAGGCTCGAGCAGGTCAGCTGCCCACCCTATGTCATACAATTCTGACAAATCAGCATCCTCATCATGTTCTTCATCATCCACAGGATATAAATCATCCAAGGGATCTACTTCCACTGACGTTTCATGGACAAGTTCAATTATAAGATCGAGATCAACAGATTGCTCATTATCACTCATGCTTGATGTTGTCGTTATCTTTAAAAAAAGAGAACAACAATGAGATGTTGCAGAGTAAGAGACAAATCTCAGAGACTATAATAGTAAAATTGTTTAACAAGAATAACATTTTGCAGATATTATTTAACCATGTCCAGCGATGCTGAGGAGGTGAGGCCTATGTCCAAGTTTTCAGTGAACAGGACTCATCTTTTCTTAACCTTGGATAAGACTCACCAACTCCGTATCCCCTGCTCATACTTAATTGTAAAGGTGCAGATTTATGTTAACTGGCGCATCCCCAGGGATGCACCAGTTAACGTGCGCCGCTGCTCTGCCACCCATGGTGTGCCGCATTCACAATGCAGATCACCATTGGGGCAAAAACAGCACAGATGCGTCACGCATCTGTGCCGCAAAAGCGGCACATTGCAGGAATCACGTCGCAAGCGCGACATGACTCCTGCAATGCACAGGGGCAAGCCACACATTGCATGGTGCGTCACTCCTTATGCCTGTTTCAAACAGACGTATGGTTTTGATTCACCAATGCCATAAAGCTGACTCAGTGAAATCTTGTAAATTTCACTGTGTTAGTTTTACAGGGCTTTCATGCAAGTGAATACCCACCCTGCAACAAAACGCACACATGAAACCTGACGCAGGATTCATGTGGCACAGGACTTTACAGCATGACACATCAGCCTAGATGCATCAATTTGTAAATATGTCGCAACATAGCGCATCTTTTGCTCATCTTCTCTATGCCCCCTACACAGTCCTAAATGTATACAGTTTAAACTGACGGTATCTTGTTGCAGATGAAGTGACTCCTATCTTGCAACATGGTGCATCTTTTGCACTGCTGCTGCGTCACAAAAGTGACGCAATGGCGGCACAAAAGAGGCGCACGGCCATCATAAATCTGCCCCTAACATTTTAAATGATTGATTCAAGATGACGATAAGGTGTGGCGTATCCAGAGGTTTGTTTGAAGTGAGGCCTACTCAGGGTTGCAGATGAAATTTAGGCTTATTGAAGAGTACAGAGGAGATAATACATGTGCAGGCCTACCAAAGAAGTGAGTCATGTCCACTGCACTCTTGAACAAAGGCCACACCTCCTCTGTGTCCCTGGACAGGCCTAAACCTCATCTGCACAATGTGATTCGTAATGTTAGGAAACACAAGTGATGTAATTGAAAAATGTGCAATTTCTTTTGCTCATTTCACAATCACATCACTTGTGTTTCCTTTGCTTAGGTATCTCATTGTGCAGATGTAGTCAAGCATATCAAATAGTACGCAGAAGGTGAGCACTGTATGCAACAATTTTGACACTTACAGAAGATTCAGCTTCTCCATGCCCCCTACACAGTCCTAAATGTTTACAGTTTAAACTGACGGTATCTTGTTGCAGATGAAGTGAGGCCAATCTTGGAACATGGTGCATCTTTTGCATCACTGCTGCGTCACAAAAGTGATGCAACAGCGGCACAAAAGAGGCGCACGGCCATCATAAATCTGCCCCTAACATTTTAAATGATTGATTCAAGATGACGATAAGGTGTGGCCTATCCAGAAGTTTGTTTGAGGTGAGGCCTACTCAGGGTTGCAGATGAAATTTAGGCTTATTGAAGAGTACAGAGGAGATAATACATGTGCATGCCTACCAAAGAAGTGAGTCATGTCCACTGCACTCTTGAACAAAGGCCAGACCTCCTCTATCTCCCTGGACAGGCCTAAACCTCACCTGCACAATGTGATTCGTAATGTTAGGAAACACAGGTGATGTAATTGAAAAACGTGCAAATATTTTTGCTCAATTCACAATCACATCACCTGTGTTTCCTCAGCTTAGTTATCTCATTGTACAGATGTAGTCTAGCATATCCAAGAGTACGCTGAAGATGAGGACTTTATGCAACAGAGCAATGTACATTACTCACCTCCCTTGACACTTACAGAAGCCTCAGTTTCTCCATGCCTCCTGCACAGTTCTAAATGTATATCATTATCATCATAGTGACTATGAAACTCTAGCAGTACATATTGTGAAACCTAATTGACTTCAAAAAACGTTATGACCTTCTCATAAATGTGAAAAGGTTTTTTTTTTTTTTTAAAACGATTTTCTGGTCATAATTTGAAAACACAACACAGGTCCTATGTAGAAGCACACCCTGTCAGTACTTAAATTTACCAAGCACACATGGGGTCGTATTTACAAGGACCTTGCACCACGGGGAAATGACTTAAATTAAAATGGGGAAAATAACGTCAAAGTGACTCAAAGGCCTTGTAAATATGCCCCAGGCAGCCTATGAAACTCTAGCAGTACATATCAAGAAACCTAAATGACTTTAAGAAACGTTTTTAAACACATGAAGTAAACCAATTATTCAACCACATTCTTGGGGAAGTGGCTTAAAATGCCCTAACACACATGAAAGCGTATTTTTAAGGCCCTTGCACCATTTTTGCATCACTTTTAACATGGTTATGTAACTCAAAGAAACAAAATCTAAATTTGCCAAGCACACATGGGGGCGTATTTACAAGGACCTTGCACCACAGGGAAATGTCTTAAATTAAAATGGGAAAAATAACATCAAAGTAACTCAAAGTCCTTCTAAATATGCCCCAAACAGCCTATGAAACTCTAGCAGTACATATCAAGAAACCTAATTGACTTCAAAAAACGTTTTTAAACACATCAAGTAAAACAATTATTCAACCACATTCATGGGGAAGTCACTTAAAATGCCTTAACACACATGAAAGCGTATTTGTAAGGCCCTTGCACCATTTTTGTGTCACTTTTAGCATGGCTATGTAACTCAAAGAAACAAAATCTAAATTTGCCAAACACACATGGGGGCGTATTTACAAGGACCTTGCACTACGGGGAAATGACCTAAATTGAAATGGGGAAAATAACATCAAAGTGACTCAAAGGCCTTGTAAATATGGCCCAAGCAACCTATGAAACTCTAGCAGTACATATCAAGAAACCTAATTGATTTCAAAAAACGTTTTAAAACACATGAAGTAAAGCAATTATTTACCCACATTCATAGGGAAGTGACTTAAAATGCCCTAACACACATGAAAGCGTATTTGTAAGGCCCTTGCACCATTTTTGCGTCACTTTTAACATGGCTATGTAACTCAAAGAAACAAAATCTAAATTTGCCATGCACACATGGGGGCGTATTTAAAAGGACCTTGCACCACGGGGAAATGACCTAAATTAAAATGGGGAAAATAACATCAAAGTGACTCAAAGGCCTTGTAAATATGCCCCAAGCAACCTATGAAACTCTAGCAGTACATATCAAGAAACCTAATTGATTTCAAAAAACGTTTTTAAAAACATCAAGTAAAGCAATTATTTACCCACATTCATGGGGAAGTGACTTAAAATGCCCTAACACACATGAAAACGTATTTTTAAGGCCCTCGCACCATTTTTGCGTCACTTTTAACATGGCTATGTAACATGGCTATGTAACTCAAAGAAACAAAATCTATTTGTAAAACACTTGACACAAAGCAACATTTTAAATACACAACTTTCTTCATAATTTTCTCCTTAAAGCATACTATTCTCTATTTAAAATAAATGAATCTTTTCTCACCTTAGCAAATACTTTTTGAGTTTCAAAACAGTCTCAGACACACACCAATTTGTCTTCAGCAGAACAAAGGGCATGCACTCCAGAGGCTGCAACCAACAATGGCACAGAAATGCTGTAATTCATCACACATATCTCTCATGTCACCCAATCAAAACTCTTCCCTCACTTTTTTCAAATCAACACCCTTCCCCCTTCTGCCCTTTCTGCCTTTTTTCCATAGCAACCACCTCCTGAAAGACCTCTGATGTTTGCAACTTCACACAACAATGTTTCAATTGAACTCTGAACTCTCAGTACACCTGCGTATCCAGTGCAATCTTTCATAAAATGATTTTTTCTTGACCATTCAAATTATATCTTTCAAAGAACTCATCCATGCACCCTAACTTTCTGTTTCCAGCAATCAAAATCCACCAATCACTGCTACTGATTCATTAGCACAGAAACTCCACAGTTTTTTTCATTACATACTCCTACTGTTTCAACTGCCATTTCATTACCACACTTCATCTGACTGCAGCAGAACCTCCTCTCACTATGTTTTCTGTCTGGATTGTTGGACATAGTTACATCCATTGGGCTCAAAGGTATGCTGATAACAGAAATTTACACAACCTCAATTTACAAAATGTGGAAATCAACTGGATTGGCCACAGAGGATTAAGATGTCACCAATTGATACCATTGGTGAAAACCTTTTTGCATTTGCCAAAACCTGGCCTGTTAATTGTGCACTGTGGAGGAAATTACTTGGGCACTTTGACTGGGGTAGGTCTGGAAATGCTTTTAAAAGACACCTTTGACCAATTGATGGCACTTTTTCCTCAAACTGCCTTGGTATATTCAAATATATGCCAAAGACAGAAATGGAGGTGGTCGAACCAATTTTGTCCACAAATTGAGAAATCAAGGAAGCATGTAAATAAGTCTGTTTCAGCTTACATGAGAGACCATGGAATGGGCTCCATGTACAACAATAACTTGCGTTACTACATGCAAGATATCTACAGAGGAGATGGAGTTCACTTCTCAGATGAGGGGAACAGAGTTTTCATCCTGAATTTAAGACTATGTATTGGTACCTACTTATAAGTACCTAAATCTACCACAGACCCAAAAGCTCTTCTCAGAGGTACCCTAACTATGATCACTATAAACAAATTTTAAATGTAACTGTTTTTTTAACTAATTTTCACAATTTACGCTTTCCGGAGCGCTACCCGGTACGCGCACCGGACGCTAACCGCGCGAACATTTTTAAAAAAATGTTTTTTTTCTCACACATATGGGCCTCCTCAGCCACCCTCAGAAAACCTAGGGGGTCAGGATACGTCTACCGTGCCCCCTTCTACCGATTCTGAACATTATTTGCCCTCCATCTTGTATCTCAATTCTACCGAAACACAAAATGGAGGACTCCGGTAACGCTGCCGGTTCGCGTACCGGGGCGCGCACTGGGAAGCGCTCGCTTAAAAAAGGTGGGAAAGTAATTCACAGAAAAACTACTGGAGACACTTTCACCAAATATAGATTAGCTCATACTACATACCAATCCCTACCATTTTCACAAATTTGATTGGAATTCCATTTAGCCACTTAGCCAGTAGACCTCTCTAAATACCCTGAGGTAAATTACTTCACAAAACACATCTGAAGTGTTGGAATTGACAACCAATTAAAATGTTACTTTCATTTTCTACTTTTTTTACCTGACATTTGATTGGTTATGTACCTGAATATATATAAAGAAAGAGAGGGAAACACAGCCATTTTGACTACTACTTCCTGAAGTACATTGCAAGAGCATTTTCACTGACAACTTAAACTTGTTTTTAAAAGGTAAGATGTTATTTTGAAAACTGAAGTAAATTGTGCACTTTAAGTTAATATGGAAAACTTTTTCTGATAGTTATATACTATCCCTCTGTAATAGTTATAGATTTAGATAGACTTCTCTGTTATAGTTATGGATGGATTTAGGCTTGTCTTGTATAATTATGAATTTACTTAGGTTTCATCACATACACTTTTTTATATTTCTACTTCCAGTCTGATACCATACACTGGCCAAAGATAAATTCACTGTTAAAAACTACCTATCTAAAATTAATCCCAACAGTGCCCTATCTCTGCTGATATATATATTTTTTTATGCAAATTTCAGGCAAAATGGAAGGAGAACAAAAAGTGTCATTTGAAATTGTCCTTGCAGAGACCAATCAAGAAAACATTGAACCAAATGACATTGAATTCATGGATGAATCACGGGACCATGAACTACTACAATGTGTACAATCTGTAGATTTCCTCCTTCAAAATGAGGACATTTCAGACACTCAAATGTTGCAAGTTATGTTCACTGAAAATGACGACATTTCGGACAGTCAAATGTTAGACGTTCTATTAAATTTTGAAAAACAATCACAAAAATAAAAAAAAACAAAAAAAAACCCAACAAAACGAACAATCAATAAACATACAATATTTGAAAAGTCTATCATTCTTTTTCCCTCATAGTACGCTCCCCGGACCGCTTCCCGGTGCGCGTACCGGGCGCTCCCCACGCAAAAAAAACATATTTTTTTTTTTGCCCCGCGGGGCCCTTTTAAAGCCTCCACATCAAACCTAGGGGGTCAGGGAGGATCTACTATGCCCCCTTATGGTCATTTCCCCCTTTGTTTTGGCCTCCTCTTGTCACTCGATCCTACCGAGAGACAAGATGGCGGCCGCTCCGGACTGTTTAGAATGTTGACAGACACCGGAGAGCCAATCAGCTTCGCTTCGCGAAGTTCCGTTACGCGTCAGGTACGCGCACCGGGGCGCTAACCGGGGCGCGCTTACAGATATATATCTTTTTTGAACGTTAATTTCTCAAAATCCAATGGAGCACATATCTTGAGACCTAGCAAAGGCACATCGGGCAAACAATATCTACAATTTTGCCAAGTTTCGTGGAAATCCATTCAGCCGTTCGAGCTACAAGTGAGTCCAACCGCCCTATGGAAAAATGAATGGGAAAAACGCGTTTTGGGACCCCCTTTTTTCTCGGCCCCCCCCTTGACGAAACCCCCCCAAATTTTCAGGGGCTGCTCAGAAACAAAATGTGCCATTTTCCTGAACATTTCAGCCAATTCCGTCCACAAACGCCAAAGTTATTAGACATAGAATTTTCAAAAATCCCATAGAGAAAAAATCCTAACTATATATACCTACTGGCGACCGCCAGTAGGTAATATGTATATATATATATATATATATATATATATATATATATATATATATATATATATATATATATATATATATATATATATATATATTTTCCCCCCAACTTGTTTTGTGTTTCATCTTCATATTGTGTAGCTCACTGACACCACCACAAGATAATCAAATACAATAATAAGCCTAGAACAGAGTATTTTCAAAAGAAAGAGATATGTGGTATACAGACTCATGCTGCATGGTACATTACTTTACAAGATTTTTTTGTATTTCAATTGAGGTGAAATATGCAGGTTTATATTAAAAATACTTTATAATGTGCTAAATATCCCACATTTGCATTTTTAAGCACTATAAAAGAAACTGTTATAATTATATAACTTAGAGCACTCTATTTACGGACCACAGAAGGATGAAATGCTAAGTCTGCCTTGCTGGGATTCAAACTCATGACCTTGAGAACATCACATTTGCCAGCATTGAGTGTTTAGCTCACTGGGTCACCCTCCCTACATTTTGGGCTATGTTATCAAATATAGAATACTTACTAGAACCTCTTAAAAGCTGGCAGTATTTGTCGCTCTTTTTAATAATTTTCTAAAGCGTCTGTTTGTGACTGAGAGGTACTTCAAAGCGCTTATTTTACTTTACATCAGTTGTGCCAGCCATATTTTGCCAAGTTTCAATAAGTCAGTGTCAGATCCTTCAAACCAATGAAGTGTGGCTCAGGGGTTAGAGGCAGCAGACCCGGAAGCTGAGATCGGTCCTGGACCAGGGTTCAATTCCCCGCCTCGGCGGGTCTTGGGCTAAAAATTCCACGGACTCGATAATTCTCGCCCCGGTGCCTCCTCGACTCACGGGTTCACACTCTGCGACTCTGGGCAATAGCTTGCTTAATCTCCACAACGGCCCCTCGTAGCGGGATGCCTGACTTTCACCTTGTGGATACCCTGCTATCTCACAGGGGAATACCAGGACGGGTTCCCTAAGCAAGCGCCGGGAAACCCACTGCGGGTAGCTGTGCGCTATATAAGCTCAACTACATTTACATACAAGTAGGACATTAATACTTTAACTATAGGCCATCTGAAGAAATACAAGACCTTTCTGTGCGTGATCGTCATGTGATCAAGGTGCTTCGGGCACCGAAACGCGTCGTGGTGGAGTGGTGGTGAGCAATTAAACCACTATAGCACTATACCTGGGTTTGCTTCGTCTATTTTTGCTGCCAGACCGCTGCAGGACGTCTTTATGCTGAATATATATATATATATATATATATATATATATATATATATATATATATATATATATATATAAACAAAAGTATGTCTGTTTGTCCTTTATGCATTACTACACCATTCATCAGATCGCCATGAAATTTTGGGAAGTTGTTGAGTACACTCCCGCAAAGGTTTCTGGCAATAAAAATAATAATAATTGTTAAAAGTTGTTGAGTACACTCCCGCAAAGAGTTCTGGCAACAAAAAAAAACAATGTGTCAAATATCGGCCCCTTGGCCCCCCAGGGCCCTCATAATCTTTCCAATACTAAACGTTTACAGTTTCCGGTCCGACTTGCTTTTGCAATGACCATCAACAAAGCACAAGGGCAATCGCTGCAAGTGTGTGGACTAGATTTGGAGAATCCGTGCTTCTCACATGGACAACTGTATGTGGCCAGCTCACGCATCAGAAAACCTTCTGATTTATTAGTGTACGCACCAGACGGAAAAGCAAAAAATACTGTGTATCCACAAGCACTCGAATAAATAAACAGAATTAAGACAACACTTTAAAATGTTTTCCATATTCAAATGGATAAGTTTCAATAAAAATGACAAAATGTAAATTGAATGTTATCATAACAAGTTTCCTTAAATTTCCTTTCTTCTGAGATCGCAGCAACGCGCGACGGGTAAGCTAGTATATATATATATATATATATATATATATATATATATATATTCACAGAAAAAACCATAGGTTATAGACCATATATAGTTAGGAATTAGCATTTACAAAACCTTGAAAATTCACTGAAAAAACCATAGGTTATAGACCATATATAGTTAGGAATTAGCATTTAGAAAACCTTATTTTACTCACACAAAACCATTGAAATTCCATATATAGTTAGTTGCACTAACTATATATCGCGCACCCGCAATCCACTGCTGATGATGTCACATATTACATCATTCATGACATGGTCAGTGACATCACTGATGACATCACTGATGACAACATCCAGTGATTATGTGTTTCTGTAAAGTTTAAATATGTTTTACATATTGAAGAATGAGTGGATGTATAAGTGTCTGAATGAAGGTTTTAGTAGGTGCGTGATTGACTGTATGAGTGAGTGATTAAATGCGTCTTACTGAATGCACGGGTTAGTGACTAAACTGTCTTAATTTGTGCATCATTATGTCTGTTGTGATGTAAACTGCTGCATGTGTTGATCATTAGCTATACGAGAGGCTATATGTGTTATTAATTGGTTGCCCAAGTATTTCTATGGGAGATTGAGTTTGTGTGGGGGTGGCTGGAAGGTGTGTGACTCTGTGCATAGATGTGTGAGCAGTTTATTCACTAGGTGTATGAGTTCAAGAGTGCATGTGGAAACAGCTACATGGGCAGTTGACTGTGTGCATGAGTTTATTGATGAGTGAATGGATATCTCAATGCTACATGTCATAGTAAGTACATATGTAAAACACAGTACATGTGAGAGTTGGCATATATAAATAACTGTGCATGAGAGCCACTGAGTGAGTGGTTGTATCGATCATTGTGAACTTGTATCAGGGATTGTATAAGAGAGTAAATATGTGTTAGTATATGTTTCAATAAGTAAGGTGTGTATAACTGTATAGTTGAAGAAATGGAGGTGAGATTGTTTCTTTGCATGACTGACTGGGTGTGTGAGTAACTCCATGGATGAGTGGCAGTGTGTGAGTGTCTGTATA
This sequence comes from Lissotriton helveticus, assembly GCF_964261635.1. NCBI lineage: Eukaryota > Metazoa > Chordata > Amphibia > Caudata > Salamandridae > Lissotriton > Lissotriton helveticus. The sequence continues at coordinate 635,583,229 of NC_136065.1, forward strand.
CACTGAGTGTATCTAAGGTTATATTAGAGTCTGAAGAAGTTTATCGTATTAGCACAAGAATGATGCCAAATGAGACGTCATCAGTGATGTCATCAGTGATGTCATTTGAGATGTCATCAGTGATGTCATCAGTGATGTCACTGACCATGTCATGAATGATGTAATATGTGACATCATCAGCAGTGGATTGCGGGTGCGCGATATATAGTTAGTGCAACTAACTATATATGGAATTTCAATGGTTTTGTGTGAGTAAAATAAGGTTTTCTAAATGCTAATTCCTAACTATATATGGTCTATAACCTATGGTTTTTTCAGTGAATTTTCAAGGTTTTGTAAATGCTAATTCCTAACTATATATGGTCTATAACCTATGGTTTTTTCTGTGAATTTCATTGGTTTTTTAACAGCTAATATCTGTAGCTGTAAAATGTATTCTTCTTTAAATCCAAAAATATATTTTATATGTTTATGAATAATTTTTTTTTTTAATATTTTTTTTTCTTCGTTCCCGCTTCGCGAATCGGGAAGCTTCCCGTTAGCTGACCTTGATGCCGCGAAATAGACCGCGAGCCGGTAAACGTTTCTTTACCGCAAGTGCCGCGTTAGAAAACAACATCGTGACGCCTCCCGTCCGCATGACGTTTCACGTTGTCGCGTGATACGTCATATGACGTGCTACGTTAGCGAACTGGTACGCGAAGCGAGTCGCAAAGCGCAGGTTTCTGGAAGCAAACCGGGAGGCCCTGCAAAGTGCTTAACGTAAACACAGCAAGTCATGTGACTTGGTAATAACACTTTTCATTGGTTCATTTCACTTTTGGTTTCCTAATGATGTAAGACTAGGTCATATAATCTAAAATGAACACTTTTGATTGGTTGAGAACTCTTGTTTTTCCCAAATGATGAAAATCCCTCCTTCTTTCCTCACTCTGACTTTCATCATTGTGAGAGAAAGACCCTTTGTGATCACTGAGCAATGGCTTCTTTAGTAGCTTCAGCTGGTGCTTCCCCACCACCTCCACCACATCCAAGGAAGAGTGGACCACCTGCTCAAGTTCTAATTCAACAAGAAGAAGAAGAAGAGGAACAGGAGGACGAGCACGAAGAGAGGCAGTTTTTGCCTGAGCAGCCCAGGACGTCTCACCGGAAAGAAAACTTCATTTGGCAATTTTTTAAAATTCCCAAAGGTCAGAAAAAAGTAAATGCAAGATACGTAACTTGCCTTATATGTCAAGATAGACTGTCCAGAGGGACCGACAAAAAATACAGTTTCGGAAACTACACAATGCATCGCCATATGACTAGGTGGCATCCTAACAACTACAGTGCTGCACAGTTTCGGAACGACCTAGATAATCTCCCTATTATGGCCAGAAGATCTGTTGTACCGGAAGTAACGGGACCAGAGGGCAGGGAGATGGTGCCAAATATACAAATGAGATTTGGTGATGTAAAACACATCTGCGCATTTTGCGATGGATTCATTTCCTACGGAGAAAAAAGCATCACTCTGATCAACAGAGCTATTGACTATCATATGCAAGTTTGTCCGAAACGCCCAAAATAATAAATACTTCTTTTTTTTGTTTTGTTGCTCCTGTTGAGCCCTTTACAATGAATCGTTTTCATTGCCCCCTCCAAGAAAAACCCAAAAAAATATAAAACTGTTCCGAAAAATTCAAAAACAGTAAAAAAATGTTCAGAAAAATAAAAAAAAAAGTTCTTTTCAGAACTACCTCCCCGTTATTAAAAAATTGGTACAATATTTGGAATTGTGCCAACCTCTATTTCTCTTAGTTCGCTTCCTAGTTCGCTCGCTGGTACGCGAACCGGAAGCGAACCAAAAACAGTAAGTATAAGGGAAGGAAACAGACACTTATGTTAAAAGAAACACAGCTATAAGGGAGTAAACTAGAGATACCATTACCCGTAATCCACTGCTGATGATGTCACATATTACATCATTCATGACATGCTCAGTGACATCATCAGCAGAGGATTGCGGGTTTTTTGGCAACATGCCTTATCCACGGTTTAATAACGCTGCCTTTTGCTTTATATAAGTTTTCAAATTGTATGAAATATATACCAATAGGTCGTTATGAACCTTTAGGTAGTGCTTTTCTTCATGAGGTCTGGTCGCTTCCATACACATACAGATGTTTCAAAGATGATCAAGAAGTTTATCTGAATGGAGAGGAATGCACTGAGACGCCAGATCATTCACTAATGTGTAGGCACATACAGTTACACGGTTCATGCAACAAACACCGACCAAATATGGCTTGCGTGTTGCAAGGCACGCCAGTTCCTGCTATCATCCCCACGTTCAAGTTGTTGGAAAATGGTAGTTATTTGATGCTCAATAATGAAGATTGTTCTGAGTTAATTAAAAGTATTCCTTTTATCGTAACAGTAAGTGAACGGGTTATTTGCTGCAGAAATGTTCTATTTCCTCCCACACATGAACATAGGGATTTTTCAATCTGGCCACAAATACCAACCTTGGGACACGTTTCAACGGCATGGCAAGAATAAGAGCTCTTTTGTCTCAGAGAGAGGTGGCCTTGAGTTCGGCCCGTGAAACTTTCGTACTTCACATAGCGAACACCCATACAGAGGTGCACACCCTTTTCAATTAAGATTTGCCTTTCAATTTCAGCAACATGTTTCCGACTATCTTTAACGCATCCTCCACAAAGTCCCTGGCACACTTTTTTAAAGTTGTTACCAGTGGTCTCGTGACTTCATTTGAGAAAATCTTTGGAGTCATCCCTGCTTCCTTTCATTGTATTTTCTGCACTCTGGTTCGTAGATTGGCATTTTTACTTGCATTACCAGCGGACGCTCTTGTGCTTTTTTACATTTTTAAATATGGATGTCCCTCCTATGCAACCTCCAACCCTGCAGCTGCTGACACTGTTCCGCAATCGCATGCTAGAATATTATGGCACAATGCCGTTGGCGATATTAAGCACGGCATATGGATTATCTTTTCGGTTCTCCTACTTCACCTGTGTCCAGCCTGTATTTCACTGCCTGACCTGTGATTTCGATTGGGCCATTGATTTGTGTCTCTGCGGACCGGTTTCTCCTGACGTCGACTTTAATCAGCTGATGACTCCTATCATTACTCACGAGTTGGTTTGTCCTGGCGAAAGGATTATGGCTGTGGCATTGATGCATGGACTACTTGGTCCCTGGAATTTACTGGCGGCAGCACAGTCTTTCTTGGAACAGAGCTTTCTTGAAAACCCACCGAGCTGTCCTCTGATGGTGATAGAGGATCCGGTGCTGGGAGAGCACGTATGTTCTTTTCCGCTTTTAAATTGGATGGCTGAACTGTTTTCGGATGAAGACGGTGACTTCCTATTGGAGGCTGTTGCAGCTTATTTTGCATACACAGTTATGTCATAGACCTTTTTCATGTTTGATATGCTGAGTACTAGCATTTCATTGACAATTCATTGACTTATTTGTCAAGTTTTTATTATTTACCTTGCCTATTGGCTTAAGACTCGATAAAGTACTTGGCTGTTTTATTTTTCTTTAGCATTAAATTTTCCTAGTTTTTAATGCTTTACCTTGCGGACCGTCCACATATAAACTTGCAATCTGCTCTCATGAGATGGCACTTCTATTATCTTATTCAGTTCGTTTCCGGATCATGAGGAGGTGTCATCTAGGTCCTGGATATCTTTACACCGTGTTAAGTTAGCATGGGCTCATTACCGGTTTAAACGCCATTTTTCCTTTTTTGCAACTTCTGCACACGACACTTAGTTGTTGCTTTAGCTTTCCACCTAGTAGTTCATCGTGGTTTACATGAGAATAATATGTTATTGGTCTACTATCTGCTTTACTTGTTAAACTATATCTGTACAGCGAGTGCTAAAGTTTCAAGAACAACACGATACAGAATTGTTATGAGGTCTGATCTCCACGACTTCATACTCATAACATAAGTGCAACTTCTGCCAATTCTGGGCATGAGGCGGGTTTTATATTGCTTTGCCGAACACACATACACAACAGTTGATGCGGTTCACATGAAGAGAGAGCTGGTGTATGCTGATGTGATTCCTTCAAATCTAAGACACTAAAGTATGGGCACGCCCTAAACCAACACAAAGAGACCTTCTTAGCAAATAATATAATATGTGTATTAGGGAGGGTGAGATATAAGCAGCCGCGGGCCGTGGAGGGAGTTACGATGGGGCAGGGAGGCGGGGAGGGGGAGAAGCAGGGTGGAGCCCTCTCTACCTTGCCCCTCCCCCTCCCCGCCTCCCTGCCCCACCGTAACTCCCTCCACGGCCCGCGGCTGCTTATAAGTGTTGCTAACTCTTATTCATTTACAGCATGTTAACATACTGTCACCATTCGCTTTTTATGTACTAGTAACTATGCTGGTAATTTTGCTACTGATAATATGTGTACTTGTATTCTCCACCCTGCTTCTCCCCCTCCCCGCCTCCCTGCCTCACCGTAACTCCCTCCACGGCCCGCGGCTGCTTATAAGTGTTGCTAACTCTTATTCATTTACAGCATGTTAACATACTATCACCATTCACTTTTTATGTACTAGTAACTATGCTGGTAATTTTGCTACTGATAATATGTGTACTTTTATTATCTAAGGTACTACGCCTGAGAAGACGGCATTAGTAAATAAACATTTCAAATACACATCTGTTCTTCTTAACTCCATGTTCTGGTTTCTAAGAAATCTATAACGACCGACTGTTCATGAGTTCCACGTATCCTGAGGTACTATAAGTTCATATTCTGGATTGTCTAAACATTGAGAGTTTGTTATATCCAATGTGACACTGTACCTAGCTTGCTAAGGAGTTTTTGATTACTAACGTGAGTTTTGGGACACCCTAATTCGCCGAGGTTCCAATCCTCTGTCCACAGTTCTGTGTGAGAACAGAAACCCTGCGACAGGGGCACCCCCGACCCTTGCTGGAGCTTCATCACACTTGCGATACAACTCCAGCAATGCATTCGCCGAGGTTCCAATCCTCTGTCCACAGTTCTGTGTGAGAACAGAAACCCTGCGACAGGGGCACCCCCGACCCTTGCTGGAGCTTCATCACACTTGCGATACAACTCCAGCAATGCGCCACCTTTACGGCACAGATACATCACGCATCTGTGCTGTTTTTGCCCCATGATGCGCCGCATTGTAAATGCAGCACACCATAGGTGACGGAACAGCGGCACAAAATGACTAACACATCCCTGGTGATGCGCCAGTCATCATAAATGTATCCCTATGCTTCTTATCTTGTTAGAGATGAACCGCCATATGTATCATCAAAGTTATTTGCATTTCCTAAATAGCGAACTTTAAGGAATAAATAGCGATTCTTTACCATTCCTAGTTTGCGATGAGCTATTTGCTAATTAGCCGAATGTAGCCCAATGAAGCCCAATGTAGCCCAATGTAGCCCAAAGATGGCCGCCAGACACACAAAAAAACAAATGTAGCCCAAATATCAGCCAGATGTAGCCCAACTATAGCCCAGTGACAGAATGACCAATCAGCTTCGCAAACCTCCGTTACGCGAAGCGGAGCGCTGTTACAGATATATATCTTTTTTTGAACGTTAATTTCTCAAAATCCACTCGAGCACATATATTGAGACCTAGCAAAGGCACATCGGGCTACCAGTCCCTAATATTTTGCCAAGTTTCGTGCAAATCCATTCAGCCGTTCAATTATTATTATTATTTTTTTTTTTTGCCCCGCGGGGCCCTTTTAAAACCTCCACATCAAACCTAGGGGGTCAGCGAGGATCTACTATGCCCCCTTATAGTTATTTCCCCCTTTGTTTTGACCTCCTCTTGTCTCTCGATCCTACCGAGAGACAAGATGGCGGCCGCTACGGACTGTTTGGAATGTTGACAGACGCCGGAGAACCAATCAGCTTCGCTTCACAAAGCTCCGTTGCGCGAAAAGTCCGCGAACCAGTGCGCTGCCCGGTCCGCTGTTACAGATATATATCTTTTTTTAAACGTTAATTTCTCAAAATCCACTGGAGCACATATATTGAGACCTACAAAAGGCACATCGGGCTACCAGTCCCTACAATTTTGCCAAGTTTCGTGCAAATCCATTCAGCCGTTCGGGCTAAAAGTGAGGCCAACCGCCCTATGGAAAACTCAATGTTAAAAACACGTTTTGGGACCCCCCTTTTTTCTCGGCCCCCACTGGACGAACCCCCCCCAAATTTTCAAGGGCTGCTCAGAAACAAAATGTGCCATTTTCCTGAAAATTTCAGCCAATTCCGTCCACAAACGCCAAAGTTATTAGACATAGAATTTTCAAAAAACCCATAGAGAAAAAATCCTAACTATATATACCTACTGGCGACCGCCAGTAGGTAATATATTTATATATATATTCACTGAAAAAACCATAGGTTATAGACCATATATAGTTAGGAATTAGCATTTACAAAACCTTGAAAATTCACTGAAAAAACCATAGGTTATAGACCATATATAGTTAGGAATTAGCATTTACTAAACCTTATTTTACTCACACAAAACCATTGAAATTCCATATATAGTTAGTTGCACTAACTATATATCGCGCACCCGCAATCCACTGCTGATGATGTCACATATTACATCATTCATGACATGGTCAGTGACATCACTGATGACATCACTGATGACATCTCAAATGACATCACTGATGACATCACTGATAACAACATCCAGTGATTTTTTGTTTCTATAAAGTTTAAATATGTCTTACATATTGAAGAATGAGTGGATGTGTAAGTGTCTGGACGAAGGATTTAGTAGGTGCATGACTGACTGTATGAGTGAGTGATTAAATGTGTCTCACTGACTGCATGGGTTAGTGACTAAACTGTCTTAATTTGTGCATCATTATGTCTGTTGTTCTGTAAACTGCTGCATGTGTTGATCAGTAGCTATATGAGTAACTATATGGGTTATTGATTGATTGCCCAAGTATTTGTATGGGAGACTGAGTGTGTGTGTGGCTAGCTGGGAGGTGTGTGACTCTGTGCAGATCAATCTGTACTTGTATCAATGATTGTATAAGAAGGTAAGTATGTGTTAGTATATGTTTGAAAATGTAAGGTGCTCTATGTTTAACTGTATAGACAAGAAAATGGAAGTGTCATTGATTCTTTACAGGACTGACTAGGTGTGTGAGTAACTCCATGGATGCGTGGCAGACTGTGAGTGTCTGTATAGGTGTATGAGTGCATATGATAGTGTTGTAAAGATGAGTGATTGTATGTATGAATGATTGTATGGGTGAATGAGTGAAGGTGTGTGTAGACGTAGCAATCAGTGAGTGCGTATGTAGTAACTAGTATTGGTGTGTCAATGGTTTCAAAAATTATACTCTCTTTTTAACACTGGGTGAAACAGAGGTTATATTAAAATGTGAGGAGATGCATTGTATTGTCACATGAATGATATCATCAGTGATGTGGTCATTGATGTCAAATGAGATGTCATCAGTGATGTCATCAGTGATGTCATTTGAGATGTCATCAGTGATGTCATCAGTGATGTCACTGACCATGTCATGAATGATGTAATATGTGACATCATCAGCAGTGGATTGCGGGTGCGCGATATATAGTTAGTGCAACTAACTATATATGGAATTTCAATGGTTTTGTGTGAGTAAAATAAGGTTTAGTAAATGCTAATTCCTAACTATATATGGTCTATAACCTATGGTTTTTTCAGTGAATTTTCAAGGTTTTGTAAATGCTAATTCCTAACTATATATGGTCTATAACCTATGGTTTTTTCAGTGAATTTCATTGGTTTTTTTAACAGCTAATATCTGTAGCTGTAAAATTTATTCTTCTTTAAATCCAAAAATATATTTTATATGTTTATGAATAATTATTTTTTTAAATATTTTTTTTTCTTCGTTCCCGCTTCGCGAATCGGGAACCTTACAGTAAAAAAATGTTCAGAAAAATAAAAAAAAAAGTTCTTTTCAGAACTACCTCCCCGTTATTAAAAAATTGGTACAATATTTGGAACTGTGCCAACCTCTATTTCTCTTAGTTCGCTTCCTAGTTCGCTCGCTGGTACGCGAACTGGAAGCGAACCAAAAACAGTAAGTATAAGGGAAGGAAACACACACTTATGTTAAAAGAAAGACAGCTATAGGGGAGTAAACTAGAGATACTATTACCCATAATCCACTACTGATGATGTCACATATTACATCATTCATGACATGCTCAGTGACATCATCAGCAGAGGATTGCGGGTTTTTTGGCAACATGCCTTATCGACGGTTTAATAACGCTGCCTTTTGCTTTATATAAGTTTTCAAATTGTATGAAATATATACCAATAGGTCTTTATGAACCTTTAGGTAGTGCTTTTGTTCATGAGGTCTGGTCGCTTCCATACACATACAGATGTTTCAAAGATGATCAAGAAGTTTATCTGAATGGAGAGGAATGCACTGAGACGCCAGATCATTCACTAATGTGTAGGCACATACAGTTACACGATTCATGCAACAAACACCGACCAAATATGGCTTGCGTGATGCAAGGCACGCCAGTTCCTGCTATCATCCCCACGTTCAAGTTGTTGGAAAATGGTAGTTATTTGATGCTCAATAATGAAGATTGTTCTGAGTTAATTAAAAGTATTCCTTTTATCGTAACAGTAAGTGAACGGGTTATTTGCTGCAGAAATGTTCTATTTCCTCCCACACATGAACATAGGGAGTTTTCAATCTGGCCACAAATACCAACCTTGGGACACGTTTCAACGGCATGACAAGAATAAGAGCTCTTTTGTCTCAGAGAGAGGTGGCCTTGAGTTCGGCCCGTGAAACTTTCGTACTTCACATAGCGAACACCCGTACACAGGTTTGCCTTTCAATTTCAGCAACATGTTTCCGACTATCTTTAACGCATCCTCCACAAAATCCCTGGCACACTTTTTTAAAGTTGTTACCAGTGGTCTCGTGACTTCATTTGAGAAAATCTTTGGAGTCATCCCTGCTCCCTTTCATTCCATTTTCTCCACTCTGGTTCGTGGATTGCATTTTTACTTGCATTACCAGCGGACGCTCTTGTGCTTTTTTACATTTTTAAATATGGATGTCCCTCCTATGCAACCTCCGACCCTGCAGCTGCTGACACTGTTCCGCAATCGCATGCTAGAATATTATGGCACAATGCCGTTGGCGATATTAAGCACGGCATATGGATTATCTTTTCGGTTCTCCTACTTCACCTGTGTCCAGCCTGTATTTCACTGCCTGACCTGTGATTTCGATTGGGCCATTGATTTGTGTCTCTGCAGACCGGTTTCTCCTGACGTCGACTTTAATCAGCTGATGACTCCTATCATTACTCACGAGTTGATTTGTCCTGGCGAAAGGATTATGGCTGTGGCATTGATGCATGGACTACTTGGTCCCTGGAATTTACTGGCGGCAGCACAGTCTTTCTTGGAACACAGCTTTCTTGAAAACCCACCGAGCTGTCCTCTGATGGTGATAGAGGATCCGGTGCTGGGAGAGCACGTATGTTCTTTTCCGCTTTTAAATTGGATGGCTGAACTGTTTTCGGATGAAGACGGTGACTTCCTGTTGGAGGCTGTTGCAGCTTATTTTGCATACACAGTTATGTCATAGACCTTTTTCATGTTTCATATGCTGAGTACTAGCATTTCATTGACAATTCATTGATTTAATTGTCAAGTTTTTATTATTTACCTTGCCTATTGGCTTAAGACTCGATAAAGTACTTGGCTGTTTTATTTTTCTTTAGCATTGAATTTTCCTAGTTTTTAATGCTTTACCTTGCGGACCGTCCACATATAAACTTGCAATCTGCTCTCATGAGATGGCACTTCTATTATCTTATTCAGTTCGTTTCCGGATCATGAGGAGGTGTCATCTAGGTCCTGGATATCTTTACACCGTGTTAAGTTAGCATGGGCTCATTACCGGTTTAAACGCCATTTTTCCTTTTTTGCAACTTCTGCACACGACATTTAGTTGTTGCTTTAGCTTTCCACCTAGTAGTTCATCGTGGTTTACATGAGAATAATATGTTATTGGTCTACTATCTGCTTTACTTGTTAAACTATATCTGTACAGCGAGTGCTAAAGTTTCAAGAACAACACGGTACAGAATTGTTATGAGGTCTGATCTCCACGACTTCATACTCATAACATAAGTGCAACTTCTGCCAATTCTGGGCATGAGGCGGGTTTTATATTGCTTTGCCGAACACACATACACAACAGTTGATGCGGTTCACATGAAGAGAGAGCTGGTGTATGCTGATGTGATTCCTTCAAATCTAAGACACTAAAGTATGGGCACGCCCTAAACCAACACAAAGAGACCTTCTTAGCAAATAATATAATATGTGTATTAGGGAGGGTGAGATATAAGCAGCCGCGGGCCGTGGAGGGAGTTACGGTGAGGCAGGGAGGCGGGGAGGGGGAGAAGCAGGGTGGAGCCCTCTCTACCTTGCCCCTCCCCCTCCCCGCCTCCCTGCCCCACCGTAACTCCCTCCACGGCCCGCGGCTGCTTATAAGTGTTGCTAACTCTTATTCATTTACAGCATGTTAACATACTGTCACCATTCGCTTTTTATGTACTAGTAACTATGCTGGTAATTTTGCTACTGATAATATGTGTACTTGTATTCTCCACCCTGCTTCTCCCCCTCCCCGCCTCCCTGCCTCACCGTAACTCCCTCCACGGCCCGCGGCTGCTTATAAGTGTTGCTAACTCTTATTCATTTACAGCATGTTAACATACTATCACCATTCACTTTTTATGTACTAGTAACTATGCTGGTAATTTTGCTACTGATAATATGTGTACTTTTATTATCTAAGGTACTACGCCTGAGAAGACGGCATTAGTAAATAAACATTTCAAATACACATGTGTTCTTCTTAACTCCATGTTCTGGTTTCTAAGAAATATATAACGACCGACTGTTCATGAGTTCCACGTATCCTGAGGTACTATAAGTTCATATTCTGGATTGTCTAAACATTGAGAGTTTGTTATATCCAATGTGACACTGTACCTAGCTTGCTAAATAGTTTTTGATTACTAACGTGAGTTTTGGGACACCCTAATTCGCCGAGGTTCCAATCCTCTGTCCACAGTTCTGTGTGAGAACAGAAACCCTGCGACAGGGGCACCCCCGACCCTTGCTGGACCTTCATCACACTTGCGATACAACTCCAGCAATGCGCCACCTTTACGGCACAGATACATCACGCATCTGTGCTGTTTTTGCCCCGTGATGCGCCGCATTGTAAATGCAGCACACCATAGGTGACGGAACAGCGGCACAGAATGACTAACACATCCCTGGTGATGCGCCAGTCATCATAAATCTATCCCTATGCTTCTTATCTTGTTAGAGATGAACCGCCATATGTATCATCAAAGTTATTTGCATTTCCTAAATAGCGAACTTTAAGGAATAAATAGCGATTCTTTACCATTCCTAGTTTGCGATGAGCTATTTGCTAATTAGCCGAATGTAGCCCAATGAAGCCCAATGTAGCCCAATGTAGCCCAAAGATGGCCGCCAGACACACAAAAAAACAAATGTAGCCCAAATATCAGCCAGATGTAGCCCAACTATAGCCCAGTGACAGAATGACCAATCAGCTTCGCAAACCTCCGTTACGCGAAGCGGAGCGCTGTTACAGATATATATCTTTTTTTGAACGTTAATTTCTCAAAATCCACTGGAGCACATATATTGAGACCTAGCAAAGGCACATCGGGCTACCAGTCCCTAATATTTTGCCAAGTTTCGTGCAAATCCATTCAGCCGTTCAATTATTATTTTTATTATTTTTTTTTTCCCCGCGGGGCCCTTTTAAAACCTCCACATCAAACCTAGGGGGTCAGCGAGGATCTACTATGCCCCCTTATAGTTATTTCCCCCTTTGTTTTGACCTCCTCTTGTCTCTCGATCCTACCGAGAGACAAGATGGCGGCCGCTACGGACTGTTTGGAATGTTGACAGACGCCGGAGAACCAATCAGCTTCGCTTCACAAAGCTCCGTTGCGCGAAAAGTCCGCGAACCAGAGCGCTAACCGGTCCGCTGTTACAGATATATATCTTTTTTTAAACGTTAATTTCTCAAAATCCACTGGAGCACATATATTGAGACCTACAAAAGGCACATCGGGCTACCAGTCCCTACAATTTTGCCAAGTTTCGTGCAAATCCATTCAGCCGTTCGGGCTAAAAGTGAGGCCAACCGCCCTATGGAAAACTCAATGTTAAAAACACGTTTTGGGACCCCCCTTTTTTCTCGGCCCCCACTGGACGAACCCCCCCCAAATTTTCAAGGGCTGCTCAGAAACAAAATGTGCCATTTTCCTGAAAATTTCAGCCAATTCCGTCCACAAACGCCAAAGTTATTAGACATAGAATTTTCAAAAAACCCATAGAGAAAAAATCCTAACTATATATACCTACTGGCGACCGCCAGTAGGTAATATATTTATATATATATATATTCACTGAAAAAACCATAGGTTTCACACTCGTTATAGTTAGGAATTAGCATTTAAAAAACCTTTGAAATTCACTGAAAAAACCATAGGTTTCACACCAGTTTATAGTTAGCTGAACATTTTACTCATACAAAACCATTGAAATTCCCACGTTATAGTTAGTTGGACTCACTATAACTCGCGCGCCCGCAATCCACTGCTGATGATGTCACATATTACATCATTCATGACATGGTCAGTGACATCACTGATGACATCACTGATGACATCTCAAATGACATCCCAGCCCTAATTTTTTTTTTTTTTGCTCCTGTTGAGCAGTTTCCCATTCCCTGTTTTTGTTTTTGTTCTAAAAAAAGGAAAAAAGAAAAAAAAAGTTCTTTGCAGAACTACCTCCAATTCTCATCAAAGAGCTGTGTTCTTAAAAAAATGAAAAAGAGTAAGTGAACTGGAGTGCATTGATAGAGGAGAGGAAAATGAGTGAGAAAGCACAGAAAGGGACGAGAGGAGAAGGGAAGTGAAGTAGGGGGACTGAAAGAAGGTGAGTGTGGGGAAGGAGCGTGAGGAGAAGGAAAGTGAACATGGGGAATGTGAATACGCAAAGAAAATGTAGTAAAGGAATGGGGGTGTGGAAGGGTAAGAAAAGAGCAATGATGTTTTGGAAAGAGTGGAGATACAGACTGGATAAGGACAAGTGAGTGTGAGACCAGGTAAGTAAGGCAGTGAAGAAACAGAGAAAGCGAAAGAAAAAATAAGAGTAGAAGACTGAAGGCCTCATTTTTGCACCTGCCTCACAGCAGGCGTAAGACTGACGCAGGCCCTTTAACATGGGCCTGGCCCCATGTGAAAGGATGCATTGCTGGGGTTGCGTCACTTTTGTAACACACTCCAGCAATGCATCACTTTTGCGCTTACAGATACGTCAGAAATACTGACGTATCTGTAACTCCTTGCGACATAATGCGTCATAAATTAAATATGACACATGAGTAGAAGACTAAAGGCCTCATTTATGAGGCCATGCGTCACTTTTACGCCGCCGGTGCGTCACTTTTTGTGACGCACCAGTGGTGTAAAAATTGCACCTTGTTGAGTCATATTTACAAAGTGACACAACTAGGTAGATGCGTCAGTTTGTAAACCCTTGCGCCACATTATACCTGCGTCAGGTGTAAGGTATGCAAAGGGGGCGTATTTACGCAAGAAAGGGTCGTAGATGTGACGCAGTGTATTCTATGAGATTTCACTGCGTCACTTTCAGGACGCCGTTACATCAAAATTTTGCACCTGCCTTACAGCAGGCGTAAGACTGACGCAGGCCCTTTCACATGGGGCTGGCCCCATGTGAAAAGATACATTGCTGGAGTTGCGTTTCTTTTGTAACACACTCCAGCAATGCATCACTTTTGCGCTTACAAATATGTCAGAAATACTGACGTATCTGTAACTCCTTGTGACATAATGTGTCATAAATTAAATATGATGCATGAGTAGAAGACTAAAGGTCTCATTTATGAGGCCATACGTCACTTTTACGCCGCTGGTGCGTCACTTTTTGTAATGCACCAGTGCTGTAAAAAATGCACCTTTGTTGAGTCATATTTACAAAGTGACGCATCTAGGTAGATGCGTCACTTTATAAACCCCTGCGCCACATTATACCTACGTCAGGTGTAATGTATGCAAAAGGGGCGTATTGACGCCAGAAAGGGTCGTAGAGGTGACGCAGTGAAATCTATGAGATTTCACTGCGTCACTTTTAGGACGCCGTTGTGTCAAAATCTTGCACCTGTCTCACAGCAGACGTAAGACTGATGCAGGCCCTTTCACATGGGGCTGGCCCCATGTGAAAGGATGCATTGCTGGAGTTGTGTCACTTTTGTGACACACTCCAGCAATGCATCACTTTTGCGCTTACAGATACGTCAGAAATACTGACGTATCTGTAACTACTTGCAACATAATGCGTCATACATTAAATATGACGCATGAGTAGAACACTAAAGGCCTCATTTATGAGGTCACGCGTCACTTTTACGCCACCGATGCGTCACTTTTTGTGACGCACCAGTGCTGTAAAAAATACACCTTGTTGAGTCATATTTACAAAGTGATGCATCTAGGTAGATGCGTCACTTTGTAAACCCCTGTGCCATATTATACCTGCTCCAGCTGTAATGTATGCAAAGGGGGCGTATTGACATAAGGAAGGGTCGTAGAAGTGACGCTGTGACATCTAAGAGATTTCACTGCGTCACTTTTACAACGCTGTTCGTCCAAATCTTGCGCCTGCTTCACAGCAGGCGTAAGACTGACGAAGGCCCTTTCACATGGGACTGGCCCCATGTGAAAGGATGCATTGCTGGAGTTGCATCATTTTTGTGACACACTCCAGCAATGCATCACTTTCCTCTAAACACTCTACATTATTTTTTTTACTCTAATTTTTTACACTGTTTTTCCCCGTGGTGCGCTCAGGGTGCGCGTACCGGAGAGCGTACCCGGGAACACACCCAGCGCTTACCCCGCGAAAATGTTTTTTAAAAAAAACGTTGTTTTGCCCTTCAGGGTCCTTCTAGGCCCCCCTCAGAAAACCTAGGGGGTCAGGGGGTGTCTACTCTGCCCCCTTTTAATTATATCCCCCTTTCTTTTTTCACCTCTTGTGTCTCGATTCTACCGAGACACAAGATGGCAGACTCTCCGGACTGTTTAGAATGTTGACAGACACCCAACAGCCAATCAGCTTTCCGCTCGCGAACTCCCGTAGCGCGCCGGGTGCGCTCCCCGGTACGCGTACCCGTGAGCGCTCGGAGCGCGCCTATAGATATATATGTGTTTTTGAAGTTAATTTTCAAAAATACCACTGGAGCAATTTTCATCAAATATAGCAAAGGCACATCTGCGTACCAGTCCCTACAATTTTGCCAAGTTTGGCGTAATTCCATTCAGCGGTTCGTGCTGTAGACTTGTCAGACTGTCCTATGGAAATTAACATGGGGAAAACACGTTTTGGGACCCCCCTATTTTCTCAGCCCCCACTTCACGAATCCCCCCGAAACTTTCAGGGAAGGAGCGCAGCGGAGGTGGCCAAAACGTTGGAAAATTTCACACAAATTCCTCAACCGGTGCCAGAGTTATTCCCCATAGAATGTTGTGGCTTTCCTATGATAGCCAATCATAACTATAACTACCTACTGGCGACCGCCAGTAGGTAATATATATATATATATATATATATATTACCTACTGGCGGTCGCCAGTAGGTATATATAGTTAGGATTTTTTCTCTATGGGTTTTTTGAAAATTCTATGTCTAATAACTTTGGCGTTTGTGGACGGAATCGGCTGAAATTTTCAGGAAAATGGCACATTTTGTTTCTGAGCAGCCCTTGAAAATTTGGGGGGGGTTCGTCCAGTGGGGGCCGAGAAAAAAGGGGGGTCCCAAAACGTGTTTTTAACATTGAGTTTTCCATAGGGCGGTTGGCCTCACTTTTAGCCCGAACGGCTGAATGGATTTGCACGAAACTTGGCAAAATTGTAGGGACTGGTAGCCCGATGTGCCTTTTGTAGGTCTCAATATATGTGCTCCAGTGGATTTTGAGAAATTAACGTTTAAAAAAAGATATATATCTGTAACAGCGGACCGGTTAGCGCTCTGGTTCGCGGACTTTTCGCGCAACGGAGCTTTGTGAAGCGAAGCTGATTGGTTCTCCGGCGTCTGTCAACATTCCAAACAGTCCGTAGCGGCCGCCATCTTGTCTCTCGGTAGGATCGAGAGACAAGAGGAGGTCAAAACAAAGGGGGAAATAACTATAAGGGGGCATAGTAGATCCTCGCTGACCCCCTAGGTTTGATGTGGAGGTTTTAAAAGGGCCCCGCGGGGCAAAAAAAAATAATAAAAATAATAATCGAACGGCTGAATGGATTTGCACGAAACTTGGCAAAATATTAGGGACTGGTAGCCCGATGTGCCTTTGCTAGGTCTCAATATATGTGCTCCAGTGGATTTTGAGAAATTAACGTTCAAAAAAAGATATATATCTGTAACAGCGCTCCGCTTCGCGTAACGGAGGTTTGCGAAGCTGATTGGTCATTCTGTCACTGGGCTATAGTTGGGCTACATCTGGCTGATATTTGGGCTACATTTGTTTTTTTGTGTGTCTGGCGGCCATCTTTGGGCTACATTGGGCTACATTGGGCTTCATTGGGCTACATTCGGCTAATTAGCAAATAGCTCATCGCAAACTAGGAATGGTAAAGAATCGCTATTTATTCCTTAAAGTTCGCTATTTAGGAAATGCAAATAACTTTGATGATACATATGGCGGTTCATCTCTAACAAGATAAGAAGCATAGGGATAGATTTATGATGACTGGCGCATCACCAGGGATGTGTTAGTCATTCTGTGCCGCTGTTCCGTCACCTATGGTGTGCTGCATTTACAATGCGGCGCATCACGGGGCAAAAACAGCACAGATGCGTGATGTATCTGTGCCGTAAAGGTGGCGCATTGCTGGAGTTGTATCGCAAGTGTGATGAAGCTCCAGCAAGGGTCGGGGGTGCCCCTGTCGCAGGGTTTCTGTTCTCACACAGAACTGTGGACAGAGGATTGGAACCTCGGCGAATTAGGGTGTCCCAAAACTCACGTTAGTAATCAAAAACTATTTAGCAAGCTAGGTACAGTGTCACATTGGATATAACAAACTCTCAATGTTTAGACAATCCAGAATATGAACTTATAGTACCTCAGGATACGTGGAACTCATGAACAGTCGGTCGTTATATATTTCTTAGAAACCAGAACATGGAGTTAAGAAGAACACATGTGTATTTGAAATGTTTATTTACTAATGCCGTCTTCTCAGGCGTAGTACCTTAGATAATAAAAGTACACATATTATCAGTAGCAAAATTACCAGCATAGTTACTAGTACATAAAAAGTGAATGGTGATAGTATGTTAACATGCTGTAAATGAATAAGAGTTAGCAACACTTATAAGCAGCCGCGGGCCGTGGAGGGAGTTACGGTGAGGCAGGGAGGCGGGGAGGGGGAGAAGCAGGGTGGAGAATACAAGTACACATATTATCAGTAGCAAAATTACCAGCATAGTTACTAGTACATAAAAAGCGAATGGTGACAGTATGTTAACATGCTGTAAATGAATAAGAGTTAGCAACACTTATAAGCAGCCGCGGGCCGTGGAGGGAGTTACGGTGGGGCAGGGAGGCGGGGAGGGGGAGGGGCAAGGTAGAGAGGGCTCCACCCTGCTTCTCCCCCTCCCCGCCTCCCTGCCTCACCGTAACTCCCTCCACGGCCCGCGGCTGCTTATATCTCACCCTCCCTAATACACATATTATATTATTTGCTAAGAAGGTCTCTTTGTGTTGGTTTAGGGCGTGCCCATACTTTAGTGTCTTAGATTTGAAGGAATCACATCAGCATACACCAGCTCTCTCTTCATGTGAACCGCATCAACTGTTGTGTATGTGTGTTCGGCAAAGCAATATAAAACCCGCCTCATGCCCAGAATTGGCAGAAGTTGCACTTATGTTATGAGTATGAAGTCGTGGAGATCAGACCTCATAACAATTCTGTATCGTGTTGTTCTTGAAACTTTAGCACTCGCTGTACAGATATAGTTTAACAAGTAAAGCAGATAGTAGACCAATAACATATTATTCTCATGTAAACCACGATGAACTACTAGGTGGAAAGCTAAAGCAACAACTAAATGTCGTGTGCAGAAGTTGCAAAAAAGGAAAAATGGCGTTTAAACCGGTAATGAGCCCATGCTAACTTAACACGGTGTAAAGATATCCAGGACCTAGATGACACCTCCCCATGATCCGGAAACGAACTGAATAAGATAATAGAAGTGCCATCTCATGAGAGCAGATTGCAAGTTTATATGTGGACGGTCCGCAAGGTAAAGCATTAAAAACTAGGAAAATTCAATGCTAAAGAAAAATAAAACAGCCAAGTACTTTATCGAGTCTTAAGCCAATAGGCAAGGTAAATAATAAAAACTTGACAATTAAGTCAATGAATTGTCAATGAAATGCTAGTACTCAGCATATGAAACATGAAAAAGGTCTATGACATAACTGTGTATGCAAAATAAGCTGCAACAGCCTCCAACAGGAAGTCACCGTCTTCATCCGAAAACAGTTCAGCCATCCAATTTAAAAGCGGAAAAGAACATACGTGCTCTCCCAGCACCGGATCCTCTATCACCATCAGAGGACAGCTCGGTGGGTTTTCAAGAAAGCTGTGTTCCAAGAAAGACTGTGCTGCCGCCAGTAAATTCCAGGGACCAAGTAGTCCATGCATCAATGCCACAGCCATAATACTTTCGCCAGGACAAACCAACTCGTGAGTAATGATAGGAGTCATCAGCTGATTAAAGTCGACGTCAGGAGAAACCGGTCCGCAGAGACACAAATCAATGGCCCAATCGAAATCACAGGTCAGGCAGTGAAATACAGGCTGGACACAGGTGAAGTAGGAGAACCGAAAAGATAATCCATATGCCGTGCTTAATATCGCCAACGGCATTGTGCCATAATATTCTAGCATGCGATTGCGGAACAGTGTCAGCAGCTGCAGGGTCGGAGGTTGCATAGGAGGGACATCCATATTTAAAAATGTAAAAAAGCACAAGAGCGTCCGCCGGTAATGCAAGTAAAAATGCAATCCACGAACCAGAGTGGAGAAAATGGAATGAAAGGGAGCAGGGATGACTCCAAAGATTTTCTCAAATGAAGTCACGAGACCACTGGTAACAACTTTAAAAAAGTGTGCCAGGGATTTTGTGGAGGATGCGTTAAAGATAGTCGGAAACATGTTGCTGAAATTGAAAGGCAAACCTGTGTACGGGTGTTCGCTATGTGAAGTACGAAAGTTTCACGGGCCGAACTCAAGGCCACCTCTCTCTGAGACAAAAGAGCTCTTATTCTTGTCATGCCGTTGAAACGTGTCCCAAGGTTGGTATTTGTGGCCAGATTGAAAACTCCCTATGTTCATGTGTGGGAGGAAATAGAACATTTCTGCAGCAAATAACCCGTTCACTTACTGTTACGATAAAAGGAATACTTTTAATTAACTCAGAACAATCTTCATTATTGAGCATCAAATAACTACCATTTTCCAACAACTTGAACGTGGGGATGATAGCAGGAACTGGCGTGCCTTGCAACACGCAAGCCATATTTGGTCGGTGTTGGTTGCATGAATCGTGTAACTGTATGTGCCTACACATTAGTGAATGATCTGGCGTCTCAGTGCATTCCTCTCCATTCAGATAAACTTCTTGATCATCTTTGAAACATCTGTATGTGTATGGAAGCGACCAGACCTCATGAACAAAAGCACTACCTAAAGGTTCATAAAGACCTATTGGTATATATTTCATACAATTTGAAAACTTATATAAAGCAAAAGGCAGCGTTATTAAACCGTGGATAAGGCATGTTGCCAAAAAACCCGCAATCCTCTGCTGATGATGTCACTGAGCATGTCATGAATGATGTAATATGTGACATCATCAGTAGTGGATTATGGGTAATAGTATCTCTAGTTTACTCCCCTATAGCTGTCTTTCTTTTAACATAAGTGTGTGTTTCCTTCCCTTATACTTACTGTTTTTGGTTCGCTTCCAGTTCGCGTACCAGCGAGCGAACTAGGAAGCGAACTAAGAGAAATAGAGGTTGGCACAGTTCCAAATATTGTACCAATTTTTTAATAACGGGGAGGTAGTTCTGAAAAGAACTTTTTTTTTTATTTTTCTGAACATTTTTTTAATGTTTTTGAATTTTTCGGAACAGTTTTATATTTTTTTGGGTTTTTCTTGGAGGGGGCAATGAAAACGATTCATTGTAAAGGGCTCAACAGGAGCAACAAAACAAAAAAAAGAAGTATTTATTATTTTGGGCGTTTCGGACAAACTTGCATATGATAGTCAATAGCTCTGTTGATCAGAGTGATGCTTCTTTCTCCGTAGGAAATGAATCCATCGCAAAATACGCAGGTGTGTTTTACTTCACCAAATCTCATTTGTATATTTGGCACCATCTCCCTGCCCTCTGGTCCCGTTACTTCCGGTACAACAGATCTTCTGGCCATAATAGGGAGATTATCTAGGTCGTTCCGAAACTGTGCAGCACTGTAGTTGTTAGGATGCCACCTAGTCATATGGCGATGCATTGTGTAGTTTCCGAAACTGTATTTTTTGTCGGTCCCTCTGGACAGTCTATCTTGACATATAAGGCAAGTTACGTATCTTGCATTTACTTTTTTCTGACCTTTGGGAATTTTAAAAAATTGCCAAATGAAGTTTTCTTTCCGGTGAGACGTCTTGGGCTGCTCAGGCAAAAACTGCCTCTCTTCGTGCTCGTCCTCCTGTTCCTCTTCTTCTTCTTCTTGTTGAATTACAACTTGAGCAGGTGGTCCTCTCTTCCTTGGAGGTGGTGGAGGTGGTGGGGAAGCACCAGCTGAAGCTACTAAAGAAGCCATTGCTCAGTGATCACAAAGGGTCTTTCTCTCACAATGATGAAAGTCAGAGTGAGGAAAGAAGGAGGGATTTTCATCATTTGGGAAAAACAAGAGTTCTCAACCAATCAAAAGTGTTCATTTTAGATTATATGACCTAGTCTTACATCATTAGGAAACCAAAAGTGAAATGAACCAATGAAAAGTGTTATTACCAAGTCACATGACCTGCTGTGTTTACGTTACGCGCTTTGCAGGGCCTCCCGGTTTGCTTCCAGAAACCTGCGCTTTGGCACTCGCTTCGCGTACCAGTTCGCTAACGTAGCACGTCATATGACGTATCACGCGACAACGTGGAACGTCATGCGGACGGGAGGCGTCACGATGTTGTTTTCTAACGCGGCACTTGCGGTAAAGAAACGTTTACCGGCTCGCGGTCTATTTCGCGGCATCAAGGTCAGCTAACGGGAAGCTTCCCGATTCGCGAAGCGGGAACGAAGAAAAAAAAATATTTAAAAAAAAAATTATTCATAAACATATAAAATATATTTTTGGATTTAAAGAAGAATACATTTTACAGCTACAGATATTAGCTGTTAAAAAACCAATGAAATTCACAGAAAAAACCATAGGTTATAGACCATATATAGTTAGGAATTAGCATTTACAAAACCTTGAAAATTCACTGAAAAAACCATAGGTTATAGACCATATATAGTTAGGAATTAGCATTTAGAAAACCTTATTTTACTCACACAAAACCATTGAAATTCCATATATAGTTAGTTGCACTAACTATATATCGCGCACCCGCAATCCACTGCTGATGATGTCACATATTACATCATTCATGACATGGTCAGTGACATCACTGATGACATCACTGATGACATCTCAAATGACATCACTGATGACAACATCCAGTGACTGTATGTTTCTGTAAAGTTAAAATATGTCTTAGATATTGAAGAATGAGTGGATGTATAAGTGTCTGGATGAAGGATTTAGTAGGTGCGTGACTGACTGTATGAGTGAGTGATTAAATGTGTCTCACTGAATGCATGGGTTAGTGACTAAACTGTCTTAATTTGTGCATCATTATGTCTGTTGTGATGTAAACTGCTGCATGTGTTGATCATTAGCTATACGAGAGGCTAAATGTGTTATTAATTGGTTGCCCAAGTATTTCTATGGGAGATTGAGTTTGTGTGGGGGTGGCTGGGAGGTGTGTGACTCTGTGCATAGATGTGTGAGCAGTTGATTCACTAGGTGTATGAGTTCAAGAGTGCATGTGGAAAAAGCTACATGGGCGGTTGACTGTGTGCATGAGTGTATTGATGAGTGAATGGATATCTCAATGCTACATGTCATAGTAAGTACATATGTAAAACACAGTACATGTGAGAGTTGGCATATATAAATAACTGTGCATGAGAGCCACTGAATGTGTGAGTGGCTGTATGGATCATTGTGAACTTGTATCAGGGATTGTATAAGAGAGTAAATATGTGTTAGTATATGTTTGAATAAGTAAGGTGTGTATAACTGTATAGTTGAGGAAATGGAGGTGAGATTGTTTCTTTGCATGACTGACTAGGTGTGTGAGTAACTCCATGGATGAGTGACAGTGTGTGAGTGTCTGTATACACTGAGTGTATCTAAGGTTATATTAGAGTCTGAAGAGGTTTATCGTATTAGCACAAGAATGATGTCAAATGAGATGTCATCAGTGATGTCATCAGTGATGTCATTTGAGATGTCATCAGTGATGTCATCAGTGATGTCACTGACCATGTCATGAATGATGTAATATGTGACATCATCAGCAGTGGATTGCGGGTGCGCGATATATAGTTAGTGCAACTAACTATATATGGAATTTCAATGGTTTTGTGTGAGTAAAATAAGGTTTTCTAAATGCTAATTCCTAACTATATATGGTCTATAACCTATGGTTTTTTCAGTGAATATATATAAATTTACTGAAAAAACCATAGGTTTCACACCAGTTATAGTTAGCTGAACATTTTACTCATACAAAACCATTGAAATTCCCACGTTATAGTTAGTTGGACTCACTATAACTCGCGCGCCCGCAATCCACTGCTGATGATGTCACATATTACATCATTCATGACATGGTCAGTGACATCACTGATGACATCACTGATGACATCTCAAATGACATCACTGATGACATCACTGATGGCATCTCAAATGACATCACTGATGACATCACTGATGACATCATCCAGTGAATGTGTGTTTCTGAAAAGTAAGAATATGTTTTATATATTGAAGAATGAGTAGATGTATGAGTGTCTGGATGAAGGATTTAGTAGGTGCGTGACTGACTGTATGAGTGAGTGATTAAATGTGTCTTACTGAATGTATGGGTTAGTGAGTAAATTGTCTGAATGTGTGCATCATTATGTCTGTTGTTGTGTAAGCTGCTGCATGTGTTGATCAGTAGCTATATGAGTGGCTATATGGGTTATTGATTGGTTGTCCACATATTTGTATGTGAGGGTGAGTGTGTGTGTGGGTGGCTGGGAGGTGTGTGACTCTGTCCATATATGTGTGAACAGTTGATTCACTTGGTATATGGGTTCAACAGTGCATGTTGAAAGAGCTGTATGGGTGGTTGACTGTCTGCATGGGTGTGTTGGTGAGTGAATGACTATCTCAGTGCTCCATGTCCAAGTAAGTACATATGTAAAACACAGTGCATGTGAGAGTTTGCATATATAAATGACTATACATGAGAGCCTGTGATTGCGTAAGTGACTGTATGGATCAATGTTTACTTGTATCAGTGATTGTAAAAGAGAGTAAGTATGTGTTAGTATATGTTTGAATAAGTAAGGTTTAGTGTGTATAACTGTGTAGTTGAGGAAATGGGAGTGTGATTGATTCTTTGCATAACTGACTAGGTGTGTGAATAACTCTGTGAATGAGTGTCAGCGTGTGAGTGTCTGTATAGGTGTATGAGTGGATATGATAGTGTTCTATTGATGAGTGACTGTATGTATGAGTGATTGTATGGGTGAATGAGTGGATGTGTGTGTAGACCTAGAAATCAGTGAGTACGTATGTAGTTACTGGTATTGGTGTGTCAATAATTTCAGGAATGGTAGTTTGTATTTAACACTGGGTGTATCAAAGGTTAGATTAGAGTGTGAGGAGGTGCATCGTATTATCACATGGATGATGTCATCAGTGATGTCATTTGAGATGTCATCAGTGATGTCATCAGTGATGTCACTGACCATGTCATGAATGATGTAATATGTGACATCATCAGCAGTGGATTGCGGGCGCGCGAGTTATAGTGAGTCCAACTAACTATAACGTGGGAATTTCAATGGTTTTGTATGAGTAAAATGTTCAGCTAACTATAACTGGTGTGAAACCTATGGTTTTTTGAGTGAATTTGAAAGGTTTTTTAAAATGCTAATTCCTAACTATAACGATTGTGAAACCTAGGGTTTTTTTAGTGAATTTCAAAGGTTTTTTTAAAAGCTAATTCCTAACTATAACATTTTTGAAACCTATGATTTTTTCAGTGAATTTCATTGTTTTTTTAAAAGCTAATTCCTTTGTATATCGATTTTGTAACCTACGATTTTTTTTTTATTAGCTGTTTTTATAAGTATTAATTACATATTTGTTCAATGTATATTTTTTTTAATCATTTTTTCCTGGTGCGCTCAGGGTGCGCGCACCGGTAAGCTTACCCGTATCATTTTGTCTTGGAGCGCTCAGGGTGCCATATAAGAGCAGTATTTTTGATTTACGAAATGAAAATGATTTTGTATTTCCGTAAAGCTACCAAAACGTCACTCAGGCGCGCCGCGTAAGCGCCCCCGGAAGCGCCTATGTTCGCGCCGCGTAAGCGTCCCCGGAAGCGCTCCGGTGCACGCAGCGTAAGCGTGTCAAGGCATGTGACCTTAAAATAACACTTTTCATTGGTTGCTAACAGTTTTTTTTACAAAGAATGAAATCCCCACCCATTTCCTTCACTTCTTCTTTCACTTTTGTGACTGCAAGACCTGTCTTTTTCCTGCTTAATCTTTTTTGGACTATCATGGCTGCCAGAGCATCCAGCAGCAGTGAGGACTCAGATGGATTTATAGATGAAGAGGCTCCTCAGCCTAGAGTTAAGGAGCATTTTATATGGAATTTTTTTTCCATACCTGCAGACAAAAAAAAGTAAATGCTCCAAAGGTGGAGTGTTGAATTTGTGCTGTCACGGGATGACCCTACCGGAAAATATTCATTTGGAAATTCGACCATGATCCGGCACGTCCAGAGGAGGCATCCTTAGAATTATGCCCGGGAGAGTGTCAGGGCTCTGCCACGAGAGGCTCCAGGGGATGGTGCTTCTACATCAACCATCGGTGAGGGGGCGACCAGAACAGCTGATCCCAAATATTCAGCCTGTTTTTAATGAGGCCTCAATCAAATGCAGACATTGTGACCAACTACTTTGTTATGGGGAACAAAGTGTTATGAACATGGTTAGAGCAATAGAGAACCACCGCTGCCGTCCCCAGCCCTAATTTTGATTTTTTTTTTTGCTCCTGTTGAGCAGTTTGCCATTCCCTGTTTTTGTTTTTGTTCAAAAAAAAGGAAAAAAGAAGAAAAAAAAAGTTCTTTTCAGAACTACCTCCAATTCTCAAAAAAGAGCTGTATTCTTAAAAAAAATGAAAAAGAGTAACTGAAGTGGAGTGCAGTGAGAGAGGAGAGGAAAATGAGTGAGAAAGCAAAGAAAGGGACGAGAGGGGAAGGGAAGTGAAGTAGGGGGACTGAAAGAAGGTGAGTGTGGGGAAGGAGAGTGAGGAGAAGGAGCGTGAACATGGGGAATGAGGATAAGTGAAGAAAATGTAGTAAAGGAACGGGGGGTGGAAGGGTAAGAAAAGAGCAGTGATGTTTAGGAAAGAGTGGAGATACAGGCTGGATAAAGACAAGTGAGTGTGAGACAAGGTGAGTAAGGGAGTGAAGAGACAGAGAAAGTGAAAGAAAAAGTGAGAGTAGAAGACTAAAGGCCTCATTTATGAACCCATGCTTCACTTTTACGCCGCCGGTGCGTCACTTTTTGTGACGCACCAGTGGTGTAAAAAAATGCACCTTTTTGAGTCATATTTACAAAGTGACGCATCTAGGTAGATGCGTCACTTTGTAAACCCCTGCGCCACATTATACCTGTGCCAGGTGTAATGTATGCAAAGGGGGGGTATTGACGCAAGGAAAGGTCGTAGAAGTGACACAGTGAAATCTATGAGATTCCACTGCATCACTTTTAGGACACCGTTGCGTCAAAATCTTGCGCCTGCCTCACAGCAGGCGTAAGACTGACGCAGGCCCTTTCACATGGGGCTGGCCCCATGGGGATGGCCCCATGTGAAAGGATGCATTGCTGGAGTTGCGTCACTTTTGTGACACACTCCAGCAATGCATCACTTTTGCACTTACAGATACGTCAGAAATACTGATGTATCTGTAACTCCTTGCGAGAGTGGAGATACAGACTGGATAAAGGCAAGTGAGTGTGAGACAAGGTGAGTAAAGGAGTGAAGAGACAGAGAAAGTGAAAGAAAAAGTGAGAGTAGAAGACTGAAGCCCTCATTTATGATGCCATGCTTCACTTTTACGCCGCCGGTGCGTCACTTTTTGTGACGCACCAGTGGTGTAAAAAAATGCACCTTGTTGAGTCATATTTACAAAGTGACGCATCTAGGTAGATGCGTCACTTTGTAAACCCCTGCGCCACATTATACCTGCGCCAGGTGTAATGTATGCAAAGGGGGCGTATTGACGCAAGGAAGGGTCGTAGAAGTGACGCAGTGAAATCTATGAGATTCCACTGCGTCACTTTTAGGACGCCGTTGCGTCATAATCTTGCGCCTGCCTCACAGCAGGCGTTAGACTGACGCAGGCCCTTTCACATGGGGCTGGCCCCATCTGAAAGGATGCATTGCTGGACACACTCCAGCAATGCATCACTTTTGCACTTACAGATACGTCAGAAATACTGAGGTATCTGTATCTCCTTGCGACATAATGCGTCATACATTAAATATGATGCATCAGGAATGTCACAAGGAGGGTGCACTGAGAAGTGATGCATCGCTGCTTTCACGCAGCGATGCGTCATTTCTCATAAATGAGGCCCTGAGTGAGAGAGGAAAGAAACATAAGTGAGGGAGTGTGGCTGTGTTATAGGGAGTTAGTGTGATAGAAGAGGACTAAGGGGTCAGAGAGAATGAGGCTAACAGAGAGAGAATGAGGTAAGAGGAGTGTAGAAGCAAGAGGACAGAGGGAGTAAAAGAAGGAATTAGTGAAGTGGAGTAAGGACAGTAAGGGAAGGGAAAACAGTGAAAGAGCAAAGGATGGGAAGAGAGAGGAAGAAAAGAAGAATGGCATAGATTCTTTATCATTTCAGACCCATATTCTTGTACCTTACCGATTAAAATTGTTCCCACACAAATTCAAAACCAAACTGCACATTTTGATTTGTTGTACATTTCAAGACTTTGAAACTCACATAACATTCACCCATCCCCCCAGTGCTCATTCACCAAGTAACCATGGTAACTCCCTCCTAAACCAGAACACAGTGCACAAGTTCATCATACTATGTTGCAAAAAAATCCATCAAGGCTGTTTGACCTCTCAATCTACTAGCTAATGAAATGCAATGTTTCTTTAAATGACTTTTTCTCAACCATTTAAATGACTTCTTACAAAAAAAAAGCATGCAGCCAAATTTTCAGTGGAGATTTTTAAGAAAGCACCAATCATTTCTGGTTTTTCAACTGCACTGATTCCCAAGCACTTTTTTTCATAATGAAAATGCCTTTTCATTTCCACAATTCATCTGACTAGAAGCACATCTACCTTCAACATGCAAAAAGTCTAGTTTGTGGGTCATAGCTATGTCCACTGGAGTCAAAAATACGCAGCTAACAGAGGTATTTACAACCTTTATTTACCAAATGTGGACATTGTATGGATTGGACAGAGAGGATTGAGAAGTCACCAATTGATACCATTGGTAAAATCCTTTATGCATTTACCACACCCTGACCTTATAATTGTGCACTGTGGTGGAAATGACCTAGGCACTTTGACTGGGGTAGGTCTGGAAATGCTTTTAAAGGACATCTTTGGGCAATTGATGTCACTTTTTCCAAAAACTGCCTTTGTATTTTCTAATATATCCCAAAGGCAAAATGGAACTGGTCCAACCAATTTTGTCCACAGATTGAAAAAGCAAGGAAACATGTAAATAAATCTGTTTCTGCTTTCCTCAGACACTATGGTATGGGTTCCATTTACCACAACAACTTGCATTACAACATGCAAGGCATGTATAGGAGAGATGGTGTGCATTTTACAGATGAGGGGAATAGAGTTTTACTCTTGAATATAAGACTCTGCATTGGTACCTACTTGTAGGTACAAAAAACACCCACATAACACAACAGCTCATTTCAAAGCTAACTTACCTCTAAACACTCTACTTTTTTTTTTTACTCTATTTTTTTACACTGTTTTTCCCCGTGGTGCGCACAGGGTGCGCGTACCGGAGAGCGTACCGGGGAACGCACCCAGCGCTTACCCCGCGAAAATAAAAAAAAACAACATTTTTTTGCCCTTCAGGGTCCTTCTAGGCCCCCTCAGAAAACCTAGGGGGTCAGAGGGTGTCTACTCTGCCCCCTTTTAATTATATCCCCTTTATTTTTCACCTCTTGTGTCTCGATTCTACCGAGACACAAGATGGCGGACTCTCCGGACTGTTTAGAATGTTGACAGACACCCGAGAGACAATCAGCTATCCGCTCGCGCACTCCCGTAGCGCGCCGGGTGCGCTCCCCGGTACGCGTACCGGTGAGCGCTCGGAGCGCGCCTATAGATATATATGTGTTTTTGAAGTTCATTTTCAAAAAAACCACTGGAGCAATTTCCATCAAATATAGCAAAGGCACATCTGCGTACCAGTCCCTACAATTTTGCCAAGTTTGGCGTAATTCCATTCAGCGGTTCGGGCTGTAGACTTGTAAGACCGTCCTATGGAAATTAACATGGGGAAAACACGTTTTGGGACCCCCTTTTTTCTCAGCCCCCACTTCACGAATCCCCCTGAAACTTCCAGGGAAGGAGCGGGCCAAAATTTTGGAAAATTACACACAAATTCCTCAACCGGCGCCAGAGTTATTCCCAATAGAATGTTGCGGATTTCCTATGGTAGCCAATCCTAACTATAACTACCTACTGGCGACCGCCAGTAGGTAATATATATATATATTACCTACTGGTGGTCGTCAGTAGGTAGTTATAGTTAGGACCTATTATCCATAGGAAATCCACAACATTCTATTTGGAATAACTTTGGCGCTGTGGTGATTCATGAAGCGGGGGCCATGCAGTTTTCCATAGGAACCGTTCATCGCGGCTACAGCCCGAACTGCTATACGGAATTACACCAAATTTGGCAATGAGATAGTCCTTGGTTCAGACTCGTACCTTTTGCTTAAATGGTGTAAATCCATTCAGTAGTTCCTGAGAAAATCACAATTAAAATCACATATATATCTATGGCCGCGTAGGATTCACGCACCCTGCCGAGCACGAGCTGTATTCTAATTGGCTGTCAACACTCCAAATCAGGAAGTGTTGGCAGCCATCGTATGCCTCGTTAGAACCGAAGCACAAGAAACCTAATAAAAAAATGCGCAACACGCAAAAAGGTAGCAGGGTAGAAACACCCTTACTCCCTAGGCCTGCTCAGGGGGTCCCACAAGGACCCCAAGCCCCCCCCCCTAAATTAGTTTTTATTAGTTATTAGCCCCTGGGGGAGCAAAATCTCGGGGGCAATGAAATAATCTAGGTGGGCTCCCCAACCCTGGGAACCGCCAACCCCGGGGTTTTAATAAAAATTGTGAAGGGGGCGATGGGGTCCCCGGGGCCGATTATGGCCTTGGGAGGGAGGGCCCTCGCGGCCCCTTCCCAAAATTTCAATTAAAAAAAATAATTAGGGGGCAGGCCCTGGGGGATGGGGTCCCCAGGGCCAAAATATTAGGAATAGAAGGGGGGCACACAGCCCCCCTTCTTATACCAAAAAAAAGAAAAAGACTGGCATCGCCCCGGAGGCCACGCCTCCTTCTTGTAGCACTCTGCAAACGCCCCCCCTGCCGCGTTTGCAGAGGGGGAATGAATTCCCCTTGAATACTGGGTCCCTGGAGGCCAACTAGCCCACTAGGAACCTTCAGTATGTGCCAGGGGGCTGCGTTGCAGAGAGGTGTTCTGAGGCCATGCCCTTTTTACACCTCTGCAATGCAGCTCTGTGGTGCTTACTGGAGGTAGCTGGTGGGCTAGTTGCACCCCAGGGACCCTCAGTATTCAAGGGGAGTTAATCCCCCAACTTAAAACATGCCATGGGGCGCGTTTGCACAGTGGTGAAGGGAGGGGGCGGGCCTGAGTTAACACGTGTGCAAACAGACCCCGTGGCGCATTTTAAGTTGGGGCAACTAATTCTCTTTCAATACTGAATGTCCCTGAGGGCCAATTAGCCCAACAGGTATCTCCAGTATGCGCCAGGGAGCTGCGTTGCAGACAGGTGTTCAGAGGCCACACCCCTTTTGCACCTCTCTTCAATGCAGCTCTGTGGCATTTATTTAAGGTACCTAGTGGGCTAGTTTGACCCTAGCGACCTTCAGGATTCAAGGGGACTAAATCTCCCAACTTATAATGGCCACAGGGCACGTTTACACAGTGGTGAAGGGAGGAGACGTGTGCAAACACGCCCTGTGGTGCGTTTTAAGTTGGGGAAATAATTTTCCTTCAATCCTGATGGACCCTGGGGGCCAACAAGCCCATCAGATGCTTCCAGTAAGCACCCCTGTGCTGCGTTGCAGAGAGGTGGTCTAGGCTGTGCCCCTTTTTATATCTCTCTCCAAATAAATGAATGGATGAGGGCCAACAAGCTACAACTGGACAGCAACAAGTCCGAGATCATCTTGTTTTGGAAAAGCTGAGGAGATCTGGTCATATGACTGGTGGCCTGCGGAATTGGGACTGTGTCCCCCTCCCAAATCATATGTCAGAAACCTCGGCATTACTGTTGACACCTCCTTGTCCATGAAGCCCCACATAGATCAGGTTCTTGAGGTATGTTACGGTATCATGCGCAGTCTCCGCAAGATTTTTAAGTGGCTGCCCATTGAGGCAAGGAAACCAAGCGCTCTGATACCTGATTCGGTTCGGGTCTAGTTTGCGCTATATAAAACTCTGAAAAAACAAAAACCACAGGTGCAGGGCTTTATCGTCAGCCGTTTGGACTAGGAAATGCCCTGTTCACAGCACTGAATGCTAATCTGCTCTCCAAGCTCCAAATCCTTCAGAACACGGCAGCTAGGCTGGTCCTAAATCTCCACAGTCGTTCCTCATCTATCTCGAATCTACGGACCCTCCACTGGCTCCCAATTCGCCAGAGATGCCACTTTAAAATCTAAGCCTGGTCCATAAGACAATGCATGACGCCGGCCCTAACTACCTAAAAAACAAGCTCCAACGGTATCTCCCAGGAAGATCACTAAGATCCGGCTCCAAATTCCTCCTTGCTCAGCCCCGTTTTCGGACTTTGCGGAACGGTGGCCGTTCTTTTTCCTATCTTGCCCCAATGCTGTGGAACAAACTACCAGTCCATATTTCATCCACAATTGACCACAAATGTTTCCGTAAAAAACTTAAAACCTGGCTTTTGCCCCCTACCAGCAATTAGACGCAGCGCACCGTCCTGTCCTCCATTCTTTAGCTGCTAGCGCCATGAGACCTTGCGGTGAACTGCGCGCTATATAAGGGCTAGTTGGACCCCAGGGACTCTCAGGATTGGAGGGGAATTATTTCCCCAACTTAAAACGTGCCACAGGACGTGTTTGCACAGTGGTGAAGGGAGGGGGTGGTGTAAGAAAGTGGCTCTATATATATATACTGGACCGAAGTAAAATCAGACGAACTACGAATTCCGATTTACTCACCTGTTATCAGGAGAGACCTCAGTGCTGCATCTTTGAGCGCAGTACTGATCCTGAAAAGTAATTCTAACCATACTTACCATTAACTTGAATTTCTTTCCATAGGCTAACATTGACTGGTTTCACTTGGAAATTCTTTTAAGTGTGGAGTTTTGGAACTTTAAAATATTCCTCTAAAATCAGCTGAACTACGAATTCCGATGTACTTCTCCTGTTATCAGGAGTGACCTCAGTGCTGCATCTTTCAGCCCACTACTGATCCTGAAAAGTAATTCTACTCGTAGTTACAGTAACTTGAATTTCCTTCCATAGGATATCATTGCCTGCTTTTTGCTGAAAATTTTTTTGTGTCAATTTTTGAAACTTACAAATATT
Source organism: Lissotriton helveticus (assembly GCF_964261635.1). Taxonomy (NCBI): domain Eukaryota; kingdom Metazoa; phylum Chordata; class Amphibia; order Caudata; family Salamandridae; genus Lissotriton; species Lissotriton helveticus. The sequence goes on from NC_136065.1 coordinate 635,615,684, forward strand.
CCTCTAAAATCAGCTGAACTACAAATTCTGATTTACTCACCTGTTATCAGGAGAGACGTCAGTGCTGCATCTTTGAGCCCAGTTCTGATCCTAAAAGGTAATTCTAACCATACTTACCAGTAATTTGAATTTCCTTCCATAGGCTAACATTGACTGGTTTCACCTGGAAATTCTTCTAAGTGTGGAGTTTTGGAACTTTAAAATATTCACCTAAAATCATCCGAAAAAAGGAATTCCAATTAACTCACCTGTTATCAGGAGAGAACCCAGTGCTGCATCTTTTAGACCAGCACAGACCCTGAAAAGTAATTCTAACGGTACTTACCAGTAACTTGTATTTCCTTCCATAGGAATCCATTGTCTGGTTTTCACCAGAAAAGTTTCTAAGTGTCTATTTTCACAAACTACAAGTATTCCTTAAAAGTCGCCTGAATTACTTAAACGCATTCTTTCAACTTTACAGGAGATGCACCAGTGCTGGATCCAGGATCCACCACTGAGTAAGAAAAAGTAACGGTAACACTACTTACCTGCTAAGTGAATTTTCTTCCATAGGCTAACATTGGCTGGTTTCACTTGGAAATTCTTCGAAGTGTGGAGTTTTGGAACTTTAAAATATTCACCTAAAATCATCCGAAAAAAGGAATTCCGATTAACTCACCTGTTATCAGGAGAGAACCCAGTGCTGCATCTTTTAGACCAGCACAGACCCTGAAAAGTAATTCTAACCGTACTTACCAGTAACTTGTATTTCCTTCCATAGGAATCCATTGTCTGGTTTTCACCAGAAAAGTTTCTAAGTGTCTATTTTCACAAACTACAAGTATTCCTTAAAAGTCGCCTGAATTACTTAAACGCATTCTTTCAACTTTACAGGAGATGCACCAGTGCTGGATCCAGGATCCACCACTGAGTAAGAAAAAGTAACGGTAACACTACTTACCTGCTAAGTGAATTTTCTTCCATAGGCTAACATTGACTGGTTTCACTTGGAAATTCTTCGAAGTGTGGAGTTTTGGAATTTTAAAATAATCCTCTAAAATTAGCCAAACTACGAATTCCGATTTACTCACCTCTTATCAGGAGAGACCTCGGTGCTGCATCTTTGAGCCTAGTACTGATCCTGAAAAGTAATTCTAACCACACTTAACAGTAACTTGAATTTCCTTCCATGGGCTAACATTGACTGGTTTCACTTGGAAATTCTTCCGTGTGGAGTTTTGGAACTTTAAAATATTCACCTAAAATCATCCGAACAATGAATTCTGATTTACTCACCTGTTGTCAGGAGAGAACCCAGTGCTGCATCAGCCCAGCACTGACCCTGAAAAGTAATTCTAACCGTACTTATCAGTAACTTGTATATCCTTCCATAGGAATCCATATATATCCATGGATTAATATTTTCACAAACTACAAATATTCCTTAAAAATCGCCTGTATGACTTAAACACATTCTTTCAACTGTTTACAGGAGATGCACCAGTGCTGGATCTAGGATCCACCACTGAGTAAGAAAAGGTAACAATAACACTACTTACCTGCTAAGTGAATTTCCTCCCAAAGGATAACATTGGTGATTCTATGTGAAAACGTTTCTAAGTGTCAACTTTTAAAATACAATAATATTCCTTAAAATCACTACTGTAACCAAAACACTTTTCTTCAACTGTTTACAGGAGATGTCCCAGGACTGACTCTAGGATCAAGTCCTGTGGTTAGAAAAGTAATCCATAAAGTAACTAATTGCATTTAACTACAAATTCCTATTGAGCTCAATGTTGCAATGTGTTTGAAATTGTGTTGCCTATTGCAAAAACTGTAACTATGTCCATAAAAGTCTATTGCCTTTTGCAAAGTATTCAAACTAAAGTAATTCATTCTGAGAAAGTATATTTTGTAATGTAATATATAATGTAATTTAAAAAATAAAATATCTAAAAATAAATAGTTAAAAAAATGTAGTAAATCAGTATCAAGAAAATAAATATAACAAATAATACATTTAAAAATTGTCATTTAAAAACCTTTGAAATTCACTGAAAAAACCATAGGTTTCAGACATGTTATAGTTAGGAATTAGCATTTAAAAAACCTTCGAAATTCACAGAAAAAGACATGGGTTTTAGGGGTGTTATAGTTAGCTGGACATTTCACGCGTACAAAACCATTGAAATTCCTCCGTTATAGTTAGTTGTACTAAGTATAACTCGCGCACCTGTAATCCACTGCTGACGATGTCACATATTACATAATTCATGATATGGTCAGTGATATCACTGATGACATCTCAAATGACATCACTGATGACATCACTGATGACATCATCCACTTGACAATCTGATACAGCTCATCATACACTAGTATAACCTTTCAACACTCATTATAAAATAAGGAGTACCATATTTGAAACCATTGACACACCAATACAAGTTTCTAAAAACCCACTCAGTGATTCCTACATCTACACACATCTAAACACTTACCTATAGATTCACTCATACATGCTAACAAAGATCAATAGAACACTATTAAATATACTTTTATATCTACATCAACATTATACACCAGCACACATCCTATTCACTTATGCAGTCATCCTACTCACTTATGCAAACAATTGATCATACTTACATTTACTAAGCTACACACTTATACAAACACCACTTTATTTATTCCTATAGATAGTAACTCATACTTAATGTGTTATAAAATCACTATTACAAGTATACAGTTTTTGATACAGCCACTCATACAATCACTGAGTCTTATGTATATGTATTTATATACAGCAACTGACAAATACACTGCCTTTTATATTTCGAATTTGTTGGACATGTATCATTGAGAAATATATTTACTCATCACCACACCCATAAAGAGATTCACTCATCCAAACAACTGTTTCCACATACAGTCTTTAACCTCATATACCTACTAAATCAACTATTTACACATCTTTGGACAGTCACACACCTCCAACCCAACCACACACACATTCACTATCCCATACAAATACTCACTTAACTAATTAATAACTAATATAGACTTTCACATAGCTAGTAACTAACGTATGTAGTAGTTTACATGGAGCTACCTGGTTTGCTATAGGGTAGATGGGCCGTGGATTCCCTCCTTGGTCGACACCTACCCAGTCGGTCTTTAGACAGACTTCCTTTCGTCTCTACGGTTGTCTCTTCCCTTATCCTCACTTTCCCTCCTCCCCTACGCCCCACTACTTTCTTTCTCCTTTCTCTCCTCCCCTAGTTGTATTGCTGATTGTTTGATATAATGTTTACTTGTTGATCTTTTTCTGGTATATTGTTGAACCACATTGTTGCACTTCCTTTCGTCTCTCCTGTCGTCTCCTACCGCATCCTCCCTCTATTTATGTCTCTACCTCCCTCCTCTCTCAGTGTATTGAGACTGAACTATATTGTCTGATGCCCGATGGAGCTACTTGGTTTAGCTATAGGGGAGCTGGGCCGTGGATTCCCTCCTTGGTCGTCACCTACCCAGTCGGTCTTTAGGCAGACTTTTTTTCGTCTCTCCTTATTGTCTCTTCCCTAGCTCCTATCCTCTCTCCCCTGAATCTCTCCCCTTGCCTGCTACTCTGCCTACCACCCTGTCCTTTGTGCCCTTTAACTAAGCACTCCTTCTCCCCTTGTTGGCGAAAGATCCAATATTTAACTCTGCAGTCTCAGCGAACCCGCTGAGTGTGTCCACTGCGCCAAGGGAGCCACTCACACTTGAGGTATGGTATGGCACCCCTTGCCAAAGCACTCCCTCTCCCCTTTTTGGGTAAGGATCCAGTATGTAGGCCTTGGAGTCTCAGAGACCCCTCTGAGAGAGTCCACTGTGTAAAGGGAGCCTCTCGCAATAGAGATAGGGACGGGATACCACTTCCCCTGGGATCACAGCTTACTGGACTTTGGACGTTGCCTTGACTCATCTACTGGTTTGTGTCCCTGTCACCCTTCCCCTCCTCTCCCCATGCTGTGTCTCTCACCCTCCACTCCTCTTTCCCGCCTTCGGTATCTGTCTACTTCCCCTGCTCCAACCCCCTCCCCTGAATCTTTCACCTTGCCTGCTTTTCCCCTTACGTATTTGTGCTTATTGTTTATCTCGACCTTACAAGTAACTATGTTGCCATGCTCTAAGAACTGTGTAACCTTTGTAACGATGTAACCTGTAACTATGATCTGATGCTCATGTAAAGCGCTCTGATACCTCCGGGTCTAGCCAGAGCTATGTAAAGGAAAAGGAAAAGAGGACGAGCTCTACTTCCCTGACACCTAGGCCTGTAACTGACTTCCTTTTTTTTCTCGTCCTGACTCCTTATTCACTTTTACTCCTGTGTGTCTTTCTTTGTTTTGCAACTTTTACCACAACAAAACTCTAATCACAACAAATCCATCAGCAGCACTGTCTTCGTCCTATTTCCTTATTGAAGGTGCCACTGTCTGCAATCCTGAAGTTTACAAGTTCAGAACTCAGTCATGCTCCTCTATCCTCCTTCTCCAGACTCCCCCTATCCATTTCCCTCAAGGCAGATGGCTGGATTACGCAGAATGAAGAAACTGTTGCTTCGTAGACGAGTCCCCTCAACAGAAGTGGGCCTGGAATTACTGTTTATATGCTGATTGCTGACAGTTACTTCTGAAATTGACACCAGAGGCTGTCCTGTGGGTCTCGACTTTAAGAACAAGATGCGGACAAAAAGTGGAACAGGTAATGAATAATGAGATGGCATGCAGTGGACAGCACTGGCTGTCTGGCTCTGATAAAAGCAATTGCTGTTTGTTTGTTGTGCATAAAATGAATCATCATATGTCTTCTGTGATTATTTAATCTTTTACACACTAAATGTAACTCAAGTCTACTCTGTTTTTTTACCATGTTTAATTCAAATTCTACTTCTACTGCAGGGGCCACCACGTTGCATTTTTTAATATGCAAAATGTCCTTGGACTCACTGTGTGTGTAGAATGCGACTGCATGAACAATATTGAGTTTGCCAATATACCATGATGATCAAAGTTACATAATATCTTTTTTCTTTACAGTCACTCACTGGGAATGGATGGATCATCATCGTCGGTTTACAGAAGAACTATGGCCATTTCGTGAGTGGCAATTAGGTAAACCAGTCAACAACAACTACAGCAGTACTACATGTCTGTCTAGTCGTGGTATGGAGTGGTCGAGCCAGTGTAGTGTTGTTATGCCAGAGTCCAGACAGCAGTTCATGTAAAATTGCGGCTATGTGGCTTGCTGCATACATTTAGATATGCTTTGTCTGTCTGTGTCAAAGAGGTATGCTACATCAGTTTGCTTCATTCAAGGTGCCTGCCTTGACCGCCTGCATGGCCCTGGCCTGCTGTGTGCTTGCTAATTACTATCCTTGAAAAGGAGACTCAGAGTACGCACTTTAGAAATGATACTTGTATGTAATACTGTCGCCTCTGAAACTGAAAGTGTTATTTTTGCACTACACACCGTACCTTATATTTTTTTCTCTGTGGTGTTTTAATATCACTTCCTGTTTTTCCATCAACAATTACAGGCCGGCTTTTACCCTGTGCGATGGGAAAAACGATTAACTCAGGCTTACCATTAGCGATCCGCAATTCCGCATCCGCCAGGCAGGCAGTGGACAGTGTGTCTGGTCACCAAGACTGATCGACGGAGCGTCAGATGGAAGGGAGGAGTACAGCGAATAAGAGGAATGGCTGGATGTATGCAACTTCCCAAATTGAACAGGACAACTACAACATACAGTTACAGTATCCTCTTCACTTCTCCTTATCTTTTAAATAATGTTATTGTTGTGAACTTCTATGAGTGTGACTCTGTGCGTTTGTTTGCTCTCTGCTTCAAATTCATCCCTCCAGCTATTTGATAAGTTTCTTTGCTATTTTTATTACTAATTTAATGTACTATTAAGTGTTTATTCTCTCTGAGGGCAGATAGGCAAGTGAAATTGTGTAATTACTGCAGCCCTGTACTGTCACAGTGTTTCTTCACAGCTAGTAAGTTGTAGTAAGTACTACTTTTCAGTAACCTAACCATCCATTTAGCAAACAACTTCATGCATGCAGTAGTGCATGCACTTCCTTTATGTCCCTTAAAAGATTTATGGATATCTTTGTATCCAAAGATTTGTTTTTCTTCATTTGTTGTTTGTCCATGCTGTGTTTTTTTTCTCTTTCCACAAAACTTTCCCAAAAAACCCCATTCCCATCCAATTTTCAAACCCTAACCCTCTTCCCCCGGACTGTGTGGTTTTCATTGAGGTGTGACTAAATGACAACAATAATTCCACACACTTGCTGGGGAGGATAAGGTACACGCAACCTCCTCAAATCAATTTTAAGGCAGTTAGATGAATCCTAGGATATTGTAATTCTGCTTAAAGAAACACCAATGAGTAACTATTTTCAAATCAATTCTGAATTTCATACCCACCATCGATTGGATCCATCGTCAACAGCATCCTCCTACACGTGAAGAAAGGATACGCTGCTGTGTCACTGTTCTTGTTGTATCCATAATCATCCATGGAAATATTTTTTCCCATACTTATCTTCAGAATTGCTTAGGCTACAAATATATACTGTTTCTTCTAATACTCCTCTCAGGCCACTCAATGTCTCTTTTCCTTTTTAATATGCTGCTACTGCTAGTGTGGTACCACTCCTACTACCACCACAACAATGGAATTTCTGTCCTGGATGGATTTCATGGGCAACCGTAATTGTCATTTGCCATGCAGCCAGCGCTGTGCCTAGCTCTATTCTCAAACATGAATCACAGGTAAAATAAGCATTTTGGGGAGGTAGAATAATGGGCTAGGACTCGGAGGAGAGGAGAGACTGACAGTAGTAGTAGTAAAGTACTAGTAGGGCAATTGGATTCACTAACTCTGTTAGTGATACTTTTGTACATTTTTGGACATTTTAGATAATTCATGCTGGTAAGTTTGAGGAAACCAAACGTACAGTAACCCCCGCCCACCACCCCACAAAATAATAGGAATGCGTACACTATGTTGAAGTATTTAAAATAAATAATTATATTTCCCCTAACAAACATAAACTATTCAAAAGACCCAACCCACCCCCCTCCCTAACCCCAACCAATGACCATAGTAATGTCCCTCAAAAAATCCCTCCGAATCCCCAACGCCCAATTCCCACTCCCTCAACAGTCTTTAAAAAAGGGGCAATGGACAGTCACTTGCGACGGTGTCCTGTGGACAGGTGGTCCCGCATCTCTATACGGAAGTCCTGGAGCTGGCGCTTCAGCTTCTCAACCACGTGCTCTAGGTAGTCCACTCCCTAACGGAGACGGCGCTGGCGTGCCATCCAGGCTCTGGGGGGGGGGGGGCAGCTTCTGTGTTTTTGCTGCTCCGCGGCGGGAGGCTGTCGGACCACGGCGCCATACCACTGGAGGCTGCTGGCTGGTGGACCCTGGGGCACTGGAGAAGGATGCAGCTGTTGCTGCCTCCTCGTCCTGCTCCCGAGCCACCAGCCACCGATATTCGGCACAAATGGCCTCCAGCTTCCGGGCCTTGGCCCGGACAGCCATCTCCTTGCGGTGAGTTTTTGTGGAGCATCTATATGAAGAAAGAAAGAAAAATACTGTAACCAATACTCTTTAACATTAACACAAAATAATTCAACAGAAAGTTGTCTCACAGTAACACTAGCAACTTGCAAGCACAGTATAACATTTTGGCATGTATCTTTCCGCCGTCTTTGTAGGCCTGTAACATTAGTGGGAGTTTAAGGAATTCTACTAGCAGCACTATGGACTCACTACATAGTCAGAGAGTCAGAGAGTACACCAGTCTTCTTATTTTTTTCTCTTGATTGCGAAAAAAATTACTTGTACGTGAACTTGTGGTAGCCGGCATAATGCCAGCTCAGTCAGCTTGCACCCAAGAAAAACAGACACAAGCCATGATGACACAGACTCGCATTACTTTAAGCAGTACATGCAGGTGGGGATAGGGACGCTCTTACTTTTCTATAGGGGTGGCACTGGCCATACTCGGTTACATCAAGGGCTACTGCTCAATGTAATTTATATTTTGCACTGCCCCCCCGGGCCTTGATTTCTACAAAAGGAAAATGAAGATTATTCATTTCTGATCACATATCCAGCTGATCACATGATCTTTACTTATATGATGGATGACTTTAGGTGCTTTGTTTTGATAGATTGAGTGAACAACAGCGATAGGCCACCCATGATTGACACAGCTGAAAGAAAATTATTAAAATAGGGAGTGAGTGTGGTACCCATAATTGCCGGAGGAAGGGACTTGACTTGATATAATGTGAACTATACAATACACATACAATATATGCTGTACTTGCAAAGTAAACTACTGTACTGATGGTCAAGGGAGTATTTCTGAACAATCACAACTTCTAGTATTTAGATTTCCTCTGCTTTGCTACTCTGGCACGGACATGCTGTTCAAAGTAACACTCTTCATCCACTGAGCGTCTGCTCTACGTACACCTCTGCTATCTATGAGGAAGAAGATACCATCCAGGCTTCCAAAGTAAACGTCTATCATTCTTCTTAATGTCTCAACTGGACCAACTTTACTTTTTCTCAACAACCAACTAACACCCTTTTTATTTTATTTGGTAAACCACCGTCTTGACTTGCATTTGAGTTTCACCCAAATGATATATTGCAATGCGCACCACACATGCATTTTCTGATTCACCCACACAGGCAGTCATCTTTTCTTTCTCCTCCAACCATCCTTGCTTCAAGCAGCCATGCATCTGATTCCTTCCTATCAGCCACCTCTGCATGCATTCAAAAACACGTATCATTCTTTACAGTCATAAATGTTACAACTCGCTCGTCCTTCCTTGCACCCTTCGTTCCCTTTTAGTTCATCACATCCCTCAAGTTCATCTGATCTGACTTGGCGTCACGATAAAAGTTTCACAGCTGAGTTGAAGTCAAATAGAGGGGGCCATTGCTTACTCGAGAACTACTGCCGCTAATGCTATTGATAAGGCAAGGGTGACTGTCTTCTCCGTGATTGGCAAAAATGTAGTTCTAAATTAGTAACTGTTCTTAACAGTACAGTGTACTTGTACTAGTGTACTGTCTACTCTACAGTACATCATACACCCCTTTGCGAGCCTACTCTAAAATGTCAATAAGTAAGGAGTATAATAACTTATCACCGTCCGCCGCTGCTGAGCCATCCCCCACAGCAGCTCCTCCTGGTGGCACTTGTGGCGCCACCGCATCAGCCCCTGGAGTGGACGCCTCCACGCTGCTGGCCCCGGCACTAGTGGTGGTAGGTGCCGCTTTCGATGTTGTGACGCCTAGAAAAAACATGTCATATTTTTAGATGCCATACACCACCCCCTATTTCGTCTCGTAATGGAAGAAAATGTTAATACATACACAATTTTTAATTATTGGGACTGAAAAAAAGTGACGGTTTTGGGGAGGGTGTTAACTTTTTATATGCTTAGCCATAACATGCAACACTTTTTGGCACAACTGATGAATGCTTGCTTTTTAACGTGCACCATTTTTCTAATTACAGACAGAAGATTCCATTGCCCTTCTGCCAACAAGAGCTTTTCAATTTTTACCACCTACTCCTCATCACCACCAGTACTTGAAGTTCAAGCAAGGTGAGGGCTCCTGCACAGTTATTATAATAATTAGATGTGTTAAGTTGAAGTATATTCTAGGGAAGGGTGTTTAAACTTTAACGTCATCTATCACCACTGCTCGCTGGGAATACTGCGCTATTAAAAATAAAGAAATTGGTTTTTATTTGTTATTTGAAAATAAAACTTTAAAACTAAAAAACACTGTGTGGTTTTTGTTCATGAGTGAGTGAGCGGAAGGGTTTTCAGTTGCACTACTGCACTTTGCAAGCATGCTTCGTGACTCTGATAGGTCAGGACTCGGTAGTCTTCTTCTGTTCTTGTGGGTCGTATAATCATTGGTCAGACACACTAGATAGTCGGTCAGGGGATTGGGGGTTCAACTTCTGTTCTGACTGAGGTATGTGGAAAGTCGAACTACACCTATCATCAACAATGTCCTATTCCTCTTGTCCATACTTGAAACACTAGCGGTATGGTATGTGCTCCTATCAAATCAAAAAGCCAACTACTAGCTTATTCTTGATGGACATTGACATTTTGTTGTTGGGAATTGTCAAAGCACTAACATTAAGAAGACTGGAATAGACAGCAAGGGCAACCCAGAGGACTGCACTCAGTGCCTAGAGCTATTGCTGGATCAGAGTTTTGTTTAACACTGTTTGCCGACTGGGCAAGCTTAGCTACCTACACAGACCGACTCATAATAATAGTAAATAGTAGTAGCACAGAGAGTGATAGTAGAGGCAGAATAAGAATGTAGAAACAGTCTACAAGAAGATCAAAGACTATTTTGTAAAAAATAGAATTAGGAAACAGTTTGGAATGAATAGGTGCTGTAAAAGTTAGGGAAGTATAATTATTAATATTAACAACAGAACAAGTTAATGGGGTCAGCAGAAGAGACCTCTGAGGACCGATCCTGCCCACCTTGTTCCGCCGGCGTCTCTATCGTCGTCTTGCCCCTGGGAGGTGCTGCTGATGATCATGAAATAAACACAAACATGGATGATTGTTTTTTTGAAATATTTGATTCCTTTGACCACAATCTAAAATGATCTCGGGGAAACAAATTACCAACAATTGCACTACATGTATTGACCTATCTGATCTGGTCCACTAGGAGGATAGTACAGTATTGCTGGATTCACAGACCGTCTACTTGGAAAGTTATGTAAATCACTAACTAAACTAACAACAAAAAGGTTCTACTACGACTGCCAGCACTCAGCAGCACGCGACATGACAGACACAGTCCGTCATCATGATTGCAGACCACTAAAAATGTCCTGCTACTAAATAACAAGTCATAATATACTCAACCTATCAATCCACCACTATCTCTTCTTAGTGGCAGCAGGAGTACAAAGGAAGGACTAGACTTGAGTCTCTTGTCTCTCTAGCATTACGCAGTTCGGTAAAGTACTCACTCATACATAATCACTCAGGCCAAATGAGCACAAAATTGAAAACAAGTAAGCATAGTAGCACCGCCAGTGAGCAGGCAAGCACCTGCAATCAAAGAAGCTTTTGAAACATAATTTACCTGCAATGTAATCAGCACCATTCTTGCTCTTTGGAAAAAACAAATTGCAATATCATAACACAGAGCAGGATAAAACAAAGTAGTGATTAAATACTAGTTACTACTACTCACCAAGGCCCGGGATCTCGACTCCAAGCAGGTCGAGCAGGTCTTGCTCCCGGTCCAGGAGGTCAGACCACCGGTGCGTCGCCTGGTTGTAGGTTCACCGGACCCCAGACTCCCAATACATGGCCCGGCACACCTTCCCCCATAGCTGGCGACGCTCCCGGAGCCCGTACCCGGCACCGGGCCTGCCGCCCGCTGTGACGGTCTTGGGGAGGTGGTGCTGGACGTAGAAAATCAGTGCGGCCACCTCCTCCGCGCTGAAGATCTCCCGGGCTAATACTGCCTCCCCCTTAAGCGCCCGCAACGGAGCCGGGTACGGGGTGCGGGACCCTTCCCCTGATGTTCTTCCCGGCTCCCTTTGCCATGGTCCTGGACAGGAAAGTAAAATAAAATAGGAAAGAAAGAATAGGCAAATAAAAGAAAAGAGTTAAAAAAAGTAGTTTTAAGTAACCAAAAGTAGAAAAAAAACACAAAATATAAATGCAGAAACATAAAAAGATAGATAATGAGTAAAAACATTTAAAACAAAGGATTGCAGAGATTAAAAGTGGATGGAAAAAGCATGCCCAGAACCATAGCAGTGAATGGAAAACAAGATGGCTGCGCCCATTGTGACCGCGTGGGGAAGTTTGCGTGATATTTCCCCCGCGAGCACGCAAAAACGCACGCGACCACGCAATCGCGCCCCACGCACAACGCGAGCATGCAACTAGCACCCGGAAACGGAAATACGCAACGCGAACAAGATGGCGGCGCCCATGTACAACCGCATGGGTAACTTCGCGGTCGGCGTGCTGAAAAAAAACCCGCGAACAAGCAAAGCGCCCAGCGAACAGGCAAAAAATAAAAATCCGCAAATTCGCACAAATTTGCAGATTTTAGCGGACCGCAAATTCGCAAATTTCGCCCATACTTACTTTTGGCACCCAAGACCAGTCTGTGCCGTCAACTGAAAGGTAATTTGACTGCCTCACTGTTTCGTTGCCCTCTTTTGAATTTGTTGGCCCCGGTGGTGTGGTGCATTGGGCTCCGTGTAAGCATGTTTTTTGCTTTTTCGCAGATGCGTCTTCAAATTTTTTAATACTCTGCAGATATGTGGTCCGAGGACCGCCCCTTTTTACACCTCTCTGCAACGCAATTCTGTGGCGCTTACTGCACGTACCTGGTGGGCTAGTTGGCCCCCATGGACCCTCAGGATTTAAGGGGACTTAATTCCCCAACTTAAAACACACCACAGGGCGTGTTTGCATACTTGTCACATCAGGCCACACCCCCTCCCTGCACCACTGTGCATAAGGCACCCCGTGGTGCGTTCTAGATTGAGGGAATAAGTACCCTTGAGTCCTGAGGGTCCTTGGGGGCCAGCAAGCCCACCAGCTATCTCCAAAAGGCGCCACAGAGCTGCATTGCAGAGTGGTGTAAAAAGGGGGTGTGGCCTTGGACCACCTATCGGCAACACAGCTCCCTGGGGGCCCCCGCGGGCCCCCGCATATATTTCTTAGCAATGCCCCCGGGACCTGGCCTACCCGTGGGCACTTGATTTAAAAAGAAATTGGCAGGATTCGGGACCCCAGTGCGAATTTCGATGAAATTTTAAAAAAATGCTTATTTTGGCCCTTGTGGTCCTTGTGAGACCCCTGAGCAGGCCCAGGGGGTCAGGGTGGTTCTACCCTTTCCCCTTTTCTTGGTTTATATATTTGTTTCACTGTTTTCTTGTGACTCAGTTTTACTGAGTCACAAGATGGCTGCCAACACTTCCTGGTTTGGAGTGTTGACAGCCAATTAGAATAAAGCTCGTGGTCGCGACTCCACCGCAGCCATAGATATCGAAACTTTCACTTTTTTAATTTCCCAGCAACTACTGAACGGAGTTACACCATTTTAAAGAAAGATCGCTTTCGGTACCAAGCACTACCTTTTTGCCGAATGTGGGGTAATTCCGTACAGCAGTTTCGGTCTCAAAATTTCCTATAGAAATTAACATGGGGAAAACGGATTTTGTGACCACTCTTTTTTCTTAGCCCCCTCTTGATGTATCACCCACAAACTTTGAGGCTAGGAGCTGACCTGGAGACTTTTTTTGAGAGAATTTCGCGAAGATTCGTCAAACGATGCCAAAGTTATTAGCAATATTTATATCACTGAAGAATATCTTCTTCTCCATGAAAATAATGCACTCTCAAGACACACTCCAAAGATAATTTCAGGAAGTTTATTTCGCTTTCACATGTGTGAGCAAGGCATAATAGTTGAAACACATAGTGTCAGAGCGGAATAAACTTCCTGAACTTTACTTTGGAGTGTGTCCTGAGAGTGCATCACTTTTGCTGAGCGGAAGATATTTTTCAGTGATTTTACAACTGTGTGCTCTCCCGGTGCATGAACCATATATATATATATAGAGTCAGTGTTCAACTTATGTTTCCAACTTTAGGGATCATCTATCCAAGAAAATCACTGGGTCTCTATGGGAATTCAGTCTGACGACTAAATGCATCACTGGCCAACAGGTCGAATTTGATATGACTAAAAATAAGAAAATAGAGCTGAATTGATTTACCCGTCATGATTACAAACCAAACTGTACAATGTAAATACTGTTTATATTTGATTAGTATTTCTTTTTCTTCACTTTTGTATATTGAATCTATACACTTTTTATATGGATATCTTAGTACCGTTATTTAATGATCAATCAGTTGGGTTGGTAGCATTGCACAGGGTGTCATTGATCAATTCAATGATATTCATTGTTTGTGTGAAATTGTGCATTAAGAGTATTTGTATTTTAGGAAATATAACATTCTTTTAGACAAAAATCACTATTAATTACTGCACAGGTCACTTTTGATTTAGAATACAACCACCATGCATGTTCTACATGGGAATGTGTTTTTTCGGTACAATATTATGAGGCATATCACAAGGGGCCCTTTTTCTGGTTCTCCCACGGATAAGGGAATTAAGTTGTACGTACAAGAACAGGGAATGTGTTATTAAACCCTGACAATAAGGAAAATTGTACTGCAATAGAAGAATAACAATATATATAGTATTGTGTACATATATGAACTGATTTGTAAATAATATTGATACCTGTATATATATTTGTATTTGTATATATTACTTTTTTGTGTGCTATTTTTAGCCGAAATTATATATTCTTAGATAAAACTATATATTCTTAGACATATCTTTCAGGAAATCACAATTTACTAAAGGCCCAATGATGCATTAAATATTATTTTGATGCATAGTTCTTGTGAGATAAGGCATTCATGCCGTAATATATTTTATGTACCATGTGTTTCTTATAATGATTTCACTATGAATTACATTAAGTATTCTTTCTATGTTCATTACGTGACCATGTGATTCACGAGTGGGGTGGAGCATCACTTTAAAAAATATATAAATTGTCAGCTGACCGGATGTACGGTGTGTGAACAAGAACACTTGTTGCTCGAAACGCGTCGCCCGTTGAGAGGTTGCAAATAAATCTACCTTGCCGACAGCCTGGGTCCGTGTCTTCATTTCGCCGTTTGTTCGGAGGTGGTGAAGATTGCTGGTGTATATATATATATATATATATATATATATCAACAACTCGATTCCACCAGCCGTTGCACCACTTCGTCGTGGGTGCCGCTTTGCGCACAGTGGAGTGCGCTACAAATTACTCACACTCAGTCCGTGATTCCGCCGAACCACATAATAAAGTGCACTCATTAAGCAATATCGAGTCGCAAGTATAGAGTTTAAAGGTAAGGATTTATTCCATTAATCCATTTTTTATTCGCCGCAGGAAACAAATCGACAAATGCATCACTTTTGCACTTACAGATACGTCAGAAATACTGAGGTATCTGTATCTCCTTGCGACATAATGCGTCATACATTAAATATGATGCATCAGGAATGTCACAAGGAGAGTGCACTGAGAAGTGATGCATCGCTGCTTTCACGCAGCGATGAGTCATTTCTCATAAATGAGGCACTGAGTGAGAGAGGAAAGAAACATAAGTGAGGGAGTGTGGCTGTGTTATAGGGAGTTAGTGTGATAGAAGAGGAGTGACAGACTAAGGGGTCAGAGAGAATGAGGCTAACAGAGAGAGAATGAGGTAAGAGGAGTGTAGAAGCAAGAGGACAGAGGGAGTAAGAGAAGGAATTAGTGAAGTGGAGTAAGGACAGTAAGGGAAGGGAAAACAATGAAAGAGCAAAGGATGGGAAGAGAGAGGAAGAAAAGAAGAATGGCATAGATTCTTTCTCATTTCAGACCGATATTCTTGTACCTTACCGATTAAAATTGTTCCCACACAAATTCAAAACCAAACTGCACATTTTAATTTGTTGTACATTTCAAGACTTTGAAACTCACATAACATTCACCCATCCCCCCAGTGCTCATTCACCAAGTAACCATGGTAACTCCCTCCTAAACCAGAACACAGTTCACAAGTTCATCATACTATGTTGCAAAAAAATCCATCAAGGCTGTTTGACCTCTCAATCTACTAGCCAATGAAATGCAATGTTTCTTTAAATGACTTTTTCTCAACCATTTAAATGACTTCTTACAAAAAAAAAAGCATGCAGCCTAATTTTCAGTGGAGATTTTTAAGAAAGCACCAATCATTTCTGGTTTTTCAACTGCACTGATTCCCAAGCACTTTTTTTCATAATCAAACTGCCATTTCTTTTCCACAATTCATCTGACTAGAAGCACATCTACCTTCAACATGCAAAAAGTCTGGTTTGTGGGTCATAGCTATGTCCATTGGAGTCAAAAATACGCAGCTAACAGAGGTATTTACAACCTTTATTTACCAAATGTGGACATTGTATGGATTGGACAGAGAGGATTGAGAAGTCACCAATTGATACCATTGGTAAAATCCTTTATGCATTTACCACACCCTGACCTTATAATTGTGCACTGTGGTGGAAATGACCTAGGCACTTTGACTGGGGTAGGTCTGGAAATGCTTTTAAAGGACATCTTTGGGCAATTGATGTCACTTTTTCCAAAAACTGCCTTGGTATTTTCTAATATATCCCAAAGGCAAAATGGAACTGGTCCAACCAATTTTGTCCACAGATTGAAAAAGCAAGGAAACATGTAAATAAATCTGTTTCTGCTTTCCTCAGAGACTATGGTATGGGTTCCATTTACCACAACAACTTGCGTTACAACATGCAAGGCATGTATAGGAGAGATGGTGTGCATTTTACAGATGAGGGGAATAGAGTTTTACTCTTGAATATAAGACTCTGCATTGGTACCTACTTGTAGGTAAAAAAAACACCCACATAACACAACAGCTCTTTTCAAAGCTAACTTACCTCTAAACACTCGACTTTTTTTTTTTACTCTATTGTTTTTACACTGTTTTTCCCCGTGGTGCGCTCAGGGTGCGCGTACCGGAGAGCGTACCCGGGAACGCACCCAGCGCTTACCCCGCGATTTTCTTTTTTTTTAAAAAACGTTTTTTTGTCCTTCAGGGTCCTTCTAGGCCCCCTCAGAAAACCTAGGGGGTCAGAGGGTGTCTACTCTGCCCCCTTTTAATTATATTCCCCTTTCTTTTTCACCTCTTGTGTCTCGATTCTACCGAGACACAAGATGGCGGACTCTCCGGACTGTTTAGAATGTTGACAGACACCCGACAGCCAATCAGCTATCCGCTCGCGCACTCCCGTAGCGCGCCGGGTGCGCTCCCCGGTACGCGTACCGGTGAGCGCTCGGAGCGCGCCTATAGATATATATGTGTTTTTGAAGTTAATTTTCAAAAAAAACACTGGAGCAATTTCCACCAAATATAGCAAAGGCACATCTGCGTACCAGTCCCTACAATTTTGCCAAGTTTGGCGTAATTCCATTCAGCGGTTTGGGCTGTAGACTTGTAAGACCGTCCTATGGCAAAGGTGCCTTAGAGGACAGGCTGCATAGCGCTGCTAAGGTCTGCGCGCTCGCGCTTTCGCTGCGATTTACTACTGCTGTATAGCGCTTTTATTATTGAATAGAATATTCTGAATTTTACCTTGTTATTAACTTCGCCGTTCTCTGGCCCCTCACTCACACGTAAAATTGACCAAAGCACCGCTATTTTGCGGGTCCGGTTCTGGGGTGGTGAGGGAGCGCCATATTTGTGCAGGCAGCTGAAGCCAGACGCCGCCATATTGCTGCGGGTCTTGGCGCCTGGAATTGGAGGTAAGCCGGCCTACTTAAGGCGGAACCGAACCTGGGATCACCCTGGCAAAGGTGCCTTAGAGGACAGGCTGCATAGCGCTGCTAAGGTCTGCGCGCTCGCGCTTTCGCTGTGATTTACTACTGCTGTATAGCGCTTTTATTATTGAATAGAATATTCTGAATTTTACCTTGTTATTAACTTCGCCGTTCTCTGGCCCCTCACTCACATGTAAAATTGACCAAAGCACCGCTATTTTGCGGGTCCGGTTCTGGGGTGGTGAGGGAGCGCCATATTTGTGCAGGCAGCTGAAGCCAGACGCCGCCATATTGCTGCGGGTCTTGGCGCCTGGAATTGGAGGTAAGCCGGCCTACTTAAAGCTCCACCATCTGAACGCGCAGCGGTGACGCGCAGGGTGGCGCCTTCACTGTGCCTGAGTCGTGCCAGAGTCCTGCCCGTCTGCGCCCGTCAGCGTTCCGGCAGCGGACAGGGCAGGACGGCTGGCTGGCTCTTACTTTTGGTAGGCGCACTATTCTTACCCCCTCTGAGCATGTCCCTCTCTTACTCTTCAGAGAATCTTTTAAAATTACGCCCTCCTGTAGGTCGCTGTCACTCTGTCTTTCCCGGTAGTCGTGCCTTAAGGAAAGGATGTACAGACTGCGGTTGGCGTCTTCCTAAATATGAGAAACCGTTATTAGTTAACCAACTGGCCCCAGTCGTTTGCCTACTTCTTAATACACGTTCCCTGAGCTGTCACTCGCTGGACATTTGGAACCTGCTGTACAACTCTAACATATCATGTCTTTTTTTGACAGAAACCTGGCTTAATGACTCCTCGGCCCCTGACTTAGCTAATGCAATACCTCCCAACTACTCCATCATTAGGAGGGATAGATCATCTGGGCGAGGGGGCGGCGTGGCCATCATAGTTAATAAACAGCTGCACTGCACCACCTTTCCGGTTGATAACATCCAGGAGACTGAGGCCCTTGGCTTCACACTCCATCTCTCTCCCTCTCAGGCATGTACAGGCATTCTCCTATACAGAGCCCCTGGCCCCTTAGGTCCCTTCTTGGACGAATTACAGGTAGCACTCTCAGTCCCTTGTCTCAAGCCGGAGCACTGCATACTCCTTGGTGACTTAAATATACATATGGATGAGGCCACTAATCCAGACACCATGAAACTTATGGATATAACTGCTTCATTAGGACTGCTACCGCTTATTCACGAACCTACGCATAACAAGGGTCACACCCTGGACCAAGTCTACTCCACCATTCCTATTGACTTTCAAGCACCAAAGCCGGTGTTATGGTCTGATCACTATTTAATTACTTTCTTCCTTTCTTGTGTTCCATCTTCTAGATCTAAACTTACTACCCCTCCCAAGCGAACTTCCAGACCCTTCCACCTTCTCTCTAACGAGATGCTACTGCAGGCTATGGAATGTGCACCCTGTATTCTGTCAGGCAACTTGGAAGATGACCTAGTTCACTTTGTCGAGTGGCTTACGGCAAGACTGGCGAATCTTGTTCCCGAGAAAATAGCTAAATCTGGGAACAAACGGCCCTCCGCCCCTTGGTTCACCTCTCAGCTCAGGGAAGCTCGCCAAAACTGCAAGAGAGCTGAAAGAGCTTGGAGGAGGGAGTATAATCCCTTGGAGAAACTAAAATTTAAAAATTTGACTAGATCCTACCATAAGCTGTTGTGGAATGAGAAAAAATCCTATCTTGAGCGTCGCATCGATGAATCGGGAAACACATGTAAGGAAATTTTCAGAATCGTTAAAGATTTTACGTCACCGTCCCTAGGCATCCCGGTCCAGTCCCATTCAAAACCCTGTCTGAGTGAATTGGCTCACTATTTTGTTAATAAGATAAAGTCCATCCAAGCTTCCCTTGCTGTCTATTCCAAACAAAATAAGGTAGATCTACCAGCTGCCCACTCTTCCTCAAAACTTGTTCTGACCCCCACTCTCTGGGAATTTCCCCCGCTGAGTCTTGATTCCTCTTTAGACCATCTATCCGGGTTGAAATCTGGCTCACCTCTTGATCCTTGCCCAGCTTCATGTTTCAACAAAATAGCCCCAGCCCTAAATGGTCTTATTAACTCCATCCTCAACTCCTCACTGTCTTCTGGTGTAGTCCCTCGGGCTTGGAAGTGTGCTCTCATTCTTCCACTTCTAAAAAAACCAGCCCTAGATCCTACCGTCCATGCCAACTACAGGCCAATCTCTCTCCTCCCCGCTCTGGCGAAAGTGGCAGAAAGACATGTGCACAGATCAATCTCGAATTTCATCGAGGAGAATCATCTGCTGCACAATACTCAATCTGGTTTTCGTGCTAATTACAGTACGGAGACCGCGTTACTGGAAGTCACAGTCGCTATTAGAGAGGTGTTGGATGCTGGAGGAAAGGCCATGTTGGTCATGTTGGACCTGTCGGCGGCGTTCGACACCGTTCCCCATGATACCCTCCTAATACGACTCTGGGAATGTGGTCTTCGGGGAACGGTGTGGAATTGGCTTAAATCCTTTCTAGCCGACCGCCGACAAACGATCTGGGCGCCTCCACACTCCGCCGTTATGGCACCTCTGGAGGTAGGGGTCCCTCAGGGGTCTATTCTTAGCCCCCTGCTTTTCAACATCTTTTTGGCCCCCCTAGCAGAGGTGGCGGAGTCTTTCGGCGCTCAGATCGTGTCCTACGCTGACGACACCCAACTCTTGTTTACATGTGGCAAGAATGAGGTGTTTGACGGGACTCTCATCAGAAGCTGTCTAGAGACAGTCTTTGGCTGGTTCAGAGGGCATGGATTAAAATGCAACTCCGACAAGTCGGAGCTGCTTTTCTTTGGCTGCACTACTGAACCAAATTGGAAAAGCTGGTGGCCGCAAGACTTGTTCCCACCTGCAAATGCGAGTATCAAAGCTAAAAACTTAGGAATCATCGTCGATAATGACCTAACTTTCGGACCCCAAATATCTTGCCTTTCTGGGAAATGTTTCGGCATCCTTCGGATGCTTAGAAAATTTCTCCCCCTGATTTCAATCAAGCATAGAAGGGTCATTGTTCAATCACTTATTCGGTCTAGATTAGACTACGCAAATGCCCTTTACCTAGGACTCCCTAAATACCTTGTGAGGCGACTTCAAGTAGTCCAAAATTCAGCTGCCCGTGCCATCTACGGGCTCCCCAGACGCGCTGGTGCCTCTGATCTGTTAAAAGAACTGCACTGGCTTCCCATAGCCAAGAGAGTCCTTTTCAAAAGTCTGACGATGACCTTCAAAGCCCTTCATGACATTGGCCCTAGTTACATTAGAAAACGTCTTGTTTTTTATAAACCTAATAGAGCTTTAAGGTCTGCCTCCTTGTCTAAAATGATGGTTCCGACCATCAAACGCGCAAGACTGGGTGGCCGCTCTTTTCACTACTTGGCTCCTCGTGCCTGGATCGAGCTTCCCCTTTCTCTGAGACAGATCCCCAGCCTTATGTCTTTCAGAAAGGCTTTAAAAACTTGGCTTTTCACCCGATAGGGCCCCCGCCTTTCCTTACCTCTGTTATGTAGTTGCCCCTGGAGGACCTCTTCGCCAAAGCGCCGGGACACTCCGTCCGGAGTAGCTGCCGCGCTATAGAAGAATGTGTTAACATAACATAACTATGGAAATTAACATGGGGAAAACACGTTTTGGGACCCCCCTTTTTTCTCAGCCCCCACTTCACGAATCCCCCCCGAAACTTCCAGGGAAGGAGCGGGCCAAAATTTTGGAAAATTACACACAAATTCCTCAACCGGCGCCAGAGTTATTCCCAATAGAATGTTGCGGATTTCCTCTGGTAGCCAATCCTAACTATAACTACCTACTGGCGACCGCCAGTAGGTAATATATATATATATTACCTACTGGCGGTCGCCAGTAGGTAGTTATAGTTAGGACCTATTATCCATAGGAAATCCACAACATTCTATTTGGAATAACTTTGGCGCTGTGGTGATTCATGAAGCGGGGGCCATGCAGTTTTCCATAGGAACCGGTCATCGCGGCTACAGCCCAAACTGCTATACGGAATTACACCAAATTTGGCAAAGAGATAGTCCTTGGTTCGTACCTTTTGCTTAAATGGTGTAAATCCATTCAGTAGTTCCTGAGAAAATCACAACTAAAATCCCATATATATCTATGGCCGCGTAGGATTCACGCACCCTGCCGAGCACAAGCTGTATTCTAATTGGCTGTCAACACTCCAAATCAGGAAGTGTTGGCAGCCATCTTATGCCTCGTTAGAACCGAAGCACAAGAAACCTAATAAAAAAATGCACAACACGCAAAAAGGTAGCAGGGTAGAAACACCCTTACTCCCTAGGCCTGCTCAGGGGGTCCCACAAGGACCCCAAGCCCCCCCCCCCAAATTAGTTTTTATTAGTTATTAGCCCCTGGGGGAGCAAAATCTCGGGGGCAATGAAATAATCTAGGTGGGCCCCCCAACCCTGGGAACCGCCAACCCCGGGGTTTTATTAAAAATTGTGAAGGGGGCGATGGGGTCCCCGGGGCCGATTATGGCCTTGGGAGGGAGGGCCCTCGCGGCCCCTTCCCAAAATTTCAATTAAAAAAAATAAATAGGGGGCAGGCCCTGGGGATGGGGTCCCCAGGGCCAAAATATTAGGAATAGAAGGGGGGCACACAGCCCCCCTTCTTAAACCAAAAAAAAAGAAAAAGACTGGCATCGCGCCGGAGGCCACGCCTCCTCTTGTAGCACTCTGCAAACGCGCCCCCTGCCGCGTTTGCAGAGGGGGAATGAATTCCCCTCGAATACTGGGTCCCTGGAGGCCAACTAGCCCACTAGGAACCTTCAGTATGTGCCAGGGGGCTGCGTTGCAGAGAGGTGTGCTGAGGCCATGCCCTTTTTACACCTCTGCAACGCAGCTCTGTGGTGCTTACTGGAGGTAGCTGGTGGGCTAGTTGCACCCCAGGGACCCTCAGTATTCAAGGGGAGTTAATCCCCCAACTTAAAACACGCCATGGGGCGCGTTTGCACAGTGGTGAAGGGAGGGGGCAGGCCTGAGTTAACACGTGTGCAAACAGACCCCGTGGCGCATTTTAAGTTGGGGCAACTAATTCTCTTTCAATACTGAATGTCCCTGAGGGCCAATTAGCCCAACAGGTATCTCCAGTATGCGCCAGGGAGCTGCGTTGCAGACCGGTGTTCAGAGGCCACACCCCTTTTACACCTCTCTTCAATGCAGCTCTGTGGCATTTATTTAAGGTACCTAGTGGGCTAGTTTGACCCTAGCAACCCTCAGGATTCAAGGGGACTAAATCTCCCAACTTATAATGGCCATAGGGCACGTTTACACAGTGGTGAACACGCCCTGTGGTATGTTTTAAGTTGGGGAAATAATTCTCCTTCAATCCTGATGGACCCTGGGGCCAACTAGCCCATCAGATGCTTCCAGTAAGCACCCCTGTGCTGCGTTGCAGAGAGGTGGTCTAGGCTGTGCCCCTTTTTACATCTCTCTCCAAATAAATGAATGGATGAGGGCCAACAAGCTACAACTGAACAGCAACAAGTCCGAGATCATCTTGTTTGGAAAAGCTGAGGAGATATGGTCATATGACTGGTGGCCTGCGGAATTGGGACTGTGTCCCCCTCCCAAATCATATGTCAGAAACCTCGGCATTAGTATTGACACCTCCTTGTCCATGAAGCCCCACATAGATCAGGTTCTTGAGGTATGTTACGGTATCATGCGCAGTCTCCGCAAGATTTTTAAGTGGCTGCCCATTGAGGCAAGGAATCCAAGCTCTCTGATACCTGATTCGGTTCGGGTCTAGTTTGCGCTATATAAAACTCTGGAAAAAAAACCCCACAGGTGCAGGGCTTTATCGTCAGCCGTTTGGACTAGGAAATGCCCTGTTCACCGCACTGAATGCTAATCTGCTCTCCAAGCTCCAGATCCTTCAAAACACGGCAGCTAGGCTGGTCCTAAATCTCCACAGTCATTCCTCATCTATCTCGAATCTACGGACCCTCCACTGGCTCCCAATTTGCCAGAGATGCCACTCTAAAATCCTAAGCCTGGTCCATAAGACAATGCATGACGCCGGCCCTAACTACCTAAAAACCAAGCTCCAATGGTATCTCCCAGGAAGATCACTAAGATCCGGCTCCAAATTCCTCCTTGCTCAGCCCCGTTTTCGGACTTTGCGGAACGGTGGCCGTTCTTTTTCCTATCTTGCCCCAATGCTGTGGAACAAACTACCTGTCCATATTTCATCCACAATTGACCACAAATGTTTCCGTAAAAAACTTAAAACCTTGCTTTTCCCCCCTACTAGCAATTAGACGCAGCGCACCGTCCTGTCCTCCATTCTTTAGCTGCTAGCGCCATGAGACCTTGCGGTGAACTGCGCGCTATATAAGAATGTATGACTATGACTATGACTATGACTCTGCTATGCAGCTCTGTGGCGCTTACTGAATGTACCTAGTGGGCTAGCTGGACCCCAGGGACTCTCAGGATTGAAGGGGAATTATTTCCCCAACTTAAAACGTGCCACAGGACGTGTTTGCACAGTGGTGAAGGGAGGGGGTGGTGTAAGAAAGTGGCTCTATATATATATACTGGACCGAAGTAAAATCAGACGAACTACGAATTCCGATTTACTCACCTGTTATCAGGAGAGACCTCAGTGCTGCATCTTTGAGCGCAGTACTGATCCTGAAAAGTAATTCTAACCATACTTACCATTAACTTGAATTTCTTTCCATAGGCTAACATTGACTGGTTTCACTTGGAAATTCTTTTAAGTGTGGAGTTTTGGAACTTTAAAATATTCCTCTAAAATCAGCTGAACTACGAATTCCGATGTACTCACCTGTTATCAGGAGTGACCTCAGTGCTGCATCTTTCAGCCCACTACTGATCCTGAAAAGTAATTCTACTCGTAGTTACAGTAACTTGAATTTCCTTCCATAGGATATCATTGCCTGCTTTTTGCTGAAAAAGTTTTTGTGTCAATTTTTGAAACTTACAAATATTCCTCTAAAATCAGCTGAACTACGAATTCTGATTTACTCACCTGTTATCAGGAGAGACGTCAGTGCTGCATCTTTGAGCCCAGTTCTGATCCTAAAAAGTAATTCTAACCATACTTACCAGTAATTTGAATTTCCTTCCATAGGCTAACATTGACTGGTTTCACCTGGAAATTCTTCTAAGTGTGGAGTTTTGGAACTTTAAAATATTCACCTAAAATCATCCGAAAAACGAATTCCGATTAACTCACCTGTTATCAGGAGAGAACCCAGTGCTGCATCTTTTAGACCAGCACAGACCCTGAAAAGTAATTCTAACCGTACTTACCAGTAACTTGTATTTCCTTCCATAGGAATCCATTGTCTGGTTTTCACCAGAAAAGTTTCTAAGTGTCTATTTTCACAAACTACAAGTATTCCTTAAAAGTCGCCTGAATTACTTAAACGCATTCTTTCAACTTTACAGGAGATGCACCAGTGCTGGATCCAGGATCCACCACTGAGTAAGAAAAAGTAACGGTAACACTACTTACCTGCTAAGTGAATTTTCTTCCATAGGCTAACATTGACTGGTTTCACTTGGAAATTCTTCGAAGTGTGGAGTTTTGGATTTTTTAAAAAATCCTCTAAAATCAGCCAAACTACGAATTCCGATTTATTCACCTCTTATCAGGAGAGACCTCAGTGCTGCATCTTTGAGCCTAGTACTGATCCTGAAAAGTAATTCTAACCACACTTACCAGTAACTTGAATTTCCTTCCATGGGCTAACATTGACTGGTTTCACTTGGAAATTCTTCCGTGTGGAGTTTTGGAACTTTAAAATATTCACCTAAAATCATCCGAACAATGAATTCCGATTTACTCACCTGTTGTCAGGAGAGAACCCAGTGCTGCATCAGCCCAGCACTGACCCTGAAAAGTAATTCTAACCGTACTTATCAGTAACTTGTATTTCCTTCCATAGGAATCCATTGTCTGG
This sequence comes from Lissotriton helveticus, assembly GCF_964261635.1. NCBI lineage: Eukaryota > Metazoa > Chordata > Amphibia > Caudata > Salamandridae > Lissotriton > Lissotriton helveticus. Next base: position 635,641,200 of record NC_136065.1, read on the forward strand.
TTTTCACCAGAAAAGTTTCTAAGTGTCTATTTTCACAAACTACAAATATTCCTTAAAAATCGCCTGTATGACTTAAACACATTCTTTCAACTGTTTACAGGAGATGCACCAGTGCTGGATCTAGGCTCCACCACTGAGTAAGAAAAGGTAACAATAACAATACTTACCTGCTAAGTGAATTTCCTCCCAAAGGATAACATTGGTGATTCTATGTGAAAACGTTTCTAAGTGTCAACTTTTAAAATACAATAATATTCCTTAAAATCACTACTGTAACCAAAACACTTTTCTTCAACTGTTTACAGGAGATGTCCCAGGACTGAATCTAGGATCCAGTCCTGTGGTTAGAAAAGTAATCCATAAAGTAACTAATTGCATTTAACTAGAAATTCCTATTGAGCTCAATGTTGCATTGTGTTTGAAATTGTGTTGCCTATTGCAAAAACTGTAACTATGTCCATAAAAGTCTATTGCCTTTTGCAAAGTATTCAAACTAAAGTAATTCATTCTGAGAAAGTATATTTTGTAATGTAATATATAATATAATTTAAAAAATAAAATATCTAAAAATAAATAGTTAAAAAAATGTAGTAAATCAGTATCAAGAAAATAAATATAACAAATAATACATTTAAAAATTGTCATTTAAAAACCTTTGAAATTCACTGAAAAAACCATAGGTTTCAGACATGTTATAGTTAGGAATTAGCATTTAAAAAACCTTAGAAATTCACAGAAAAAGACATGGGTTTTAGGGGTGTTATAGTTAGCTGGACATTTCACGCGTACAAAACCATTGAAATTCCTCCGTTATAGTTAGTTGTACTAAGTATAACTCGCGCACCTGTAATCCACTGCTGACGATGTCACATATTACATAATTCATGATATGGTCAGTGATATCACTGATGACATCTCAAATGACATCACTGATGACATCATCCACTTGACAATCTGATACAGCTCATCATACACTAGTATAACCTTTCAACACTCATTATAAAATAAGGAGTACCATATTTGAAACCATTGACACACCAATACAAGTTTCTAAAAACCCACTCAGTGATTCCTACATCTACACACATCTAAACACTTACCTATAGATTCACTCATACATGCTAACAAAGATCAATAGAACACTATTAAATATACTTTTATATCTACATCAACATTACACACCAGCACACATCCTATTCACTTATGCAGTCATCCTACTCACTTATGCAAACAATTGATCATACTTACATTTACTAAGCTACACACTTATACAAACACCACTTTATTTATTCATATAGATAGTAACTCATACTTAATGTGTTATAAAATCACTATTACAAGTATACAGTTTTTGATACAGTCACTCATACAATCACTGAGTCTTATGTATACCTATTTATATACAGCAACTGACAAATACACTGCCTTTTATATTTCGAATTTGTTGGACATGTATCATTGAGAAATATATTTACTCATCACCACACCCATAAAGAGATTCACTCATCCAAACAACTGTTTCCACATACAGTCTTTAACCTCATATACCTACAAAATCAACTATTTACACATCTTTGGACAGTCACACACCTCCCACCCAACCACACACACATTCACTATCCCATACAAATACTCACTTAACTAATTAATAACTAATATAGGCTTTCACATAGCTAGTAACTAACTTATGTAGTAGTTTACATGGAGCTACCTGGTTTAGCTATAGGGTAGATGGGCCGTGGATTCCCTCCTTGGTCGACACCTACCCAGTCGGTCTTTAGACAGACTTCCTTTCGTCTCTACGGTTGTCTCTTCCCTTATCCTCACTTTCCCTCCTTCCCTACGCCCCACTACTTTCTCTCTCCTTTCTCTCCTCCCCTAATTGTATTGCTGATTGTTTGATATAATGTTTACTTGTTGATCTTTTTCTGGTATATTGTTGAACCACATTGTTGCACTTCCTTTCGTCTCTCCTGTCGTCTCCTACCGCATCCTCCCTCTATTATTGTCTCTACCTCCCTCCTCTCTCAGTGTATTGAGACTGAACTATATTGTCTGATGCCCGATGGAGCTACTTGGTTTAGCTATAGGGGAGCTGGGCCGTGGATTCCCTCCTTGGTCGTCACCTACCCAGTCGGTCTTTAGGCAGACTTTTTTTCGTCTCTCCTTATTGTCTCTTCCCTAGCTCCTATCCTCTCTCCCCTGAATCTCTCCCCTTGCCTGCTACTCTGCCTACCACCCTGTCCTTTGTGCCCTTTAACTAAGCACTCCTTCTCCCCTTGTTGGGGAAAGATCCAATATTTACCTCTGGAGTCTCAGCGAACCCGCTGAGTGTGTCCGCTGCGCCAAGGGAGCCACTCACACTTGAGGTATGGTATGGCACCCCTTGCCAAAGCACTCCCTCTCCCCTTTTTGGGGAAGGATCCAGTATGTGGCCTTGGAGTCTCAGAGAGTCCTCTGAGAGAGTCCACTGTGTAAAGGGAGCCTCTCGCAATAGAGATAGGGAAGGGATACCACTTCCCCTGGGATCACAGCTTACTGGACTTTGGACGTTGCCTTGACTCATCTACTGGTTTGTGTCCCTGTCACCCTTCCCTTCCCCTCCTCTCCCCATGCTGTGTCTCTCACCCTCCCCTCCTCTTTCCCGCCTTCGTTATCTGTCTATTTCCCCTGCTCCAACCCCCCTCCCCTGAATCTTTCACCTTGCCTGCTTTTCCCCTTACGTATTTGTGCTTATTGTTAATCTCGACCTTACAATTAACTATGTTGCCGTGCTCTAAGAACTGTGTAACCTTTGTAACGATGTAACCTGTAACTATGATCTGATGCTCATGTAAAGCGTTCTGATACCTCCGGGTCTAGCCAGCGCTATGTAAAGGAAAAAGAAAAGAGGACGAGCTCTACTTCCCTGACACCTAGGCCTGTAACTGACTTCCTTTTTTTTTCGTCCTGACTCCTTATTCACTTTTACTCCTGTGTGTCTTTCTTCGTTTTGCAACTTTTACCACAACAAAACTCTAATCACAACAAATCCATCAGCAGCACTGTCTTCGTCTTATTTCCTTATTGAAGGTGCCACTGTCTGCAATCCTGAAGTTTACAAGTTCAGAACTCAGTCATGCTCCTCTATCCTCCTTCTCCAGACTCCCCCTATCCATTTCCCTCAAGGCAGATGGCTGGATTACGCAGAATGAAGAAACTGTTGCTTCGTAGACGAGTCCCCTCAACAGAAGTGGGCCTGGAATTACTGTTTATATGCTGATTGCTGACAGTTACTTCTGAAATTGACACCAGAGGCTGTCCTGTGGGCCTCGACTTTAAGAACAAGATGCGGACAAAAAGTGGAACAGGTAATGAATAATGAGATGGCATGCAGTGGACAGCACTGGCTGTCTGGCTCTGATAAAAGCAATTGCTGTTTGTTTGTTGTGCATAAAATGAATCATCATATGTCTTCTGTGATTATTTAATCTTTTACACACTAAATGTAACTCAAGTCTACTCTGTTTTTTTACCTTGTTTAATTCAAATTCTACTTCTACTGCAGGGGCCACCAAGTTGCATTTTTTAATATGCAAAATGTCCTTGGACTCACTGTGTGCGTAGAATGCGACTGCATGAACAATATTGAGTTTGCCAATATACCATGATGATCAAAGTTACATAATATCTTTTTTCTTTACAGTCACTCACTGGGAATGGATGGATCATCATCGTCGGTTTACAGAAGAACTATGGCCATTTCGTGAGTGGCAATTAGGTAAACCAGTCAACAACAACTACAGCAGAACTACATGTCTGTCTAGTCGTGGTATGGAGTGGTCGAGCCAGTGTACTGTTGTTATGCCAGAGTCCAGACAGCAGTTCATGTAAAATTGCGGTTATGTGGCTTTCTGCATACAATTAGATATGCTTTGTCTGTCGGGGTCAAAGAGGTATGCTACATCAGTTTGCTTCATTCAAGGTGCCTGCCTTGACCACCTGCATGGCCCTGGCCTGCTGTGTGCTTGCTAATTACTATCCTTGAAAAGGAGACTCAGAGTACGCACTTTAGAAATGATACTTGTATGTAATACTGTCGCCTCTGAAACTGAAAGTGTTATTTTTGCACTACACACCGTACCTTATATTTTTTTCTCTGTGGTGTTTTAATATCACTTCCTGTTTTTCCATCAACAATTGCAGGCCGGCTTTTACCCTGTGCGATGGGAAAAACGATTAACTCAGGCTTACCATTAGCGATCCGCAATTCCGCATCCGCCAGGCAGGCAGTGGACAGTGTGTCTGGTCACCAAGATTGATCGACAGAGCGTCAGATGGAAGGGAGGAGTACCGCGAATAAGAGGAATGGCTGGATGTATGCAACTTCCCAAATTTAACAGGACAACTACAACATACAGTTACAGTATCCTCTTCACTTCTCCTTATCTTTTAAATAATGTTATTGTTGTGAACTTCTATGAGTGTGACTCTGTGCATTTGTTTGCTCTATGCTTCAAATTCATCCCTCCAGCTATTTGATAAGTTTCTTTGCTATTTTTATTACTAATTTAATGTACTATTAAGTGTTTATTCTCTCTGAGGGCAGATAGGCAAGTGAAATTGCGTAATTACTGCAGCCCTGTACTGTCACAGTGTTTCTTCATAGCTAGTAAGTTGTAGTAAGTACTACTTTTCAGTAACCTAACCATCCATTTAGCAAACAACTTCATGCATGCAGTAGTGCATGCACTTCCTTTATGTCAATTAAAAGATTTATGGATATCTTTGTATCCAAAGATTTGTTTTTCTTTATTTGTTGTTTGTCCATGCTGTGTTTTTTTTCTCTCTCCACAAAACTTTCCCAAAAAACCCCATTCCCATCCAATTTTCAAACCCTAACCCTCTTCCCTCGGACTGTGTGGTTTTCATTGAGGTGTGACTAAATGACAACAATAATTCCACACACTTGCTGGGGAGGATAAGGTGCAAGCAACCTCCTCAAATCAATTTTAAGGCAGTTAGATGAATCCTAGGATATTGTAATTCTGCTTAAAAAAACACCAATGAGTAACTATTTTCAAATCAATTCTGAATTTCATACCCACCATCGATTGGATCCATCGTCAACAGCATCCTCCTACACGTGAAGAAAGGATACGCTGCTGTGTTACTGTTCTTGTTGTAGCCATAATCATCCATGCAAATATTTTTTTCCCATACTTATCTTCAGAATTGCTTAGGCTACAAATATATACTGTTTCTTCTAATACTCCTCTCAGGCCACTCAATGTCTCATTTCCTTTTTAATATGCTGCTACTGCTAGTGTGGTACCACTCCTACTACCACCACAACAATGGAATTTCTGTCCTGGATGGATTTCATGGGCAACCGTAATTGTCATTTGCCATGCAGCCAGCGCTGTGCCTAGCTCTATTCTCAAACATGAATCACAGGTAAGATAAGCATTTTGGGGAGGTAGAATAATGGGCTAGGACTCGGAGGAGAGGAGAGACTGACAGTAATAGTAGTAAAGTACTAGTAGGGCAATTGGATTCACTAACTCTGTTAGTGATACTTTTGTACATTTTGAGGAAACCAAACGTACAGTAACCCCCGCCCACCACCCCACAAAATAATATGAACGTGTACACTATGTTGAAGTATGTAAAATAAATAATTATATTTCCCCTAACAAACATAAACTATTCAAAAGACCCAACCCACCCCTCTCCCTAACCCCAACCAATGTCCATAGTAATGTCCCTCAAAAAGTCCCTCCGAATCCCCAACGTCCAATTCCCACTCCCCCAACAGTCTTTAAAAAAGGGGCAAGGGACAGTCACTTGCGGCGGTGACCTGTGGACAGGTGGTCCCGCATCTCTATACGGAAGTCCTGGAGCTGGCGCTTCAGCTTCTCAACCACGTGCTCTAGGTAGTCCACTCTCTGACGGAGACGGCGCTGGCGTGCCATCCAGGCTCTGGGGGGGCAGCTTCTGTGTTTTTTGCTGATCCGCGGCGGCGGCGGGAGGCTGTCGGACCACGGCGCCATACCACTGGAGGATGCTGGCTGGTGGACCCTGGGGCACTGGAGGAGGATGCATCTGTTGCTGCCTCCTCGTCCTGCTCCCGAGCCACCAGCCGCCGATATTCGGCACAAATGGCCTCCAGCTTCCGGGCCCTGGCCCGGACAGCCATCTCCTTGCGGTGAGTTTTTGTGGAGCATCTATATGAAGAAAGAAAGAAAAATACTGTAACCAATACTCTTTAACATTAACACAAAATAATTCAACAGAAAGTTGTCTCACAGTAACACTAGCAACTTGCAAGCACAGTATAACATTTTGGCATGTATCTTTCCGCCGTCTTTGTAGGCCTGTAACATTAGTGGGAGTTTAAGGAATTCTACTAGCAGCACTATGGACTCACTACATAGTAAGAGAGTCAGAGAGTACACCAGCCTTCTTCTTTTTTTCTCTTGATTGCGAAAAAAATTACTTGTACGTGAACTTGTGGTAGCCGGCATGATGCCAGCTCAGTCAGCTTGCACCCAAGAAAAACAGACACAAGCCATGATGACACAGACTCGCATTACTTTAAGCAGTACATGCAGGTGAGGATAGGGACGCTCTTACTTTTCTATAGGGGTGGCACTGGCCATACTCGGTTACATCAAGGGCTACTGCTCAATGTAATTTATATTTTGCACTGCCCCCCCGGGCCTTGATTTCTACAAAAGGAAAATGAAGATTATTCATTTCTGATCATATATCCAGCCGATCACATGATCTTTACTTATATGATGGATGACTTTAGGTGCTTTGTTTTGATAGATTGAGTGAACAACAGCGATAGGCCACCCATGATTGACACAGCTGAAAGAAAATTATTAAAATAGGGAGTGAGTGTGGTACCCATAATTGCCGGAGGAAGGGACTTGACTTGATATAATGTGAACTATACAATACATACACAATATATGCTGTGCTTGCAAAGTAAACTATTGTACTGTTAGTCAAGGGAGTATTTCTGAACAATCACAACTTCTAGTATTTGGATTTCCTCTGCTTTGCTACTCTGGCACGGACATGCTGTTCAAAGTAACACTCTTCATCCACTGAGCGTCTGCTCTACATACACCTCTGCTATCTATGAGGAAGAAGATACCATCCAGGCTTCCAAAGTAAACGTCTATCATTCTTCTTAATGTCTCAACTGGACCAACTTTACTTTTTCTCAACAACCAACTAACACCCTTTTTATTTTATTTGGTAAACCACCGTCTTGACTTGCATTTGAGTTTAACCCAAATGATATATTGCAATGCGTACCACACATGCATTTTCTGATTCACCCACACAGGCAGTCATCTTTTCTTTCTCCTCCAACCATCCTTGCTTCAAGCAGCCATGCATCTGATTCCTTCCTATCAGCCACCTCTGCATGCATTCAAAAACACGTATCATTCTTTACAGTCATAAATGTTACAACTCGCTCGTCCTTCCTTGCACCCTTCTTTCCCTTTTAGTTCATCACATCCCTCAAGTTCATCTGATCTGACTTGGCGTCACGATAAAAGTTTCACAGCTGAGTTGAAGTCAAATAGAGGGGGCCATTGCTTACTCGAGAACTACCGCCGCAAATGCTATTGATAAGGCAAGGGTGACTGTCTTCTCCGTGATTGGCAAAAATGTAGTTCTAAATTAGTAACTGTTCTTAACAGTACAGTGTACTTGTACTAGTGTACTGTCTACTCTACAGTACATCATACACCCCTTTGCGAGCCTACTCTAAAATGTCAATAAGTAAGGAGTATAATAAGTTATCACCGTCCGCCGCTGCTGAGCCACCCCCCACAGCAGCTCCTCCTGGTGGCACTTGAGGCGCCACCGCATCAGCCCCTGGAGTGGACGCCTCCACGCTGCTGGCCCCGGCACTAGTGGTGGTAGGTGCCGCATCCGATGTTGTGACGCCTAGAAAAAACATGTCATATTTTTAGATGCCATACACCACCCCCTATTTCGTCTCGTAATGGAAGAAAATGTTAATACATAAACAAATTTTTAATTATTGGGACTGAAAAAAAGTGACGATTTTGGGGAGGGTGTTAACTTTTTATATGCTTAGCCATAACATGCAACACTTTTTGGCACAACTGATGAATGCTTGCTTTTTAACGTGCACCATTTTTCTAATTACAGACAGAAGATTCCATTGCCCTTCTGCCAACAAGAGCTTTTCAATTTTTACCACCTACTCCTCATCACCACCAGTACTTGAAGTTCAAACAAGGTGAGGGCTCCTGCACAGTTATTATAATAATTAGATGTGTTAAGTTGAAGTATATTCTAGGGAAGGGTGTTTAAACTTTAACATCATCCATCACCACTGCTCGCTGGGAATACTGCGCTATTAAAAATAAAGAAATTGGTTTTTATTTGTTATTTGAAAATAAAACTTTAAAACTAAAAAACACTGTGTGGTTTTTGTTCACGAGTGAATGAGCGGAAGGGTTTTCAGTTGCACTACTGCACTTTGCAAGCATGCTTCGTGACTCTGATAGTTCAGGACTCGGTAGTCTTCTTCTGTTCTTCTGGATCGTATAATCATTGGTCAGACACACTAGATAGTCAGTCAGGGGATTGGGGGTTCAACTTCTGTTCTGACTGAGGTATGTGGAAAGTCGAACTACACCTATCATCAACAATGTCCTATTCCTCTTGTCCATACTTGAAACACTAGCGGTATGGTATGTGCTCCTATCAAATCAAAAAGCCAACTACTAGCTTATTCTTGATGGACATTGACATTTTGTTGTTGGGAATTGTCAAAGCACTAACATTAAGAAGACTGGAATAGACAGCAAGGGCAACCCAGAGGACTGCACTCAGTGCCTAGAGCTATTGCTGGATCAGAGTTTTGTTTAACACTGTTTGCCGACTGGGCAAGCTTAGCTACCGACACAGACCGACTCATAATAATAGTAAATAGTAGTAGCACAGAGAGTGATAGTAGAGGCAGAATAAGAATGTAGAAATAGTCTACAAGAAGATCAAAGACTATTTTGTAAAAAATAGAATTAGGAAACAGTTTGGAATGAATAGGTGCTGTAAAAGTTAGGGAAGTATAATTATTAATATTAACAACAGAACAAGTTAATGGGGTCAGCAGAAGAGACCTCTGAGGACCGATCCTGTCCACCTTGTTCCGCCGGCGTCTCTATCGTCGTCTTGCCCCTGGGAGGTGCTGCTGATGATCATGAAATCAACACAAACATGGATGATTGTTTTTTTGAAATATTTGATTCCTTTGACCACAATCTAAAATTATCTCGGGGGAAACAAATTACCAACAATTGCACTACATGTATTGACCTATCTGATCTGGTCCACTAGGAGGATAGTACAGTATTGCTGGATTCACAGACCATCTACTTGGAAAGTTATGTAAATCACTAACTAAACCAACAACAAAAAGGTTCTACTACGACTGCCAGCACTCAGCAGCACGCGACGTGACAGACACAGTCCGTCATCATGATTGCAGACCACTAAAAATGTCCTGCTACTAAATAACAAGTCATAATATACTCAACCTATCAATCCACCACTATCTCTTCTTAGTGGCAGCAGGAGTACAAAGGAAGGACTAGACTTGAGTCTCTTGTCTCTCTAGCATTACGCAGTTCGGTAAAGTACTCATTCATACATAATCACTCAGGCTAAATGAGCACAAAATTGAAAACAAGTAAGCATAGTAGCACCGCCAGTGAGCAGGCAAGCACCTGCAATCACAGAAGCTTTTGAAACATAATTTACCTGCAATGTAATCAGCACCATTCTTGCTCTTTGGAAAAAACAAATTGCAATATCATAACACAGAGCAGGATAAAACAAAGTAGTGATTAAATACTAGTTACTACTACTCACCAAGGCCCGGGATCTCGACTCCAAGCAGGTCGAGCAGGTCTTGCTCCCGGTCCAGGAGGTCAGACCACCGGTGCGTCGCCTGGTTGTAGGTTCACCGGACCCCAGACTCCCAATACATGGCCCGGCACACCTTCCCCCATAGCTGGCGACGCTCCCAGAGCCCGTACCCGGCACCGGGCCTGCCGCCCGCTGTGACGGTCTTGGGGAGGTGGTGCTGGACGTAGAAAATCAGTGCGGCCACCTCCTCCGCGCTGAAGATCTCCCGGGCTAATACTGCCTCCCCCTTAAGCGCCCGCAACGGAGCCGGGTACGGGGTGCGGGACCCTTCCCCTGATGTTCTTCCCGGCTCCCTTTGCCATGGTCCTGGACAGGAAAGTAAAATAAAATAGGAAAGAAAGAATAGGCAAATAAAAGAAAAGAGTTAAAAAAAGTAGTTTTAAGTAACCAAAAGTAGAAAAAAAACACAAAATATAAATGCAGAAAAATAAAAAGATAGATAATGAGTAAAAAAATGTTTTTAAAAAGTTCCAAGAAACAAAGGATTGCAGAGATTAAAAGTGGATGGAAAAAGCATGCCCAGAACCATAGCAGTGAATGGAAAACAAGATGGCTGCGCCCATTGTGACCGCGTGGGTAAGTTTGCACGATATTTCCCCCGCGAGCACGCAAAAACGCACGCGACCACCCAATCGGGCCCCGCACACAACGCGAGCATGCAACTAGCGCCTGGAAACGGAAATACGCAACGCGAACAAGATGGCGGCGCCCATGTACACCCGCATGGGTAACTTCGCAGTCGGCGTGCTGAAAAAAAACCCGCGAACAAGCAAAGTGCCCATCGAACACGCAAAAAATAAAAATCCGCAAATTCGCACAAATTTGCAGATTTTAGCGGACCGCAAATTCGCAAATTTCGCCCATACTTACTTTTGGCACCTAAGACCAGTCTGTGCCGTCAACTGAAAGGTAATTTGACAGCCTCACTGTTTCGTTTCCCTCTTTTGAATTTGTTGGCCCCGGTGGTGTGGTGCATTGGGCTCCGTGTAAGCATGTTTTTTGCTTTTTCGCAGATGCGTCTTCAAATTTTTTAATACTCTGGAGATATGTGGTCCCGCCCCTTTTTACACCTCTCTGCAACGCAATTCTGTGGCGCTTACTGCACGTACCTGGTGGGCTAGTTGGCCCCCATGGACCCTCAGGATTCAAGGGGACTTAATTCCCCAACTTAAAACACACCAGAGGGCGTGTTTGCATACTTGTCACATCAGGCCACGCCCCCTCCCTGCACCACTGTGCATAAGGCACCCCCTGGTGCGTTCTAGATTGAGGGAATAAGTACCCTTGAGTCCTCTGGGTCCTTGGGGGCCAGCAAGCCCACCAGCTATCTCCAGTAGGCGCCACAGAGCTGCATTGCAGAGTGGTGTAAAAAGGGGGTGTGGCCTTGGACCCCCTATCGGCAACACAGCTCCCTGGGGCCCCCCCAGGGCCCCCGCATATATTTCTTAGCAATGCCCCCGGGACCTGGCCTACCCGTGGGCGCTTCATTTAAAAAGAAATTGGCGGGATTCGTGACCCCTTTGCGAATTTCGATGAAATTTTAAAAAAAATGCTTATTTTGGCCCTTGTGGTCCTTGTGAGACCCCTGAGCAGGCCTAGGGGGTCAGGGTGGCTCTACCCTTTCCCCTTTTCTTGGTTTATATATTTGTTTCACTGTTTTCTTGTGACTCAGTTTTACTGAGTCACAAGATGGCTGCCAACACTTCCTGGTTTGGAGTGTTGACAGCCAATTAGAATAAAGCTCGTGGTCGCGACTCCACCGCAGCCATAGATATCGAAACTTTCACTTTTTTAATTTCCCAGCAACTACTGAACGGAGTTACACCATTTAAAAGAAAGATCGCTTTCGGTACCAAGCACTACCTTTTTGCCGAATGTGGGGTAATTCCGTTCAGCAGTTTCGGTAGCTGTAGCCTGTCTCAAAATTTCCTATAGAAATTAACATGGGGAAAACGGATTTTGTGACCACTCTTTTTTCTTAGCCCCCTCTTGATGAATCACCCACAAACTTTGAGGCTAGGAGCTGACCTGGAGACTTTTTTTGAGAGAATTTCGCGAAGATTCGTCAAACGATGCCAAAGTTATTAGCAATATATATATCACTGAAGAATATCTTCTTCTCCATGAAAATAATGCACTCTCAAGACACACTCCAAAGATAATTTCAGGAAGTTTATTTTGCTTTCACATGTGTGAGCAAGGCGTAATAGTTGAAACACATAGTGTCAGAGCGGAATAAACTTCCTGAACTTTACTTTGGAGTGTGTCCTGAGAGTGCATCACTTTCGCTGAGCGGAAGATATTTTTCAGTGATTTTACAACTGGGTGCTCTCCCGGTGCATGAACCATATATATATATATAGAGTCAGTGTTCAACTTATGTTTCCAACTTTAGGGATCATCTATCCAAGAAAATCACTGGGTCTCTATAGGAATTCAGTCTGACGACTAAATACATCACTGGCCAACAGGTCGAATTTGATATGACTAAAAATAAGAAAATAGAGCTGAATTGATTTACCCGTCATGATTACAAATCAAACTGTACAATGTAAATACTGTTTATATTTGATTAGTATTTCTTTTTCTTCACTTTTGTATATTGAATCTATACACTTTTTATATGGATATCTTAGTACCGTTATTTAATGATCAATCAGTTGGGTTGGTAGCATTGCACAGGGTGTCATTGACCAATTCAATGATATTCATTGTTTGTGTGAAATTGTGCATTAAGAGTATTTGTATTTTAGGAAATATAACATTCTTTTAGACAAAAATCACTATTAATTACTGCACAGGTCACTTTTGATTTAGAATACAACCACCATACATGTTCTACATGGGAATGTGTTTTTTCGGTACAATATTATGAGGCATATCACAAGGGGCCCTTTTTCTGGTTCTCCCACGGATAAGGGAATTAAGTTGTACGTACAAGAACAGGGAATGTGTTATTAAACCCTGACAATAAGGAAAATTGTACTGCAATAGAAGAATAACAATATATATAGTATTGTGTACATAAATGAACTGATTTGTAAATAATATTGATACCTGTATATATATTTGTATTTGTATATATTACTTTTTTGTGTGCTATTTTTAGCCGAAATTATATATTCTTAGATAAAACTATATATTCTTAGACATATCTTTCAGGAAATCACAATTTACTAAAGGCCCAATGATGCATTAAATATTATTTTGATGCATAGTTCTTGTGAGATAAGGCATTCATGCCGTAATATATTTTATGTACCATGTGTTTCTTATAATGATTTCACTATGAATTAAATTAAGTATTCTTTCTATGTTCATTACGTGACCATGTGATTCACGAGTGGGGTGGAGCATCACTTTAAAAAATATATAAATTGTCAGCTGACCGGATGTACGGTGTGTGAACAAGAACACTTGTTGCTCGAAACGCGTCGCCCGTTGAGAGGTTGCAAATAAATCTACCTTGCCGACAGCCTGGGTCCGTGTCTTCATTTCGCCGTTTGTTCGGAGGTGGTGAAGATTGCTGGTGTATATATATATATATATATATATATTCACTGAAAAAACCATAGGTTATAGACCATATATAGTTAGGAATTAGCATTTACAAAACCTTAAAAATTCACTGAAAAAACCATAGGTTATAGACCATATATAGTTAGGGATTAGCATTTAAAAAACCTTATTTTACTCACACAAAACCATTGAAATTCCATATATAGTTAGTTGTACTAACTATATATCACGCACCCGCAATCCACTGCTGATGATGTCACATATTACATCATTCATGACATGGTCAGTGACATCACTGATGACATCACTGATGACATCTCAAATGACATCACTGATGACATCACTGATGACATCATCCAGTGACTGTGTGTTTCTGTAAAGTTTAAATATGTTTTACATATTGAAGAATGAGTAGATGTAGAAGTGTCTGGATGAAGGATTTAGTAGGTGCGTGACTGACTGTATGAGTGAGTGATTAAATGTGTCTCACTGAGTGCATGGGTTAGTGACTAAACTGTCTTAATTTGTGCATCATTATGTCTGTTGTTCTGTAAACTGCTGCATGTGTTGATCAGTAGCTATATGAGTAACTATATAGGTTATTGATTGGTTGCCCAAGCATTTGTATGGGAGACTGAGTGTGTGTGTGAGTGGCTGGGAAGTGTATGACTCTGTGCATAGATGTATGGGTTCAAAAGTGCATGTTGGAAACAGCTGTATGGGCGGTTGACTGTGTGCATGACTGTATTGGTGAGTGAATAGATATCTCAGTGCTACATGTCAAATTAAGTACATATGTAAAATACAGTACATGTGAGAGTTGACATATATAAATAACTGTGCATAAGAGCCAGTGAATGTGTGAGTGGCTGTATGGATCATTGTGAACTTGTATCCAGGATTGTATAAGTGAGTAAATATGTTTTAGTATTTGTTTGAATAAGTAAGTAAGGTGTGTTTAACTGTATAGTTAAGGAAATGGAGGTGTGATTGATTGTTTGCATGACTGTCTAGGTGTGTGTGTAACTTCATGGATGAGTGACAATCTGTGAGTCTGTGTTTACACTGAGTGTATCTAAGGTTATATTAGAGTCTGAAGAGGTTCATCGTATTATCACAACAGTGATGTCATCAGTAATGTCATTTGAGATGTCATCAGTGATGTCATCAGTGATGTCATTTGAGATGTCATCAGTGATGTCATCAGTGATGTCATTTGAGATGTCATCAGTGATGTCATCAGTGATGTCACTGACCATGTCATGAATGATGTAATATGTGACATCATCAGCAGTGGATTGCGGGTGCGTGATATATAGTTAGTACAACTAACTATATATGGAATTTCAATGGTTTTGTGTGAGTAAAATAAGGTTTTTTAAATGCTAATCCCTAACTATATATGGTCTATAACCTATGGTTTTTTCAGTGAATTTTTAAGGTTTTGTAAATGCTAATTCCTAACTATATATGGTCTATAACCTATGGTTTTTTCAGTGAATTTCATTGGTTTTTTAATAGCTAATATCAAAACCTTTACAATGTATTATTCTTTAAAAAGAAAAATATTTTTTACATGTTTTTTATACAATTTTTTTTGTATTTTTTTTTGTTTCGCTCCCAGTACGCGTACCGGTTAGCTTCCCGTTAGCTCAATCCGGAGGCGCGACCCGGTACGCGAACTGGTAAACGTTCCTTTTGCGCACCTCTCGCGTTACAAAACAACATCGCGACGCTTCGCGTCAGCATGACGTTTCGCGTTCTCGCGTAATACGTCATATTACGTGCTACGTTCGCGTACCCGGAAGCGCAGCGGTACGCGAACCGGAAGCGATCCGCGGCGCGGCGCCGACCGCGTAATGTAAACATAGCAGGTCATGTGACTCGGTAATAACACTTTTCATTGGTTCATTTCACTTTTGGTTTCCTAATGATGTAATACAAGGTCATGTGATCTAAAATGGACACTTTTCATTGGTTTAGAACTTTTGTTTTTCCCAAATGATGAAAAACCCTCCTTCTTTCATCACTCTGACTTTCATCTTGGTGAGAGAAAGACCCTTTATTGAGACTTTGTGATGGCTTCATTAGTAGCTTCAGCTGGTGCTAGCCCACCACCTCCACCAAATCCAAGAAAGAGAGGACCACCTGCAGAAGTAATTCTGCAAGAAGAGGAAGAACAGGAAGAGGAGGAAGAGGAGGAAGAGCATGAGTTTTTGCCAGAGGAGCCCAGGAGGTACAATCGACAGGAGAATTATATCTGGCAATTCTACAGAATTCCTGAGGGGCAAAAGAAAGTGAATGCTCGTTACGTGTTTTGCCGCATATGCGGTGATAGATTGTCAAGGGGCACTGATAAAAAATATAGTTATGGCAATCATACTATGCATCGGCATATGAGTAGGTGGCACCCAAATAATTATAGTGCTGCCCAGCTACGTGACCAACAACAAAATCCCCTACAAATGGCAAGAAGATCGGTGGTTCCAGAGGTGTCGGGACCAGAGGCGAGGGAGGTGATTGCAAACATCCAAATGTTGTTTGGGCACGTAAAACAAGTGTGCGTGGAATGTGGCGCTTTCATCTGCTACAGAGAAAGTAGCATCACTTTGATTTTGCGAGCAATTCAAAATCATATTAATGTTTGCACAAGACGCACCAAAAAATAAATTCTTTTTTTTTTTTTGCTCCTGTTGAGCCCTTTATAATGGATCGTTTTTGTTTCCCCCCCCCCCCCAAAAAAACCAAAAAATTTTTAAAAACGTTCAGAAAATACAAAAAAAGTAAAAAAATGTTCAAAAAATACTAAAAAAAATATAAAACAACAAAAACATTAAAAAAAAAGTTCTTTTCAGAACTAACTCCCCATTATAAAAAAATTGGTAGAATATTTGGAACTCTGCCAACCTCTATTTCTCTTAGTTCGCTCCCGGAGCGCTACCCGGTACGCGTACCGGAAGCTAACCAAAAAAATATTTTTTAAAAAAGAACAGTAACTATAAGGGAAGGAAATACACAGTTATGTTAAAAGAAAGACAGCTCTAGGGAGTAAACTAAGGATACTGTTACCTACAATCCACTGTTGATGATGTCACATATTACATCATTCATGACATGGTCAGTAACATCAACAGCAGTGGATTGTAGGTAACAGTATCGTTAGTTTACTCCCTATAGCTGTCTTTCTTTTAACATAACTGTCTATTTCCTTCCCTTATAGTTACTGTTCTTTTTTAAAAAACATTTTTTTGATCAGTCATAAACAGTGACATTAATAGAAACAGAGAGAGTGAACAAGAGTGAAGAAATATGGTCCTCCTCAGCCACCCTCAGAAAACCAAGGGGGTCAAGATACATCTACCGTGCCCCCTTCTACCCATTCTGAACCTTATTTGCCCTCCATCTTGTATCTTGATTCGAACGAAACACAAAATGGTGGACTGCCATAACGCTGCTGGTTTGCGAACCGGGCAACTTCCCAGGAAGCGGTCCAAAAAAAAAAAAAGTTGGGAAAGTAATTCACAGACACTAAGAGTAATAGAGATGGAGTGAGTGAACAAGACTGAGGAACTATGAGAACAGAGGGACTGAGAAAAAGAGTGGAAGGAGTTGAGTAAATAGGTAATAGAGAAAGGAATGAGGAAAGTAGCAAAGGCAGGAAACTGAGGATTAAAGAAGTGAAGCAGTGGATCTAATAGTAGGTGAATGTGATAGAAATGTAACGAAAAGAGTACAACTATTTACCTTGTAATTGCCGTTAAATTAATCACATTTTATTTCTATACTTTCAATCTGTGAAAGAGAGAACCAACATTTGAAAAAAATTAAAATATGTATTTAAAAATTACAAAAGACAAGGGAAAATATTGAAAGACAAATAGTTTTTCAACAACTTTGACACTGACAGAAGCTTCTGCTTCTCCAGGTCCTCTACACAATCCTAAAGATATACATTTTAAACTAACAGTATCTTGATGCAGATGAAGTGAGGCCTATCTTAAAACATGGTGCATCTTTTGCATTTTTCTTGTTTCAGAAAAGTGTCGCTTCAGTATGCCAATAACATGTCTCCTATCCAGAGATTTGTTTGAGGTGAGGCCTACTCAGAGTTCAAGATGAGATTTACACTTGTTGAAGTGTACAGAGGAGATAATATCTGTGAAAGTCTACTAATGAAGTGAGTCATGTCCACTGCACTCTTCAACAAAGTAGAAACCTCCTATGTTTCCCTGGACAGACCTAAACTTGATCTGCACAATGTGATTCGTAATGATAGGAAACTCAGGTGATGTAATTGAAATATGTGCAATTTATTTTGCTCATTTCACAATCACATCACTTGTGTTTCCTTTGCTTAGGTATCTCATTGTGCAGATGTAGTCCAGCATATGAAAGAATACGTAGAAGTGCAGCACTGCATACAATAAATTTAACACTTACAGAAAACTCACCTTCTCCATGCCTCCTACACAGTTCTACATATACATCATAAATGCAAACAGTACAGAATTAATTATACATGTTAAATGGTTTATTTTTGCTGTTCTCAGAATGTATCAAAATTCACTAAAAACAGTGACTTGAAGGTATTCATCATGTAACAGCGGGGAAAAAAAAACACAATCAAAATGATTGTGTTTAAAAAACCCATACAACATCAGAAAATAAAATTCAGAACTCCTTAAAGTTAACTTACTTTCCATGACGTCCAAGGATGTCCTATGAACAGCTTACACTCTTTTGTGCTGTTATTACTTTCAGCCCGACACTTTCTGAAAGAAAACCTCCATCGTTTTTAAAAACACGTTACATGCAATAAATGACTTCTTGCTCTCTACCACTATTTTCCACAAGGCCAAATCTAGTCAGAGATATTTATAACTCTTGGATTTCTTGTAAGCCAATCCCATCATTTGGCATTTCCGCAACTTTCAGAATTAAAATGTTGAAGATCATTTTCACAATCCTGGAATAGTAATATCTTCCCCTTCTTGCTCAGTCATGTTCTACATTTCCTATGACACTGATACTGCTTAATATGAAGCAGACTTACACTACCTCTATGAGTACTACAATTATTTAATTCTCTACATCACTTTTAATCACAAAGCAATGTAAAACAGTAGACAGCATTGCAGACTTACATTCCCTCTACTCCATGTTTTGATTGGCTGCTTCAATTAGCTTATGAAAAGAAACAGTTTTTCTGAACTCATTTAAAGTGCACATACATCTCCATGATGTCCAATCCTATGATTAGAAGTTATGTCTCTGAACTACACTTATCCTCAAGGCCAAATTGTGTAGGAGCCATTAGAACTTCTTGAAATTCCACAGATCATATCCCGAGATTATTTTCCTAAAATTTTGGTTTTAAAAACACCAGGTAAGAGTTTTTAAGGTCATACGGCAATTTTTTTTTGAAAATTAAAACAGAATCATTGCAGAATGACCAGCCATTTCTAGACTTTAAATAAGCTGTGTAATGTCCTGATGATATTGAAGGGCCGTCATGATATATAATTGCTGTAGTTACAAAAGTCCTTCCTGATATTGACAACTGCGAAGCTACAAATTTTTTTATTAAAGTTGTCAATTTTGTTCCATCAGGCCTACATCGTTGGAACATTAAAATGACGTACTGGCCATATGTTCGTATAAATAATGTGGACATCATTTCAGATTTACATTGGCTACACTCCATGTTGTGATTAGCAGCTTTTACTAGCTTATTAAAGGAGACTGATTTACTGTCTGGCAAAGTTAAATATATAAATCTTTCTGAGTCTACACTAGTAGTACTTGATACCATACAGTTCTCGCAGTCATGCTGCCATTGATAAGAAAGCCCAAACAGCTGATCTACATCTACACCTTCAGCATGTAATACATCAAGCATATACATTAAAAACTCCTGACAATCTTGCTGAATATTTTGAGAGAATTGTGTTTGCCCTGAACATCTGTCTAACAGATTTCGAATTTCAGACACACTTTCTATTTTTGTTCTATCTGTGCTATATTTCTCTAACACAGAATTCAACAAACTGCAAAATCTTTGATCAGAATTGACCACAATCTCTTCTTTTACATTTTTTAGAGAAAACAAAACATTAATTACTACATTAGCATAGCAGTTGACACCAGAACTGTTTTCAAACTGAAAACCAACAACATCTTCAACAGAATCCTCTTTGTTTCTGCTTGTAATTTTAGGTTCATTCACTTTTTGTCTTTTTGCTACAACCTCCCCAGTATTGTTCTCATTTCTTCGTTTCCGGCCTACCAGACGTTTCTCAAACAAAGGAAACTGAGGCAAATGTGGCGCATACTCTCTTCTTAACCTATTGTATTCCTTAACACAATCTAGATCTGCACAAATGTTTCTGACATCACACTCAATCAAGTACAATCCCGATAAAGTTCTAACTCGTGACAATGCCACATATGCCATACCCTCCTTGAACACAGAACTGCCAATATTCACCAATGCAGTGTCTACACTTAAACCTTGCGATTTATGAATTGTCACCGCATATGCCAAGCAAACAGGGAACTGCTTACGGCGAACATATAAGTCTTTTACAAGCAAAAATCTAGCAGAACAACGAGCAATTAGCTGTACTTCCTCAATGCCATCAAATTTAATTTTTAAAAATTCTATTCCATCTCTATTTCTGTATTTCACAAAATCAACAACATTACCCATTGATCCATTTACCAGACCTCTTTCAACATGTAAATTCCTTCTTAAAATTATACGGCAGTTCAAGCACACATTCAGAGTCTTTTCAAAACCTGCAGTTTTAGATATACTCTTCTCTAATGAATCCAATTTTGTTTTCAGATTCTCAGACAAAATAATTGTTGATCCCATATGCTCTACTCTATCAATAGCTTCCACTTTCACAATCTCTTGCTTTTCTAAATGCAACATTTTGTTGTTAAATTTGGCACATTCTGCAAGAGTTGGCATCAAACATATTCCAGATTTCTTATCAGTAATTTTCTGAAAAATATTCTCAGGCACAACATCTTGTTCTGGATATAAATTTGACAGTAATCGTGCATGTAAAGCTTCTTTCCCATGCTCGGTCACTTTTCCAATTCTAACATCTTGTAGAATAGTCTTGTAAACTTCATCCTTTGCCTGACGCATATTTTCATGCAGTTCAGCATAATTGAAGTTTAACCATATATTGACGTTGCCAATGCTGCCTAGGCACTTCCTGGTATCTTCATGCGTGAGCATTTTGAACACAGGTTGCCCTTTCACTGGTGTCAGCTGCAGAAGATCTCCGAAAACAATGATGTGTTTGCCACCAAATAACACATCATACTCTGTTTTGAGAACTTCTTGCATCCTCAAATGCACAAAGGCAAGCATGACATTGGAAACCATGCTTACTTCGTCAATGATAAGAAGTTTCATTTTCCTCAAGATTCTTGAAACTTCAAAACAAGCATCTCCAGATAGCTTGTGATATTCTAATTTGTTGTCATGCTCCACTGGCAGCATCAGTAAACGATGTAAAGTAATCCCTTTAATATTATGTGCTGCCAGTCCAGTTGGAGCAGTGACAACACAAGACAGCGATGACTCTGTCCTTTCCTGCAAATAGCATGAAATTGCTTTAATGAGGAAACTTTTTCCAGTTCCCGCTTCTCCACTCACGTACAGTCGGACAGGCTTCAACGACGTACATGAGCACTCTTTCTTATCATGACTTAATCCATGATCAATTTGCATGGTAACTTCGTCATATATTTTCCTCTGCTCAACGTTGAGTTGCCTTTCCAACTCTTCTAAGTTAACCGCATCCTCTTGAGCATGTGCCATGGCTCTTTCCACCTCATTCATAGCAGTGGCAGCTTCATTTTCAATAAGAGGTCCTCCTAGTGGATCCTGACTCAATGAAGCAGAACTCTGACTGTCCTGAGAACTGTCTCTGGCAATCTCGGCTGCAATCGTTGCTTCCTGCTCAATTTCCGCATTCAACATTTCTACATATTTGGGAAAAGCAGGACATTCTATGGTCTCCTTGGCGGCATTGAAAGAGTCTTCATAACAGAGGAAATCTCCAAGCAGTTCCTCTTCTGCACGCCAAGGCTTGAAAAGTTGCAAAAGTGCTAAATAGAAAAACTCCTTTTTTTCAGGAGATTCGCCACTCAATTTTCGATGGTTTATCAAGTGGCATTTTCTTTGCTTGACCAGACATCCCTCACTTCCTATTACAGCATACACTCCTTTCTCAGTATCTTCTTTGATGTTCCTCTTGAACATGTAATTTTGCAGAACCTCATACAGACAAACATTCTCTAGGTGACTGCTTCGATTTGGATAATATGTATCCAACATGTTTGTCTTCAAAATGTCGGTACTGTTTGGCTCCTTTTCCGCCAAATACTCAATTTCCCGCACAGGTTTGAGAACTCGATTACGCGTTGCAGCAAGACCAAGACTCGCCCAAACGATACTCCTGGACTTGGCATAGAGACTTGCTGAAGACAACCGGTCAGAACATTCGTACGCTCCGATTTCTCGATGCGACAACATCTTCAGACTGAAACTGTACAACTTCTTGCTGAGGCTCTTTTCATGGGAAATGTCCTCCCACATATCCTTCAATTCTGTCTTCTCTTTTTTGGTGATGTAAGACGTCACATACCGAGCCACAGCCATACAGTTATCAGCCACAAACTGTATATCCATGTTAGCATTCCACATGGACAAAATCACCGGGTTGTAGTCGTTGATGTACTTGGACTCTTCGTTCCTCTTCAAATTGTAAGTGTTTTTAGGTGATTTCTTCATCACATTGTGTCGCAGCGAAGACATCAAACTGTTTACTCTTCCTTTAGAAATCACCGGTCGTGGAAAGCCGAAACGACATTTGGTGTAGAACTTGTCTTTCTTTCGGAATTTACGACGGCAGTACTTTCCACATCGATGGCTTTGGAAACGCAGAACTTTTTCTCTTAGGCTTTTCTTCTCCTTTGCGTTTGGAACAGCACACGTAGAATACTGTTGGATGAAACTCATCACTGAGTCTTCAGGATCCGTTCCAAATTTAGGTGCATCCTTGATCCACAGCAACATATGTATATGAGGAGCACCTCTTGCTTGGTACTCCTTTCTCCAGAAGAAATCCAACACCTCTCCAAGAGGTGGATTCTTCTTATTCATGATGAAAGACATCATAGCTTCAAATCTATGATTGAAGTACCTACATACATTGACTGGATCCAAAGAGCACAGTTCTCCGGGTGTCTTGAATTCGATGTTTTCTACGTTAGCATTTGCCTCTCGTAGAAATTCAAGTAAGTCTTCCCAGCCATACTCGGCACAGCTCAGAGTGAGGAACCATGTGGGAGTACCTAAGTTCCTCAGCATACATTTTAAATCACCATGACGACGGTACCAGTACTCATTAGTACCACGCTGACACGCCATGAGATTAATCAGGTGAGAATCCAAAATACTATCTTGGACATTCACTTTATCCATAAAATCACTTGCCGAGATGTTTTGCATGTGTATACCACTTTTCAAGATGTGGTTCACTGCATATGACAGTCCAGACAGATCGCTTTCAAACAGGAGATGAAACAAATAAGGAATGCATTGTCGAAACCTAGCATCTCCTGCATACAATCGCAAAGTCCGGTATTCAGAAGCAGGAATTTGATGAGGTCGCTCATCATATCTTCCTCCCTGACCTGTTGGAAAAAGCTGTGGGAAACACCGAGCTTCCAAACTTTCCTCCCAAACACTAATGGGACTCCCTTTGGCTTGTTTCATTTGAAACAACTCAATAGCATTCCCCATGACTTCCTTTGAATGCAAAGGATGAACACTATAATGTTCATATATTTCCTCACTAGTAGAGGGTTCTACTTTCTCAATTTGACCAGCACACAAATCGCTATCCTCTTCCTCACTTACTTCCTCTTCTGCAACATATACATTCTTATAGTATTTATTATTTTTTTTCAAATACAATGTTGCCTTTTTAACTTTCCTAACATCTACTAAATCTTGCCCTATTTTCTTATTCTTTGTCGGAACCCCATTAACTAAGATAACCAGAGGTTCCTCTTCCACTTTTTCTACTCCAATTGTGTTAATGTTTTTCTTGAAATCTAGAGGCAAATAAACAACTCTTCCCTTTAATCCTCTCTGTAAATCTGATGGAGGCAATTTCCCTGTCTTTGGCTCCATTCTTACAATAGCCTGAAAGGGATGGATACTTTGAATCAAAATAGATTCATAAGTATTTAAGTCCTTCAATTCAGAAGGAATCTCAACCAATTCCAGATTATTATGAACTGCTCTAGCAGGCATCTGGTTTTGTTTTAATTTGTTACAACAATAAGTACACACACGTTGATCCAATCCCAAATCAAAACAATTTTCTACCATCAAGTATGTTGCAAAATCCTTCCATTCACTATTATTTTCCCTTTCACTTTTTGCATATAAATCCACTAACTTAGTCTGATTCTTATAATAAGTGCGTCTACAACACACACAAGTGAAATTAGGCCTCTCACTTGATTTCATGTCAAACGTCGCAATTTCCCTCTGGAAATTATCTGTACTGGAAACCTGTACACTATCTTCCAAATGACCCTCTACTTCTTGCTCAATTTCAACATTCTCCTCTTTACTTCCAAAGTAACAAAACTCAATTTCTTCACATATATTCTTCACATCTATTTCAGAACCATGCAAAAGAGCAGCGCATAATTGTTTCAGCATAATTGCTGGACTCTTAGCATAATACAACAGTCTAACTAACTTCCTCACTTTGTTATGATGCACTGCTAGCATCCTGAAATGATGAAAAACACTCTGGCATACTCTCCTGGAAAGACAAGCCAGTGAATGACCATGCAAACCTGTCACTTCTCTCACTCTGCAAGGATCTAATTCTTGCAACAACCTTATTTTCTGCTTCAAACTTTTCTTGTTAAATGTCCGTACAAAATCACAAAGCAAATTGATGGAATCCTGTCGCACACTGCAAATACTACTACACTTCCAGGTGTACACAGGACCCTTAGCACGTCTTCCTAAAACCTCATTACCTAACAACTCTTCTGCCTCTGTTGTCACAAGTTTTTCTTTTTCAACTGGACAACCATCTTTCACTTCATAAGCACGACCACTGATGTCAACTGCATGCACCAAATCATTATCCTGGAAATAACTCTCTTCATTAAAAAATGCCTCACAGCTTGAACTATGTATCCATTCTCCAGAAAAAACTTCACAAAAATTACTACGATTAACTATTCTCTTCCATCTACTATTTCTTTTGAAATCAAAAATTGCCTTGTTTAGCTTCCTAATTCTATTGATTATCAAAATAAATAACTTACGTTTAATTTCAAAAGCCTGATCAATAACTTTCTCAACTTTTTTTTTTCTCCTATAAAAAACTAATTTCTGTTGACCTTTCTTAATATTTTTTAACAAATTGCCAATTATCCTGTTACGGAACATTCGTTTACGAATCTCCGTAAACTGTTGTTTCCTTCTACTATCATGCACAGATTTATCTCTTGCTCTAGCAGTAACATTTTCATTTGTCCTTTTCTTTCCATTTGATTTACTTGTCATTTTATGGATTGAAACATTTTCTGTACTAATATTTTTTTTATTAGAAATATTTCTTATGAAATATTTAGAGCTCTTACCCGGTGCTTTCTTCATGGCTTGAGAAATCTTTTTGTTAGAGGACTGCTGCATTTTTTTTTTCTCCTGCTGTCTTTGACGTTTTGCAGCCTTCATCTCTCTTATTTTTGTAGGCATAGTTGAATCTGAGGAAAAATATAATAAAAATGTTATTAAACATTATTATCAAACAGTAAATCAGTAATAGTGATCAAAAACTTAACACACTACTTGACATTTTAAATAGAATATTTTTTAGTCCTTGCAAATTTACAATACAGAAATAGCAGAAAAGAAATGAGATTTATATTAATGTTACCTATGCTATTTTATATGTGAATCTGATCTAATTTTATGAGCATATTTTAATATTTTATTGAAGACACTACACATAACCTGTTTTTGAAGGTGTCTTTATTTTTAAATTAAACGGTTTACCTTTTTACTTTTTATTGATTATAAAATTTAAAAATAAATGTTTATAATTCCAAAGGCTCAAGCAGGTCAGCTTCCCATCCTATATCATATAATTCGGACAAATCTGCATCCTCATCACGCTCTTCTTCATCCTCAGGATTTAAATCATCCAATGGATCAACATCCACTGATGTTTCAATTACAAGTTCAATGATGAGGTCAAAATCAACTGATTGCAGATTGTCGCTCATGTTGAGGTTGTCTTTATCTTTAAAGAAAGACAACAACAATGAGATGTTGCAGAGTAAGAGACAAATCTCACAGATTATAATAGTAAAATTATTTAACAGGAGTAACATTTTGCAGCTATTATTTAGCCATGTCCAGCGATGCTGAGCAGGTGAAGCCTATGTCTAATTTTTCACTGAACAGGACTCATCTGTTCTTAACCTTGGATAAGCCTCAACGACTCTGTGTCCCCTGCACATACTCAAATGTTAAAGTGCAGATTTATATTAAATGGCACATCCCCAGGCATGCACCAGTTAATGTGCACCACTGCTTTACCACCCATGGTGTGCCGCATTTACAATCAGATAGGAGAAAGCTGCTTCAAAACCCTGCGCCTGCTTGAAGCTGGCATAGGTCTTGACGCAGCATTGTATAGATGGGGCACCCCTGATCCTTGCTGGAGCTGCATCGCACTTACGATACAACTCCAGCAATGCGCCACCTTTACGGCACAGATGCGTCACGCATCTGTGCCTTTTTTGCCCCATGCTGCGCCGCATTGTAAATGCAGCACACCATGGGTGGCGGAACAGTGGCGCAGGATGACTGTCACATCCCTGGGGATGCGCCACTCATCATAAATCTATCCCTAAGCTTCTTATCTTGTTACAGATGAACTGCCATATGTATCATCAAAATATTTTACATATTATAAATAGCAAATTTTAAGGAATAAATAGCGATTCTTTACTATTCCTAATTTGCAATGAGCAAATTGCTAATTGCAAATTACCCATTCATTTCCATAGGCTAGGAGGCTCATAGGAATTAATGTTGCAAGTTGTGATTAGCAATTAGCTCATCACAAAATAGGATTTTTTTCAAGCGTGCAGGGGTATCTCAAGAACACCCTGCTGCACCCCTGAAAAAGAAATTTGGGAGCACATGGCACACCTACATGCCCTAATGGCATGTATGGGCGTCATATGGGACCTTTTTTTTTTTTTTTTTTAAATGCTTTTTGAAAAGAATTCGCAAATTACCACAAACTAGAAGTTGGTGGTAGTTTCCAAATCCTTAATATCATTTTTTACATATTTTTTTTTGATACATTGCATTTAAGGAATCACAAATTTTGAATTATTGACATTTTAAGTAATTTCCACATGTGCACTGTTTTCTAAATATAATTTGAAAATCGTTTTTGGGGAAAAGTAATGGTTTGCAAATTTATGACAAGGACATAATGGTGTATGCTTCTCTATAAGGCATTTCAGTATCTCTAATGTCATTTTTCCCATATTACATTATAAGACCTTTCCCCATGAAGCACATTCCTTGTAAATATGCTCCCACCAGTGCATTGCAAATTTAGATTTTGACTGTTTCAGACACATAGCCATGTTGAAAGTGACCCAAAAAAATTGCAAACGTTTTAAAAAAAAACATTCATGTGTCTTAATGACATTTTAAGTCATTTCCCCATGGACAATGTTTTCTAAGTGGCACAAAAGAGGTATACACCTATCATAAATCTGTCCCTAGCATTATAAATGATTAAATCAGGATGACAATAAGATGTGGCCTATCCAGAGGTTTGTTTAAGGTGAGGCCTACTCAGGATTGCAGATTAAAGTTATGCTTGATGAAGAATACAGAGGAGATAATTTATTGTAAAGGCCTACCAATGAAGTAAGTGATTTCTACTTCATTGCACCAGTCATCATAAATGTATCCGTAAGCTTCTTATCTTGTTAGACATCAACCGCCATATGTATCATATAACTATTTTGCATTTCCAAAAAAGCGAATTTTAAGGAATAAATAGCGATTCTTTACCATTCCAAATTTGTTTGAGAAAATTGCTAATTGCAAATTACCCATTCATTTCCATGGGCTAGGAGGCTCATATAAATGAAGGTGCAATTTGCGATTAACAATTTGCTCATCACAAATTAGGAATTTATTCCAAAAGTGCAGGGGTGTCTCAAGAACACCCTGCTGCAACCCTGAAAAAGAAATTTGGGGGCATATGGCGAACATAAATTTTAACAACATTCCTTTACCTCAAAAACGATTTTCAAATCATAACTTCAAAACACTACACATGGGAAAATTACTTAAATTGTCCTTAAGACACATAAAAGCGTTTTTTGATTGGCTTTCCTGCATGGTAGGGTCACTTTTAACATGGCTATGTAACATAAACATTCAAAATCAAAATTTTCAATGTACAGGTGGGAGCATATTTACAAGCAATTTGCGCCACAAAGAAAGGTCTGACATTAAAATGGGAAAAATAACATCAGGGACAGTCAATTGCCTTATAAAGAACCATACACCATTATGTCCTTCTCATGAATTTAAAAACAATTCCTTTTTCCCAAAAACGATTTTCAAATCATAATTTCAAAAAACTGCACATGAGAAAATGACTTAAAATGTCAATGAAACACATGAAAGCGTTTTTTTATTGGCTTTCCTGCATGGTTGGTTCACTTTTATCATGGCTATGTAACACAAACATTGATAATTAAAATTTTCATGCACATGTAAGAGCATATTTACAAGCAATTTGCGCCACAGAGAAAGGTCTTACACTAAAATGAGAAAAATAACATCAAGGACAGTCAATTGCCTTATAAAGAACCATACACCATTATATCCTTGTCATGAATTTAAAAACAATTCCTTTTCCACAAAAACGATTTTCAAATCATAATTTCTAAACACTGCACATCAGAAAATGACTTAAAATGTCATTAAAACACATGAAATCATTTTTTGATTGGCTTTCCAGCATGGTTGCGTCACTTTTAACATGGCTATATAACAAAAACATTCAAAATCAAAATTTTCCATGCACATGTGAGAGCATATTTACAAGCAAATTGCGCCACATAAATCATAATTTTCTCCTTAAAGCACACTATTCTCTATCTAAAGTAAAGAAATATTTTCTCACCTTAGCAAATACTTTGAGTTTGAAAACAGTCTAAGAAACACACCAATTTGTCTTCAGCAGAGCAAAAGGTATGCACTCCAGAGTCTGCAGCTATCAAAAGCACAGAAATGGTGTAATTCTTCACACATATTTCTCATGTCACCCAATCAAAACTCTTCCCTCACTTTTTTTCAAATGAAAACCCTTCCCCCTCTGCCCTTTCTGCCTATTTTCCATAGCAACCAGCTCTTGGAGAAACTCTGGTGTTTGCAAATTCACACAACAATGTTGCAATTGAACTCTGAACTCTCAGTGCACCAGCATATCCAGTGCTTTCTTTCATTTAATGATTTTTTATTGACCACTCAAAATACATCTTTCAAACAACACATCTGTACACCCTAACTTTCTGTTTTCATCAATCAAAATCCACCAATCACTGTTACTACTTCATGAACACAGAAACTCCAGTTTTTTTCATTTCAAACTCACATTTTTTCAACTACCATTTCATTGCCACACTTCATCTGACTGCAGGAGAACCTTCTCTCACCATGTTTTCTGTCTGGATTGTTGGTCATAGTTATATTCACTGGGCTCAAAGGTACGTTGAAAGCAGGAATTTACCTAACCTCAATTTACAAGATGTGGAAATTAAGTGGTTTGGCCACAGAGGATTAAAATGTCACCAATTGATACCATTGGTGAAAACCTTTATGCATTTGCCAAAACCTGACCTGTTAATTGTGCACTGTGGAGGTAATGACTTGGGCACTTTGACTGGTGTAGGTCTGGAAATGCTTTTAAAGGACACCTTTGAGCAATTAATGGCACTTTTTCCTCAGACTGCCTTGGTATATTCAAATATATGCCAAAGACAGAAATGGAGGTGGTCAAACCAATTTTGTCCACAAATTGAGAAGTCGAGGAAGCATGTAAACAAATCTGTTTCAGCTTACATGAGAGACCATGGAATGGGCTCCCTGTACAACAATAACTTGCGTTACTACATGCAAGATATCTACAGAGGAGATGGAGTTCACTTCTCAGATGAGGGCAACAGAATTTTCACTCTGAATTTAAGAATGTGCATTGGTACCTACTTATAAGTACCTAAATGTACCATAAACCCAAAAGCTCTTCTCAGAGCTACCCTACATCTAATCACTCACAATTATTATTTTACTCTAACTTTTTTCACTAATTTTCAACAAAGTACACTCCCTGGGGCGCTACCCGGTACGCGTACCGGGAGCTAACCTCGCGAAATTTTTAAAAAAAATGTTATTTTTTCGCACATATGGGCCTCATCAGCCACCCTCACAAAACCTAGGGGGTCAAGATAAGTCTACCGTGCCCCCTTCTACCTATTCTGAACATTATTTGCCCTCCATCTTGTATCATAATTCGACCGAAACACAAAATGGTGGACTCCCGTTACGCTTAAGGTTCGCGTACCAGGGCGCTCACCGGTTCGCGTACCGGGTCGCTTCCTGGGGAGCGCACCATCAAAAAAGGTGGGAAAGTAGTTCACACAAAAGCCACTTGAGACAATTTCACCAAATATAGATTAGCTCATACTACATACCAATCCCTACCATTTTCACAAATTTGATTGGAATTCCATTTAGCCATTTAGCCTGTAGACCTCTCTAAATACCGTGAGGTAAATTACTTCACAAAACACATCTGAAGTGTTGGAATTGACAACCAATTAAAATGTTACTTTCATTTTCTACTTTTTTTACCTGACATTTGATTGGTTATGTACCCGAATATATATAAAGGAAGAGAAGGAAACACAGCCATTTTGACTACTACTTCCTGGTGTACATTTCTATTAGAATTTTCATTAATAACTTCAACTTCTTTTTAAAGGTAAGTTGTTATTTTTAAAACTGAAGTATATTGTGCACTTTAAGTTAATATGGCAAACTTTTTCTGTTAGTTATATACTATCCCTCTGTAGTACTTATAAATTTAGATACACTTTTTTATATTCCTACTTCCACTCTGATACTATACACTGCCCAAAGATAAATTCTCTGTTAAAAACTGCCTATCTAAAATTAATCCCAACAGTGCCCTACCTCTACTAATATATATTTTTTTTATGCAAATTTCAGGAAAAATGGAAAGTGAACAAAACATTTCATTTGAAATTGTCCTTCCAGAGTCCAACACAGAAATCATTGATCCAAATGAGATTGAATTTATGGATGAAACTTGGGACCAAGAACTACTGCAATGTGTGCAAGCAGTAGATAACCTCCTTGCAAATGAGGACATTTTACAACCTCAGAGACTACAATCTATATTCCATGATTATGAAATTTCTGACAATGAAATGTTAGAAAGTTTAATAAATTATGAAACACAATAAAAAAAGTTAAAAAAAAAAAAAAATAATCAACAAAACCAACAATCAATTAACATACAGCATTTGAAAAGTCTATCATTCATTTTTTATTGTGATACGCTCCCCAGTACGCTTCCCGGTTCGCGTACCGGGCGCTAACCACGAAAAAAAACAAAAAAAATTTATTTTTTTTTGCTTAGCGGGGCCCCTTTAAAGCCTCCATATCAAACCTAGGGGGTCAGGGAGTATCTACTATGCCCCCTTATGGTCATTTGCCCCTTCGCTTTTGCCTCCTCTTGTCTCTCGATCCTACCGAGAGACAAGATGGCGGCCGCTCCGGACTGTTTAGAATGTTGACAGACACCGGAGAGCCAATCAACTTCGCTACGCGAAGTTCCGTTACGCGTCAAGTACGCGTACCGGGGCGCTGCCTGGTCCGCGCTTACAGATATATATCTTTTTTTGAACGTTATTTTCTCAAAATCCACTGCAGCACATATATTGAGACCTACAAAAGGCACATCGGGCTACCAGTCCCTACAATTTTGCCAAGTTTCGTGCAAATCCATTCAGCCGTTCGGGCTAAAAATGAGGCTAACCGCCCTATGGAAAACTCAATGTTAAAAACACGTTTTGGGACCCCCCTTTTTTCTCGGCCCCCCCTGGACCAACTCCCCCCAAATTTCCAGTGGCTGCTCAGAAACAAAATGTTCCATTTTGCTGAAAATTTCAGCCAATTCCGTCCACAAACGCCAAAGTTATTAGACATAGAATTTTCAAAAAACCCATAGGGAAAAAATCCTAACTATATATACCTACTGGCGACCGCCAGTAGGTAATATATATATATCAACAACTCGATTCCACCAGCCGTTGCACCACTTCGTCGTGGGTGCCGCTTTGCGCACAGTGGAGTGCGCTACAAATTACTCACACTCAGTCCGTGATTCCGCCGAACCACATAATAAAGTGCACTCATTAAGCAATATCGGGTCGCTAGTATAGAGTTTAAAGGTAAGGATTTATTCCATTAATCCATTTTTTATTCGCCGCAGGAAACAAATCGACAAACGCGTTTCGGCGTCACCGCCTTCGTCAGTGTCAATTCATTATTTTCATTTTGTGAATTTAAATAAAGTTGTGCTCAAACAAAAACAACAAAAATAAAAAATGTCTTGGTGCAATGAAAACCAAACATTTCTGTGGCGGCCATTTTAGAGTGTCTTAGTCAAATGTGAATCTGAGTGAGTTATGTACAATTCATTCTCAAATTAAACATAATTAGTAAATCAATCAATTCTTTCTTAAAAATATTGTCATCACACTAGTACTAATATTATTTTCATTCTTTGATATAATGATTGTTAATCACCCAGAAACAAACAATTTTTATATACAACATTGTATCGTATTTACTAAGATTCTAATGACTATGTGTCGCCACACCCTTGATAGTGCCCTGAATGTTAACGAGGGGTGGAGCATGTAGATTCATAATGGAGTTTGGAAACCTGGCCAAACACACGAGAATTTCTTGGTTGCAGGAAGCATTTGCTGAGCGACCATATGAAAAAGAGCTAGCAGGTAAAGCGTCAAGTTTAATCTTTCCGAATGCAGTTGTACGTGCGCAATGTGAAATATGGCTCAGACAGATGACATTAAAAAGTATAGCTTTTGCATGTACTGAAAGGGAGGGGCCGTTAAGGAAATGGAAAAGTGTAAAGAGGATTCGAACTGCTTTGGATTCGGAGTTTAACACGAATTAAATGCTAGAATATGGTGAAAAATGGGATTCAGCAAAAAGCGTAAAAATGAATTAAACTATGCTTCATTTGGATAGAGGGTTTTAGCACAAAACTACTGGGGACATGGTGTAATATCTGTGCATATTGGATAATGTGATGTTGTGGAGCCTGCTGGGTGAATTCACAATGATGAGTCACGATTTTAGTACATTGGATTTTGAACACGAAGGGGAATTCTTTTAAGTGTAAATGCAGATTCTTGCATATGTTGTGGAAAACGCTATTTACTAGGCAATGATGATTGTTTCTGTAATTAATTTTATAGTGGCCCCCGACGAAGGGCTGATGCTACAGCCCGAAATGCATTGGGTTTGAAATAAAGAGATGCTGCTTAGAACTACCTGTTGTCGTTTTGGATCATATTTATGAAGAAGTCCGGATGGGCACACGCAAATATGAAAAGCTTCCAAAATGCATTTTGTTATGGATGTGGCGAAAATGAAAAATTTTGAAAAGACTGTCTATCATTGGATTAACTTGGAGAAATGTGGAACGTTGTAAAATGTGTTGGATAGTTTATCCAGTCCTTGCAGTGCACCAGGGAGTGGAGCGTAGAATCTGCGCTCCCCATATTTGTATTAATTACAATGCTAGGGCTTGCATATCCCTGGGTCGCACGCGATATGCTAAATAATGTTGATTATAAGATTCATCCTAAGAAAATATGGTGTGCACACCACCCCTCTCATGATTTAAACATATGTCGGAGACACAAACAGAACGTTATAAATAAATGCCACGGTGTTCTTTACTAACTGTCTTAGAGTATTTTCAATTACATTGACAATTGTTTTTGTTTGCTGAACTTGCACGAGGCATGCAGTTCACTTATGCAGGAAGCACAGTATGCGTCACATTGTAGCAGCGTAGTACATTTTCACAATCTACACCATATCTGTCACACAGATACGCTGTCATGCTAAGACTGAAATGTTAAGTATATTAATTTCAAGAAATATAAACATGTTGTAAAGTATGTGTGTTTATACGTTTTGGTGTAGTTGTGCGTTTTCTTCTCTAGGGTGACATATTATGTAAATTTAGAAAGGAAGATTTCCTGAACTGGCTAATGGAATGCATCACCTTTTGCATCTACATTCAAATATTCCATCAAGGGTATTTGCCTTTGGATTGAAATTGGGTCCACTGTATAATCACGTATGAAAGTCGCTGTTACTTGCTGTGATTGCTTTATGTATCTTAATAAATGCCATCTTAAAATGTGTTGTGAGTACTGCATTAGCAACCAGTCACGTATATCAAAACAGGTACCATCTTGTAAGAAAAATATCAAACTTTGGGTATTTTTTGTTATTTGCATAAATAGCAGTAGATATAAGGATATGTATATTATTGTTTGTCATAGTCTATTTTTTATTTGCAGTTGATCATTAGTATTGGAGTCGACAGAGTGCACTTTTTAAAATTCATGTGATATTTTAATGACAGTTTTTTCTCCAAGCAGAATAAGTACTCTGCACAGAATGCAACATTGTAAATGCAATAATCAATCAACAGAAAACGTCACAGAATTCAAGAATGAAAATAAACTATCAAAGTAAAACGAATCCTGAAAGATCCAAAACAAACCATCAGAAGTCTCAAATACTACTTACTAACCTCAACTCAGATAAGGTTAAAAGCAAAAAAATAACTTTTTATTCATGTTTGCAAGATCAGTAGATCTGTGGTCACTCAAGTGGCACGAGGAAGAGAGTTAAACAAAAGTGGGTGAGGAGGTGTACATAAGAGTAAGGTTTAGTGGAATATTTCCAATGTTTTATTATCCTTAGCTGACGAACAGAGTTACTCCATGCTAGCGTAGTACTACCTGCAGTCCAAAACATCTAAACAAGGTTTTTTTTGCAATGCTTCTTTTTAATGTTTTTTTGGACCCTGGAATTTAATCAGTCAGTGTATTTTGGCTCTGCTGTGCATTCAAAAAAGCATATGCACTGCTTAAAACATAACTCTTACATACCAAACATCATCAAACATCACAAATGGAACATAGGGGATGGCTCCGGAGCTCCACGCCTCCGGATAGCCGCCACGACTCTTGGCCCCGTCCACCCTCGGCAGCGCGGCAACTAAACTTCGCGGTAATGGCGTTCGGAGTTTACCGGAGCGGACCTGCACGGAAATGAGCCGCTGCTTGCGGCCCCTTTGATTCGGAGCTCCCCCGGAGTGTTTACAGTCTGTGGCAGAGAGAGGATTGAACTGGTTGTCTTCCCCGTGTAAGCGCCCCCCCCACCTCGCCCCGGGCTGCCCGTGAAGTGCTGCTCTGGCTTTTTTCCTCTGTCAGGATTCATGGCTTGTAGTTGCCAGAACACTGGACAGTAGATCTACTCCTATGCAGTTTCCTGAAGGAAGGTCCTGATCAACCGCCCTCGGAGTGATAAGCGGAGAGAGACAGGCTGTCCACCATTCTGCCCAGCACACATTCTACAAGTAAAAGGTGAGGCGAGGGGGAGCTAAAAACAAAGAAAAAGAGACATAAAGACTGTTTCCTACATGGGGAGGCAATTGAAGTACAGTGAAGACAGTGAGGATGTAAATAAAACCGCGAAAATTGAGTTAACTGCCCGTCTCAAAAGTAAAACACGCTTAGCCCTAGCCAGAAAAGTTGCATGGTTAGCTGCTAAAGAAAGGGAGAAGGCTAAAAAAGGAGTAGGAAGCTTGGTTTCGCCTGTTTTGGGGAAGGATTCCATGGTTGAAAGCTCTGAAGATGAACTCCTCACCACTCTAACCTCTCCTCCAAATGGAAGGGTAGGAGAACTAGGAGAAGTAGGAGAGAAAGATGTGGGAGGAAGCCACACGGAAGATGCAACGGAAAATACCCCAGCATCCCCTAAAAATGTTGCGGGGGTTGAGTCCTCTTCAGGTGAGAAAGATATGAACAGAGTGAAGGAGATAAGAGACTTTCTCTTATTTGAAAAAAAGATCACACGCACTCCCCAAATATCAGCAGCCCTGCTCGAAAAGAACCCGGAAACGGAAACTGAAACTCCAGCTTCATCCCCAGTAGCCGTGGTAGTGAATGACTCCCTCGCACAACTGCCCAAAACTGTATCTCAAACGATAATTGTAGCTCCCTCACCGTCAAGGTCAAGTGGCTCTGAGTCGGCAGAAAAGCTTCAACCAAGTAGTGCAGTATCGGAAATGGAAGCAAGTCCGATCATGATCACTGAAGATTCTAGCAAAGAGACTTTATCCGAGCCGAGTTCATCATTTGTTGTAGCTCTTCAATCTCCCTCTCGTCCTCCTGTCGGAATACCTCAAGTAGGTGACTTCAGGGGTTTAACACCAGCAATCTCAGCATCGGCGACCCACCTGCCCCAAAAGGGGAAAAATGGCAGCCCCGAAAAAGAAATGAGTTATCAAATGGACATTCGCGAGATGCTAAACTTAATTCTGGATGAGATTTGGGAGATAAAGTCAAATCAGCAAGTTGAGATAGCCGCTCTACATTCTAGATTGGAGAAATTCGAAGAATCGATGCAAGGACTCCCTACAAGACTGAACGAGGCAGAGGAAAGAATATCGGATCTTGAAGATCATATCAACCAAGCAAGAAGAGAAGCCGAAAAGACTGCAAGTAAAAAGAGCCTCCTGGAAAGTAAACTCGAAAACAAGCTCGAGGAGCTGGAGAATCACTCCTGAAGATCCAATCTTAGGATAGTGGGGGTACCTGAAGGACTGGAAGGCTCAAATACGCTCCAGTGGGTCAACTCCTTTATTCATCAAAAAGTACTACCAGAGTTTGAGGGAGACCTGTCCATTATGAGAGCTTATCGGGTCCCGGCACAGAGGTTTGCAAACTCAACATTTCCTAGAACTATCCTGATGAACTTCGCTGATTACAGGATTAAGGAAGAGATTCTATCGAAGGTATTTCAACGAAGGCAATTTTCTGTTACCAAGACAATTAAATCGAGAATTTTTTCTGACATGACTGCTACAGCTGCACACCGCAGGAAAGAATTTGTAAAAATTCTCCACCTGTTTAAAATGAACGGCGCTCAAGCCTCAATCGCTCAGCAGACTAAGTTAAAAGTTCTTGTGAAGGGAAAGTTCTATATGTTTTCCGACCTTGAAGAAGCTCAGTCTCTCCTAAAGGAGATAACTTCAGAGACGAATGTCTGAGTAATTAGTACCAGGTCGCTGAATAATAATGGTTGAGCTTGTGGAAAAGTGGTATTTAGTCTAATTTTCTTTCAGTATTGGAATAGAATAGGATCAAATTATTATTATTTTTTTTTTTACTGTCGAGGGGGGCATCGGGCTTATAGGGTTACTCAGGGTGTAACAAGAAGACACCCAGGTCAGCAGAGGGGGGAGGAAATGTGGTTAGCGTGGGAGGAATGGAAGGTACCACATTTCAGGGGTGGGTGGGGGTTCACCCGGGGAGGGAGAGGGGGGGTCGGGGTGAAAGCAGTAAAAAAGAGCAGAAGTTGTAGGCAGGGTGTGTATCACATTTTGAATGAAGGACTTAATAATGTGAGAATTTTATTATGGAAATGAACAAATGTAGTATCCTATCAGTTAAGGCCAATGGTGTTTTAATTAAACAAAAATATGGTGCCCTCATAAAATGAGCAGTCTCTCAGAATCCCCACGTGATATTTCTCCAAGAGATCCACTTAAAGACTAATACTCCCAATTTATTCATCCCGAAATATTTCTCTCACGTGTTTTTCGCTTCAGCTGGGGTAGTCCAGAGAGGCGTTGCAATTTACTTTTCTAGGAGACTACCCGGGGAAATTTTAAAAATAAGAAGGGATCCCAAGGGGAAATGGTTATGGGTTGCAACTAAAATTCAAGGGAAAGTAATGAATTTTGTAAACTACTATGGGCAAATATCTGACGAGGTGTCTAGTATCTTAAAAATCAATGATCATTTAAGGGGGGCTCCTGGACAGATAATCATGGGAGGAGATTTCAACTACATACAAGATTTAAAAAAAGACACCTCTAATAAAAATAAGAAACAACTAAAGCCTAATACTAAAAAAGTCGAGGGCGCCTTTATCTTAGAATACCAACTTATAGATCCATGGCGTACAGTAAACCGATCCATGGCGTACAGTAAACCCGGAAGGGGCATCCTTCACCTGCTATTCACACCGCTTCCAGACGGCATCAAGAATCGATTACTTTTTGATATCTAGATCGATTCAGATTTTAAGTTCATCTATTGGATGTAATCCCTTTTCCGATCATGGGAAGATAGAGCTGAAGGTTAATTTAGGAGGTGGGGGCAGGGACCAGTCCAGGTGGCAGCTGGACCGCACCCTGCTCCAGAACCAGGACTGGGTGGTTGGTTTTGGAGAATGGATCTCGGAATACTTTAAAATCAACAATGATACGGCAGAACCATTCTCGGTTTGGGAGGGATTTAAGGCGGCAGCACGCGGTCAGATAGTATCTTTTACATCTGCCCAGGCCAAAAAGAGGAGACAAAAGATATCTACGCTCCAAAAGGCTGTAGATAAAGAATATGTTTTACAGTTCCTCCTTCGCCCGAATCATCTGGAGCAAGCAAAGGCAGAGTTGAGGGACTTTTTCGTACTGGAAGAGATTAACAGTTCTAGAACCTTCCAACAAAGAATATACGAGGATAGCCAATTGGTAGGAAAGCTCTTGGCGAACTATGTGAGAAAAAAACAAGAGTCTGCTGCGATAGTTAAAATAAGAGACCCGTTAAATGACCAAGAGATAGTAGATAACAGTTTGATCCAAAGGGCTTTTCTGGAGCATTTTAGTTGCATATACACCACTGAATATCAGGTAGGGAAAGGTCAGATACAGGACTATTTTATGAACTTAGATATTCCAAAGATTACGCCCAATCGAGCTTTACAACTTGGGCTTGAAATTAATACAGGGGAAATAGCAGATGTTATTAAGGCAACACCAGGGGCGAAAGCCTGCGGGCAAGACGGGTTCCCAATCGAATTTTATAAAATCTTCATAAAAGAACTAGGAACCCCCCTAATGAATCTATTTAATTACATCAAGCTAGGAGGAGTGGTACCTGCGTCCTTTAAAGAAGCAACAATAATATCTTTTGTTAAAAAAGAAAAAAGTCCAGAAGATATTAATTCTTATAGGCGGATGAGTCTTCTGAATTCTGACTATAAAATCCTAATGAAAATCTGGGCCTATCGTTTTATGTATGCGGCACAAGAAGTCATACATAACGATCAGTCAGGATTCATAGCAGGCGTGTTATGGCTTCTAACACCGAATTCTTAATTCAGGCACTAGACTATTTTAATGTTAATTCAACCCCTGCCTGTATCTTAATGGTCTACGCGGAAAAAGCGTTCAACCTAGTTAACTGGGCAACCCTGTTATATTCTCTTACCAAATTCGGGTTCCCAGAACAAGTGATTAAGATGCTGCAGAACATCTATCAAGGTGCTTCAGCACATATTATAATAAACTTGGAAAAGGCAGGTTCGATCCAAGTTAATCGCGGGACCAGGCAGGGCTGCCCTTTATCTCCTCTTCTTTTTACTTTTTTTTATTGAACCCTTGGTTATTAAAATTAGAAACAACCCTGACATTCTCCCCCCTATCTCTGGGATGGCGAAGCTCAAGCTTTTCGCGGATGATATTATCCTCTACGTAAAGCCAAACAAGGAGAATATAGAAATCATATTAAAAGAATTTAAAGCATATGAACAAATAGGAGGTTACAAAATTAATGCAAAAAAAACTGAGGTTCTCGCTTTAAACACCAGTCTCAGCCATCTCCCATCGTGTTTGCGTGTCCAGGCTGCAAGCCGAAACCCTATTAGATATCTAGGCATATATGTGACCTGCGATTATCATCAGCTCTATCTCCTTAACTATGTGAGAATGAAGAATAAAATCAAGAATCTTCTCTCCCAATGGCTTTTAATCCCTCTCACTTTGATTGGTAGGGTATCTCTGATCAAGATGTCGATTTTACCTTTGTTAATATTTTTGTTCTGTAATGTTCCTATTAAACTGAATTCCATTTTTTTTAAAGACATCGAATCCATGATCAGGAATTTTGTTTGGGGGGGAAAAACCTTAAGCGTAAAGCTATCCGTGATTCAACTTCCAGTTGAGCAGAGGGGACTTGCTTTTCCACACTTAAAAACATACTATAAGGCAGCCTTTCTTGATTTAGTGGCAGGTCTGATAGGTTAAAAAAACAAACGAGATAGCTTCTTCTTAGTAAAAATGCTACAAGAGTCCGATTCTCAAACCCAGGTATTTTTAAAGATCGCAAAACTCCCTAAAAGGACGAGATACAAGCCCCTGAAAGAACATCTATCCAGATTACAGTCCTTTTTTAAGAAAAATCTTAGTTCCTCAGCTTCCCAGTTTTTAAGCTTACGAGAGTGTTTTTATCTGGGCCTCCAAATTAGTAATAGCCGAATATTGAATTGGGAGAATTTGGGATTTCAGGAGTTAAGACACTTCTTTGTTCAGAATAGAATTATTTAGTGGCAAGAAGTGCTGGCTAGAATAACCACTCCCGGGCGACTAACGCTTTTTGAATATCTACAAATTGTCCACTTCCTGAGAAGAACTTTTGGCGGACTTCTCCCTTCAATGGGTGAGTTGGCAATACTCCTTTATGAGGCCAAAACTAGCGGCATAGGAAATTGGTACAAGAGGCTCCATTGTGCCGGGCAACTAGACATGGTGGACAGCCATCTTGATAAAATATTTAGTCTGACAGAATGCAATTTAACACATAAGGAATGGGAAACCATAAGTTTGCTAGGCTATAAATCATTACGTGCCGCTAACTTCAAGAGGATGGCCTTCTTGCCCCGTTGGCTAGCGTACTGGACTCCGGAAGCACTTGAGGAACGGTTCCCAGAGGTCGAGAATAAATGCTTTAGATGACAGGCCGCTGGCCAGGGGGGTTGGCTTCACACTTTTTTTTCTTGTCCCCAACTGAAATCTTTCTGGGAGGCCATACTCATAGACATTGAGGCGGCTATAGGGAAAACACTAATACCCTCAGCCGAATTGGCCCTCTTTGGTATATCCAAAGATAGAGGTTCTCTCAAAGATGACGAGAAATCATTTGTGTTTATTTCTTGTACAGTTGCTCGCTCCCTAATACTCCAAAATTGGAAATCTAAGGAACTCCCATCCCATCTAAAACGGCTTAACAAAATGAGGAGGTCTCGGAATTTTGAAAAAGCTTATGCTTGTAGAGTGGGAGCAGTCAGGAGTTTTGAAAGAAATTGGAAATATTTTGAGAATCTGGAGGTAATAAAGGGGGGGGGGGTTAGGCTAGAAATTAGATTGAATACTAAAACTAAATTTATATAATTCTAAAAGCAGTAATGAAATGTTGGTAGACTCAATCAACAAGTAAATTTCTTAGCACTAGCACTTTATTCTAGGTTGGATTGCACTGTATTGCACTTGAACTTTATGATCAAAGCATGCGCATGTTGCACATTGTTTGTATTTGAAAATTAATATTTTTTGTAATAATGACTGTAATAATGACTGCTTATGAGTTTTAAGTATTTTAAACCTCCCCCTTTTCAACTTGGTTTCTTATCTTGTTTTACTCTATTAGAAGAAGCTTTTCAAAATTGAAAAATGTTGTATTCATTTCCATTGCTCAAATTGTTCATTCATGAATTGTAAATAGAAATTATACAGGGCAGTACTACAAATGCTAAGGTTACGCCATACTAGAAAGTTCGCAAATAATTGCACTTGAGGACATGTACACATTCCTTCTACTCTGATTAACCTCTAAACTCTTGACTTTAGCTATAGGCTTTACCTTTACATGTTTATTTGAATCCAAAAGAGGTCATTGTTGTAATGGTGGCCAAATCATGGAAACAGACGTTATTTGCAACTCCAGCTCCAGTAGTAAAAATAATGCCTTTTTTGATTGTCCTATGAGGTAGCCTCTTGCACGTCAAATAAGATATATATGTTAAAAGTGATGAGATGTTCCCAAATGTTTACTTTAAAAAAAAGTGCTAAACACCCACTTTAGTTATTCTTCTCAATGATGGAAAGTTACTGCCAATAGACTATTTGCTGCTCTAAAACCTTTATAGTGTTGGGATGCTGCCTGAATAGCAACAGGCAACATCTGTTTATATAAATTCTGAGACAATATTACCACCAGTCCTAATTTACTCTAATGTTGTTCTGTTGTGTTGTGTTGTGTTATATTTTGTTGTGCAGATTTGTAGAGCACACCATCATCCATGAGGGTATCCTGGCACTGAGCAGGTGTGAGTTTAGTCAAACCTATGGCTTTTTAGGACAACTTGAAAAAGCACGTCTTCAGCTTCTTGCAGAATTCAGGCAAACGAGGCTCTTATGTGTAGTAGCAGGTCATTCCACTTTTTAGGAACGATGTAGGTCAAGGCTCGACCACCAGATCTGATTTTCTGTATGCGTGAGATGTGTGCAAATAGAAGTAGGTGTCAAAAACATTAGTGAAATCAGATGATATTGCTGAGGTATGCTGGGCCAGTGTTAAGTAGTGCCTTTAAGAGTTATTGAGGATTTTGAATTGTGCTCATTTGTGTATCGGGAGCCAGTCTAGCTCTTTCAGGTTTGGTGTGATGTGAGTGCAGCATGGAGGATTAGAGTGATTCTGGCTGTTGTGTTCTAAACGGCCTGCAGCCTTTGGGTGAGTGTTTTGTTGATCCCGGCATAGTGGGCATTACAGTATACAAGCTTGCTTTTGATAAGGGCTTGTGTGACTGTTTTCTGGCTGTTGATTGGCATCCATTTAAAAATTCTTCCACAGCATCTTCAGGGCATAGGAGCATGAGGAGATGACGGCACTGACTTGGGTAGCCATGTTGAGTTTGCTGTCTTTGATGATCCAGAGGTAATTGGGGTGGATGGTGGGGTTGGTTTTTGGTCCTAGCTCTGTTGGCCACTAGGTGGAGTCCCACTGTAAAGTGCTCTTCCCATAGATCACAATTTCAGCCTTGTTGGTGTTTAGCTTCGGACAGTTGGTCTTCATCCAGCAGGCGATTTCAGTCATGCATGCATTGTACTTGATCCAGGTACTGGGCATCTTGTCTGTGAGGGAGATAATAAACTGTGTGACATTGGCATAGGAGAGGACAATCAGAGTGCTCTCTTTGGAGCATACCATTTAAAATGGAGGGCCTTGAAAACTGTGCATAAGGATTTAAATTGAATCCACTGTTTGACAGGGATCCAATGCAGCTGTTTTATTCCCTTTTTAATTGAGACAAATTTGGGTGTTCCAGTCAAAAGTCTTGCTGCTGCGTTTTGCACAAGTTGAAACCTGTTTAGATGTTTCTTCTGGATGTTTAGGTGTAAACTATTGCATTAGTCCACATGTGATAAGATAAGGGATGTTATCATTACCTTGTGGCTGTCTGCCGGCAAGAACAACATAATTTTCCTTATCATCCTAAGAAGATGGAAACTTGAGGAGGTAACCGCATTCAGCTGGTCTTCAAATTTGAATTTGTTGTCATTTAAAACTCCTTGGGCCTCATTTATGAGGCTGTGCATCACTTTTACTCTGCCGGTGCGTCACTTTTTGTGACGCACCAGTGGCGTAAAAAATACACCTTGCTGCGCCATATTTACAAAGTGACGCATCTAGGTAGATGTGTCACTTTGTAAACCCCTGCCCCACATTATACCCGCGCCAGGTATAATATATAAAAGGGGGGCGTTTTGACACAAGAAATGGTCATGGAAGTGACGCAGTGAAATCTATAAGATTTCACTGCGCCATTTCTTGGCCGTTAATGCGTCAAAATCTTACGCCTGCTTCATGGCAGGCGTAAGACTGACGCAGGCACTAACAACATGGGACTTGCCCATGTGAAAGTACACATTGCTGGAGTTGCGTCACTTTTGTGACACACTCCAGCAATGCATCACTTTTGCGCCTACAGATACGTCAGAAATACTGACGTATCTGTAACTCCTTGCGACATGATGCGTCATATTATAAATATGACGCATCAATCATGACGCAAGGAGTGCGCACTGAGAAGTGACGCATCGTTGCTTTCACGCAGCGATGCATAATTTCTCATAAATGAGGCCCCTTGTTTTTTTTCTCGCTTTCCTAGTTGGCTCCGGGAGCATCCCTAGTTCTTCTGGCCACCAATCTGGTGTCCAAAAATTGGCATTGCTGCCAAATATGAGGCCCTCCGTTTTGCTTGAGTTCAACTTCAAACAATTCATGGTCATCCACATCCTGACTGCTTTCATAGAGTCGTGGAACTTTTTCCCTTTCTCTGCCTCTTGTCCAGGTCTTAGTGACATCACTATTTGCGTGTCGTCTGTGTAGGACGTCAGCTGGAATCCAAAAGATTTGATTATCGCAGCCAAGGGTGTCACATAGACATTCAAAAATGTGGGCCTAAGGGAGGACCCCTGTGGTACTCCACATGCCCAAGATCATTGTGACAACCAAGGGGAGCTAAAAGTTCTAATGACAGTAAATTATGATCACTGTCCACCCTTGGGATAACAGAGAAAGCTCTAAGGCGGGGCCAAAACTCTACATTCACTAGTATATAGTCTATTGTCGAGCTTCCCCCCGCTCTATTAAAAGTGTGAGACCCTGGGACATCTGGGGCCAATCTACCATTACAAGCCCTTAATGAGTATAAAAGGACCAGCTTATTGATCGCAAGGGCCAATGTTAATAGACGCTTTTCGGAATACATGATGCAATCTGGAATGAACCAACTTTCGTCCTCATCCGAGGATATAGGGGGAATCCCCAAGAGTGGTTCAAAATGGCA
This sequence comes from Lissotriton helveticus, assembly GCF_964261635.1. Taxonomy (NCBI): domain Eukaryota; kingdom Metazoa; phylum Chordata; class Amphibia; order Caudata; family Salamandridae; genus Lissotriton; species Lissotriton helveticus. Next base: position 635,685,907 of record NC_136065.1, read on the forward strand.
ATTAAGGTCAGCACCAATGATTTTGTGGGCGGACAGGGGAAGAGATTGAAAAAGAACCTCCAGTGCTTCCAGAGTTTAAAGGCCCAGCTGAAGCGGGTGGGGGCGCAAATAAATATTAATCACTGCCAGCATGGTGCCACTTTTCAATTTCAATAGAACACACAGAATGTCCGTGCTGTGTGAATCTAAAACCTTTGCTGAGCATCCCAAATGGACTGCAACCCAGGTACATAATCCCCCAGAAGGTCTGCCCCTCAATACCTGGACTGACGGGACGTGAAAGGACGCGTAGCCCTCCTTCACCAGAGGGGTCAGCATCCAAGTCTCTTGAAAGAGACATAAGTCATATGAGTCCATCAGCTCTCCCCACTCCGGATTCAACAGCTTCGTCCCCAGTCCTGCTACATTCCAAGAGCCAACTAGTGGCAAATGGGAAGGAGCAGAAACCGGAGAGTCTGCCAATGGAAAAGGCTCAATGAGACAGGGAGAAGCAGGGTGAAGGGGGCTACCCAGTTCCTCTACAAAGCTAGCCAACCCACAATTAGGGGAGGGTAGAGGACTGGTTATATTTACCCCGTCCAAACTAGCTATATGGCCAGGAGAACCCTCCACTGTACTGGAATTCCTCACACCCTTACATGCCATTTCGAGAGGAACAGATCCTGCAAGTGACCAAGTTGGTGATGGTCAATCAATCATACTTAGTGCAGAAAATCTGTTACCCACTGGGATCTTAAATTAATAATCATAAGCACGACCTACGGGAAAGGGGTGAAATGGATCAGGCCCACCCGTGACAGAAGGTTGTGGGTAGAAGTACCCTAAATGGGCAGTATTAATGGAATTCCCATGGGAAAACCCTCCACTATGTAATATGTGTCCTACAACCCTTGGATCCCAGAAATTGACAATCACACAGTCGCCACTAATGTCCTTGGGTCTAGTCCCCAACCAGCTAACTCTACAAGCAAACAATATTTCCCCCTGCCCAGCACCCATTAACCAAAAAATAACTTTATTCTTCAATTCAGGGAAAGATTCCCCTGAATCGCTGGGGAGAACAGGAACTCCTGTAAGCACCACCACATAAGGCGAGGCCTCCGGTGGAAGCTGGGGTAGGGGAACAGATTTAGAAGGGGCCAGTGCGTTATTATTCCTGAACGGACCTTCAATGGGCCTGGCTACCTTTATGGACCGAGGCAATACCTGTGCTTCAGACCCCGGGACAGGTGGAGACTTAGTAGGACAACCAATAGAGCCTATGCCGTTTGTGGCTGATGAGGGAATCAACGTGATAGGGGTGATCAGTGCAGGGGTGGAGGGGTTAGGGCAAAGACTATTGCCCGAAGGTTGACCCGTTGCAACTACGTGATTTGGTCCCATAGCCACTGCCGAGGTAGTATTCCCTGACACAGTGGCCGGCTGAGCTTTCCCCAGGCCTTTATTATTTATCAATAAAACCAGTCTATCAATCTTAGAGGATAGAGATTTAAAATGAGTATTGTTGACCAGTTCCATGTGGGCCTGGAGATCGGTCAAAAGATGGGTAGCCTAGAGGGGGGGGCCAGGACTACAAACACGAGGGCCAGGATCGCAATCACCATGGGCAGGAGTAGGTGCTGGTATTTTAGTTGGTTTAGTATGCCCGGGATGACTTAGAGGGATAGCCCAGCCCCAGTCGGCCCCTGACGGCCACAGAAGGTCCCGCCCTTGTCCCGGGCTTCTCCCGGGACGCTCCTGTGCGCTCCCGCGCAGTGGTTGATCACGTGGGTTAAATAGCGTCCAGTCTGTGGGCGGAGCACAACCTAGTGTGCAGGTGTGGGGAGCCCAAAGGGTTGCTGGGACAGGTAGTCCAGTAGGTCTGCACGGGCGTCGCTCATCCAGCGCCCGGTGTCCCCAGCAGCGGCAGCAGTACCCCCCAAACTCAGCCCACAGTCTCTAATAGCAGGATGACCAAAACGGTAAGCCCTTCAACACGCAGCGGCACCCGCAAAGCGGGTGCGGCAAGGTCTTATCAGGTGTCCGATCCGTGGGCGGAGCACAATCTAGTGTGCAGGTGTGGGGAGCCCCAAGGGTTGCTGGGACAGGTAGTCCAGCAGGTCTGCACGGGCGTCGCTCATCCAGCGCCCGGTGTCCCCAGCAGCGGCGGCAGTTCCTCCCAAACTCAGGCCACAGTCTCTAATAGCAGGATGACCAAAACGGTAAGCCCTTCAATACGCAGCGGCACCCGCAAAGCGGGTGCGGCAAGGTCTTATCAGGTGTCCGATCCGTGGGCGGAGCACAATCTAGTGTGCAGGTGTGGGGAGCCCCAAGGGTTGCTGGGACAGGTAGTCCAGCAGGTCTGCACGGGCGTCGCTCATCCAGCGCCCGGTGTCCCCAGCAGCGGCGGCAGTTCCTCCCAAACTCAGGCCACAGTCTCTAATAGCAGGATGACCAAAACGGTAAGCCCTTCAATACGCAGCGGCACCCGCAAAGCGGGTGCGGCAAGGTCTTATCAGGTGTCCGATCCGTGGGCGGAGCACAATCTAGTGTGCAGGTGTGGGGAGCCCCAAGGGTTGCTGGGACAGGTAGTCCAGTAGGCCTGCACGGGCGTCGTTCATCCAGCGCCCGGTGTCCCCAGCAGCGGCGGCAGTTCCTCCCAAACTCAGCCCACAGTCTCTAATAGCAGGATGACCAAAACGGTAAGCCCTTCAACACGCAGCGGCCTTTCTATTCTGTTTACTTTGTGGAGAGCCTGGTCCAATACCTTGGGGCTATAGCCCCTTTGGATAAACGTATGCATCAAACGCTTCTATCAATGCTTGGGCTTCACTACAGTTATGCTTCATCCTCAGATGCTCTACATAAGGTATGCTCATTTTTAACCTCTGGGGATGAAAGCTCCTGGCATGTAGGATTAACTTTCTTGCCGTAGGTTTCCTGAACATGCAAGTATGAACTGCTCTGGTATCTGTGAATGTAAGGTTCAATGATTTCACATTGATTTCCTGGATAAAGTGCTGGGCTGAATCCAATGGACCGCCCCACACTGTAAACAGGTCATCAATGAACCTCAGCCATACCACTATGTTTTCCTTGCATTCATTTGTATGTTCAACTCTGAGCAACTGCTCCTCCCACCTGCCCATATGCAAATCAGCATAGCTGGGGGCCAAGCAGGTCCCCTTTGTCATACCCTGAAGCTGTCTGAATGTGTCTCCGCCAAACATGAAATAATTATTGGTAAGGCACAGTCTGCACATTTCCAACAGCATCCCTGAGTGCTAATAGAATCATATGTGTTGTCTGTTAAGGCAATGGCATATTGCCCGTTGTCCATCTTCATGAACTATCCTCGTATAAAAGCTCATAACATCTAGAGTAAATAGACGGTATGAATATCTCAATCTCAAATGATTGATTTTATTCAGAAAATCCCTGGTGTCCTGAATGTACGCAGGGAGCTCTTTTACTAATTCTGGTAGAAAATGATCTAAATATGGCGAGGTGGGCTCAAACAGACTACCAATAGCAGAAATAATGGGTCTGCCTGGGGGAACTTCTTTGTTTTTGTGGACTTTGGGATTAGGTAGAGGATTGGTGTTATCAGGTCCTCTACCTTTAAAAATTGGTATTCTGCCTGGGATAACATGCCCAAACCCTGCAATCTTGCAAGATCTTTCAGAAATGTATTCTTAACCTCTGTGATGTTACTCTGAGGTACTTTTAAATAACATTTGTGGTCTCTCAGTTGCATTCTAGCTTCTTCATTATAGAGGTCTAATAGCCAAAGGACTACATTACCCCCTTTGTCTGCTTGACAGACTATGATATATTTTCTATTTCTGATTTTATCCATCAATGCCAAGTGCACTTTGTCATCCTGACTACCACTCTTAATAAAATTCTTACTTGAAGATATTGATAGTGCTTTAAGATATTTGATGACTAAATCTGAAAAGATATCTATAGCGTCCTGGGGGTATTGGGGGTAAAGGGTGATTTCAGTTTAAATACAGTATTTACACTCCCAAAAATATCAAGGCCAAACATACACGCAGTGTCACTTAATGTCCCAGTCGTTGATTGTCCCTCATTCTCCTTCGCTAACTAATATAGTTCATGAAGAACCTCCAAATCTCCAACCTCAAGCTTTTGCGTCACATCTATTGCTGTCTGTGTTCTCCCCAGCTGTTCTCTTCTGTTAGCAAAGAATTTCTTGAGTTTTAATTTTTGTATAAACTCAATGAAGAAGTCAATGCGGGTCTGGGTGTAGTTAAAGTTGGTTTTTGTGCAGTATGATAAGCCCAATGATAGTATTTGTGCCTCTTCAGTGGTTCGTTGCAGATCTGTCAGATTAATTATCGTAGCAGGGTCTTCCATTATGTCCAATGGTACGGTTCTTTCACCCTGGCTCCTGAACACAGTTCCATGCCTGCTTCGTCTGTTCTTGCTCCTTCTTGTTGTTCCTTTTTTTTCATTGTTAGTTCGGTCTCACATTTTGTGTCCTGTCTAACTGTAAAAAATAAAATTCATTAATTACAAAGGGGGGCTCGGACTGGTTCCCACCACAGTGCCGAGTCTTTTCTCTTGATGGCAGTTCCAATTTGAAGCATTTTTAAACAAAGGCAATAATGAGTGAAGGTAGCGTTGCAATGCATTCTCTCCTTATTTTTTGTCATCTTCTTTGCCCACTTGCTTCTACTTTTGTCTCTGATTATTGCTTCTGAATTCCTTTTTGATCCTTTACTGGATGCCTGTGCTGGGCTCGTTCCTGATGTCAGCCAGAATGGTGTGCTTTTCATAGGTTCATAACCTTCATCTTCAATTAGTAGTTATCAGATTTTGAAGGAAGTTTTTTGCCCAAGATTCCCGGATGATGAATATGTGTGTACCCTCCTTATACACCGGATGGCGAGCTATCCAACTGTCTGGCAGATAATTAGTGTTCATGAGATGAGCGTTTCACTACCGAAATAAGGTCCCACTGGACTCACTATACCTTTCTACTTTTTCCGTATCAGAGTGCTGCTTCTGGAGCACTATCCAGACTTCCCAGTGACGCCACTGAAGTGTAAGACCTTTTTCCCTCTAGCCTTCCTGGGGTTTCCTCCTGGGCTGTCTCCTTTACACTTCCATGCAATCTGAGATGCCTACAGGCTTCCAGCTTGCTACATCACGGTGGGAGGTGGATCTGTGCAAACCTATCCCAGACAAACAGTGGGCTAGAGATACAAATGCACACCTCTCTCGATGGGAAGGCTGGATGATAAAAAGAAGCATGTTGCATTAGCACTGCTCATTGACAAGCTCAGAATAGCCTGGATGTGGGTTGGTAGACAGGTACTCTCTCCTCTGGAATGGTTGGTTGACTTGGTCTAATATCTGGAACAATTGGACTCCATGCTACCACCTTCTAGTCCGGCCAAAATTATTTGGAGCCCTGTGAAAAATTATTTATTAACACAAACCGTTTTCTCAGCCCCATGACCTCACACATACTATACTTATTGGGCCATCTCCTCCTTTTAATGTTCATTATTTTTCTTTTCTAATTGCCTCACTTCTACCCTTTCTTGTTTCCATTGTCTTTCGATTACGTCACGGTGTACATGAATTTCTATTTCACCTATGCACTACTGGGCTGTAAGTATTTCCTGTGCATTTTAAAAAGAAATCTGCATGCCATGTATGACTGACAATATAATGTTCTTGCAAACCTTTTTTTAATAGCTGATTGATTCCTCTCTACTGACTGTATTCTATTTTGAGATGCAGCTTTTGTTTAATTATTGTAATAAAATTGGTTTGGATATACTAACAAACAAAAAAATAATAAATCAATAAAAAGTATGGGACGTGTTTTTGTAAAATAAAATACATTTCCACTACTAGCTTCCTCCTATGTTTACATTGCGATTTTCCTTGCCAGCATTAAGGCCTATTTTACCCTTGCTGTGCAGGGCCCAAGCAAAAAAGGAACAAGATATGGGTCTATTTTTACCTTTTTTAACACACAAGGTCAGACAGTTTTCTTTGGGTCTTAAGCCTATGAGTATTGGCCCAGTGGAATGGGCAGAGGAAACAGCTTTAGGTATCATTGGTGCTGCAGGTACAGTGGCAGCAGGCCCAGTTGTGTGAAGGGCCAATTAAACACCAATTATGACTTTTTTACTATCATTCCTGGATTGCATTGGGGCTCAGCGCATTTTTTCAGCGCCACTGATACTTTGACTCTCGAAGAAATGGGCCAAGGAAGGGTGAATAGTGATGCAGAGGAGAATCCTTACTTGAACCTCAGAGAAATAGCATGGAGGGCAATGGGGCAAGGTGGGGCTCATGTTTTTAACAAAGGGCAAAGGAGATAGCCTGCTTGCAAGTAAGGAGCTAGTAGCTATCATTAGTGAAGCAGATGCAGTGGCGTTAGGGCCCAGGTGTGTGAGGGGCCCACTTTATCTGAATTAGGACTGTCTTACTTTACAAAAGTGGCATCGAGGCTCGTAATCCTTGCTCGCATTAGAGCCAAGGGCACCCCTGCTGCAAAGATGAGGCCAACTTGTGGGAGCTATATTTTTTCTGAGAGGGACAGAGAAGTTTCATGACTGGAGTGATGTCCAGACATGGTGTGAAGGGGTGAAAGAAAACTCAGGCCCGCACCTATAGCAGATGCTGCTGTATTCGGGCCCATGAGTGTGAGTAGCTGACAAAACCCAACTATGGGAAGCAGTGTTTGTTGATTGATTTCTGTTTTTGTTTGATGCATTTGCTCTTTTATAAGTCTCACATTTAGTGTAGATTGTGATCTACAGACATTGCAGTAATATGCTTGCAATGATAAAGTTTCTTTTTTAAAACACTGAACCATTACATATCATTTTAAAAGGTGACTATGTGTTCTTCCTACCAGTCAGGTGTACTTAGAATACCTACGGAAACCGCTATTTGTTTTAATATACATCACCGCAATAAAGTGTTCATATAGGCACAAAGAAAATGCATTTTTAACTGTTGATTCCTAAAGCATTAGTTTATGTGCAACAATGAATTCTTTTTTTTAACAAATGGATTAAGAATATTTTGTATCCTCCAACTAATTACACTGAACTTTTATGTCAAAACTCTGAACTTAAAAATACAAGGAAATTAACATTAATTGTTTTTCACTGTGGTAGACAAGAATTTGGTGTTTATAATTTCTGACTGTTGTGTTCCTGCTTTCAGAAATTTTATAAAAATATGCCATTTGGCAATGAGAATAGCAATCAACACACAAATGGTTTTACTGTGCATAGTTTTCTGCATCTGTTAGAGGTTTCTATGCCAGCAATTGCTTTCATACAATAAATCATAGCAGTAAAAAGAGGCCCGTTTTTAAAGATACACCCACTTACTCCGCTTCTGATGGGCATTCTAATGAATAGCATAGCAGTGCCAATTCATATCTGTAGTTTTACACATATCTTTGAGCATAGGTTTTCAAATTTCAGAAATTCTCAAAGGATTCCAGGTCTAAGCATGAAAAGGTGCAAAAGTCACAACTACCTCTGGAAAAAAACTTGAGAATTCCCTTTTTACACTAATGCAAAGGTATTTCCACTTGTGTAACTGTGCATGCATGCAATTGTTCATGCAAATGTCTCATGATAAGGCTATTCAACTTTTTTAACTTCACTCTTTTTTACTCCCTGGGGAAAGTATTTTCCCCCTTTAGAAACCCATTTGCCTACATCCCTTCAATTTTGGGTGTGATCCCTTCCCATTTCCACGTTGGACCTTGATTTCCATCTGCCTTTCATTGATGCTCTTGGCAAGAGTAAATCTCAGCCCGTTTCTATGGAGGTAATGCAAAGAGGAATATTCAGGGTGAATACAAATTCCCTCTGCTCCAGGAACACCCACTCCCTATACATTCATATTGCAGATGAGTAGATAGATTGATGAGTGTTGATTCATGTCTAACACTGCAAAATGTCTCCACTCAAAATCATGCTATTTGTACGTGTAAGGTGAACATGCACATCCAACTGGCTTTGTGATTTAGGGCCATATGTACAAAGGTTTTTATCAGGTGCAAATCCTCTTATTCTCCAAATCAGAGGGTTTGTGATTAGCCATAATCTTTTGCTTATACACTAAGCCCATTTTACGAATCAGTAACATTTTACAACTTGTAATATGTGTTTTGAAATGGTTACCGATTTGCAATTTGAAAGGGGTGTGCTTTGTGCATTCCCGCCAAAATTGCAAATCTTTGTAGCCATGTTTTTCCACCGTAATTCCATTTGGAAACTATGGACCCCTTACTGACTCCCAAGCGATTATAGTAACTGATTCTCAAAGGGGAAGTTCTCCCCTTTAAGCCCCTTCACCTTTGGGAATCATGGTGATATATTCAAGCGGATTAGACAGTGGTCCAAGGGACCATTGCCTGTTCTCACTGAAGTTTTTCAATCTATAAAAACTGTTTTTAAGTAGCCATTTCCTTTATAAAAATCAGGCTGCTTTAAAACAATCCATTTTGAAAAAACTTACTGTTGTGTCCTTAGTGGAAAGACACCAGGAGCCAGGTAGTATGTTCAAGACTAGTTTATTCAGTCTTCAGATCAGGTTACATATTAGATGACTCCAGCCAGCCTAGTGTGGTACCAGCCCCACCAGGAGCAGCCTCCCTAGCTGCTCAGCCCATCTCCAACTGCCACATTCATCCCACACAGTCACCCAGGCATTCCACGCATCACAGGCACACCAACATTCTAATACCAAGACACACTCTGGCTGAGCAGCTAGTGGCAGCAGGGCTAGAATACATGTTATATAAATATGTAGGATATAACATTACCTCTTTTTCTTTAAACAAAAGAAAACAATTACATTGCAATACAATCACATTACTAATCTCAAAGATGCAATAAATGAAAATAGCATCAAAGAGGATGGAATCATTAAAACAGGTGAAAATCAACAATAGAAGAAATTGCGAATCTCTAGAATGCAGCGATGAAAAATCATTACTAGAATTATTTCTAAACTCTAGGATGCAGCGATGACAACAAAACATGAGAAGAGTAAAACACGCTGTAAAGGAAAGATGGTTAAGATAAATACAACTTAATTGCAAAATCCCCCATCCCCCTTCAAAAGTGAATTTTTCAAACACTTCAGAACATTGCATTAAGTTCCAAATACTCTGTAATAAAAATCACTATGACCCAAAAGCATAACAAAGAATAGTGCTAAAGGTAAAATTACCTAGAACTTAGTCCCAAAAGTAGGGAAAACCAAACAAATGGGTTGTCACCCATATTTCCATGCTCTGTTACTTGCTTAGTTTCATTGTTTCTTTGTTGCTTAGCTGTACCAAGAGTCACTGGGGTTCAAGACTGTCCTCGTCGCCAAAATTATGTTGTGTCCTTAGTGGAAAGACACCAGGAGCCAGGTAGTATGTTCAAGACCAGTTTATTCAGTCGTGTGTCAACAACAAGAGAGAAAGGGTTCAAAGGACACTCCTCCACCCCAGTCTGAATATAACCAACAACAAAGGAGTGACTATCAAAACAAAACAATATAAAAGTGCCTAAAGTGAAGTGAAACGTGAAAAAAACAAAAACATTTTTGTAATACCCTCACTCACCCAACTATTGGGTGACATGCTTCATCATTGGGTATTTTTCACCAGGTAGGTAAAAGACCTATCTGGTGTGCTACGACACCTGCTGTTGCAGTGGAGCTGGATACGAGTAAAAACTGTGAAAATAGTGCTCGTGATAGAATTAAAAAGGTGCGGACACTGATCCAAACCAAACTTTAATGAAGATCAATGTGAGCGCCTAACTAAAAAGATGAGAAGGACAATATAGACTATAAATTTGAGTCAGATTATCCTAATCATAAGGTCAAATGGTCGACATGTTTCTGTTCTTGGAGGCCAATTAGGCCGAGCTTTCATCAGGACCAAACAAAATTCAAACACTGGGCGGTGTGCGCACTCTAAGGCGTACCCTGACCTCAGTGTTTCCTCAAGTATTACACAACTCACGGTTCTTAATACCGGTTCACCCTGGGATTTCCAGGTTTTTAAGATCTGTGGAGAAGGGAGAAAAAGAACATATACAAACAGACATATTACCGCCAGTATTATGTGTGAAAAGCGTTTTTTCTCATACCACTGTATCAACGTATATTCCACTTTACTATGCCTCATGAATATGCCACTGTCAATACCATGCATTGATGAGTAAACAAATTCTGACAAAAATTGGTATTACATTCGTAATGAACAATTGTATGGGGAGATATGTTAAACTCATTACGTTATTCCTATCAACCCCCTCCGGGTCCAGAAATACTTGGACAATGTAGCGTGTTATTATTTAATAAATCGCCACTGTTAAAAACCACGACTTTAACCTAAAACCAAGTGCAGGAACATTTAACGTTAAAGTACCCAGCCGGTACTTGCAGTAACCAAAACGCCCGACAGTGTGGACCCAATAGCGCTAGCACATCAAGGGAAATTAAATATAATTACGTGAAACCAGTGTCTGTCTCACATCATGGGCAAAGTGGTGGGGGTTACTTCACATCGGAGGGATCTGTGGGCGAATAAAAAATGCCATCACAATACACGTCGACCACCCCTTGTTCATTCAGAAAGGAAGGCATAAAGAGTAGTTTGTCGGCGTGATCTTAGATTATGGCAAGTAGTACTCACTTCTACTCCGATGGCTCCCCGCGTTGTGACCTACACAGTACACAACCACCGCCCGAATGTTAACCAATGTGTAGTGCCATAACGGGGATATGGAATCACATAAGTCACGTGTCAAAGGACAGCCAATCATAGCACAAGTCTCTTAGTAGAGCGCTCGTGGATGGTATTCAGGTTTTAAAGAGACAGTTACGATTGAATCAGAACGTAACTTTATCAATCCTCAGTCCATGCACAAATGTTAATGCACCTCTAGTTACACGCAAAAAGGTCATTAGTACCAGAGGTAGTACACCGGGAGAATAAAAGACTTACTTGAGGACCCGACTATAAACGACTCAATAGTCAAATTACTAGAAAGGTCTGTTATTCGGTATATAGCAGAACTTAAAAAGAAAGATATTAAGGTGGAACAGAATCATGATGTTATATCAGCGGTGCATTACCGTTCCCCATGGAATGTTATCATTTAGGCCTCGTAGGTGGGTTGATAATCGATATACCCACCGCTGTTCTTTTTCAAACAGGGATTCGTGTAATCTGGTGCCAGCGTGTATCTGCTCTACCACTGTCCACCTAATATCATTAGGATTGTGGTTAGCCTCAATGAAATGTGTGGTAAGTTTGGTGGTACTCTTCTTGCATCTGATATTACTGCGATGCTCGCAGATCCTCAACTTTATGCGCCGTGTCGTCATTCCAATGTAACGTAAGCCACAAGGGCATGTTATTAAATAAATTACGTTACAGGAATTACAGTTTGTGTGTTGGCGCAAGTGCCAAGTTTTGCCTGGTTCCAGGGTCAGAGTTTTTGTTGAGGACGTGAGATGACAGACACTACATCCGCCACAGGGATGGTGTCCTAGTACCGGGGGAAGTCCCCATGCATTGAGTATGGTGCTCTGCATCTGTCCTGAGTTTGTAGTTGGTCGGGTATGTACTAGCGTGTCTCTTATACTTCTCGCTCTCCGGTAAGAGAAGAGAGGTTTATTCCAATTGTGTTTATTGCTAGTGAGAATCGTAGAATGTCTGTTTATGCTTTTAGTGACACTGGTCGATAGACAGTTCTAAGTTGTTACACAAGTGAGGGGAATTTCCTCCTCAAGACCTCTAGGGATGTCTTCTATCAGTACATCCCTAGGCTGGTTTTTAGCCCGTTTACAGCTTCTAGCCAGAATCTGTTTGGGGTAGCCACGTGTTTCAAGTGTTTGGGTCAGTTCCACTGACTGATTTTTGAAATCTTCCATCTCACTACAATTACGTCTAAGACGTAAATATTGCCCGTATGGTAGATTCTCTCTTAATGTACGGGAGTGAAAACTGGTGAAATATAGGAGATTATTTTTTGACGTAGGTTTTTGGTAATTCCTAGTTTGTAACCGGTTACCTTGTCTAGTGATAGTAATGTCAAGGAACACCATTTCACTGGGGTTGTAATTATGAGTGAATCTTAGGTGTTCATTGCAGGTGTTGATCCAAGAGAGGAACTCCTTCAGCTTTGATTCTGGGCCACTCCAGATAACAAGCACGTCGTCAATGTAACGGTGCCAAAACGTTATATTGACAGTGAATGTATCAGAGGCATGGAGGATATGTTTGCTCTCAAAATCATGGACATAAAGTCCAGCCACACTAGAGCAAAAGTGCTGCCCATTGAAGTACCGGTGGCTTGAAGGTACAGGTCAGTTTGGTATTTGAAAAAATTTCTCTTAAGGGCTAAGGTCGCACAGTCAACTACAAAAGAGGGTGGAGTTTTATACATCCATCCCGAGTTGGTAAGGGAGTCTCTGATGACCCTGATGGTGTCATCCTGCGGGATGCATGTGTATAAACTCTCTATGTCTAGAGAGATAAAAAATATAGGACCTTCTGTTAGGACTATTTCATTCAGCATGGCTAGTAAACTTTTCGTGTCCCTCAGATGGGTGTTAGTCTGTTGGACGAGTGGTTTCAAAAAGAAATCGCATTCACTGTCAATATAACGTTTTGGCGCCGTTACATTGATGGCGTGCTTGTTATCTGGAGTGGCCCAGAATCAAAGCTGAAGGAGTTCCTCTCTTGGATCAACACCTGCAATGAACACCTAAGATTCACTCATAATTACAACCCCAGTGAAATGGTGTTCCTTGACATTACTATCACTAGACAAGGTAACCGGTTACAAACCAGGAATTACCAAAAACCTACGTCAAAAAATAATCTCCTACATTTCACCAGTTTTCACCCCCGTACATTAAGAGAGAATCTACCATACGGGCAATATTTACGTCTTAGACGTAATTGTAGTGAGATGGAAGATTTCAAAAATCAGTCAGTGGAACTGACCCAAAAACTTGAAACACGTGGCTACCCCAAACAGATTCTGGCTAGAAGCTGTAAACGGGCTAAAAACCAGCCTAGGGATGTACTGATAGAATACATCCCTAGAGGTCCTGAGGAGGAAATTCCCCTCACTTGTGTAACAACTTATAACTGTCTATCGACCAGTGTCACTAAAACCATAAACAGACATTGGACGATTCTCACTAGCAATAAACACAATTGGAATAAACCTCTCTTCTCTTACCGGAGAGCCAGAAGTATAAGAGACACACTAGTACATACCCGACCAACTACAAACTCAGGACAGATGCAGAGCACCATACTCAATGCATGGGGACTTCCCCCGGTACTAGGACACCATCCCTGTGGCAGATGTAGTGTCTGTCATCTCACGTCCTCAACAAAAACTCTGACCCTGGAACCAGGCAAAACTTGGCACTTGCGCCAACACACAAACTGTAATTCCTGTAACGTAATTTATTTAATAACATGCCCTTGTGGCTTACGTTACATTGGAATGACGACACGGCGCATAAAGTTGAGGATCTGCGAGCATCGCAGTAATATCAGATGCAAGAAGAGTACCACCAAACTTACCACACATTTCATTGAGGCTAACCACAATCCTAATGATATTAGGTGGACAGTGGCAGAGCAGATACACACTGGCACCAGATTACACGAATCCCTGTTTGAAAAAGAACAGCGGTGGGTATATCGATTATCAACCCACCTACGAGGCCTAAATGATAACATTCCATGGGGAACGGTAATGCACCGCTGATATAACATCATGATTCTGTTCCACCTTAATATCTTTCTTTTTAAGTTCTGCTATATACCGAATAACAGACCTTTCTAGTAATTTGACTATTGAGTCGTTTATAGTCGGGTCCTCAAGTAAGTCTTTTATTCTCCCGGTGTACTACCTCTGGTACTAATGACCTTTTCGCGTGTAACTAGAGGTGCATTAACATTTGTGCATGGACTGAGGATTGATAAAGTTACGTTCTGATTCAATCGTAACTGTCTCTTTAAAACCTGAATACCATCCACGAGCGCTCTACTAAGAGACTTGTGCTATGATTGGCTGTCCTTTGACACGTGACTTATGTGATTCCATATCCCCATTACGGCACTACACATTGGTTAATATTCGGGCGGTGGTTGTTTACTGTGTAGGTCACAACGCGGGGAGCCATCGGAGTAGAAGTGAGTACTACTTGCCATAATCTAAGATCACGCCGACAAACTACTCTTTATGCCTTCCTTTCTGAATGAACAAGGGGTGGTCGACGTGTATTGTGATGGCATTTTTTATTCGGCCACAGATCCCTCCGATGTGAAGTAACCCCCACCACTTTGCCCATGACGTGAGACAGACACTGGTTTCACGTAATTATATTTAATTTCCTTTGATGTGCTAGCGCTATTGGGTCCACACTGTCGGGCGTTTTGGTTACTGCAAGTACCGGCTGGGTACTTTAACGTTAAATGTTCCTGCACTTGGTTTTAGGTTAAAGTCGTGGTTTTTAACAGTGGCGATTTATTAAACAATAACACGCTACATTGTCCAAGTATTTCTGGACCCGGAGGGGGTTGATAGCAATAACGTAATGAGTTTAACATATCTCCCCATACAATTGTTCATTACGAATGTAATACCAATTTTTGTCAGAATTTGTTTACTCATCAATGCATGGTATTGACAGTGGCATATTCATGAGGCATAGTAAAGTGGAATATACGTTGATACAGTGGTATGAGAAAAAACGCTTTTCACACATAATACTGGCGGTAATATGTCTGTTTGTACATGTTCTTTTTCTCCCTCCTCCACAGATCTTAAAAACCTGGAAATCCCAGGGTGAACCGGTATTAAGAACCGTGAGTTGTGTAATACTTGAGGAAACACTGAGGTCAGGGTACGCCTTAGAGTGCGCACACCGCCCAGTGTTTGAATTTTGTTTGGTCCTGATGAAAGCTCGGCCTAATTGGCCTCCAAGAGCAGAAACATGTCGACCATTTGACCTTATGATTAGGATAATCTGACTCAAATTTATAGTCTATATTGTCCTTCTCATCTTTTTAGTTAGGCGCTCACATTGATCTTCATTAAAGTTTGGTTTGGATCAGTGTCCGCACCTTTTTAATTCTATCACGAGCACTATTTTCACAGTTTTTACTCCAATCCACCTCCACTGCCACAGCAGGTGTCGTAGCACACCAGATAGGTCTTTTACCTACCTGGTGAAAAATACCCAATGATGAAGCATGTCACCCAATAGTTGGGTGAGTGAGGGTAATACAAAAATGTTTTTGTTTTTTTCACGTTTCACTTCACTTTAGGCACTTTTATATTGTTTTGTTTTGATAGTCACGCCTTTGTTGTTGGTTATAGTTTATTCAGTCTTCAGATCAGGTTACATATTAGATGATGTAGTGTAGTTCCTATAGTCCCAATAGGCTCTGCGCATTGGAATAATATCTTCAGTAGTGTGGACGTAGGACTGAGGTTATCTAGGTCTCTACTGACTATATTAGACTTAAGTGTTTGCCAGCTAGCTCAGAGTTCACTAGAAACTTTCTCGAATAAGCGAGGAGGAGTTTAACCTCCCTGAATAGACAAGAAGGGATTTAGTTTCTGACAACCATAAAACATGAAAACTTTGCTCTCCCTGAATAAGAGTGTATCTCTAGAGTCGTGTGAAAACAAAAGGCAGTTATTTCACTCAGTCAATAAGTGCGTACTTAGTTTCACCAGATTGCAGAGAAAAAGAGAGACGGGCGTTTTCAATAAAAGATGTTATTTATTGAGCAGTCTCTTTCCTCATACAAGAGAAATGAATTGCTACAATCGCAATACTTGTAGTAAAGTAAAGTGCATACAGTAAAAGCAGGATTATGAAATAATACTGTAAAAGCATGGATATGGTTTCTTAGCCATATGATACTTTAAAATGGATAAAATAGATACATACATATATACATTCACTAATCGTACTCAACTGGTGCTTCTAACTACGCCTACCCCGGTGTACCTGACCAAAGCCTAATACGTGGGAGGGAGTAAGTAAGTAGCAGTTTAAGTTAAGTTTGGTTTGCCAAGAATCTGACTCAAGAATTCTCTGTAAGGGTTTAGTCAGTTCAGTACCTGGGTATTAGAAGGCAGGAGGGCTGGTATCTCTCTCTCAGGACTCGGTATCCCAGTCACCTGCAAGGGTAAGCTGGAAACGCCGGAGGCTGGATTTCTCGGCAAGAGAAAAGACAGCGTCTTTCTCAGCGCGTCAAAAGGGAGGGGCAGCGTCCGTGGGCTCTCGCATCAGCTGGGCTCTCGGGCAAGTAGTCGCTGCTCCAGATTCACCACCACCGTGTCTTTGCTTAAGGCAGCGTTGGTATATTTATACCTGAAAGGTGCCGGGTTTGACGTAAGGATGGACATAAGACGTCAATAAAGATGTCACTAAGAACTGGTCGTTCTTACATTGCTTTACAGGAGTTCTCGGACGAAATCAAAACAATAGCAGGCGGGGATTTCCCAGGTTGCTGGAGGCTTGGATTTGTTTAAGAACTCGGTGTGCTTTCTAGGGGGCTGGAGGAATAGTGCTTGCTTAATGTGACAGCATGCGCTATGACCGAATTATGAAATGGGTTTCTATGCCGTTGTAGGGATATTATTGATTTATAACCGGACAAGGGCAGTGAATAGGAATATCGATTCGGGTACCTAGATAAACACACTACACCCACTCCACGAATTCATGTCCATAATTACTAAACTAAGCAATAGTAAACATATCTAACGGTGCATGTGTATACCGATCCACCCCAAAATACATTTTTTGCATCTGAAATGGCATATGCGAAATACACGAAAAATGAGTATAGGTACTGTATGCTTTCAAGCAGTGTAATCATTCATTAAGAGGATGCATATATATCAGCATGAATGATTTGCGAAAATTACACATGAAATGGCTCTTAATACAGAAAAGAAAAGTGCGAGACCATTCCATCACATATAAATACAGTTGTTTGTAAATATGCTAGAGGCTGAGGTAATATATTGTCTCTAGAGTTCCTAAAAATAGAAGCTCTGTTCTCTAAGAATAGTTCTACTTTAAGCAGAGGATGAGTGCCAAAAAAAAAGTAAATATTTTGGAATCGGGGAAAAAATAATTTCGTTTTTCAGGGGAAGAAGAAAAAACAGTTCCAAATATTTCCAGTAGCTTTTGTTTTTCAAAGATGAAGGCCAAATTCAGAGTTCAGGGAATGCTGTGTGCTCGTATGCTTAAAGTTATTCATTTTGTTCGGGGGAAAACATCATTTCTGACAGACTTTCAAAAAAGCAGTTTACCGCTTCAGGTGAAAGTTCGACCAAGTTGGAAAATGTCGCTACCATGCAGTCTTGAGCATGATTGCTTTCAACGATGTTTTGATCAGCATTGCTTACAGAAGGTCGTACCTGGTTGATGCTGCTCTCATCTTGTACTTCACTACCCTTTAATCGCAGTGGTGAAGTTTCCACGAATGCCATCATCAGGATGGGTAACCGCTGGGGACAACACGATGCATGAGCCTTTACTGGACTTAGCAAAGTATCTGTATCCAATGGTACTTCTGATTGTAGTGTGAGACAGACGTCTAACACGCATTCTTCTCTGCACAGCATACATCTTAACACAGGTAAGATACAATTCTGCCAGATGGGTCTGAATGAAAGAAACCAGGTCATATTCAGATCTCTTAGCCGGGCTAATCCAAGGACTTTAGTTATGCGGTCCCGATAGCGTACAGCTAGGATCGTTTCTTCCATTGTTGCTGGAGTCTTGTCTGCGTTTTGGCTTGCCATAACGAAGCAGGAGAATCAAAAATAAAATGCCTGCTACGAGTCCTAACAGGAGTGGAAGGCCACCAAAAATCGAATGGACAAAATTA
Organism: Lissotriton helveticus; assembly: GCF_964261635.1. Lineage (NCBI taxonomy): Eukaryota > Metazoa > Chordata > Amphibia > Caudata > Salamandridae > Lissotriton > Lissotriton helveticus. The sequence goes on from NC_136065.1 coordinate 635,703,854, forward strand.
GGAAAAATGCCCAGGACTGTTTTGAAGGGTGTTAACAGTCCCGAAAAAATTGACTTAAATACACTCGCGATACCATTCGTATCAGAAATGTTTAAGATTTCGTTTAGCATTTCTGCGAAGTGTAGGGGGCAATTTGTTGATAATAATGCATGTATCTATGTTGTTGTCCTTGCAACTTGGAGATCATACGTTTCTTTCGATGACGTCAAGGGCACAGGCGTCTGTAGAAGAACAGACTTCATTCTGCTTAAAGTATCAATTCGAATAGAAGAGATTTTCAGACTGGGCCAAATTCTACCCTCCCTGTCTGGAGTGTCGTTCGGATACAATACTTGCATACAACAAGAGACCATGGACAAAACGCATACGAGATAAGCTTTCCCTGGCACCAAGCCACAACATCTGTGGTCCACAATTAGAATGTAGCTCCCGTTAGAAAGCCGTCTAAAAAATGGCTCTATTCGAGTTGCAGGTGTGCCAAGCTGGTGACATGAAAGGTTATTTGAAGTCCCCTCACAGGCCCCATGCAAATTTATACCCTGACACAGAAGTATACCACTTAGTGATTTTTCACAATTATTACCACTAAGAAATACATTCTGTCCTTTTTCACTATAACATGTGTGTGTGTAAGGTAATTGCCATGATGACTTAATGTATCCTTTACCCAACCTTTCATACTGGCCTGCCTGTATATACTTTTGGCAGTATCGAAATTGGAAAGTTGTTATCGGAATAGTTATGATTCCGTGTATTATCCATTCAATGACAGGTCGTTCTGACATTGTCAATGGTAATCTCTCAAGTTTTTCAATGTTCAGAATTGTATATTCTGCTCCCTTTTGTGCCAAGCTGATTTGTATATCAGTAAGGTTAAAGATAGAGAACAGTGACGTTGTGTTGATTAAACGCCAAGGCTTGTAGCCTGAACGCAGATTTTGTAACGTCCAGCCAAGCTGTACAATAGAAGGCAATTGGGACAGACCATGTTGTAACATTAGTAAGTCCTGCTCTATTATATCGATTGCAGATTATACAATACTGTCCAGTGAATATATTCTGGAAGACAGAGTCATTAACCCATTGTCCACAACAGAAAGTGATTTTTCCAAATTAATACGATCAATTTCCCGTATTTTCTCTGCTGTTTCAATTTGAGTTACTTTCCAAGCTTCGTTATAAGCTGCATATATAGAGGCCGCTAAGAAACGTTTTTGACGCTGTTTGCGTGGTCCCATAATGAAATCACGCAAGTCAGCACCTTCTTTAAGTAAAGTCAAGTGTTGCTTAATTTCTGCCAGTGTGAATGTATGTAGCCATTCGAGGCAGAGTTTTCCTACACTGTATGTTGTTACTATCCCTGGATGTTGTCGCTGGGAGTATCTAGAGTCTGGCCTGGTCAATATGAACCCCTGTATTTTGTTCAGGAATCTGTCTTGACAGTTATTTGTCTGTGGGCCAGATCAACCATTTTTTCCAATCAGGATGTGTTCTGTTTTGGTTTAAAATATGGGATACGTCTATCTCAACCTCTGTAGTGCTATTACTGTCAGGTGTTGGCTTTGGAATAGACGGTTTGTTTAAGTCTTTAATTTTGGCTAGGCCAAAACAGGATGTTTGCTGAATTGTGTCATTCAAAAATATAATTTGTTCTGGGATCATGCAGGCTCTGAATAATGATTCTATACCTTGGACTTGCCAGTCTCTGGTACCCCAGATCGTTTTTGTTTCAATGTTTTTATTCCAAAAATCAAAACCAAATGTGTTCATGTTTTCAAAAAATGTTTCTGAATAGATTAATTTTGTATTAGTCAGCATGGTTTTCATTCCTGTCTTATTTAACAGTTTGAAATAAAATGTTTCTGCTTCACTTGTGTTAAACCCTGAGAAGTATGGGAATTTCTCATAAAATGTTTTTGAACTACCTTTTGGCGGAGTTGCGCAATGTTCCCATTGATTATAATTTAAAACATTTATAGGTTGAGCAGATTTATGCAAATAATGGTTAGCATAGTGGTTGTAGCAGTACATCTGTTCATAATTGGTTGGACCTTGTAAATAATCATGTTTTTTAAATTTTGCTGACATAACTAAGTCTGACATCATATCATTAATACTTTCAAAGTCCCAATCATCAGAGAATGTACTCGGTTTTACAAAGTCACTTAATGAAACCTTAAATTGATGAGGATACTTCAAGAGCTCGACCGGGCCATATATTTCGTAATCTGTTTTGTCCCAAGCTACCCCACCGGGTATCGGATTGGTTGTGAAGTTTACTGAAGAAAGTTCTCTTTTCTCGATGTGTGAAGACTTGTGTGGCTTTAGGACCAAGTTGATATTCTGACTTGCTGTGTCCATTGTAACATATTTTCCTTAAATGAAGTGTCCCAAGCATAGTACCATGATGAGCCAAAGCAGGAGGAAAAGTACACCTAGCACCACCCAAAATTCAATCCATGGGGAAATCAGATAGGTTTCTTGTAGTTGATGAAAGAGTTCTTTAGCTTTGTCTTTAAAAGTTTTTATTGTTGGCTGTTCTTCAGGTTCGCTTGGATCCTCAGAAAAGTCATCGAATTGATGAAGTAGCCTGATGCAGTTCTGTCAATTGTTGGAATAGCTTCTGGATTTTTCTTTGCTTTTGGAATTTTCTTTGTTTCATTAGCATAGTCTGTGGCTACATTGTTGTAGACAGGTGTTTCTTGATGAATTGTTGCAATTTGGGTTTCAAGAGGCATAAGTTCCATGGCTTTGTTGCATAGTCCTTGTTGATTTACTGTAGGTTTATCAAATGTGATTAGTCTCTCAGTTTTAGCCTCTTGATTTGTAGCAAACTTTGGTGTTCTGCTATTTCTTGGGAGTCCACTTGGCCTACTACTTATTATTGGCCACATGATTGTGGTTTAACCAGGTCGATGGATACAACTCGGTTCTCCTTTTTACCAGCAAGGGGCGGTAGTACAACTGATCTTGTTCCGTTGACAGCTAAGACAGGTACTGCTTTTCTGTAAGAAGGCCCAAATTCCTTCTTCACCGCGATTTTCTCTCTGACCAGATCCCCAATTTTTGGAATCCAGACAGGCCTTGCTGGGACAGGTGGTTGCTCTTCAGTGGCTGTTGGCTGTTGTTTCAACTTTATGTTGCTCAGGTCTTTTCTTGTTTCATTTAAGTCCTGTAAAATAGCCAAACGATCTTTGATATCAAAGCATTTTCCTTCAACCACTGAAGTTTGACTATCGAGATCCTGGATATGCATTCTAGTCCCGAACAATAGTTCGTACGGACTGAAACCTTTTAGAGAATTTCTTGGCAGATTATTAAGACTATGTTGGACACTTGTTTAAATAAATGTTTGACCCACCCAATCCCCGAACCTAATACCTTTGCCGTTATAGATTGCTATATGTCTCAGTTTTTTCTTTCAACCATCCCGTTTCCCTCAGGAAGGAAGGGACAAGATTACCGCAATGCAATGCCCATTCTGGTCACGGCCTCCCTCTAAGCTCGTGAGCTAAAGGCAGGACCTTGGTCAGAGTTGTAGCATGCCAATTGCGTATGTGCTGATATAGACTCGCAAATCTTTTTATAACAGTTCTGGCGTCAGCTGAGAGCTGGGGTCTACATTTTAAGTGAATCTAGTCTTAAATAATATACATTGGGACGCATGTTTCCTGTTTAATCATGCGAATAGATCGCTTTATGCTTTCTATTATGTGTTCTGGCACTACTTCGGCCGGTTCGCCACTGCGATCTCTGTTGCAGTTTTCACAATTTTTTGCAAATTTGTGATTATCCACGCTCATTCCCGGCCACCAGTATTCTGATCGTAATTCTGTCAGAGATTCCTTGATCTTCTGATGCCGTAGTCCTAATCCCATATGTGCTTCTTGTATTAAGAAGCCTCTCCTGTTCCTGTTTGGAATTACCCTATCCCCCACTCCAGGGATTTGAGCAAAAGGAACGGAGTTTGCATCGATTATGTATGTATAATTGAGTGGATAGTTGACGGGTAGCGCTGCACAGTCGCCTTTTGATGACGTTTTTACTGCCAGCATCGTTTCCCCGTCTATGTATTTTCCTGAACGCTTTTTTGTAGCTACGGAAGCCGGCTTAGTTGCTTCCGCTGTGGCTGCCTCAGCTAATGAATTCCCTGAAACGTGAACGCCATCACGTTCATGACTCAATGAATGTATCACGTGAGTCTTTGGTAGTTCTTTCTGTGAGAGAACTACTTGTTCCCATAGCGATTTTTGCTTTATTGTGGCACCTGTGTCATCTTTGTAACCGTTTTGAACCCATTTCTGCAAGTCGTTATTGTATGATTTGACGCAGTAATACGAATCGCACACTATTAGTGTCGGGAATTCGCGATCGGCATTATCTAGCGCCATTTTTAACGCTATTATTTCAGTTTGTTGTTCTGAATTGTTCTCTACAGAGTGTGATATTGTTACCAGAGGTCTCAATTTACCTCCGCGCCACACGTTTTTAACAATTTCGCATGTGGCGTTATAGGCTTGTTCTCCCCAAACTGAGGGTTGTGCATATCCGTCTGTATATATTACACAGGCGTACTGTCGTATGGGCAGAATGTCGATTGGCAGAGGATATTCTCTTTCATATTCTAGATTTTTTAATTTTTTCAAGTTTGGACCAAAATAGTATTTCACTTTGTCTGTAGCAAGAGAATTTTCCCATTGTATCCATTTCGGATTTAATGCCACGGTAGTTAAATTACATGGGCTTGTTAATGCCTCAAAGGCTGATTCTGCTGTTATAACAGTAATCCGTCTGCCTTCGGCTTGGTCTCTTTCTTTTGCTACAGCTGTTTGAACCGCATGTACAATGTTTTCCTTAATACTGAATGTTTTTTCAGCTTCTGTGTACAAATGTGATTTGTATGCCATTGGTACCGTTTCTCCCTCATTAGAGGTTAGGTATGTGAATCTGCATCTTCCTGGGAGGACCCGGATCACAAGGTTGCGTGTGTTATCGCGTGTTTGCAATTTTGTTTTAGCTAACATGTCTGTTTGCAATGATCTCAAAATTTCTGTGTGTATTTGAGTCCAATTGATTGTTTTAAAATCTGGTTTTATTAGTTTGTAGAGAGGTTTAACCCTCTCTGCATAATTTAGAATGTAAGTTCTTCCGAAATTCAGGAAACCTAGAATTGATTGTAAGTTTTTCAGCGTTCTTGGTGCTTGGATTACAGCGCATTTCTCTAAGAAATTGTCTGCCAGGCTTTTACCTTCACTTGATAATTCATATCCTAAAAGCAGGACAGTTAGATGGGCAATTCGTGACTTTTTAAAGTTGAATTTGTAACCCTCTGCTGCGAACCCAAGTATTATGGTGTTCACTCTTTTCAAGTGAGTATCCAAGTCATCATCTGTTAGATAGATGTCATCGACATAAGATAATGCCTCATCATCATAAATTTGTAGTAACTCTGTTACTCTTGCTGAGAATAATCCTGGGCTGTTCTTGAACCCCTGTGGGAGTCGACAGAATTTTTTTTCTGCGAGCCCATTATTGAGAAAGCGGTCAAATACCTGCTTTCAGGTGCTATGTTTTGACAAAAGAATCCATTAGAGATGTCTAATGTTGTTTTGTATTTTTTGCGCACAATCTTATTCATTAGTGCTGCACTATGTGAGTTTTGGACTGCAAATGTCTTGCAACATGAGTTAAGGTGTCTGTAGTCCAAAACTAGACGATATGACTCGTCTGGTTTGGAGACAGGAAACAAAGGATTGTTCATTTGTGAGGTGCATGTTTCAATCACCCCCTGGTATTCAAGTTGATCTAAGATCTCCCTGACCTGTTTTTTAGCTTCTTGCTTAATTGGGTACTGCCTCTGTGCAGTTGGTTGAGATTTTAACTGGATTTTGTGAGGAGGAGAGTCCTCATCCCATCCGACATGGTTTTTATATAATGCAGGAGCTTGGGCTACTGCCCACTTTCTTGCAAGTGTATATTTTTTATGAATTGAAATGTGATTTGAGAAGGCAGGCATAATCATTTCTTCGCCATGAGGGCACTCCCTGACAAACACCGGTGGCCAGTCTTTTTCAGCTAAAAGGATGTCATAGCCTTTGGAGAGGTTATCCCAAAATAGACCCCTTATTTTCCTAGTCTTATCTCCCTCTATACGTAATGTTATTTCGTATATTTTATGAGGTTTGCTAACTCTGGTATCTGCAGTTTCCACCTGAATGTATTCATTCGTGTCCACTGTCTCCAGATGATTCATCAGGATCTTGCGAGCTATGCTCACTTCTGCTGCGCTGTCTAGCATTGTCTGAGCCCACTCTCCGTTTTTCAGCTGTGTCCTCAGTATCCTCGGCATGTTTGATTACTTTAATACTGGCTACCTTCTTTTTTGGAAATTGTAATTTTTTACTTTGATGAGCAGGTTCCTTGTCTTTGGACTTGGCCTGCTCTTCCCTGTGTTCTGACCGTCCTCTTCTTTCCGATTTCTGCGAGGAAGTCTGAAAAGATCGAGAGGGACGTGTATCAATATCTTGATATCTATCGGGTTTCTTTAGATTATCCCTATTTCTAAGGTTGTATCTTTTCTCAGAGGGCTCCCTCTGGGGAGACTTGTGTCCTTGGTCCGGAGATCTTTCTCTCCGCCGAGGAGACCTTCCTCTGGACTGGAATATTTTTTCTTTGGGAGTGGATTGTTTATTTCCATCCCAGCTCTTTTTTGGAGTGTTTAGATTATTTTTAATAAATATTTTTTCAGGATTTTCAGTTAGTTGGGATTTTACTGGTTTCCCACCCAAACTATCTCTTCCTAGCTCTTCATAGGATTTTTCTTTGATTCTGGCAAGTTCAAATGGTTGTTCTGCTATATCTGTTTCTTTCAGTTTCTGGAGGAAAGTTATGTCCTCCGTTGCCAATTGAACTAATTCTCTATAAGCCTTTGTTAATTCCTTTATTTTAACTAAAAGTTCTTCACTTGACATTTTTTCGATGTCTGGATGTGGTGTGTAGCTGGCTAGAACCGGCCACGTTGCTCCTGGTCTACCTAGTGGACCGAGCCTGGTGATGTGATTATTATGTTTTAGGGCGCCTTTAAACCAGAGCAGGTGCTCTTGGTATTTTAATGGGATTTCCACCTCCTCGAAAGGAGTGTAGTCATCCGGAGGTTCCTCTATTTTGTAATAGTGGAACTCATGTGTGACAGCGTTTGCTGCTGGAAAGTTTATCCATGAATAGAATACCTCTGTCTGCCGATATTCATGTGCCTCAATTACGAATATGACTGTACCACCTCTCGATGTCAGTCCATTTTCTATGAGTTTAAGAGTTATAGTTTTTCTTATGTTGACCGGGATGAGTATTGCCTCCGGGTCAGTCTGTAGGAGACTATTGTCTTCCTCTAGGAGTCGAGCTGCTATTCTAGCTGTCTCCCTTTCTTCTTCACTTTCCCCCATTTTACTGGCAGAAAGGTTTTTGTTTGCAGATCAAGTTTCAAGGAAACAAAGATTAGGTGCACAATATTTTGGGACACTGTATCCTTCAACGTTGAATAAACCAAAAACTATACATAGAAGTCTCCTCCTACTAAGTTTCGGCGGATTTTTAACCTTTGACCCACTCCAGACGTCTTTGGAGTATTTACGGGAGAAAGGGTCTGTGTGAAAAAGCACGACTGAGTTACTCTAATGTCTTGCGTTAGATTTATCGCCTTACCAAACGTTGGGCGCCATGTAGTGTAGTTCCTATAGTCCCAATAGGCTCTGCGCATTGGAATAATATCTTCAGTAGTGTAGACGTAGGACTGAGGTTATCTAGGTCTCTACTGACTATATTAGACTTAAGTGTTTGCCAGCTAGCTCAGAGTTCACTAGAAACTTTCTCGAATAAGCGAGGAGGAGTTTAACCTCCCTGGATAGACAAGAAGGGATTTAGTTTCTGACAACCATAAAACATGACAACTTTGCTCTCCCTGAATAAGAGTGTATCTCTAGAGTCGTGTAAAAACAAAAGGCAGTTATTTCACTCAGTCAATAAGTGCGTACTTAGTTTCACCAGATTGCAGAGAAAAAGAGAGACAGGCGTTTTCAATAAAAGATGTTATTTATTGAGCAGTCTCTTTCCTCATACAAGAGAAATGAATTGCTACAATCGCAATACTTGTAGTAAAGTAAAGTGCATTCAGTAAAAGCAGGATTATGAAATAATACTGTAAAAGCATGGATATGGTTTCTTAGCCATATGATACTTTAAAATGGATAAAATAGATGCATACATATATACATTCACTAATCGTACTCAACTGGTGCTTCTAACTACGCCTACCCCGGTGTACCTGACCTAAGGCTAATACGTGGGAGGGAGTAAGTAAGTAGCAGTTTAAGTTAAGTTTGGTTTGCCAAGAATCTGACTCAAGAATTCTCTGTAAGGGTTTAGTCAGTTCAGTACCTGGGTATTAGAAGGCAGGAGGGCTGGTATCTCTCTCTCAGGACTCGGTATCCCAGTCACCCGCAAGGGTAAGCTGGAAACGCCGGAGGCTGGATTTCTCGGCAAGAGAAAAGACAGCGTCTTTCTCAGCGCGTCAAAAGGGAGGGGCAGCGTCCGTGGGCTCTCGCATCAGCTGGGCTCTCGGGCAAGTAGTCGCTGCTCCAGATTCACCACCACCGTGTCTTTGCTTAAGGCAGCGTTGGTATATTGATACCTGAAAGGTGCCGGGTTTGACGTAAGGATGGACATAAGACGTCAATAAAGATGTCACTAAGAACTGGTCATTCTTACATTGCTTTACAGGAGTTCTCGGACGAAATCAAAACAATAGCAGGCGGGGATTTCCCAGGTTGCTGGAGGCTTGGATTTGTTTAAGAACTCGGTGTGCTTTCTAGGGGGCTGGAGGAATAGTGCTTGCTGAATGTGACAGCATGCGCTATGACCGAATTATGAAATGGGTTTCTATGCCATTGTAGGGATATTATTGATTTATAACCGGACAAGGGCTGTGAATAGGAATATCGATTCGGGTACCTAGATAAACACACTACAATGACTCCAGCCAGCCTAGTGTGGTACCAGCCCCACCAGGAGCAGCCTCCCTAGCTGCTCAGCCCATCTCCAACTGCCACATTCATCCCACTCAGTCACCCAGGCATTCCACGCATCACAGGCACACCAACATTCTAATGCCAAGACACACTCTGGCTGAGCAGCTAGTGGCAGCAGGGCTAGAATACATGTTATATAATTATGTAAGATATAACACTTTCACAAGGATTGTGGTTTGCTGTCCTTCGAAAGCCACCATCCCTGTGAAGGTACCAATTGAAGGGAGTTGGAATTTACGACCTGCATAATAATATTAATTAGGCTGGTCATTCTGTGTCCTCCACCAGATTCGGTATTTTTTAACTGACTTGATAATACATAGGTGTATTAACAAAATTAGATACTGATCACAAAATGTGAGATTGAAATTGCGACTACTTTTTGCAACCAGTACCTTTATGTATTAGGTCACTTGATCCCTTAGTTTCTTGCTATGTCAATGGACCACCAGTGAAAGTAGCAAACAATTATTAGCATTTGAGAAAGGAAAACTTCATTCCTATACCATAATGCTTAAGCCCTCAACTCATTTGTTCCTTATTGTACATTATATGCAATAAATCACCATAAATGGCACAACCACCTTTAAGTCCAACCTGAAAACAAAAATGAACCTGGAAAGTGTCAACTTTTGTGTTGTGGTACTTGTCAGTAAAAACGTAAATATTTAGAGGGCTACATCGTTCTGTTATATGACAGTATCTAGATGCTCAGCTGTTTGTCTACTGCTCCACGCTCAGGATACTAGTATGGACTGTCCCCCACTAATGTGCCCATGCAATGTACCAAACACCAACTTCAAAATAATAAGCTTCCTGCCACTCAGCCTTTCATCCATCTGAGGTCGATAAAATGAGTACCATTAAGTTGGGTAACAATAAACATCTGTTATTCAGCACCAAGAGACCTCGTTGGGGTGAACGTGCGCTTTACAAATACACATGTTATGTTATGTTATTGTCGATAGGAGTTCAAGGAGAAAATACACAAAATTCAAATAAGAAGATTATTCAGGAAACAAGGACACAGACTTTGGAATTCTATGAGGCAGTGCTAACATGAACTGGGCACCATCTGGATTTCAGCAGCTTTGCTTGCGTCAGAACCAGCTCCTGCAATAATGGCGGACCCCCTCTGGGTAGAGTAATTTAAGGTCAGGGAGAATAGGGGAAAGCAATAACACAAATTAAATAAGCTCCCTCGTGACCTGTCTGTAAGTTACTTTCGGCATGGGCTACGTAGTATATCTGAACAACAACAACATGGTATACAGACATAATATCGACCACAAAAATATCGAGGTAGCTAAATATCGAGTTTAAAATATCGAGTAGACAGAATATAGATAAGACAGAATACAGACTACAAAAATATCGAATAGATTGACAATAATATCGAATCAAAAATATAGAATGGACAGAATATCGAATGGACAGAATATAGACAACAAAAATATCGAGGGACAGAATATAGACAACAAAAATATCGAATTTTAGGTAAGTAAGTAAATAAATTTATGTTATTTAATTTTTGCGTAATATAATTCTGGAGCGGGTTGTGGGTTTATAGGGGAATAGGGTAGGAAGTAATTTAATTTTATTTAATTAAATATTTTTATTTATTGGTATTTATTTACAATTAATTGTTAATTAATTTGTAATAGGCAAATAATTAAAATCTAATTGGTAATTAATTTTTATTAATTGATAGTTATGTTAATTATATTCATTTATTTTCTGGAGCGGGTTGTGGGTTTATAGGGGAATAGGGTGGACAGTAATTTAATAATAATTATTTAAATATTTTAATTTTTGTATTGTAATTTATTTCAAAATAATAGTTAATTAATTTTTAATTGGTAATTAATTAAATAATAATTGGTGATTAAATTTTTTTAATTGATCAATTGATAATTATGTTAATTTTATTTATTTATTTTCTAGAGCGGGTTGTGGGTTTATAGGGGAATAGGGTGGAAAGTAATTTAATTATAATTAATTAAATATGTTAAATTATTTATTGCTACTTATTTACAATTAATTGTTATTTAATTTTTTAATTGGGATTTAATTAATATATAATTGGTAATTCATTGTTATTAATTGATTAATTGATAATTCTGTTAATTTTTATTTATTTAATTTTTGTAGTGGGTTGTGGGTTTATAGGGGAATTGGGTGTGAAGTTATTTAATTGTAATTAATTAAAAATTTAAATATATAAATTGGTATTTATTTTGAATTAATTGTTAATTATTGTTAATTATTGTTAATTATTTTAATAATTTATTGTTATTGGTAAGTATTTTGTATTAATAGGTAATTATTTTTTAGTAATTAAATTAATTGTATTATTTTTAATTGAATAATTATTATAATATCTAAAATTGGGAATTAATTTTAAATAATTTGTAATTGGTATTAATATTTAATTTATTTTTAATTATATATGAAGTATTTACTTTCCCTACTGTGGCTCTATTTGGAGTGGGAATAGTAATTTTTACCTTCCTGCTATACAACGGTTTCCCTACTGTTGCACTCACTGGAGTGGGATTAGTAATTTTTTCCCCTACGCTATCCAACGCTTTCCCTACAGTTGCACTCTCTGGAGTGGGAATAGTCAATTTTACCCCTACGCTATCCAACGCTTTCCCTACTATTGCACTCATTGGAGTGGGAATAGTAATTTTTACCCCTACGCTATCCAACGCTTTCCCTACTGTTGCACTCTCTGGAGTGGGAATAGAAATTTTTACTCCTACGCTATCCAATGCTTTCCCTACTGTTGCACTCTATGGAGTGGGAATAGTAATTTTTACCCCTACGCTATCCAACTCTTTCCTTACTGTTGCGCTCACTGGGGTGGGAATAGTAATTTTTACTCCTACGCTATCCAACGCTTTCCCTACTGTTGCACTCTCTGGAGTTGGAATTGTAATTTTTACCCCTACGCTATCCAACGCTTTCCTTACTGTTGCACTCACTGGAGTGGGAATAGTAATTTTTACCCCTACGCTATCCAACGCTTTCCCCACTGTTGCACTCTCTGGAGTGGGAATAGTAATTTTTACCCTCCCGCTATCCAACGCGTTCCCTACTGTTGCACTCATTGGAGTGGGAATAGTAATTTTTACCCCTATGCTATCCAACGCTTTCCCTACTGTTGCACTCTCTGGAGTGGGAATAGTAATTTTTACCCTACCGCTATCCAACACTTTCCCTAATGTTGCACTCACTGGAGTGGGAATAGTAAATTTAACCCTCTCGCTATCGTATGTTAAATATATTGTATATTTTTTATTGATACTATATATATATATATATATATATATATATATATATATATATATATATATATATATATATATATATATATATATTATATTTATATATATATATATGTATTTAAAAATAAATTATTTTTATTTCTATTAATTATTTATTTATTTTAATGTTATTAAAGTATTTTAAGTATTTTAAGTTGGTTATATTTAATATTTCATTAATTTAACAATACTTTTAACTATTTAAAAAATTCGATATTTTGACTATCTATATTTTTGTAGGTCTATATTTTTGATTCGATATTTTTGTACTTACCTGTTTGAAGATAGGAAGTCGATATTTTGGCATTCTATATTTTTGGCTCAATATTTTTGTAGGTCTATATTTTTGCCATCGATATTCTTTCAGTGATCCCAACAACATATAAAGAGTAGACATTATCACTCTATAAAGATTTATGTAACTTTTTTTGGTTTATTACGTCCAAAATGTCTTTACTTTTTTTTCTATAAAAATGTTTTATAGATATAAAAATATTATTTTAAGCACTTACATGCAGTTGAACTCGATAGTTACATAAAATGTTAAATACAACATATTTGAATTGATAACCCCTGAATGCAAATTAATGAAAAAGAAAATCCTTCATTCATACTACACTACGAGGGAGCTTATTTAATTTGTGTCAGAACCATCTCCACCTTGTCTCTTGTGAATCATCCTGCCTTTGTGATGTTACACAGTGCATTGACACTAAAATGCTGCAGCACATTTAGACTTTTAGTGTACGTTGTACCTTGGGAGCAATAGCCTGGATACTGCTAGAAGGGGTAGGGTGATTGGAGTCTCTTTCTTTTATGCCCCAACCCTTAGCTCCCAATGACTTACTTCAGTGACTGCCGGTAATTTTTGTTTGGCTGATTGTGACCAGTGGCAGAGCTAGCGCTTTGGCTTTGAAGAGCGGAGGGGGTGCTTGCGAGAGTCCGCCACTTGCCGCAACCGTGGCATTGTAGAGTGGAGAGTGCCGCTGATTGCTGCCACGAGATGGCAGGTAAGAGTGGGAGGAGGCCAGAGCCCCCAAACCTCGTGCCGCTCCCCCCCCCCTTTGCTACACCACTAATTGTGACCACATTGGGAAATGGTATCTAAAGCCAAAGGTACTACAACTGGATACTCCCACAACTCCCTACATTTTCAGAAGGCCAGTAAAGGAAATAAAGGTGCATCCAGTGCCTAATTTGTAAAGGATTAAGTGCCAGGGTCCTACGTTTTGCTCTGATGCGTGGCTGATGATATCCAAGGCCAGGGTGCTGAATACCAAGGCTATGAAGTCTTGACTTGAACTCAGGCCTCTATAAATCCACCACCAGACACTCCTGACCCATTTTATTTCACTCCTGCAGTTTTTTTTATCCTTGCTTCCTCCTTTTATAACAGTTTTTCCATCTTTCTCTTCCTCCTTCTTTGCCTCTTCTGTTATTTTCTGTCTAACACAAAGTCTGAAGAGGAAATATAAGTGCTGGTCACCAACAATATGTGTGGGTAGACGCCTCATGCAACCACTTGCTTAAGTTAAGCACTGGGCACCCCCTTCCTTGCAATTTCATAAAAATGTCATAAGATAAACGATAATAAGAAAATGGGTAATTTTCCAATGCTCAGTATGCATTTAAGAATGAAGGTCTGTCTTTGTAATTACACTAGTCCTGACCATATATATAGTATACAATATAACACGATGTTGTTGTTTAAATGAATATGTGTCAACGCTACTCATTTTAAGAACAATAGAAGAAGAGAGGGCTGAGGTAAATCCAGCAAGTATTCAAAGATAGGCTTTGAAGATTACATGCCGATGTATTCAGCGGGAACATAACCAAGCATCAGAGCTACTTTACTAGAACTCTAACTTGTGACCTTTAGGCTACACAAGGATCTCTGCAACAAATGCATTGTACCACTCCTCCATGTTACTAGTATACTGTCATAAGTAAGTTACATGCAGCGCTCTGAAGCAGGAGCTTTAACTCTTTACACTTCTTTATGATTGAACCCTGCAGACAGATATTGCACACAGATCTCTGAAGATGATCTGAAGCAAATGATCAACCCCCTGGACTATCTTACCAGCATTATTGCTTCAAAGTTGCTTTATACACGTAGTGGGTGCCTTACCAAAGATAGCATCTTGAAATAAGGTCTATCTGTGAACAATAAAGTAAACCAGAACTGCTTTACTTCTGCATTCATTATTCATTTTCTTTTTAGTCGGGGCAGACTTTGTAAACAACCCAGTATTTCTATTGGTAGGATTGTACTACAGAATATCGAGACTAGATTTATCATAATACACTAATATTGTGAACAGAAAATTGAGGGATAAAAAGGAAAAAAGGAAGTACATATAGAGGAAGATTGTTCTGAGGCCCACTGGAGGGTTCGTTTAATACTAGGTATAATATTAGGTCGCAAAATAACCATGAACTGATGCAGAGCCTGAAAGATAAAAGTAAGAAATGTACTACAAGTCCCAGTATGCATCGTGAAGTTTTACCATTTGGAAGGCACACCTGAGGCCTATAAATGTTAGCATACGGGTACTGTGGCTGCTTTACACTGTTGCTGCATTTTCACGATGACTTTGAAAAAGAAGCAAGAAGCATCGAAACGCGTCGGCAGGACAGAAATATCGGAATGAAATGCCACCTTCATTTGTGAAATAAAAGGTTGTTACCTGTTGCTGTGGAGTGCGGCCTTAATTCAGGGAAAAACTTTGGCAACAATAAATCACACGTGAGCAAGGCTGGTCAGAGCCAAAACGCATAACGAAGAAGCGGATTAAATCTTTCTGAACTGCAAATTGGATCTGTGTCCTGAGAGGGCGTTATTCCGCCATCGCGGAGGAAATTTTTGTGTATATGGCTTCGACCAGTGTTACACGGACCCCCAATCGGAAAGATGCGGCTGTCAAACGAATCTATCACCTCCGTGTCTCGGCAGTGGAGGGCCCCGGGGAAGCGAAGACGCAGTCTAGTCTTCCCCCGGGGTCATTCGCGCGAGGGAAGGGCCAGGCTGGGTTGGGGGCGTGGTTGGGGGGTGGGTATAAAGAATGCAGAGGGAGGAAGAACTTCCTCTTCCTGAATTCTGTCATTGCTGGGTGGGGTTAGGTAGTTATCTGTGGGGAGTTTTTTGAGGCCTGGTAATCTTTGTGGAGGTGTGATTGAGCGGTTTTGGCGGCGGACGGTGGCCAGTTGGACAGCGGCTGGGGGCTCGAGGCGGCGTCGGGCATTTTGGTGAGAACATGTCCGGGGAGGCAGAGGCGGTGAGGAATTGCTTCGGGTGCTGGGGAGGGCCGGGAGGGCTGATTTACTTCGGCCGGGGGTTCTTGAGCAGGCCTGGGTGGGTTTTGAAAGGCCCCAGCGGACGGCTGCCGCGGAGGTATCAGCCGCCGTCTTTGCTTGCCAGGAGGACTCTGCTCCGGCAGGCAAGCTGTTGTCGGGCCGGGGGTGGGGCCAAGGGGGACGTGGAGCGTAGCGTGAAGGCCGGCGTAAGAGCCAGCCTCCGCGGTCTAAGTCCGAGGGGAGCGGGGCCCTGGAAGGGGGAGCGAGGGGGCGAGCGAGGCCTGTTGAGGAGGAGGGGGCTTGGCAGGGCCACCCTGGGGGGGCGCAGGACGCCCCCCTGGGCCTAGTTTGTTTACTGGCTCGAGTGTGGGCCCTCGGGCCAGGTAGGGAGCGAGGACCCTGGGCTGGCCGTGTCAGAGATCGGAGTGGGGGACCAGGGTGGTCCAGGGCAGGGGGGCCCCCCGGTTGTGAGTTTGGGGCAGGAAGTAGATAGCGAGGGTGAGGAGGCAGCCTGTGTGGTGTTGGGTGGGGTGTCAGAGGGTGGCCCCCTGGATTTGTCGGTGGGCCCCAGGGCCAGTACCCCGGTACTGCGGGGCACTGGGGGCAAGGCTGCGGGCCATGTGGCATCGGGTTCCGGGTCTGGGGGGGTGGGGGGCACCGGGGGAGGGGTTCCTTGGAGCAGCATACAGGGGTTGGGGGTCAGGGGCTACAGCCCTCCCTTGCTGGGCAGGTGGGAAGCCATGGACGTGGAGTCCAAGATTAGAGAGAAAAGGTTGTTAATGCAAGAGGCGGACGCCAGGTGGGGGGAACTTGAGGACTTGCGGGCAGGGGCCGCCTGGGGGGGTGCTTTGGTGGGCCCGCCTACTCCTACGTTTGAGGAGGAGTTTTGGGCGGAGCAGGAAGATTTGGAGAGGAGGGGGGGTCGGGAGGTCATAACAGGGGGCAGGGGTGATAGTCAGGGCCAGTTAGGGACAGCCAAGACGGCGGTGAGGCCTGGCAATGCCAGAGCCCGCCCGGGTTGGAGCAGCCCGGGGGGTCAAGAGGGATCCCAGCTGGCTGAGGTCGGCAGAAGGGTGGGAGGCTCGGCGGAGCGCAAGATGGCTCCTGGACGCCGCCTTGAAGCAGCAGGGGAGTCGGCGGCGGCTCTCCCTCTGGCGCGGGAACGGGCTTCGGCGTCTGGTGTGGATGCTGGTTCAGGGAGTGGTGTGCCAATGCAGAAGGGAGTGAAACGGGCTGTGCGTGAGGTTGACTGGAAGCCTGTGGACGATGAGTGGTACGTGGATTTGGACTACGGTGATGAGAGTGAGGAGCTGGAAGAAGGTGAAGTGAGAGATGAAGTGGACAGGACGGCTGATAGAGGACGGGGCAACAGTGGAGTTGGTGTCTTGCAGGCCCCTAAAAAGAAGACCGGTAAGGCGAGAGGGTCGGCGGTGAAGGCCAGCGGTGCAGAACGTCGGCCGGGACCGTTGCAAGCCACGTTGACAAGTGAGGCTGACTGGTGGGCTGCTTGGGAAGGGGGCCCGAAGGGCGCCAAAAAGAAGGCTTGCAGGTCAGTGGGAGTGGGGGAGGGGTTGGTGCGGGATGAAGGGACTGAAGGGGCTAAGGTGGGGGCGCTTGCACTGTCAGGTAAACAGGTGGTGACGGCGGGGGTACAGACGGACAAGCCGGGATCGGAGGACAGGTCGGAGGGGAAGGAGGACAAGGAAGACAAAGGGGCGGACAAACACCAGAAGAAGCTGCCCTATATGGGCCTGGCTATGCCTTTGGGGTCTCATCTGTCCGAGAAAATTAAGAGTAGGATTTGGAAACACGAGTATGTCGATGTTTTCAAGCTGCTGCACAGGAAGGTGCAGGCCAAGGAGGGCTCCAAGGAAGAGGAGTGGGAGTTGACCAGGAGGCCTCGGGTCCCTGTCAATATGGAAAATTGGACGTTGGCGTTTTTGATATACGCCAGTATATACTGCGAGAAGAACTTGGATAGGGCTATCCCTCTGTTCAAGTACATGGACATTATCAGGAAGGCACAGTTGCAGTTTGGGGGTTTTGCATGGCTGAGCTATGACGAAGAGTTTAGGGCACGTGTTAGTGTGAATCCGGAGAAGCCGTGGGGGGAGATTGACCAGGAGTTTTGGATGCAGTGGATGGCGTCGACGCATTCGTCCGCCTCCACGCACATGGCTACTGGCTTGCCGGTGCCTTATCGGTCCTTTCCTGTGCGGCCCGCCCAGTCTGGGGCGGGAGGGGTGGTTACCCCGGCAGGACACACAGCTCCTGGGGGCAAGCCAGGCACTAGCACGACCGGTGCTTGCTGGAGCTACAACAAGGGATATTGCTCCCGATACCCTTGCAAGTTCAAACATGAGTGCTCCAAGTGTGGGGGGCGTCACGCGGTCACTCAATGTCTCACCCTGGCCACGCCGTCGGAGCAGTGGCAAAACTCCAATGCGAAAGGTAGGGGACAGCCTGGCGCGAAGGGCGCCTACTCCGGTTAAGGTGGAGGCGATGGCCCACTGGCTTGCGTGTTACCCTGACAGGGAGGCTGCTTTGAAGTTGCAGTGGGGTTTCACGGAAGGGTTTAGAGTGGGCTACCAAGGGCCGAGGGTGCGTAGATGGGCGGACAATCTTAAGTCAGCAAAGGAATTACCGGAGGTAGTGACGGCTAAACTGCACAAAGAAGTGGTGGAGGGCAGAGTGGCGGGCCCCTTTGTAGACTGGCCCTTGGAGCATTTAATTGTATCTCCATTGGGCGTAGTACCTAAGAAGGAGGAAGGGGAGTTTAGGATAATACATCACTTGTCCTGGCCGGAGGGCCAGTCCGTTAACGATTTCATAGCGGAAGTAGATTCCCGGGTCCTTTATGCGTCGGTAGATGATGCTATTCGTCTAGTGCAAATAAGCGGGCGGGGGTCGGAATTGGCTAAATGCGACATCAAGTCAGCTTTCCGCCTGCTGCCGATTCATCCGGCGGATTTCCCTTTGTTAGGTATGCAGGTTGCAGGGGCCATTTACGTGGACAAGGTCTTGCCCATGGGGTGTGCCATTTCCTTTGTGCTTTTTGAAGTATTCAGTACATTTTTGCAGTGGGTTTTTACTCAGATTAGCGGACATCGGTTTGTGACACACTACTTGGATGATTTCCTGTTCATTGGGAGAGAACACTCAAGGGAGTGTGGCAGGGCCCTGTCACATTTCCAGGACATGACACAGAGTTTTGGGGTCCCTCTGGCGCCAGAGAAGACGGCTGGGCCTAGCTCTTGCTTGACGTTCTTAGGGATCGAACTGGACTCCGTCTTGTGGAGGGCATGCCTTCCCCGGGCGAAGGTCTCTGAGATACAGGCATGTTTGCTATGGGCCATTGGTGAGAGGAGGATCGCGCTGCGCGCAGTACAACAGCTCTTGGGGTTCTTGAACTTTGCATGTCGTGTGGTGCGCGCAGGGAGAACGTTTTGCAGGAGACTCGGCATGGCCATGTCGGGTGCGGTGTTGCCACATCACAGGGTTCGGATTTCCATGGGGGTGCGGGCGGACCTGCGGACTTGGTGGACTTTCCTTGCTGATTTCAATGGGGTGTCCCTGGATTTTGTGGAAGAGAGGACGGTGTGGCAGATCCAGATTTTTTCAGGTGCTGCGGGAGCAGCAGGTTTTGGTCTTTTCTGGGATGGCAGGTGGTGTGCGGAAGAGTGGCCGGCACATTGGTTAAAGCTGGGGCGGAGCATTGCCTTCTTGGAGTTTTCCCCGCTGTTGCTAGCACTGGAGGTGTGGGGAGAAGAGTTTCAGAACAGGTCAGTGTTGTTTCATGTGGACAACATGACGGTTGTCGAGTTGGTCAACCGACAGAGGGCAAGAGACTTGAGAGTGCTTTTGGCTGTTGAGGGGATTTATGCTGCGTTGTCTGAGGCTGAATGTGATTTTCAGAGCCAAGCATGTCCCTGGGGCGAATAATGACATTGCGGATGCTTTGTCTCGTTCGCAGTGGCAGCGTTTCCGGAGGTTGGCGCCTGGAGCGGACCAGCACAAGACCAGACTGCCGGCCGGCGTTTGGGCCTTGGGGGAGTGAGAGTTTTGGGCCTGGTGGAGAGCTCTGTGGCGGAATCAACGAGAAGGACGTACAGGCTGGCATGGGATGAGTTTGTTTCCTTTATGGGGCGGCAACTGGAATCGGCTGGGGGTGTTCGTTCGGTGGTTGAGAGGGGAGTTTTGCAATTTGTTCTGCACTGTATTGACAAAGGATGTCGGCGGCAACGATTTCAGGGAAATTGGCAGGTTTGTCTTTCTATGCCAGTTTGTTTTTTGGATTTGACCCAACCAAGGATGTCTTTATTGGCAGGATGCTGCGGCATTGGGGCAGGGAAAACAGGGGGGGAGGGGTGTTGAGAGAGGCGGTGACGTTTGAGTTGTTGGTTCGTATTGTTGATGTGTTGCCGCGATGTTGCTATAATGGGTTTGAGGTTCGTCTTTTTTCGATTGTGCATGGTGTGGATGTTTTTTGGGGCTTTTAGGGTCTCTGAGCTGTTGGGGACGAGGTCCTGTGGTGGTAGGCGATTTGATTAAGTCCGTGTGGAGGCAGGTCATTTGTATATTTGGCTGAGCCAATCCAAGATGGATCAATTGGGGCGAGGCAAATGGGTTTGGCTGTGTGAGAGTGGATGGGATGGTGTGTGCCCGGTGAATGAGTGGAGGTCGTTTGTGGACCTGGTGCAGTTGTCTGGTGGTGAGATATTTTGCCATGAGTCTGGGGTCAGGGTCACGGCGGTGCAGTTGTTGGCGGTGTTGCTCAAGGCGGTGAGCAGTTTTGGGCTGAATCCGGTGGGGTTTGGGACGCATTCCTTTAGAATAGGGGCGGCTACAGCGGCGGCGCGTTTGATGTGGTCCTCGGATCGGATACGTCGGATTGGCAGGTGGCGGTCGTGATGTTGTTAGCGGTACGTCAGGAAATAGGTAGTGGTTTGGGGTGGTTTGGCGGATGTTAACAACAATGGTTGCCAGAATGTGTATTAATACCTTTTTCTTTCGTAGGTTGCGTGGGCGGACCGGGGGCCAAGACGGTCACATGGATTGTGGGACATTCTTTTGTGCACTGGGCATCAAAGTATGTGGAGCAGCAGGTGTACAGCCGTAACCTGGGACTCAATGGACTCCATCATGAGGTGCACTGGTGGGGAAAAGGGGGAATGCGATGGGGGGCACTTTTGCCCTGGCTCGCGAAGATGCTCCCACAGAGGGGATGCCCGGATTTGTTGATCATCCACCTGGGGGAAAATGACTTGATCCAGCTGTCGGGTTTGGCGCTCCTACAGCTGATGCAGCGGGATCTGGAGGTTATGAAGCTAAGGTTATCTGGGGCTTGCATTGCTTGGACGGAATTCATCCCCAGGAGAGTTTGGAGAGGGGCTATTAAGCATGGGGCAGTGGAGAAGGCCCGGAGGAAATTGAACAGGGCGATGAGGGTTTTCTGTGAGGCGAAGGACATTAAGGTGATTTCACATCCGGGACTACGACTGGAAGAACGGTTGCTCTTTAGGGACGACGGTGTGCATATTTCGACGCTTGGAAATGCGTATTACATGATGGAAGTGCGTGACGTGGTGAGCAAGTTGTGGAATGAAGCGATCTGGTGCCGTAGGGATGTGTGAGTGAAGGGGGGCGAAAGATGCACAGTGACACCTGGGGGGGCAGGTAACCGCCCTACAGGGGGTTCCCTGGTTGGCGGTATGTGGGAGGGGTGAGGGAGTCACTAGCGGGCGCACCCACCTCTCGTGGGGGGAGGAGTGAATGATGGAAGGAGCGATTGGTGGCAGGAGAGTAGTGCCAGGATACGAGGAGAGATTGGAGGTAAGGTTGAAGAACGGAAGGTGGAATGAAAGATGAGTATGATGATTGAGTTTTGGCGTTGGGGGGGAGATGTAGTTGATGTTGATTATTGTTGTGGTTATATTGTGCAGCCTGGTCCTAATAAATGGCCTTTTACGCTTAACAACAGTGTGGCCTGATTTATTGCTCAAGAGGAATTTGTGATCCGGAAGGGTTTTCTATACAGCCAGCCCCACTTCAGCCGGGATTGAACTGCCTGGAACGCCCGCAACGCTGTGCTCGTGGTGTCGGAGGACGCTCGAGACTCGAGATCATTGTATACTTCTGCCTGGTTTAAACCCCCGAATTATTACCAAGTACTTTAAAATGTCGGCTGACACACTGAAAGACCGAGAAGCGGCAGCTTTGGAACTTTTCGACTATGTGGCCCCAATCAGCAATCAATCAATACCATTTGGGGCACAAGCTGTAAAAAGAAGAGGACTTAAAAAGTAAAATGAGGGCATTAGAGAAGTTGATGCGCGGGGAAAAGGCTAAATGGTGAGAAAACAAGTCTCTGCAGCGTTACCTGGATATGGGGAGAATCCCCAGAGGGCTACGCAATTTAACAGCACCAAGTTACAAGCAGCTGAACCCTGAAATGATGAAAGAATGGGCCCAAAGCACTTTGGATTCCTCTAGACGTCTTGTTGAAATACTTGTAAAATACACTGAAATAGACGGGATTGAATTACAAAAGCGTATTGAAGCACTCACAGACGAAATAACTCCTCTGGGCTCAGTGGAAGAGATTGCAAAAATGAAAATAGACATGATGGCTCGCTTACGCAAAGAGGAAGAAAAAATCAAAGAGCGAAAGGCATTTAAGTTCCACCGGGACCGTGTGGACTATGAATGCGGACGCATTTTCACCTTTGCGCGAAAGTACGACGCCATCAAATCTTCTAAGTTTGCGGGGGCAAACAAATCAGCGACGGATTCTTCCAGCAATAGGCAACTGGCGGACTCTTCATACTCTGATGCCAGCTCAGCCATTGAAAGTGAGGTTGAGAGGGAAGCCAGCAGAACCACATCAGCCATGCCCCGCATTGTCCCCTCGCCCGCTGAAGAGATTGATTTTTTAGTGAAGGAACGAAGGGCAACACTCCGGCCACGATTACAACAAAATCCGGTAGGCAGAGGAGAAACTACAAGCGACGACAAAGGCCCAAAGCCCAAAAACGACTCAACCCCGCGAGGCAACAACAAGAAACGCGGGAGAGGTTGGTGGAAATGCCGATAACGGACTGTGAGATAAATGAAAGAACTGTTATCAATTTGTCTGAAGTGGTTTTAACCAAAGCAGAAATTCAAATACTATAATTGGGCCTATCTTTTTGCAATGAATCAAACTTTGATTATCCCAACACACGCATGGATATATACCAATTTGTTAGAAAATTAAAACTACGTAAATTTCACGCTTTAAAAACGTCTAACAAACCCACGGACAAAACTGTTCCCAGTACACAAGAAACTTTGACCTCTAGTACCACTTTGGCGTCTGACTCAGAACTAGCATTACTATCTACTTTGACGGATTTGCACAATGAAAATGCATATGTGGAATGTGATCCCTTGTCCACTATTTGTCTCGGTCAATCTCTGGCCAACACCAATGTTGAAATTAAAACTACTCCATTTAAGAAAAAATCGAAATTCACTCCTATACTCATAAGAGACGGTATTGACATTTTCAGTTAGCAATTACAGAAGAAATAAAAAAGCTCAATTACAGAACCTGTAACTCCAAAAAGAAAATCTCTAGTAGAAACAGGCAATATTACGGTCTGATCAACAAACTACAAAAAAATGAGGATGTAATAGTAAGGAATTCCGACAAAGGAGGAAACGTGGTGTTATGGTTCAAACAAGAGTACATATCTGAAGCACTTTCCCAACTCAACGACCGGCCCTGTTACAGATTAAGCAGTGCGTTAGCCATCAAGGAGACTGCTAATATGTTCTATATGAAGCTGGTTGCCTGGAAAAGTGCTGGACTTATATCTATGAACGAATATCAGTTCATAAGGAACGACCATCCAACCATTCCTAACATCTACTTTATACGTAAAGTCCATAAGAATGTGTTGAAACCTCCTGGCAGACCAATTATATCCACCAAATTTAGTCTATTGGAGAATGCTTCAAAATATATTGATTTCTTTTTGCAGGAGTGGGTCATGGGATTGTCTTTTTATTTAAGGGATATTAGTGATTTTTTATACAAAATCAGAGACTTTGAGTGGAAACAGGGTTTTTATCTTTTAACCTTAGATGTGTCCTCATTGTACACGTGTATTGACCACAAAGACGGTCTGCGTGCCGTGGAGTACTTTTTGACTAAAAATAAGACCATTTGCCCCAAGCATGACATCATGTTGTTAGACATGATTAACTTTTGTCTTAACAGCAATATGTTTCTATTCAATCAAATGTTTTACCAACAAATGCGGGGTGTCGCCATGAGGGCCAGCTTCTCCCCCAGTTATGCCTGTTTGTTTATGGGCTGGTGGTAGGAGCTGGTCCTCAAAGGCACGCACAAACAGGTGTATGATGACCACAAAAAACTATATTATAGGTATATAGATGGCCTATTTTGGTGTGGGATGGAACCATTGAACAGGCATTGAACTTTGTTGAAACCATCAATATAAATGATGTCAACTTGCATTTTACCTCAACTATGAGCAGCACTAAAATTAATTTTTTAGATGTAGAGGTGTATGAGTCAGAAAACAAATTGAAAACCAAACTTTACAGAAAGGATACTGCAGGCAATTCAATTTTACATTTTTCTAGCTTTCATCCAAGACATTTGGTGCACAGCATCCCCTACAGGGAGATGCTACACATCAAAAGAATCTGCAGTAATCCATTGGATCTGGCCGAAGCCCAAATTCAAAGCAAAAACAGGTTCCTGGCCAGAGGATATCACCTCAAAACTATCCAGAGTGCCATAAACAAAACTCAGGAGTTAGATAGGGATGACCTCCTTATTCCGAGAAACATCCAAAACAGGGTTCTGACTGAGGCTGCCCGCACTGAATCAGTGAGATTAATAATTCCTTACAGTGCCCAAGAAAAAACCATCTGCAAAATAATTAACAAAAACTGGGCTTTAGTTAAAAATGACCCAATAATAGGTGCCAAGATGCCCATCAAACCTAACATCACCTTTAGAAGAGCACCTTCTATGCACAATGCACTGGTGTCTAGCAGCCCGGAAACGTCATCATCTACTAATTGGTTGATGGCTCCCAACGGATTTACCAAATGCAGATCCTGTAAAGCTTGCCAACATGGCATTAACAAGACTAGCTACTGTACTGCATTCAGTGAAAAGGAGATAAAAATCAACAAACCTCTTCACTGTAAAACCGAATATGCAGTCTATATTTTGGAATGTACCTGCCCTTTAAAATATGTAGGCAGCACCAAATTACCCGCTAGTAAAAGAATTCTGCAACATATCCGGGCAATCAGTAATCAGGACCCAACGTATCCAGTCGCCAGACATTTTCGTGAGGTACACAACAATAACCTTAAAAACCTCACATACTATGTCATAGACGCTATTCCAAAAACTAAAAAGGGTGGCGACAGGGAAAATTCTTTACGGAAACTGGAGACCCGCTATATACTTAATTTTAATAGCAAAGCGCCGTGGGGTTTACACAACACAGAAGATTTACACACTTGTCTGTAACCTTATCTCTGCAGCCCTTGTTTTCATGACCAGTTCAGCCTGCCCCGCAAATCCATCTCCGATATCACCTTCATTCTTTTCCTTAACTAACAGAAGGTTTCCTCACGCTTTAAGACACAGAAATGAAACATATAAATATCAGTGTAAATATCTAGTTCCGTTATAAATAGCTGCTATGACTTCTCTTCTACCAATGATCATTTTGGTTTTTTAAATTTCTCACCTCATGCACTTTTTTGCACACCATACACTTGTATATTTTTTATACTATTAGGGTGTTTTCCATTAAATATGGATTAACTTTAAAAACATATTATCTGATTCACTGCGGCACTTTGAAACATAACTCGCATTATGCAATGATTGTTAATATGGGCATTTTGTTAAACTTGAACTAACTATGAAATAGCAGACTTGGAGGGTCCGAGATGAACACTTGGCATTGAGCCCATTCTTATTTAAATAAACTATGGGACCTCATTTAAAACATTTTTATAAACCCAATGATTTTTTACATGTTTTAAGGCAAAATTTATTTTTTATATAGAGAAAAAATGAAAATGTATATATATTTATTTATATTTTCCTATCTTTATATTGGATACTTAGAATGTTGAGGGGAAAAGAGAAAGAAATGTATATTTGATATTTTCTTATCTAAAATCATCGGGGATATTGCGATGGTTTTTCCATTTCCCTAAAATGTATCTATTGTGCCCATTTAATTCAGGACCCGAAAAAACACCACTTTGAAAGTCAGTTTTTACTTTGTATTTAACATTGCCGCCGGAATCAAATGTTTCTTTTATGTTCACACCACGTAAGCAATCACGTGTTAAGGTGCAGCCTCATAACAGGTCTGGCAACAGTTTAGCGTTGTCATGTGATCAAGCCACCGTGGGTGGTGAAACGCGTAATGGCCGACAAATAAAACTTGTGACTTAGCACCAAGAAATGGGTCCATGTCTGCTTGCTTGAGGAGACGTTTTGGAGCAACTTTTAAGCAGTGTTTGTGGATATATATATTTAACATGAGTGCTTTTAATTCATATGCTGTATATATATTTTTCTCATTGTTAAATTCAACAGCCTGTATTTTACGGTAAAATGGGAATGTTGAGTGAATCTTTCTTCCATGACTATGTGCAATCACGTGATGTTACTTTGATTGGTCACTTGCACGTTAAAAATGAGCTTTTGCATTGTGAACGTTGTCATGTGAGCAAGGCTCCACGGAGCCGAAACGTCATGCGATTACTCTGCTGAATAAATAATTCTGCACTTAACAGGTGTTTGGAAAGCGATCTGAATCTAGATGCGGTAAACTTGGATATATATATATATATATATATATATATATATATATATATATATTACCTACTGGCGGTCGCCAGTAGGTATATATAGTTAGGATTTTTTCTCTATGGGTTTTTTGAAAATTCTATGTCTAATAACTTTGGCGTTTGTGGACGGAATCGGCTGAAATTTTCAGGAAAATGGCACATTTTGTTTCTGAGCAGCCCTTGAAAATTTGGGGGGGGTTCGTCCAGTGGGGGCCGAGAAAAAAGGGGGGTCCCAAAACGTGTTTTTAACATTGAGTTTTCCATAGGGCGGTTGGCCTCACTTTTAGCCCGAACGGCTGAATGGATTTGCACGAAACTTGGCAAAATTGTAGGGACTGGTAGCCCGATGTGCCTTTTGTAGGTCTCAATATATGTGCTCCAGTGGATTTTGAGAAATTAACGTTTAAAAAAAGATATATATCTGTAACAGCGGACCGGTTAGCGCTCTGGTTCGCGGACTTTTCGCGCAACGGAGCTTTGTGAAGCGAAGCTGATTGGTTCTCCGGCGTCTGTCAACATTCCAAACAGTCCGTAGCGGCCGCCATCTTGTCTCTCGGTAGGATCGAGAGACAAGAGGAGGTCAAAACAAAGGGGGAAATAACTATAAGGGGGCATAGTAGATCCTCGCTGACCCCCTAGGTTTGATGTGGAGGTTTTAAAAGGGCCCCGCGGGGCAAAAAAATAACAAAATAATAATAATCGAACGGCTGAATGGATTTGCACGAAACTTGGCAAAATATTAGGGACTGGTAGCCCGATGTGCCTTTGCTAGGTCTCAATATATGTGCTCCAGTGGATTTTGAGAAATTAACGTTGAAAAAAAGATATATATCTGTAACAGCGCTCCGCTTCGCGTACTTTTCGCGTTACGGAGCTTTGCGAAGCTGATTGGTTCTCCGGCGTCTGTCAACATTCCAAACAGTCCGTAGCGGCCGCCATCTTGTCCCTCGGTAGGATTGAGAGACAAGAGGAGGCCAAAGCGAAGGGGGAAATGACCATAAGGGGGCATAGTAGATCCTTCCTGACCTCTTAGGTTTGATGTACCATTTTGCCAAGTTTGGTGTAATTCCGTTCAGCCATTCAGGCTGTAGACGTATGTAAATGTCCTATGGAAAATTGCATGGGGAAAACACATTTGAAAGTGTTGAAATTTAGAACCAATTAAAATGTTACTTTGGTTTTGTATTTGTGTGTGATGAAAGTTAATTGGTTATGTATATATGTCAAATGAGAGGAAACCACAGCCATTTTGTGATACTACTGTCTGAGGTACATTTGTGAGGAATTTTTGGTGGTGAATTTCTGGTGTTTGATTTACACAGTACTAACACTTCTGCTACTTTTAAAAAGGTGAGTTGTTAATTTGTATGGGGAACTATGTTGTACACTTGAAGATAATTTGAAAAATGTTTTCTGTTATTTATTTGCAGTCCTTCTGTTATACTAAATACTTGATAAAGTTAGTTTTATATTATGTATTACTAAAGACGATAAATGAAAGTGATTATTTTTTTCTGCAATTTACAGCAAGCAATTTCAAAATAAAATGGCTCACAATGAAGAGACCGTGGCAATTTCTTTTGAATTGTCCAACACATTGATTGAAATTGAGAGCACCAATAATGAAATATTGTCACAAGGAGGACATGACTTGTATGATTCCATTAGATTGATTGAAATGGACAGCACCAAGAATGAAATATTGTCACAAGGAGATGACTTGAATGATTCCACTACATTGATTGAAATTGAGAGCACCAATAATGAAATATTGTCACAAGGAGGAGATGGCTTGTATGATTCCATTAGATTGATTGAAATGGACAGCACCAATAATGAAATATTGTCACAAGGAGGAGATGACTTGAATGATTCCACTACATTGATTGAAATTGAGAGCACCAATAATGAAATATTGTCACGAGGAGATGACTTGAATGATTCCACTACATTGATTGAAATTGACAGCACCAATAATGAAATATTGTCAGAAGGAGGAGATGACTTGAATGATTTTTTTGATCAATCTCTTGATGGCGAATTTATCGAGTGTTTGGAGACCATAGAGTTACAAGAATCATCATTGGAGACTTTTAATGAGGACATTGCTGATGAGGACATGTTACTAGTTCTTTCAAATTTAGAAAATTCTGAAGAATAAATTTATATTTAGAAATCAAAAATTGTTTGAGACATTATTCATTTTTATTTTTAATTTATGAGGTTGTAGCGAAGTGATTGTAGTATAAAATGAGACTTATAGTATAGAGTGCAACATTTTTATGTTACATGGTAAGTTTACTCATATTTACTTCCCTTCTGCCACTATATTATCTCCAATGTGTATTTGACATGTCTTCTTCATCTCCGGCCTCCTTTCTCTCACTGTGTGTCTCCGATGCATCTTATCGCTGCTATTTTGTGTAATTACAGAAGAGAGTAAAATAAAATAGTTCGGAACGTGAAAAGGGGGCAAAGTAGAGTACTCCTCACCCCCTAGGCCTTTTTAGGCGGTCCCAAAAGGATCAGTTTCTGCTTTCCTGAGAGATTATGGTATGAGTTCCATATACCACAATAACTTGCATTACAACATGCAAGATATCTATCTCCTATTACCAACTTTTGGAGATATTCGCGCTAAGCGCGAATATCTCCAAAAAGTAACACCTGCCCTGAGCAGTTCTTAGCCATGTTATCCAATGGGAGGTGGATAACATGGCTAAGAGTATTAGCTCGGTAATGCATGAATATCGCTGAGTTTTTAGCGATATTCATGCATTGCGGCCGTTTATTATCGCATTTGCGATAAACCTTGATAATAGTAAGGTTTATCTTCGATAATTTCTGACGATGCTTAGTGGTAAAAAATTGGTTGGTAAGCATCGTTAGCGATAAATATCGCTTAACTTTGGTAATATGCCCCAACGTCTGTTAACGTTCGATTCGAAGGAAATGAGGAAGTGTTGAAAAACATTGTCTGCGCCATCTTGCCTTTTTTGAAATGCCACACTTTTGTCGTGCACGGCAGCCATTTTAGATGTCTTGACCAGACCCACTCTCTGCACGCTGTCGATTCGTAGCATGGCTCCTCACCCTCGTAAGCATCTCCCCCAGGCACTGGTCACCACCGCTCTCTGTCTTATGCATGGGCAATAAACCTTCCCCCATCTGCGCTGCTCTTCCCTGAGAATCACACTCTGTGCCCGCCCGACACCTCCCTTTCGCCCTATTCACTACCGCACCCTCTGACACTCCTCTTCCTCTGTGTCCGATTGTCCAGGCTATCAGCTAGCCCTGCAGATGTAGTTTATGGCTCCAGCTGTAAAGATTCACCCCTCTTCAAAGGAGTTATAGTAGATCAAGGCCCACACCCGATGAGATCCGTCACACCACACGTGTTCCTACTATCTGAAAACCATCCTGTATTGTGATTGGTGAGGGGACCGAGCCTGAAGCGGAAGATTCTAGGAATGACTCTTTGTACATCAAAGTTTTTACAATTATGTGTCACATTAAAAATATATAGCACTCCAACAAAGTAGTAGGAATATAAAACTTTAATAACATATAAATATATACAACAAAACAAAAACAGTAAAAACATTTAAACAACGAAGAGACCGTGGCAATTTCTTTTGAATTCCTGATGAGGACATGTTACTAGTTCTTTCAAATTATGAAAATTCAGAAGATGTTGCCTGGGGGTGGGTCGTCAGTAGCAGTCTGTTGTGCGAATAGTTCCAAGGCAGCAGAACGCGCTGAAATCTAGATGGCACGAAAGTGATGTCTAGTAAGTTGCCGCCCAGCAAATAACGGCGTGGGGCGCCGCGGGGGTGAGTGAGTCCAGTAGGCACCACAGCTATTCTTACCGGCATTGCAGAATTACTGCTGGGGACAATGCCTGTGCTGTAGCAGGGTCACAGCAGAAACAAAAAGGATTCTGTTGAAGATGTTGTTGGTTTTCAATTTGAAAACAGTTCTGGTGTCAACTGCTATGCTAATGTAGTGGTTAATGTTTTGTTTTCTCTAGAAAATGTAAAAGAGGGGGAGGCAGTCCAAAGTTCCGTTAAAAGGGCAAAGGAAAGGATCGGTGGTTTGAACTATCAGTCAAAAAGGGGAGGGGGTGCAATAATTTTTCCTACCGGGTCACACTGTGCTTTCACCGGAAGTGAGGTCTGCAGGATTGTAGTAATTCAAAGTGAGGCTGGCGCCAGCATGGGAGCGCCGACGTCCCGCGGATACAGTTTCGTCACTCCACGGGCGATCATGGCAGTCATTCCCCATCGGGGGTCGGAGACTCCCGCGGCTCCTCTAGAATCTTCAAGGTCGTGGAGGACTACGGTGGTGGAGTCAACCAGTGACCGGGCCATTTCTTTATGTTGGGCCCGCTCTTGCCAGGTCGACCGCCATTTTGAGAGTTCGGCAGCTACCGGCGATTGCGGGGTCACATGAGCGGACGGGCTCCACCCTGCCGGGCGAGACGTTGCAGCATGGCCACAGTGGAAGAACCGTTATCTAGGTCGTTCCGAAACTGTGCAGCACTGTAGTTGTTAGGATGCCACCGCCTGGAGCGCTGAGGGTGCAGCTGGGAAGCCTCCACCTGGGGAGGCGGGAGAGGCCTGTTCGCACCGTCTCTCCCTCCCAGTGCACCCCACGGCGTCTCGCTTGAGATTTGTTATGGCCGGACCAGGCGATGAGGACGAGGGGGGGGTCGGAGGCATGTGCAAGACATCCCCCTCCAGTGTTGTCGCAGCCATTATAAAAGAAAGAAGTGTCCCGTCCGTCTTCGGGCCGGGCTTCCGGTGGATGTCGGCCGGACGCCCCTGGCTCTGGCCCCATGAACGGGTTTCTTGGTTTATCGGCTGCAGCCGGATCCCGTCGGCCTCGGCCCCCCGACCGTTGGTGGTCGGACCGGAAGAGCATGTGGCGGGACTACCTGCAACTCTCAAGGGCCACCGCGGCCGGACTGGGAGAGAGAGGGGAGGGTCGAGGAGACATTCCCCCCCCCTGCAACTGTTCAGCGTTGTAAAGGCAATCCCCTGGCCGGGTCCCGCTGGTCTCGGCCTCTCCTCCGGCTACACCCTACGTTAGGATCTCCTGGCCGAGGCGTGGCAGCAGGACCTGCCTTATATGGGCTGCTCCCGGCTGGGCGTAGCCGGAACCCTGCCCCACCTTGGAAGTTTCCAGAGTGGGGGTGGATGTTCTACTGACTTGCATTTTCCCTAGTCTATCGATTTTTTTGGCGTGGCAGGCGGTGGGACAGCGAGGGGTGATTTGGTTTCTCTTACTGTTTTTCTGGTCTCTCACCACTGGCATATTTTAACGTTTTCTTGTTTCTAGGACATTAATAGGTTTTATCATTACGTTATGTTATCGTTTCTTTGTTCGTTGTTTAATAAAAGTTCATGTTCATCAGTGGCCTACTGATTTTCGTTTTCCTATTTTTTTCTTTCCAGGTTGTTTCATGGTAAAGTTTCTGTTAACAGGATACAGTGATCACTTCGTTATTATTGCATATGTCCTTTTCACTAGGGGTGCTCTCTGGTCGGGCCAGATGACGTATCTCTAGTAAATGGTCCGGGTGAAAAAGGTGCATCAATCAGTGGGGAGTAGATAGGCATGACAGATTACAACGGGGGAGAAAGGTCCGCATTACATACCCTTTCACTACTTGCAAAGATTTTCCTACGTTTATTTGCAAACAGGGAATACCTCCAAAAAGAACTAATTCCCAAACAGTCAATGTTCGGACAATCAATCAATCAATGAGGAATGAAATAGGTACGACGTGTTAAAGGCTTGCGTTACCTACCCTTCACTATCTGCAAAGGGAGATAGAATATTCCTATTCTTCCTCGTTTGCAGGTAGAGAAGATCGTTAAGAGAATTAACTTCGAACAATTCAATGCTCGATTGAAACAATCAACAAGGGGTACTGTGAACACAAATGAACGCCGCTTATATACATACGCATTGCTATTTTCAACAGGTTGTTCCTAATGTTTCTATTTTAGCGAGGTCAAAAGAGATCCCATTAGTGGCCTACTGATTTTGCTCGATTCCTTTTGTTTTTTTACACGATTTTTCGCTATCTGCAAAGAGTAAACAGAGTATTGCGACTCTGTGCTTGTTTGTAAATAGAGAATGAACCAAAGAGAACAATCAATCAAATGGAGAGAGAAGCAGGCACGACGGATTACAAAGGGGGAAAGGGCTGCGTTAACTACCCTTCACTATCTGCAAAGAGAGAGTACTCCTAATAGAAATGAGGGGTGGGGGGCAGCAATCAAAGCAGATCAGTGTGCATAAACACGAAAAAAAAAATTCTTACCACGTACTTGACATTCGACAGCTTATGATATTTGCTATTAAAAAACCATTGAAATTCACTGAAAAAACCATAGGTTATAGACCATATATAGTTAGGAATTAGCATTTACAAAACCTTGAAAATTCACTGAAAAAACCATAGGTTATAGACCATATATAGTTAGGAATTAGCATTTAAAAAACCTTATTTTACTCACACAAAACCATTGAAATTCCATATATAGTTAGTTGCACTAACTATATATTGCGCACCCGCAATCCACTGCTGATGATGTCACATATTACATCATTCATGACATGGTCAGTGACATCACTGATGACATCACTGATGACATCTCAAATGACATCACTGATGACATCACTGATGACATCTCATTTGACATCAATGACCACATCACTGATGATATCATTCATGTGACAATACAATGCATCTCCTCACATTTTAATATAACCTCTGTTTCACCCAGTGTTAAAAACAGAGTATAATTTTTGAAACCATTGACACACCAATACTAGTTACTACATACGTACTCACTGATTCCTACGTCTACACACACATTCACTCATTCACCCATACAATCATTCATACATACAATCACTCATGTTTACAACACAATCATATGCACTCATACACCTATACAGACACTCACACTCTGCCACTCATCCATGGAGTTACTCACACACCTAGTCAGTCCTGTAAAGAATCAATCACACTTCCATTTTCTACTCTATACAGTTAAACATAGAGCACCTTACGTTTTCAACCATATACTAACACATACTTACTCTCTTATACAATCATTGATACAAGTACACATTGATCTGTACAGAGTCACACACCTCCCAGCCAGCCACACACACACTCAGTCTCCCATGCAAATACTTGGGCAATCAATCAATAACCCATATAGTTACTCATATAGCTACTGATCAACACATGCAGCAGTTTACAGAACAACAGACATAATGATGCACAAATTAAGACAGTTTAGTCACTAACCCATGCACTCAGTGAGACACATTTAATCACTCACTCATACATTCAGTCATGCACCTACTAAATCCTTCGTCCAGACACTTATACATCCACTCATTCTTCAATATGTAAGACATATTTTAACTTTACAGAAACATAGTCACTGGATGTTGTCATCAGTGATGTCATCAGTGATGTCATTTGAGATGTCATCAGTGATGTCATCAGTGATGTCACTGACCATGTCATGAATGATGTAATATGTGACATCATCAGCAGTGGATTGCGGGTGCGCAATATATAGTTAGTGCAACTAACTATATATGGAATTTCAATGGTTTTGTGTGAGTAAAATAAGGTTTTTTAAATGCTAATTCCTAACTATATATGGTCTATAACCTATGGTTTTTTCAGTGAATTTTCAAGGTTTTGTAAATGCTAATTCCTAACTATATATGGTCTATAACCTATGGTTTTTTCAGTGAATATATATATATATATATATATATATATATATATATATATATATATTCACTGAAAAAACCATAGGTTATAGACCATATATAGTTAGGAATTAGCATTTACAAAACCTTATTTTACTCACACAAAACCATTGAAATTCCATATATAGTTAGTTGCACTAACTATATATCGCGCACCCGCAATCCACTGCTGATGATGTCACATATTACATCATTCATGACATGGTCAGTGACATCACTGATGACATCACTGATGACATCACTGATGACAACATCCAGTGACTGTATGTTTCTGTAAAGTTAAAATATGTCTTACATATTGAAGAATGAGTGGAAGTATAAGTGTCTGGACGAAGGATTTAGTAGGTGCATGACTGAATGTATGAGTGAGTGATTAAATGTGTCTCACTGAGTGCATGGGTTAGTGACTAAACTGTCTTAATTTGTGCATCATTATGTCTGTTGTTCTGTAAACTGCTGCATGTGTTGATCAGTAGCTATATGAGTAACTATATGGGTTATTGATTGATTGTCCAAGTATTTGTATGGGAGACTGAGTGTGTGTGTGGCTGGCTGGGAGGTGTGTGACTCTGTGCAGATCAATGTGTACTTGTATCAATGATTGTATAAGAGAGTAAGTATGTGTTAGTATATGTTTGAAAATGTAAGGTGCTCTATGTTTAACTGTATAGATTAGAAAATGGAAGTGTGATTGATTCTTTACAGGACTGACTAGGTGTGTGAGTAACTCCATGGATGAGTGGCAGAGTGTGCGTGTCTGTATAGGTGTATGAGTGCATATGATAGTGTTGTAAAGATGAGTGATTGTATGTATGAATGATTGTATGGGTGAATGAGTGAATGTGTGTGTAGACATAGGAATCAGTGAGTGTGTATGTAGTAACTAGTATTGGTGTGTCAATGGTTTCAAAAATTATACTCTGTATTTAACACTGGGTGTAACAGAGGTTATATTAAAATGTGAGGAGATGCATTGTATTGTCACATGAATGATATCATCAGTGATGTGGTCATTGATGTCAAATGAGATGTCATCAGTATTGTCATCAGTGATGTCATTTGAGATGTCATCAGTGATGTCACTGACCATGTCATGAATGATGTAATATGTGACATCATCAGCAGTGGATTGCGGGTGCGCGATATATAGTTAGTGCAACTAACTATATATGGAATTTCAATGGTTTTGTGTGAGTAAAATAAGGTTTTGTAAATGCTAATTCCTAACTATATATGGTCTATAACCTATGGTTTTTTCAGTGAATTTTCAAGGTTTTGTAAATGCTAATTCCTAACTATATATGGTCTATAACCTATGGTTTTTTCAGTGAATTTCATTGGTTTTTTAAAAGCTAATATCTATACCTGTAAAATGTATTCTTCTTTAAATCCAAAAATATATTTTATATGTTTATTAATAACTTTTTTTTTTAATATTTTTTTTTTCTTCGTTCCCGCTTCGCGAATCGGGAAGCTTCCCGTTAGCTGACCTTGATGCCGCGAAATAGAC
The DNA here is from genome assembly GCF_964261635.1 of Lissotriton helveticus. Lineage (NCBI taxonomy): Eukaryota > Metazoa > Chordata > Amphibia > Caudata > Salamandridae > Lissotriton > Lissotriton helveticus. The sequence continues at coordinate 635,739,787 of NC_136065.1, forward strand.
CGCGAGCATATAAACGTTTCTTTACCGCAACTGCCGCGTTAGAAAACAACATCATCACGCCTCCCGTCCGCATGACGTTTCGCGTTGTCGTGTGATACGTCATATGACGTGCTACGATAGCGAACTGGTACGCTTACCGAGTCGCAAAGCACAGGTTTCTGGAAGCAAACCGGGAGGCCCTGCAAAGCGCGTAACGTAAACACAGCAGGTCATGTGACTTGGTAATAACACTTTTCATTGGTTCATTTCACTTTTGGTTTCCTAATGATGTAAGAAGCTTCCCGTTAGCTCAATTTGATGCCGCGACCCGGTCCGCGAACCGGTAAACGTTCCGTTAGCGCAACTGCCACGTTAGAAATCATTATCGTGACGCGTCGCGGAAGCGTGACGTATCACGTTGTCGTGTAATGCGTCTTATGACGCGCCGCGTTAGCGCACCCGGAAGTGCTCCTGGGCGCGGACCGATGCGCGAAACGCAGCTCCCCGGAAGCGATCCACGGCGCGTCGCGTAAGCGCGACGTATCGCGTTACCGCGTAATGCGTCTTATGACGTACCGCGTTAGCGCACCCGGAAGTGCTCCGGGGCGCGGACCAAGGCGCGAAGCGCAGCGACCCGGAAGCTATCCGGGGCGTGTTCCGCAGCGCGTAACATAAGCGTGAGAGGTCATGTGACTTGTTAATAACACTTTTCATTGGTTCATTTCACTTTTGGTTTCATAATGTTGTTAGGCTTGGTCATGTGACCTAAAAATAACACTTTTCATTGGTTTAGAACTATTTTTTTCTCTCAAATGATGAAAACCCCTCCTTCTTTTTACCTCATTCTTACTTTCTATTTCCAGAGAGCAAGACCTATTTTTCACAATGGCTTCTGTAATAGCTGCAGCTGGTGCTTCTCAGCAACCACCACCACCACCACCACCAAAAGGACCACCACCAACACTGGACTTTGGTAGAGAGGAAGATAATGAGGACGAAGAGGAGGAGGAGGAGGAAGAGCAAGTAAGGCAGTTCCTGCCAGAAACACCAAGGCAGAGCCATATTAAAGACCACTACATATGGCAATTCTTTAAAATTCCACCTGGACAAAAGAAGGTCAATGCACCCCAGGTGTCTTGTTTGATTTGCAAAAATATACTTTCTCGTGGCAACCCCAACAAGAAATACAGCTTTGGCAATCATACAATGATTCGCCACATGGAGCGATGGCATCCCAATAATCTTTCCCAAGCACAAGTAAGGGATCTTGCTGCCAACCCCCCAGATGTCATCCCCAGCACCAACAGGGGTCAAAGCTCATTCGCCGGACCAGAAGGCCGAGAAATAATCCCCAATATTCAAGCTCCTTTTGCACACTACAAAATAGTTTGTATATATTGTGGAGGAACTATTGCTTATGGAGAGAAGAGTATTACTTTGATTAACCGAGCTGGAGAAAATCATAAATGCTACAAGATGAGAAAACAATGAATCCTTTTTATTTTTTTTTGCTCCTGTTGAGACATGTTCTAACCCTGCTTTTTTGTTATTTCCCCCTTACAAAACACAAAAAAAACACAAAATAGTTTTCAAAAATCCAAAAAAAAATCAAAAAATTGTTCAGAAAATTCATAAAAAAAATTAAAAAAAAGAAAAAGAATAAAAAAACAGTTCTTTTCAGAACTACCTTCCATTTATAACAAAATTGCCAAAATGTTTATACCCTGTCTTTCTTTTCTCCTCATAGTACGCTCCTCCGACCGCTTCCCGGTACGCGTACCGGGCGCTACCCACGCAAAAAAAACAAAAAATATTTTTGTTTTTTTGCCCCGCGGGGCCCTTTTAAAGCCTCCACATTGACGCCGCCTCACGTACCAACGTATTTTCTCCGCATTTTACACCCTATGCCGCATAACAGGTCATGTGACTTGTTTATAAAACTTTTCATTGGTTCATTTTACTTTTGGTTTCCTAATGATGGAAGGCATGATCATGTGACCTAAAAACAACACTTTTCATAGGATGAAAACTTTTTTTTTTCCCCAAACGATGAAAGCCCCACCTTGTTTCTGGATGTTTCAGACTGAAGCTGGCGTCAGCATGAAAGCACCACCATCTCGTAGCTCAGTCGTGGTCATTCCGCGAGCAATCATGGCAGCCGCTCCCCACCAGAAGCCTGCAGGAGTCGGAGCCCCCAAAACTTTTGATGAATTCTCAAGGCGGAGGGGACGCTTTCGAGAATGGGGTCCAAGACCTAGCAGACAAGCGTCCGATTTCCAAGGTCTCCCAGGGCCATTTCAGTGGACCAGGCCCAAAAAGGAAACAGCCTGCCGCCATTTTGAGAGTCCTGTGACAGCCGCCTATCGCTGCACCGCAAGAGTGGGCGCAACTCAGCTGAATTGCGGCTTTTGACACAGTGGACCAAAAACGGACGGAATGGCAACTGAAACGGTAAAGGGGCGCCCCACTACAACAGATGACACTCCACCTGGACAGGCCCGTTCACCGCCTCCCCCGGGGCGCCCCGCGCCGTTATTCGGAGCAGCATTGTAGGATACCAAAACCAGTGCGGCAACTTACTGGACATCACCTTGGTGCCATCGTTCTGCTGCCTTGGAACTATTCGCGCAACAGTTTGCTACTGATGACCCACCCCCCGCGACGCCCCATGCCGTTATTTGCTGGGTGGCAACTTACTAGACATCACTTTAGTGTCATCTAGATTTCAGCGCGTTCTGCTGCCTTGGAACTATTCGCACAACAGTTTGCTACTGATGACCCACCCCCCGCGACGCCCCACGCCGGAAATCTGGACGTTGTGCTGCGTTGGGACTATTCGCACAGCCGACCGCTACTTCGTTGTTTTTCCCTAAAAATGTTTATATGTTATTACTATTTTTGTTTTCTTGTATATATTTATAAATTATTAAAGTTTTATAATCTTACTACTTTGTCGGAGTGCTATATATTTTTAATGTGACACATAATTGTAAAAACTTTGATGTACAAAGAGTCATCCCTGGAATCTTCCGCTTCACGCTCGGTCCCCTCCCCAATCACAATACAGGATGGTTTTCAGATAATAGCAACGCTTCTGCTGTGACGGATCTCATCGAGTGTGGGCCTTGATCTACTATAACTCCTTTGAAGAGGGGTGATTCTTTACAGCTGTGGCCATAAACTACATCTGCAGGGCTAGCTGATACCCTAGGACCAGCCTGGACAATCGGACACAGAGGAAAAGGAGTATCAGAGGGTGCGGTAGTGAATAGGGCGAAAGGGAGGTGTCGGGCGGGCACAGGGTGTGATTCTCAGGGAAGAGCAGCGCAGATGGGGGAGGTTTATTACCCATGCATAAGACAGAGAGCGGGGGTGACCACTGCCTGGGGGAGATGCTTGCGAGGGTGGGGAGCCATGCTAAGGATCGACAGCGTGCACAGAGTGGGTCTGGTCAAGGCATCTAAAATGGCTGCCGTGCACGACAAAAGTGTGGCATTTGAAAAAAGACAAGATGGCGCAGACAATGTTTTTCAACACTTCCTGATTTCCTTCGAATCGAACGTTAACAGACGTTGGGGCATATTACCAAAGTTAAGCGATATTTATCCCTAACGATGCTTAGCAACGATTTTTTTACCGTCAGAAATTATCGCAGATAAACCTTGCTATTATCAAGGTTTATCGGAAATACGATAAAAAACGACCGCAATGCATTAATATCGCTGAAAACTCAGCGATATTCATGCATTACCGAGCTAATGCTCTTAGCCATGTTATCCACCTCCCATTGGATAACATGGCTAAGAACTGCTCAGGGCAGGTGGTAGCTTTTGGAGATATTCGCGCTTATCTCGAATATTTCCAAAAGTTGATAATAGGAGATAGCGATGTTAGCGACTGTTTCCAGTCGCTAACATCTTGGCATGCCCACTTTGCATGTCATTAGTGATAAATATCACTCACATGCAAAGTGGGGCCCAAGATGGTCGCTATCTTCTACTAGCCGTCGCTAACTGGTGTTAGCAACAGCTAGGTAATACACATATAATTTTATCTTGTTTCTGAACGTTAATTTCTCAAAATGCACTGAAGCACATATATTGAGACCTAGCAAAGGCACATCGGGCTACCAGTCCCTACAATTTTGCCAAGTTTCGTGCAAATCCATTCAGCTGTTCGATCCTACCGAGAGACAAGATGGCGGCCGCTACTGACTGTTTGGAATGTTTACAGACACCGGAGAGCCAATCAGCTTCGCTTCGCAAAGCTCCGTAACGCGAAAAGTACGCGGTGCGCTGTTACAGATATATATCTTTTTTTGAACGTTAATTTCTCAAAATCCACTGGAGCACATATATTGAGATCTAGCAAAGGCACATCGGGCTACCAGTCCCTACAATTTTGCCAAGTTTCGTGCAAATCCATTCAGCTGTTCGATTATTATTATTTTTATTTTTTTTTGCCCCGCGGGGCCCTTTTAAAACCTCCACATCAAACCTAGAGGGTGAGCGACAATGTACTATGCCCCCTTATGGTCATTTGCCCCTTCGCTTTGGCCTCCTCTTGTCTCTCGATCCTACCGAGAGACAAGATGGCGGCCGCTACGGACTGTTTGGAATGTTGACAGACGCCGGAGAACCAATCAGCTTCGCTTCACAAAGCTCCGTTGCGCGAAAAGTACGCGTCCTGGAGCGCTGCCCGGTCCGCTGTTACAGATATATATCTTTTTTTAAACGTTAATTTCTCAAAATCCACTGCAGCACATATATTGAGACCTACAAAAGGCACATCGGGCTACCAGTCCCTACAATTTTGCCAAGTTTCGTGCAAATCCATTCAGCCGTTCGGGCTAAAAGTGAGGCCAACCGCCCTATGGAAAACTCAATGTTAAAAACACGTTTTGGGACCCCCCTTTTTTCTCGGCCCCCCCTTGACGACCCCCCCCCAAATTTTCAAGGGATGCCCAGAAACAAAATGTGCCATTTTCCTGAAAATTTCAGCCAATTCCGTCCACAAACGCCAAAGTTATTAGACATAGAATTTTCAAAAAACCCATAGAGAAAAAATCCTAACTATATATACCTACTGGCGACCGCCAGTAGGTAATATATATATATATATATATATATATATATATATATATATAAATATATATATTCATTGAAAAAAACATAGGTTTCAGAGACGTTATAGTTAGAAATTAGCATTTAAAAAAGCTTAGAAATTCACAGAAAAAAACATAGGTTTCAGGGGTGTTATAGTTAGCTGGACATTTAACTCGTACAAAACCATAGAAATTGCCCCGTGAACGCCATACCTGTATGTTCGCCAACATGATTTATTCATAATAAACATACTTAGGATTGCAAACATCAACATAAACAATGGACTACACATTACTTTAAAGTGAAAAGCTATCGGTCATATTAATCTGGGCACGTTGCATATTACAATGGTTATTACAAGAAAGAAAAGAAAAAAAGGGGTGTTAATATACACACACTATCCCTAAATAGAGTTCTAGCGATTATAGTTCCATTCCATTCATAGCTCATTTGAGATTTCATGAGTGATGTCATGAGTGATGTAACTGGCCATGTCATGAATGATGTAATGTCTGATGTCATTAGCAGTACATTGCGGGGGCGTAAGTTATAGTTAGCTCAGGTAGCTATAACTGCTGAATTTCACTGGTTGTGTATGAGTGAATTTCTAGTTTTTTTTAAACATTACGTAAGATGCATATCACAATGGATGGTGGGGGTTGGAAGCAGGGCCTGGCATTGTGCTGCCCCCACCCAAGCTTGCTGCTCCTGCCTTCCCTCCTCCTAGCTATCCATTGTCCAAGTCCATGTCCCTGCTCCCTTATTACAGCCCTATGTGGCCGTTGTTCTGCCACTGGCCTTCCCGCCTTCTCTGAACAGTTAGCTTGCTGCCCCATCCACCTCCTCTCTATCCTCTGTTGTCTGAATCCATGGACTAGCCTCCTCCCTCCTGCCATGCATGGTCTGATGTGCTGCCACTGCCCTCCATTTAGCATGATGTACCAGTCCACTCCTCCTGCCCTCCATTGCCCAATTCTATGCCCCATCATTGACCTCCTGCTTAGCTTGCTGCCCCTATTCTCCTTCCCCCTGCCCTCCGATGTCTATGTGCACGCCCCCGCTCCATTCTTTGTGCTCACCATGTTCCATGGACCTGCCACTCCTATTTACTCTGAGTGTTCTGTTGAGCTGCCACTCCACTCCCACCTGCCTAGCATTGTCAGATGACTGTAACCTGTCCCTGCCACCTCCACCCTGCCTGTCCACATTCAGTGCTCCTATCCCCTTCCTCCTGTCCCCCATGGTCCATTTTACTGCCACACCCTTCTGCCCTCCCTGGTCTGTTGTGCTGCAACTGCTCCTCCTGCCTGTCCAGCGTGGTCTGTTGTGAGGCCCCTTCCCCTGAACTCTCTTGTCTGTGTCCAGGTCCTGACCCTCCCTTCTATCCTCCATGGTCCTTTGTGCGTGCCCCTGCACCCTCCTTCTTGCCCATCATAGCCATTGTCCCGCTCACCATGCATGGTCTTTTGTGCTGGCACAGCCCCTTCCACCTTTCCTGTGTGGTCAGCTAGCTGCCCCATATCCCCTCCCACCTTCCTTCCATGGTCTGTGGGTATGCCATTATAGTCTCACTGTTGCTCTCCATGGTGTGTCTTGCTTCTATTGCCCATCCTGCCTGACCTCCACGATCATCTTGCTTCTCCTGCCCTGCCCCCTTGCCCCAGCCCTCTGTTTCCATGTGCAGACCCCTATTCCCTCCCTCCTGGCTTGTCTGTTACATTGTAATGCCCCTGATCTGTCCCTCCTGCCCTTTATGGTCTGTTATGCTGCAGCTTTCTCTCCTGTCTGTCCATTATGGTCAGCTATCTACCATTGCCTCTTTCCCCTCTGTTCTCTGTTGTCCATGTGCATGGTCCTGTCCCCTCCCTATTGCTTTCTATCGATTGTTGTGCTGCACTCCCGTTCCGCATGCAATGTGTGGTGTATTGTGCTGCTGCAAACCCTGATGCCTGCCCTGTAGGGTCAGTTTGGTGCACCTCTCCATGTCCCTCCTGTGGTCTGTTATCCGAGTCCATGTCCCTACCCCAATTCCTCCTGCCTTCCATGATTCAATGTACCATACTTTAACATTTTGAACTTGATAAGAGGGAGATTTTGAAAACAAAATGGGGTATTGATTTTCCCCTTTGACTTACATTGAACAAGAGGAGATTGTAGACTGGAGACAGATCAAATAAAGCCCATGTGGGCTTAAAAACATTGGACTTTTCCTGGCTGAATCGGGTCTGTTGGCATGTATGGTTGAACTACCACTGCCTCTTGCTTCTGCCCACAATGGTCTATTATATTGTCACAGCCTCTCTTGCCAGTCCTGTATTGTTGGTTTGTTGCCCCTGCCTCCCTTTCCGCTGCCCTCCATAGTCTGTTGTGCTGCCACTGCCCTTCCTGCCTGCCCAGTGTGGTCAAGTTGTTGCCTCTGTACCCTCCTACCTGCCTTCAATTTTAGAGTCCGTGCCCCTGGCCTCTGCCTCTCAACAGTATCCTAATGAACAGCTAGATTGCTAACATTCTATATTTATTACAAACGCGTGGAACGCCTGAAATCATCTTGATGTAATCAAAACTGTAATACCTAGAGCATTTCCTTTAGAAATTACATATATGAGAGGGTCTTATTTGCATCAAAATTATGGTTAGTGCTCTAAAAAACTAAAATGAGGACATATTTTCTGAGTTTTCAAATAGCAACAAAGCACTTTTAAATTATTTGTTATCTTTATTTTTTTTATCCAGTTGACCACTTGATTAAATGTTGCACTTAGGGGAGAGGATGAGGTGTTACTTCCAGAGCTGCAGACTCTGCAACTGGGGAACCAGTTTGGAGTTTCTGCTTCAGCTCGACATTCTGTGATTCTGGTCAAATCACTTAACCTCCCCATGTCTAAAACCAAAACCAATCTGTTCTTGTGTGATGTAACCAATGCTCATGTAAAGCACTCCAATACCTGACAAGTCTGCACTATATAAAACTGCAAAAACACAAAAAATAAAAAGTGTTTTGCACACTTCTGTCATCGGGCTACATGTGGGCTACATCTGGGTGATATTTGTACTACATTTGGGCTCTTTTGTCTCTGGTGGCCATCTTGGGAGATTTATTTGTTATGAAGTTTCCTAATTTCCTCATTTACTGCAGTCTCCTCAGTGGGAAATGCTTTCAGTGTTTTACTTTGATTCCATCAAGAAGGTATTCAGATATATCACACATTTGCCATATATTCTGAATGTTAGCACTCTAGTTGCTCATTAGATTACTGTAGTAAAGCTACTGCTCACCAGATGCCATGTGGAAAGAGCAGACTTTCTACATTTAGGGCCCGATGTAGGTAATTTCGATTTACCTACTCTTAAATACCGAATCATACCGATTCGGTATTTAAGAGTAGGTAAATATGAAGTAGGCAGATGTAGGTAAATTTTCTTTTTAAATTACCGAATCTGTATGATTCGGTATTTACCGATTCGGTAAATACCGATTCAGTATTTGCCATTGATTCCTATGGGCCTTGAAGCCCATAGGAATCAATGGCAAATACCGATTCGGTATTTACCAAATCGGTAAATACCGAATCCTGCCAGGGGGAACGGGGTGTCACTTTGACACCCTGTAGCACCCCAATGTCACATGCCCTAAGGGCATGTCTGTGTGTCACATGGCATAGGTGTACATGCACAAATGTGCATGTACACCTGAATTCGTTATTTACCATGCAATAGTATTACATGGTAAATAACGAATTCTGAGGGGCCTGTGGCACTGTTTAAAGCGCCACCTACATCTGCATTTACAGATTCGGTAATTTTACCGATTCGGTAAATACAGATTCGGTAAAAATACCGAATCTGTAAATACATGCCCCCTACATTGGAAAAGGCATTTATCGGTCGGTAACAGCCGAATTTGGCCGTTACCGACCGGTAAATGCCTACCTACATCGGGCCCATAGTCTGGCTATACCCTCCCATTGCGGCTTATTTGTCCACTGTATTCTCCACACTCTCCAACATGCTAGAGATACAACTGCACTCCTCTCCTGTCGGAAATGCTGGATCATGAAAAGAAGCTTATTGCATTAACACTACTCTTTGCTCAGCAAAAATAGCCTGCGTGTGGGTAGGCAGGTGGGCACTCTCTCCTCGGGACTGCTTGGTGGACTTTGCTCACTGTCAGGAACAATTGAACATATATTAATCCTCGGTGCCTCTTCTAATCACCCCAAAAACATTTGGGCCCTGGGAAAAATTGATTAGCAAAAACCGTTTCCTCAGCTCCATGACCTCACGCATACACATACTGTACTTATTGTGCCCTCTTTGCTATTACTGTTCATTGTTTTTCTCCTCTAATTGACTCCCTTCCACCCTTTTTTCTTTCTAATGTATTTCGATTATGTAATGGTTTACATTAATTTCTATTTGGCCTACGTACTACCATACTGTATGTATTTCTTTTGCATTCTTTTTAATCTGCATGCCATGTATGACTGACGATACGATAATTCTGTAAACCTTTTTTTAACAGCTGATTGATTCCTCTCTTCTGACTGTATTCGATATTGAGATGCAGCTTTTCTGTTATTATGGTAAAGAAATTGTTTTAGAAATACTAACAGACAAATAATAATCAATTAAAAAAAACTATGGGAAGTGTTTTTGTAAAATGATTTCCCTTGCTAAACATTTAGGCCTAAGTCACCCTTCCTGTGCAGGGCCCAAGCAAAAGAGGCACAAGATGTGGGTCTATTTGTATCTCTTTTTTAACACAAGGAGTCAGCCTGCCTGATTTGGGTCTTAAGCCTAAAGCTGATTGCCCAGTGGAATGGGCAGAGGAAACAGCCTTTAGGTGTCATTGGTGCTGCAAGTGCAGTAGCAGCAGGCCCAGGGGAGTGAAGAGTCAATTAAATCCCCATTATGGCTTTTTTACTATTATTCCTGGTTTCCATTAGTGCCCAGTGCACCCCTGCAGTGCCACTGCCACTTTGAATCTCAAAAGAAATGGTCCGAGGGAGGGGGAATATTGATGCAGAGGAGAATCTTTAGCTTGAGCCTCAGAGATAAAGTATGGCAGGTAATGGGCCAAGATGGGGCCCATGTTTTTAACAAAGGGCAGAGGAGATAGCCTGCTTGCAAGGAAGTAGCCAGTAGCTATCATTAGTGAAGCAGATGCAGTGGTATTGGGGCCCAGGTGTATATGGGTCAAATCACGATGATCCTGAAATCTTCAACGATCTTGAGATTGAATTATTGAATTGGCCCTCTCCTCTTGTAGTCTGTGGAGACCTAAATATCTCTGCCGATTTTACAGAATCAGGTATGATTACCTCATATCAGGGTCGGAAGCCCAGGGTATTTCGCGCCATAACGGCATTAATAAAAACCCATGGGCTGCAAGATGTATGGGGTGAAAAGGAGCCTAATAATTCTGGATACACATACTTTTCCTGTCCTGCTAAAAAGTTTTCTAAACTAGATTATTTTCTTGTTTCTGCTCTGCTCTTAAATAGGGTGGAAATTAAGAAAGCACCCAAGGTAATCTCTGATCACAATCCATTGATACTCCAATTGCACATTGATACCCTGACCAGACCATCATCGAGGTGGACTTTTAAAAGAAAGCTATTAGCTGACAGTAAATTTGTCATACACCTAAAGAATTGGGCCCAAAGCTACTTCGATATCATTCGGTATAGTACATCTTGTAATATGGTTTGGGAATCATTTAAAGCGGCTTTGAGAGGAGAAGTAATTAGCTTTTCTGCAAGGCTCAGGAAGGACATCAAATCCCATAATGAGAACCTTTTGACTCAGCTAGCAGATGCAGAAGAACTGTTGGTCAGAGCGATAGCCAGGGGGCGTGAAATCATAGAAACACAACAGAAAGTCATGGTTATTAAAGCAGAAATAAATCAGTCATTATCCCAAAGAGTGGCCGATCAATATCAAACAGATAGGGGCTCAATGTATGAAACCGGTGAGCAGGCGGGTAAACTATTAGCTCTAAGAATTAAACAAAAGAGTAGCCAAAATATCATCAAAAACATTCGTGAAGGAACTCAGAATTATTCCGAGCCAAAAGAGATCCGAGAAATCTTTAAAAATTACTATCAGGCACTATATAAGGAAGAGATAAGATCGGACTTCACTAATACAAGCTGGGATGATTTGGGCCCAAAATTGACAGAGCAAAATAGACTTGGGCTGGAAGAAGAGATATCAAGGGAGGAAGTAATTGAGGCTATGAGGGACCTAGCTATAGGGAAAGCGGTAGGACCAGACGGCATCCCGCTGGAAGTGTATAAATGTCTTCAAGATACTATAACTCCCTTATCAATGGATCTATTTAATGGTATAATTTATACCATGGATATCCCTAGTCATTGGAAGGAAACCAACATCGTAGTATTCCATAAAAAGGGTAAACCTAAGGATGAACCTGTTGCTTATCGACCGATATCCCTTATTAATTCAGATACAAAGATTTATGCCAAGGTCCTGGCTAATAGACTGGGGAGGGTCATTGTTGGCCTGGTGTCCCCCTGGCAGCATGGGTTTATCCCGGGTCGGGGAACAACGGACCATGTGAGACGGGTAATCACTCTATTTGATATCCATGCTGCCCGGGGGGATCAGATGGCGATGATCCTCCTCGATGCTGAGAAAGCGTTTGATCGTGTCACCTGGCGGTTTTTATGGGGGATATTGGTGCGAAGAGGCTTTGGTCCCAAAATAATCAGTGCAATCAAAGTAATGTATTGCGACCCTAGGGCCCGGATCCAGATGATGGGGGGAAGTTCGGAAGAGATTTTAATATCTCGTGGGACACGACAGGGGTGCCCATGCTACCCAATACTGTTCGCCATATACATAGACCCCATGATTCGTAGAATTTTAGGATGTCAGGTAATCGATCCAGTAGTATATAGAGGCTATGAGACAAAAACTTTGGCATACGCTGATGATTTGGCTGTCATAAATCCTAACCCGGAACAGGCAATAACAGCTCTTACAGACATGGCCAGGGATTTTGGTAATTAGTCTGGATATCGTCTTAATGAAAACAAGACTCAAATAATATGCACTAATAATATGGTAAGACAGGATACTAGGTGGGTTGACTCGGTAATATATCTAGGGATCAGGATAACACCGGCAGTTAACTCCATAATTGAAGACAACTTTGTTCTTCTGGTCACCTCTATTACGCAGGAATTGAAAAGAATAGATACTATTCATCTTTCCTTAATTGGGCGAGTAAACGTTCTAAAGATGACTATGCTGCCAAAAATTCTTTATCTCTTCCGCTCAATTCCGCTTCTGGTTGAGGAGAGATGGATAAAAAATCTAGAAGCAGTATTCTCAAATTTCTCATGGTCCTATGGTAAAATTAGAAGGTCGCTAACATATTTATCACTTCCGCAAGAGAAGGGTGGCTTGGCAGCACCTAATATTAGATTCTACCAATGGGCATGCCTTATGAGTCACATGACTATATTATTGGATACCTCTCCTAACCACACTGACCCATCTGAGCCTCCTTCTATTTTTAAACTACTAGTGGGCGATGATGCTCAAGGGCTGCTGCTACGACGAATAGAAGGAGGGTATTATAATAGAACAAAATATAAAATTATGGATGGAATATGGAAAATGTGGAAAGCTATCCAGAAAACAGTACTAATTCCAAAATCAAATTATTATACCCCACTATGGGATTCTAAAATCTTCCCTCAATTGAGAAATGATAGGATAAAGGCTATTTGGGAACAACAAGGAATCAGAAGAATGGGGGACAGTTTTGATAAAGGCACAGGGAAGCTACTCGCTTTTACCGATATCCAAAATAAATTTGGCATCCCCTCTACCCACACTTTTAAGTATCTTCAGATTTATCAATTAATGAATGGGATTAGGCCCCGCATTCATCCAGAATGGGAAATCAAAATAATCAAGCATATGCTCGGAGGAGTAGCTCGGATTAAAATTATATACAAATCCCTGACTGACTCAATACTAGACGATATGGATAAAGTAGAAACATCATGGATGACGAAATTAGGGGACCCTGATTTTGACCTGGATTAGTCCCTCCAGCTCGCGAATAAAGTGTTCCGTTCTACCAACCTAAGGGCACAACAATATAAAGTCCTCTTTAATCTATATTTTACCCCGGCCAAACTCTTTAAATGGGGCAAAAGGGAGGATGATAAGTGTCCTAGATGCCAGGAGGGACCTGCCGACTTAATCCGCATGTTCTCACAATGTAAAACAATGAGGGGAATCTGTGCTGAGATTGAGAAGTTTCTGGGGTTGATAGATATCCAGGTAAACCTGTCCCCTACCCTTATAATATCTGGTATTGGTAACAAGCATGACCTAGAATGGGATAAGGAGGCTTTCTTATTTGTATGGTTAGCAGTCCTTCGGATCCTGGTGGCAGCAGGATGGAAGGATAACACAGCTCCTACTTTTCAAATGTGGCTTACTAGATTGCTAGGTATCCATAACATTGAAACCGCTCTCTATAAAAACAGGGGGGAAAAGATGAGGTTGTGGGGGCTCTGCGTTTGGGCTCCCCTCGCATTGTAGAGACAATTTCCCTAAAAGGTTATTACTGTGTCTGCATATAGGTATGAACATCTCCCCCAATGTCTAACGTATCTTTTATCTTTTATGTTTTATCCCTTATCTTTTTTCCTAATCTTTTATCCTCATGCTAATTCTATCTACCTGAGAACTGTTCATTTTGTTTTCTACGATTTGTCATCTATCTCACTATGATATTCCATGGTTGAAATGTTTGTTTTCTTTTTCTGAACTTACGGATCAAATGTATCGTATCAGGTAAAATGAAAATAAAAAAATATTTAATAAAAAAAAGAAGTAATGCTGCCATACCAACTCATCATGTGCAATAAATATGTTCTTTTCAACTGTTAGCCTTTGGTAGTTACCAGAGTGTAACTGCAGTGACAGGTAGTGCTTCCCAAAGTGCCTTGTCTAGAGTATTTTGTATTTTCTGGTTGTAACGTTTGGAAAAATTAATAATCACACACAAACACACACACACACACACACACACACACACACACACACACACACATATAGACAAAGGGTGGGAGCAGACTTCCTCACATCCCACCACACAATTTGCCCCAATGCATTATGGTAAATACATTGCATGATGACACTTACTTCAATAGTAATCTTTCATATATAGAATATCGCCAAGTTTGAAAAAGAACTAGAAACAAAACTCACTAAGCGATAAAGTTTACAAGGGATCGCTTAGATTACCAGAGGGTACTAATTTATACCTTCGCTAAGCGCTTTTACACAAAAAAAAAGAGATGCAGCTTTTCTGTTATTATGGTAAAGAAATGGTTTTGGAAATACTAATAGACAAATAATAATCAATTTTTAAATAACTACGGGAAGTGTTTTTGTAAAATGATTTCCCTTGCTAAACAATAAGGCCCAAGTCACCCTTCCTGTTCAGGGCCCAAGCAAAAGAGGCACACAATGTGGGTCTATTTGTATCTCTTTTTTAACACAAGAAGTCAGCCTGCCTGATTTGGGTCTTAAGCCTAAAGCTGATTGCCCAGTGGAATGGGCAGAGGAAACAGCCTTTAGGTGTCATTGGTGCTGCAAGTGCAGTAGCAGCAGGCCCAGGGGAGTGAAGGGCCAATGAAATCCCCATTATGGCTTTTTTACTATTATTCCTGGTTTCCATTAGTGCCCAGTGCATCCTTGTAGTGCCACTGCCACTTTGAATCTCAAAAGAAATGGTCCGAGGGAGGGGGAATATTGATGCAGAGGAAAATCTTTAGCTTGACCCTCAGAAACATAGTATGGCAGGTAATGGGCCAAGATGGGGCCCATGTTTTTAACAAAGGGCAGGGGAGATAGCCTGCTTGCAAGGAAGTAGCCAGTAGCTATCATTAGTGAAGCAGATGCAGTGGTTTTGGGGCCCACTTCATCTGAATTATTACTGTCTTACTTTACAAAAGGGGCATTGGGGCTCCCACTCCTTGCTAGCATTCGAGCCAAGTGCACCCCTGCTGCAAAGAAGGCGGAGGGGGGGGGGGCAACATGTGGGAACAATTTATTCTGAAAGAGACAGAGCTTGTTTCAAAACAGGAGTGATGGCCAGACATGGTGGGAAGGGGTGGAAGGAAACTCAGGGCCGCAGCTATAGCAAGTGTTGCTTCATTGCGGCCCAGCTAGCTGACAAAACCCAACTATGGGAAGCAGTGGTTGTTGATCGAGTACCAGAGTAGGAGGGAACGTCCGCATGGGCTGCGGCATTCCCTCCGTGCAGATTAGGATGTGACCACCAGGGTAGCGGTCACATCCTCTATCTTTAACATTGCGGCGGGTGCAGCTTCAAGCTGCACCCGTCGCAATGTTAAAGATGCATGCACCGCATTTGCGTGCACAAAGCGGCAGGCACCACGCGGTGCCTGCTGCTTTGTTTATGCAAATGCAGGGGGGGTACCATAGGTACCCCCATGTGCACCCCCCACCCCCCTTCACCCAGGGGGCCCGCAATGGGCCCCCGAAGTGAAGGTCCGTATGCTTTTCCATGGCGGAAAAGCCGCCGCGGAAAAGCATACATTCTACACCATCCTAATATGTCTGGCGGTGTCTGAGAGACACCGCCACCATATAAGGCCTTTTCTGCGGCGGACTGAAACCTGGACCCACCAGCCATCCTAATGTGGCGGTGGGTCTTTGGTGGGTCCGCCGAGGATTTTCCGCATCCTCCGGGCCGGCGGTGGCTTCCGCCGGCCCGGAGGATGCGGAAAATCCTCCATCGTAATCAGCCCCTAAGTGTGGATTACGAGCTACAGAAAAAGTACCCATGAAATGATCTCAGAAACCCAGCCCCTGCGCTCAGCCGTGCCACTCCTGCTCCTCCAGTCCTTGCAATAAGATTTTAGAGAGGGACCCGGCTTTAAAACATTAAGCTTAAGGATGGCTCAGAGCAAAAAAGTTTGAAGACCTCAGACTTAATATTATTAATTATAATAAAGAATATGTTACCCGTCTCAATTCTAGTAATGTACACTAACACTGCCATTTCACATTCCCAAGGTACAACGGATTTCCCAGGCTCAATATGCTGAGAGCATCAAGCCTTTTGCCATTATGTACAAATCTGTATAAAACTAACCTAAAATCATAAGGAACTGCAAATATTGTGCTCCAGCCTTGTGAAACTATCGTGAGAACATCCAGCATTTTTGAAGCAAACTTAATTAAGTAAAGCAAACAACATAGTAACTGCTGGCCTTGAACACATGCTCTTTAAACATCTCAACTTGGCAGCACTAGTTGCAAGAAGCATTAGACAGTCAAAAGGTCTGGTCTTGGCAAGTTATTGTGATGCTCATGTTTATTTGTTTAGTGCAAGCGTGTGCCACAAAAATAAACAAAATAGGAAAAAAGTGAAACATGGTGCCACTTAATCATCACAGTAATACGCTTGCAATAAAAATGTTTCTTTTTAAAAATAGTGAATCGTCACAAAAAATTGTAAAAGGCCACTACGTGTACTTCCTAGCAGTCAGGTGTACTTAGAATACCTATAGATACCCCTATTAATTTAATATACCTCACAGGAAAATATTGTTCATACAGGCACAAAGAAAAGGCATTATTAACTGTTGATTCCTGAAGCCTTAGTTTAAAAGCAAGGATGAATAAAAACATTTAAGAAATGGATAAAGAATATAGGCCCACATGCATCATTGTTACATTTTGCACTTCCTAATTTGCGAAAAATAAGGAATCGCAAATTAAGAAGTGCAAAATGCTATGCATCATTATTTTCGGTATTCATTTGTGATTCGGTAAAAATCGCAATTTTTACCGAATCCCAAATGAATACCGAATTCTTAAGTTAATTTTCGCAATTCCCATTGATTCCTATGGGCCAAAAGGCCCATAGGAGTGAGTGGGAAGGCATCAGCAAATTGCGAGTGGCACTTTGAAAATTTCATGGGTGCAGGGGGGGTCCAAAGGACCCCCCCCATGCACCCCTGAAATGTATTTTTCGCATCATGTTTCACACACACATGTCCTAAGGACATGTGTGTGTGAAACATGAATGTTGAAAAAAAAACATTTTCAGCATTTTAAACACTTTTTCCAAATTTACTGAGTGGTTCAACCACTCGGTAAATTTGGCACCCTAATTGCGAATTTGCACTTGTAAAAGTAATGATGCATTGCTTTTAAGAAATCGCACATCTGCGACTTCTTAAAAGCACCCGCAATTTTAGAACTTGCAAAAATGTTACGAATTCTAAAATTGCTTCATGCATCCCAAAAAGCACTTTTGCATTCGCAAACGGCCGATTTTAAGGAATCGCACCGTTTGCGACTACAAAAATGCTTGATGCATGTGGGCCATATTGTATCCGCCAATTAATTACAAGTTATGCTGAACTTATATGTAAAAAACTCTGAACCTGCAATTAATTGTTGCTAGTTTTTTCTTTTTCCAAAGACTCTGAATAAGAATACCAATAATGTTTCTTTACTTTACTCTGTAATACATTTTACAGTTGCTATGATGAATTATGTTTTAAAAGTATTTAGAATCAGATTTTCACTACAGGTCATAACAAATTATGAACGGGAAGCTATGAATGTGGGATCTTCATGTTTACCAAATCAGTGGTCGGGCTGCCTGCCAGATTATGAGTTTCCTCCTGTCTGGCTGGATCTTTTGGGCGTTCCCAGGGTGGTGCCTCTAAAAATGGGCACCACAATGGGAAAGTGAAAAAAGGTTTCTGCACGGCATGGACTCAAAAGTCCACGCTGTGAAGGAACTAGGGTGCAGGCACACAGGGGGGCACATGTTGTGCCCTCCCTGCATGCACCCCAGGGCACAGAGGCACAAGGGCTGTGTTGTCTCTCCGCCAGGGTATTTATGGAGGAGGAACTGCCATGAAAACCATGGCGGAGAGGAAAAGCCGAAAATGATTGCACATTGATGCTTCCTGACCACCCCAACACCGCCAAGGAACAGTGTCTCTGGAGGCTGGGCAATGGCGGTCCGTCCGCCCTAATGGTAATAGGGCGATTGGGAGTTCGCAGCCACCACGCCCCCACAACTCTGGCGGTTCGTGGACCACCAGACACGTAATTGAGCCCTCAGAGTACAAGTGAGTCAATGGCTCAAGTGGACTGCCCGATCACCACATGCTGGGCGCTGTCCACTGTGGCGGTTGGATGCAAAACGAGAATGACAGTTGAACAGAGTAATGGATCAAGAAAGGTAACCGAAGACACCAATAAAACTGTTTGCATGCTTTTGGTAGTCATCGTTTTTATAGATTAGATGAGGCTAAAGAGATATCTAAAGCTGTGTCAAGGTCACATGTGAAATAAGGGAAAGACAGTCTGTGCTACACCTTAAAGAAGAAACTAACATAAATAACATGTATGCACTTTGGTCACTGCACGCCCCCCCCTCTTTCTCTAAAGCTACAATCTCTGTTTCACCTTTACAGTTGGTAGCTGATACTTGGTATTGAACTAGACTGCACAAAGAGAATAGTTATGCCCTCCATCAATGTCAAATGGATCCTGTCCGTCCACTAGCATTGTACTTTAATCGCATTGAATGCATTCTCACTTTACTGCAATAGGGCTCTCAATGGTCATTTCTGTGTTGACAGGACACATGCGTGCTAAACCCTCACAGGAAGTGCTCAGGCATCAGCACCTCATTCTGCACCCAAGAACACGCTGATGTGCTATGAGCAGAAGCAATTCAGTGACCATGTACAGCAAGATGAGGTCTTCTTGTCGTTGAACTCTACCAACACTTTACCTTCAGTGGAGCCAAATATAACAGCAGTTTGAATGTCTAGTGCCTACAATCTAGCAAGTGGTTGACTTGTCAAAATATTATGGCCAAAATAATGGCTGCTTCAATACTTTAAATAGAAGTATTTATTGGTAAGTAAAGCTTTACTATACTGGACCCCACATCAGGCAAATATTGGCATTTCAAAGATGAAGAAAGATGAAAATATACAAGAAAATACACATTAATTGTGGTTTACTGTGGTAGACATGAATTTGGTGTTTATGATATCTTACTTTTGTGTTCCTGCTTTCAGACAAATTATATCAATATGCCATTTGGCAATGAGAATTGCAATCAACACACACATTCTTAAACTGTACATAGTTTTCTGCATCTGTTAGTTGTTTTTATGCTAACAATTGATTTCATATAATAAATCACGGCTGTAAACAGAGGCCTGTTTGTAAAGATACTTCCACTTTGTCCCCTTCTGATGGGCATTCTTATGAATAGCATAGCAGTGACTACTAATATCTGTCTTGTGGTGTGTGTACACAATAAAAAAAAAAAAAAAGATATGCTCATAATTTTACGCATATCTTTGAACATAGATGTTCGAAATTCTTAAAGGTTTCCAGGTCTAAGCTTGAAAAGATGGAAAAGTCACAGGTTGCCAGAAGTTCTTCTGGAAAGAACTTGCGAATTCCCTTTTTAAACTAAAGCAGAGGTATTTCCACTTGTGTAATTGTATATGGCGTACAACAATGCATGCAAATGTCTCATGATAATGCTATTTCACTTTTTTAACTGTATTTCTTTTTTACTCCTTGGGGAAAGTATTTTCCCCCTGGAGAAACCAATTCCCCTACATCCCTTCAATTTTGGGTGTGATCCCATTCCATTCCCACCGTGGACCTTTATTTCCTTCTGCCTTTGATTGCTGTTCTTGGCAAGAGCAAACCTCAGCCTATTTCTATAGATGTAATGCAAAGAGAAAAATTCAGCGGGTTTGCAAATTCCCTCTGCACAGGAACACCCACTCCCTGTACATTGATTTATTCCTGCCTAAAATTACACATAATTCATAATATGGCACATGAGTAGATAGATCGATAAGTGTTGATTCATGTTTAACACTACAAAATGTTTGCACTCAAAATCATGCTATTTGTACGTGTAATGTGAACATGCACATCCAAATATAGCAAACAATTATTAGCATGTGCGCAAGGCAAACTTCATTCCTATGCCATTATGCCCAAGCCATCACAAAGCAATTCTACATATGACCGCTTTAGTTCCTTCTTGTATATGATATGCAATAAATCACCATAAAAAGCACAAATACATTTAAGTCCAACCTGAAAACAAAATCAACCTGGAAAGTGGCAACTTTTCTGTAGTGGTAATTGTCAGTAAAAATGTAAATATTTTGAGGGCTGAATCGTTCTGTAATATGACAGTATCTAGATGCTCAGTTTTTTGTCTACTGCTCCACACTCAGGACACTAGTATGGATTGTCCCCCACTGACGTGCCTAAGCAATGTACCAAACACCAACTTCAAAATAATAAGCCTCCTGCCATTCATCCAATGGGAAATCAAGGAGAAAATACACAAAATTAAGCAGAACTTTTTTACTTTTTACCTTGATCCTGTATTTTTTCTGACCTGTTTTAGTAGGTTTTATGACTCTGGGCATTTTACCACTGCTGATCAGTGCTAAAGTGTATGTGCTCTCTCTTGTACATTTTTTAAGATTGGTCTACACCTGTTTGTCATATTTATTTTGCCTGTAAATTCCTTGTACAGTGGTATCCCATATACTCAGGACCTGTAATTATAATGCTACTAGTGGGCTTGCAACGCTGCTTGCGCTACCCCATGAAGAAGCCTTTTGAACCTATCTCAGACTTCTGCCGCTGCAAGGGCTGTGTGCTCAGTTTACTGCTTCAGTGATGTGGCATGTAAAGTGGTTATCACATCTGAAACTCCCATTTTACTACATACACGTCACCCCTAAGCTAGGCCTTAGCTAGCCCTATGGGCAGAGTGCTGTGTAGGTAAAAGGTTGAGCACGTGCTTTAACCCCTTCGCTGCTAGGCCTTCTCCCCTCCTGTGCTAAGCCTTTTTTTGGCGTTTTGGAGTAGTGCGCGCTTAGGCCCTTGTAACTTTTTGACCACATAAGGGATCCGCGCCAAATTTGCGTCCTTTTCTTCCAACATCATGGGGATTCTAAAGGCGCCCAGGGTTTGTGGATTCCCTTGGAGGGGTCCCAGAAATTAACCAAAATATAGTGATTTTTTTGTTTTTTTCAGAAAAATGGGAAAAACGGGCTGCAAATGAAAGCCTCTGGGTTTTTCCCTGAAAATGGTATCACAAAAGGGTTTGTGGGGCTGAAATCTCCATTTTCTCAGCTTTTAGGAAATGACAGACTTTTGTCAGAGAACCGAAATTTTTCACTCAGTTTTGGCATTTTTCTGGGACATAGCCTATTTTTGCTATTTTTAGAGCTTTCCACCTCCTTCCAGTTAATGGTAGAAATGAGTTTGAAAGCAATAATGGATCCTGGAAAGCTTTACATTTTCGAAAAGTAGACAAAATTCTGAATTCAGAAAGGGGTCATTTGTCTAAATCCATGAAGGTTTCGTTATAGAAACTAACAGTTAGATATTGGAATATTTGAAATTTTGTTGAAAAAAACAGCCTTTTGTCTCAACGTTTTCACCTATAACTTTTTCTAATTCTGACAGCTCTTGGAAAGCAATATACCGTTACATTTGTTAGACCTTCCTGGTTGTGGGGATATATAGGACTTGTAGTTTCACCAAGAACCCGACGAGCCCAGATCCAAAAACTGAGCAGCAACTTGCAATGGTATTTTTTCATTTACTGGGTATAGTGCACTTTGTCTTGGAAAATGTATACATGGAATAATCTGTATGAAAGACACCTATGTATTTCTGAATTGGGTACAAATTATAGAGTTCAGAAACAGTATATAATTGCACATTTTCAAAGTTGCGAATACTCATACTAGCATGAGAATTATTGGTCATTTTTCATAAAGATTTTTTTTTTACACAATGTCTTTCATTGAAAGGGAGAAATGCATGAAAGCTCAATTGGTAATAACAGTTGATTTACAAATCTGAATTACCCCAAGTGTCCCGATAAAAACGGTACCTCACTTGTGTGGGTCGGCCTTGTGCCTGCGACAGGAAACGGCGCAAAATGCAACGTGGTCACACCTAAATTTAGCAGTTACAAATTGACCCTTTTTTGGCAAAGTGCCTACCTGTAGTTTTTGCACCCTAGCTCTGCCGGCACCTAGGGAAACCTAGCAAACCTATACATTTTTGAAAAGTAGACACCCAGGGGAATTCAGGATGGGGTGACTCGACTGCCTACCACCAGGTTTTGTTACCCAGAATCCCTTGCAAAGCTAAGATTTTGACAAAATAAACACATTTTCCTCACATTTCTGTGGTGGAAAGTTCTGGAATCTGCGTGGATCAACAAATTTCCACCCACCCAGCATTCCCCCAGGTCTCCCGATAAAAACAGTACCTCACTTGTGTGAGTCGGCCTTGTGCCTACGACAGGAAACGGCACAAAATGCAACGTGGTCGCACCTCAATTTCCCAGTGAAATTTTACGTTCTTTGGACAAAGAGACTACCTTTTGTTTTTGAGCCGTAGCTCTGCCAGCACCTAGGGAAACCTAGCAAACCTATACATTTTTGAAAACTAGACACCCAGGGAAATTCAGGATGGGGTGACTCGTCTGCCTACCCCCAGGTTTTGTTACCCAGAATCCCTTGCAAACATAAATATTTGACCAAAAAAACACATTTTCCTCACATTTCTGTGGTGGAAAGTTCTGGAATCTGCGTGGATCAACAAATTTCCACCCACCCAGCGTGCCCCTAGGTCTCCCAAAAAAAATGGTACCTCACTTGCGTGGGTAGGCATAGTGGCTGCGACATGAAACAGCGCAAAACGCAGCATGGTCGCACCTCAATTTCCCAGTGAAATTTAGCACGATTCGGACAAAAAGACTACCTTTTGTTTTTGTGCCGTAGCTCTGCCAGCACCTAGGGAAACCTAGCAAACCTATACATTTTTGAAAACTAGACACCCAGGGCAATTCAGGATGGGGTGACTCGTCTGCCTACCCCCAGGTTTTGTTACCCAGAATCCCTTGAAAACATAAAGATTTGACCAAAAAAACACATTTTCCTCACATTTCTGTGGTGGAAAGTTCTGGAATCTGCGTGGATCAACAAATTTCCACCCACCCAGCGTGCCCCCAGGTCTCCTGAAAAAAATGGTACCTCACTTGCGTGGGTAGGCATAGTGGCTGCGACATGAAACAGCGCAAAACGCAGCATGGTCGCACCTCAATTTCCCAGTGAAATTTAGCACGATTCGGACAAAAAGACTACCTTTTGTTTTTGCGCCGTAGCTCTGCCAGAACCTAGGGAAACCTAGCAAACCTATACATTTTTAAAAATTAGACACCCAGGGGAATTCAGGATGGGGTGACTCGCCTGCCTACCCCCAGGTTTTGTTACCCAGAATCCCTTGAAAACATAACAATTTGACCAAAATAACACATTTTTCTCACATTTCTGTGGTGGAAAGTTCTGGAATCTGCGTGGATCAACAAATTTTCACTCACCCAGCGTGCCCCCAGGTCTCCCGAAAAAAATGGTACCTCACTTGCGTGGGTAGGCATAGTGGCTGCGACATGAAACAGCGCAAAACGCAGCATGGTTGCAACTCAATTTCCCAGTGAAATTTAGCACGATTCGGACAAAAAGACTACCTTTTGTTTTTGCGCCGTAGCTCTGCCAGCACCTAGGGAAACCTAGCAAACCTATACATTTTTAAAAACTAGACACCCAGGGCAATTCAGGATGGGGTGACTCGTCTGCCTACCCCCAGGTTTTGTTACCCAGAATCCCTTGAAAACATAAATATTTGACCAAAAAAACACATTTTCCTCACATTTCTGTGGTGGAAAGTTCTGGAATCTGCGTGGATCAACAAATTTCCACCCACCCAGCGTGCCCCCAGGTCTCCCAAAAAAAATGGTACCTCACTTGCGTGGGTAGGCATAGTGGCTGCGACATGAAACAGCGCAAAACGCAGCATGGTCGCACCTCAATTTCCCAGTGAAATTTAGCACGATTCGGACAAAAAGACTACCTTTTGTTTTTGCGCCGTAGCTCTGCCAGCACCTAGGGAAACCTAGCAAACCTATACATTTTTGAAAACTAGACACCCAGGGCAATTCAGGATGGGGTGACTCGTCTGCCTACCCCCAGGTTTTGTTACCCAGAATCCCTTGAAAACATAAAAATATGACCAAAAAAACACATTTTCCTCACATTTCTGTGGTGGAAAGTTCTGGAATCTGCGTGGATCAACAAATTTCCACTCACCCAGCGTGCCCCCAGGTCTCCCGAAAAAAATGGTACCTCACTTGCGTGGGTAGGCATAGTGGCTGCGACATGAAACAGCGCAAAACGCAGCATGGTCGCACCTCAATTTCCCAGTGAAATTTAGCACGATTCGGACAAAAAGACTACCTTTTGTTTTTGCGCCGTAGCTCTGCCAGCACCTAGGGAAACCTAGCAAACCTATACATTTTTGAAAACTAGACACCCAGGGAAATTCAGGATGGGGTGACTCGTCTGCCTACCCCCAGGTTTTGTTACCCAGAATCCCTTGAAAACATAAAAAGTTGACCAAAAAAACACATTTTCCTCTCATTTCTGTGGTGGAAAGTTCTGGAATCTGCGTGGATCAACAAATTTCCACCCACCCAGCGTGCCCCCAGGTCTCCCGAAAAAAATGGTACCTCACTTGCGTGGGTAGGCATAGTGGCTGCGACATGAAACAGCGCAAAACGCAGCATGGTCGCACATCAATTTCCCAGTGAAATTTAGCACGATTCGGACAAAAAGACTACCTTTTGTTTTTGTGCCGTAGCTCTGCCAGCACCAAGGGAAACCTAGCAAACCTATACATTTTTGAAAACTAGACACCCAGGGCAATTCAGGATGGGGTGACTCGTCTGCCTACCCCCAGGTTTTGTTACCCAGAATCCCTTGAAAACATAAAAATTTGACCAAAAAAACACATTTTCCTCACATTTCTGTGGTGGAAAGTTCTGGAATCTGCATGGATCAACAAATTTCCACCCACCCAGCGTGCCCCCAGGTCTCCCGAAAAAAATGGTACCTCACTTGCGTGGGTAGGCATAGTGGCTGCGACATGAAACAGCGCAAAACGCAGCATGGTCGCACCTCAATTTCCCAGTGAAATTTAGCACGATTCGGACAAAAAGACTACCTTTTGTTTTTGCGCCGTAGCTCTGCCAGCACCTAGGGAAACCTAGCAAACCTATACATTTTTGAAAACTAGACACCCAGGGCAAATCAGGATGGGGTGACTCGTCTGCCTACCCCCAGGTTTTGTTACCCAGAATCCCTTGAAAACATAAAAATATGACCAAAAAAACACATTTTCCTCACATTTCTGTGGTGGAAAGTTCTGGAATCTGCGTGGATCAACACATTTCCACTCACCCAGCGTGCCCCCAGGTCTCCCGAAAAAAATGGTACCTCACTTGCGTGGGTAGGCATAGTGGCTGCGACATGAAACAGCGCAAAACGCAGCATGGTCGCACCTCAATTTCCCAGTGAAATTTAGCACAATTCGGACAAAAAGACTACCTTTTGTTTTTGCGCCGTAGCTCTGCCAGCACCTAGGGAAACCTAGCAAACCTATACATTTTTGAAAACTAGTCACCCAGGGGAATTCAGGATGGGGTGACTCGTCTGCCTACCCCCAGGTTTTGTTACCCAGAATCCCTTGAAAACATAAAAATTTGACCATAAAAACACATTTTCCTCGAATTTCTGTGGTGGAAAGTTCTGGAATCTGCGTGGATCAACAAATTTCGACTCTCCCAGCGTGCCCCCAGGTCCCCCCAAAAAAATGGTACCTCACTTGCGTGGGTAGGCATAGTGGCTGCGACATGAAACAGCGCAAAACGCAGCATGGTCGCACCTCAATTTCCCAGTGAAATTTAGCACGATTCGGACAAAAAGACTACCTTTTGTTTTTGCGCCGTAGCTCTGCCAGCACCTAGGGAAACCTAGCAAACCTATACATTTTTGAAAACTGGACACCCAGGGCAATTCAGGATGGGGTGACTCGTCTGCCTACCCCCAGGTTTTGTTACCCAGAATCCCTTGAAAACATAAAAATATGACTAAAAAAACACATTTTCCTCACATTTCTGTGGTGGAAAGTTCTGGAATCTGCGTGGATCAACAAATTTCCACTCACCTAGCGTGCCCCCAGGTCTCCCGAAAAAAATGGTACCTCACTTGCGTGGGTAGGCATAGTGGCTGCGACATGAAACAGCGCAAAACGCAGAATGGTCGCACCTCAATTTCCCAGTGAAATTTAGCACAATTCGGACAAAAAGACTACCTTTTGTTTTTGCGCCGTAGCTCTGCCAGCACCTAGGGAAACCTAGCAAACCTATACATTTTTGAAAACTAGTCACCCAGGGGAATTCAGGATGGGGTGACTCGTCTGCCTACCCCCAGGTTTTGTTACCCAGAATCCTTCGAAAACATAAAAATTTGACCAAAAAAACAAATTTTCCTCACATTTCTGTGGTGGAAAGTTCTGGAATCTGCGTTGATCAACAAATTTCCACTCTCCCAGCGTGCCCCCAGGTCCCCCGAAAAAAATGGTACCTCACTTGCGTGGGTAGGCATAGTGGCTGCGACATGAAACAGCGCAAAACGCAGCATGGTCGCACCTCAATTTCCCAGTGAAATTTAGCACGATTCGGACAAAAAGACTACCTTTTGTTTTTGCGCCGTAGCTCTGCCAGCACCTAGGGAAACCTAGCAAACCTATACATTTTTGAAAACTAGACACCCAGGGAAATTCAGGATGGGGTGACTCGTCTGCCTACCCCCAGGTTTTGTTACCCAGAATCCCTTGAAAACATAAAAATTTGACCAAAAAAACACATTTTCCTCTCATTTCTGTGGTGGAAAGTTCTGGAATCTGCGTGGATCAACAAATTTCCACCCACCCAACGTGCCCCCAGGTCTCCCGAAAAAAATGGTACCTCACTTGCGTGGGTAGGCATAGTGGCTGCGACATGAAACAGCGCAAAACGCAGCATGGTCGCACATCAATTTCCCAGTGAAATTTAGCACGATTCGGACAAAAAGACTACCTTTTGTTTTTGTGCCGTAGCTCTGCCAGCACCTAGGGAAACCTAGCAAACCTATACATTTTTGAAAACTAGACACCCAGGGCAATTCAGGATGGGGTGACTCGTCTGCCTACCCCCAGGTTTTGTTACCCAGAATCCCTTGAAAACATAAAAATTTGACCAAAAAAACACATTTTCCTCACATTTCTGTGGTGGAAAGTTCTGGAATCTGCGTGGATCAACAAATTTCCACCCACCCAGCGTGCCCCCAGGTCTCCCGAAAAAAATGGTACCTCACTTGCGTGGGTAGGCATAGTGGCTGCGACATGAAACAGCGCAAAACGCAGCATGGTCGCACCTCAATTTCCCAGTGAAATTTAGCACGATTCGGACAAAAAGACTACCTTTTGTTTTTGCGCCGTAGCTCTGCCAGCACCTAGGGAAACCTAGCAAACCTATACATTTTTGAAAACTAGACACCCAGGGCAAATCAGGATGGGGTGACTCGTCTGCCTACCCCCAGGTTTTGTTACCCAGAATCCCTTGAAAACATACACATTTGACAAAAAAAACACATTTTCCTCACATTTCTGTGGTGGAAAGTTCTGGAATCTGCGTGGATCAACAAATTTCCACTCACCCAGCGTGCCCCCAGGTCTCCCGAAAAAAATGGTACCTCACTTGCGTGCGTAGGCATAGTGGCTGCGACATGAAACAGCGCAAAACGCAGCATGGTCGCACCTCAATTTCCCAGTGAAATTTAGCACGATTCGGACAAAAAGACTACCTTTTGTTTTTGCGCCGTAGCTCTGCCAGCACCTAGGGAAACCTAGCAAACCTATACATTTTTGAAAACTAGACACCCAGGGGAATTTAGGATGGGGTGACTCGCCTGCCTACCCCCAGGTTTTGTTACCCAGAATCCCTTGAAAACATAAAAATTTTGACCAAAAAAACACATTTTCCTCACATTTCTGTGGTGGAAAGTTCTGGAATCTGCGTGGATCAACAACTTTCCACTCACCCAGCGTGCCCCCAGGTCTCCCAAAAAAAATGGTACCTCACTTGCGTGGGTAGGCATAGTGGCTGCGACATGAAACAGCACAAAACGCAGCATGGTCGCACCTCAATTTCCCAGTGAAATTTAGCACGATTCGGACAAAAAGACTACCTTTTGTTTTTGCGCCGTAGCTCTGCCAGCACCTAGGGAAACCTAGCAAACCTATACATTTTTGAAAACTAGACACCTAGGGAAATTCAGGATGGGGTGACTCGCCTGCCTAACCCCAGGTTTTGTTACCCAGAATCCCTTGAAAACATAAAAATCTGACCAAAAAAACACATTTTCCTCACATTTCTGTGGTGGAAAGTTCTGGAATCTGTGTGGATCAACAAATTTCCACTCACCCAGCGTTCCCCCAGGTCTCCCAAAAAAAATGGTACCTCACTTGCGTGGGTAGGCATAGTGGCTGCGACATGAAACAGCGCAAAACGCAGCATGGTCGCACCTCAATTTCCCAGTGAAATTTAGCACGATTCGGACAAAAAGACTACCTTTTGTTTTTGCGCCGTAGCTCTGCCAGCACCTAGGGAAACCTAACAAACCTATACATTTTTGAAAACTAGACACCCAGGGCAATTCAGGATGGGGTGACTCGTCTGCCTACCCCCAGATTTTGTTACCCAGAATCCCTTGAAAACATAACAATTTGACCAAAAAAACACATTTTCCTCACATTTCTGTGGTGGAAAGCTCTGGAATCTGCGTGGATCAACAAATTTCCACCCACCCAGCGTTCCCCCAGGTCTCCCGATAAAAACGGTACCTCACTTGCGTGGGTAGACATAGTGGCTGCAACAGGAAATGGTTCAAATCGTACGGTGGTGAATTTACATTACCTTATTGCAAAACTACCTTGATTTTGGGGGGGGGCATCTGAGTTTGTGGCCCGGGGCTCGGTGGTATTCTTTGCAAAGTAGCAAACCCAAACAGTTCTGAAAACTAGACACCCGGGGGAGTCCAGGGAGGTATGGCATGCATGGGTCCCCCAATGTATTCCTACCCAGAACTCTCTGCAAACCTTAAAATTAGGTAAAAATTGCACTTTTCCAATTTTTTTGGTGTGGGATCGCCGTGCCGGCAAAAAAGTCATACCACCCTGCGTTCCCCTTGTTCTCCCAAGTAAAAGGATACCTCACTTGTGTGGGTGCCCCAAAGCAGAACACGCCAAAAATGAATTTTGAAAAAAGTCGTTTTTACTCATATTTACATTTTACAAACTAAGCACCCCAGCCTAAGTCACATGCCTTTGGCCCACCCACACAAGTGAGGTATCATTTTACTCGGGAGAACAAGGGAAACACTGGGTGGTAGGTCATTTGTTCCGGCAGCGAGATCCCACCCAAAAAAGTATGGAAAAGTGGGTTTTTTGACCAAAATTTCAGGTTTGCAGGGGTTACCTGGGTTTCTGGCCCCGTGCGAGACAGCCATCTATGGAAACCTACCAAACCCACACATTTCTGAAAAGTAGACACCCGGGGGCTTCCAAGGAGGTATGGCTTGCGTGGATCCGCCAACGTTCCTTAACCCAGAATCCCTTGCAAACCTCATTTTTAGCAGAAGAAAATCAATTTTTTCACACGTTGTAGTCTGGGAAAGCATGGCATCACTGGGCTCACACAAATTACCTCCCACCCAGCGTTCCCCCAGGTCTCCCGATAAAAACGGTACCTCACTTGCGTGGGTAGCCATAGTGGCTGCAACAGGAAAAGGTCCAAATCTAACGGTGGTGAATATAAAATACCCTGAAGCAATATAACTTTGATTTTTTGGGGGGGAGGCACCTGAGTTTTTGGCCCGGGGTGGGTGGTATTCTATGGAAAGTAGCAAACCCAAACAGTTCTGAAAACTAGACACCCGGGAGAGTCCAGGGAGGTAAGGCATGTGTGGGTCCACCAATGTTTTCCTACCCAGAACTCCTTGCAAACCTTAAAAATAGGTAAAAATAGCACTTTTCCAAACATTTTGGCGTGGGATCGCCGTGCCGGCAAAAAAGTCCTACCACCCTGCGTTCCCCTTGTTCTCCCGAGTAAAAGGATACCACACCTTAACAGAGTTACTCAAAAGTCAAACATTCAAGCACGGCTAGCTATTCCTCAAAGACACACACATACAGGTTGGATTTGGCACGAGGGCGAGTGATGGTTCAGTACATAACATTTTATTAACAAGATATTTCAAAAAAATGAAATGCTCTGTCAATAAATAAATGCATAAAAACTGAACCAGTGACTCGCAACTCGTGAGCTGTAAAGCCACGACAAGGCACCAACCGTTTTACAGGCCATTCACGCACCTTTCATACCTGATACAAACCAGACCATTGACACCATCCGAATAGAAAAGCAACACATAACAACAATCACAATAAGGGGCAAGGTACACCCTACTGCAGAAAGAGAAAAAAAACAATTATTACTGCACACCCATCTAATCTGCAAGCACACACACATACTGGTTGGATTTGGCACGAGGGTGAGTGATGATTCAGTACATACAATTGTATACGCAAGTAATTTCACAAAAATGAAATACACTGTGTATAATTGAAAGTATGATAAACTGAACCACTGACTCACAGCTCATGAGCTGTAAAGCCACGTCAAGGCACCAACCTCTTTACAGGCCATTCATACACCTTTCATACGCGTGACACATACAAAACATTCACACCGCCAGCCGCGGACCCATCACATTCCAACACTCACACCAGCAAACAGCGCCATTCAAGGGCTCATCACTTTCACACGCCGACATTTCGGACACTGCAACTACACAAAATGATGGACTGTGTGGAGTGTCACTCAACTAGCAGTGTGTGTAGTGACCAACAGAAAGTAACTACTCACACACCGCCTGCCGAGCGCCAGTCCACCCACACCACCATCCAAGCACCAGACCATGCACACCACCAGCCAAGCACCACTCCGTGCACAGACAGCCAAGTACCACTCCATGCACACCACCAGCCAAGCGCCCCTCCACACACACCACCAGCCAAGCGCCACTCCACAAACACAACACCAGCCAAGCACCACTCCGTGCACAGACAGCCAAGTACCACTCCACGCACACCGTCCAGCCAAGCGCCACTCCACACACACCCCCAGCCAAGCACCACTCCACACACACCGCCAGCCAAGCACCACTCCGTGCACAGACAGCCAAGTACCACTCCATGCACACCACCAGCCAAGCGCCCCTCCACACACACCACCAGCCAAGCGCCACTCCACAAACACAACACCAGCCAAGCACCACTCCGTGCACAGACAGCCAAGTACCACTCCACGCACACCGTCCAGCCAAGCGCCACTCCACACACACCCCCAGCCAAGCACCACTCCACACACACCGCCAGCCAAGCACCACTCCGTGCACAGACAGCCAAGTACCACTCCATGCACACCACCAGCCAAGCGCCCCTCCACACACACCACCAGTCAAGCACCACTCCACGAACACCACCAGCCAAAGACAAATCCAAACACAACACCAGGCAAGTGCAAGAGCACGCACACCGCCAACCAAACACCAGACCACGCACACCGCCAGTCAAGCACCAGTCCGCAGACACCGCCAGACAAGCATCAGTCCACAGACACCGGCAGTCAAGCGCCAAACCATGCACACAGTCAGACAATGGACACTACACGCAAACCAACATCATACATTAGTTTTTTTTTAAAATAAAAGAGAAACAAAAACAAATTGCAAATTGATACAAATCTACTAACTCGACAACTAAATCTAAAAAGACTACACAAATACAAACTTTGAAACTGAACAATAACTATTACAGAATAAAGACCAACCAGTTCACTTTACCACTCATTGATACTCCCAAAAATTATTTTGCGTGTGGTACAATCTAAAACAAGCAGGTACACACAGCCCGGGGTTTGAAGGGCAGTCGGGGCAGTACATGCGAACCTCCTTCCGCAAACCTCTTCGCCAACAGACTCTACATCTCCGACTGGGAAAGTCTTTTGAGGTTGTAGGAGGAATTGTATCAGCAAAGTGGCGATCTTTCAATCTGGCAACATCCTCCACCACTCCAACTCTAGGAACACTTGCCTGTTCCACTAAAACAAGGCTGCCTATTACAGACTCCTGAAACTTTACAAAAGTCAACTTTGACTGGGGACAAGATTTCTGGAACACAATAAAAGCATTAAAGGTTGCCAAGTGGAAAAGATGGATAGCCAACTTCTTGTACCAAATGTAAGCCTTACGAAGAGCAGCATACGGTTCCAACCTCTGATCAACTTTGTCAACACCACCCATGTACTTATTGTAGTCCAGTATGCACACAGGTTTGCGCACTTCTGCAACCTGACCCCAAACATTCCGCGGTTCAGTGCTTTCATCATGTATTGTAGTCAACATGTAGACATCTCTCCTGTCTGTAAACTTCACAGCTAGAAGCTCCTCACAACGCAAAGCACTGCATTGTCCCCGAGCAAGCTTTCGACAAACAAGTTATTTTGGGAAACCTTTACGGTTTGAGCGGATTGTGCCACAAGCAACAGTGTCCACTTTGGCCAATTCCCTAAACAACCGCACACCAGTGTAGAAGTTATCGACATACAAATGAAGGCCTTTGTTAAAAAATCCATGACCAAGTTCCCACACAATTTTCTCAGTCACTCCAAAAGTCGACGGACAACCAGGGGGGTTAATCCTGGATTCCTTACCAGTGTACACCCTGAAATTAGAGACATATCCAGTCTCACTGTCACACAGCATATACAGTTTGATTCCATAGCGTGCCCTCTTACTAGGAATGTATTGCCGAAATACCAAGCGGCCCTTGAACAACAGCAAAGACTCATCCACTGCAATTTCTTTCCCAGGATAAAAGATCTCAGAAAATCGATCAACCAAATGATCAAGGACAGGCCGAATCTTGAAAAGACAGTCACAATCAGGGTGATCTCGTGGCAAAGCAAGACTATTGTCAACAAAATGCATCATCCGCAGCAGAAGCAAATACCTATCACGACTCATGACTGCCGGAAATATAGCTGTTGCCATCAAGGGACTAGTAGACCAATATGAAGCCATTGATGGTTTCCTAAGCAAGCCCATCAAAAAAGTTAAACCCAAAAACGTTTTCATCTCCTACAAATGTGTGGGAGTCCACCGGTTAGCTCTAGCGTGGGGCTTAAGGCTGGCACTGTTCACCCTCAAAAAATTTTCAGCATACAAATTAGTCTGCTCTACAATCTCTGCCAAAAACACATCATCCATAAACAACTTGAAAAAATCAATAGGCAAAAAGTTTTCAGTGTTCACCCTACACCCTGGAACACCAGTAAATTCAGGCAATGCCAGCTGCACCATGCCTGGTGCAACCCAGAGGTCAGAACTTTCATCGTCAAGTCTTGCAGCCGCAGGCCGCCGCCCAGCTAACCCTTGTCTCACATCACCAACTGGAAGTCTAGCAGCCCCAGGCTGCAGCCCAGATGTCTCTTGCCGCACAATTGGCACATCACTGTCCTCCGCAACCACAGGCACAAGCATGTCCTCCAAAACCGTAAACACAGCAATGTCCTCCCCAACCACAGGCACATCATCCACACCAAAAGTAGCTTCATCAGCACTCAAAGTGTCTTCATCATCAGATGAAGCCATGCGTAGAGAAAACTCACTACCTGAATCTTCACCCCCCACCTCTGGCTCAGAATCAGAGTCAGACTCTGGACCATGGTCAGAGGAAGAATCAAAAAGCATTCCAACAACTTGCTGAGCAGTAATCCGGCGGCTAGCCATTATCCTTACAAATAAAGGAGTCTGCACAAACAACTCAACAACCCCAACACTGCGCAAAGTAAGATAAAAATTTAAGACTTTTTCACCAAAAAATAGATTTAGAAAAAATATACAATTCACTTACAAGACACAACTACACTCACCAGCACCTACTCTGCAAAGACACAGCAAATAGGCAACGATATCCCACTAGAAAGAAGAAAAAAAAAACTTACATCTACAGAAGGACACATCAAAAACAAATGCAAAACATGTTTTCCAATCACAACAAACAGCAACAACACATACTCGTATTACTACACACTTTGCAAAATAAACAATTACATTACAATTGAACAAAAATAAGGTCTCTTACCAAACACATGCAACTACAGAAACAGCAGCACAACAGAACCACCAGTAACAGAACCGCACACTGCAACAATCTAAAGAGAAAAAAACACAAAACACATTAGAAGAAACAAAAACAACACACATTACAACATGCTATGTCACATGGGAATGTCACAAAAGGGGTGTCTGTCCCCAAGGGGGGAAGATTATAAATCATTATAAACGTGGGCCCCCTGGAGCAGAAAAGTCTAAAAAAATATTAGGGCCACTAGGAAGCGACCCTTCCCCAAGGGGTCGCTTCCTTTTCAAATAAAAAACAATCCCTGGTGTCTAGTGGGCTTTTCTGCTCCCCCTGGGTGCAGATCGGCCAAAAAAACGGCCGATCTGCCCCAGGGGGGGCAGAAAAGTCTGAAAATATTTTATCCCCCTAAGGAAGCGACCCTTGCCCAAGGGGGTCGCTTCCTTTATAAATAAAAAACAATCCCTGGTGTCTAGTGGGCTTTTCTGCCCCCCCCTGGGTGCAGATCGGCCAAACAAAACGGCCGATCTGCCCCAGGGGGGGCAGAAAAGTCTAAAACATTATTTGCCCCCCTAAGGAAGCGACCCTTGCCCAAGGGGTCGCTTCCTGCACAAAAAAAAACAAACACAAGCAATCCCTGGTGTCTAGTGGGCTTTTCTGCCCCCCCCCTGGGTGCAGATCGGCCAAAAAAACGGCCGATCTGCCCCAGGGGGGGCAGAAAAGTCTGATAAATAATATGGCCCCAAAAGGAAGCGACCCTTGCCCAAGGGGTCGCTTCCTGCACAGTAAAATATTGCCCAAACACAATCCCTGGTGTCTAGTGGGCTTTTCTGCCCCCCCTGGGTGCAGATCGGCCAAAAAAAAGGCCGATCTGCCCCAGGGGGGGCAGAAAAGTCTGATACATAATATGGCCCCAAAAGGAAGCGACCCTTGCCCAAGGGGTCGCTTCCTGCACAGTAAAATATTGCCCAAACACAATCCCTGGTGTCTAGTGGGGCATTCCTGGTGCACGATCGCGACGCTGTGCGCGATCGTGCACCAGGAATGCCGTGCATTGGGACATTAGGGGAGAGGAAACACAGTTTCCTCCCCCCCGATGCCTCAAGGCACCGAAAAACGGCCCCCCCGCCCCACCGCAGCACCAAACACCCACCTTGTTTCTGGACGTGCTGGAAGCAAATGGCTTCCAGCGCGTCCAGCGCTTCCTGATGACGTCGGCGCGCGCTGTGCGCGCTGACGTCACCAGGAAGCGTGGGGGGCCAGGGGGTGGCAGCGGAAAGTCTTTCGCTGCCACCCCTGCAAAAAAAAAAAAATCGCCGCACAGGGGGGGGGAGCGCCAGCGCTCTCCCCCAGGGCTGTACTGATGACGGAGCGGTTCCGTCATCAGCACAGCCCAACCGATGCTGATGACGGAACCGCTCCGTCATCAGCATCGAAGGGGTTAACTGTGTGGCATGTCCTGGTAGTGACAAACAGCCTATTTGGTTTCTGACTGCTGTGAGACTGCCCTCTCATAGGTTGGCATTGGGGATTCCCTGATATATGATTCAGGGGACATTTCTACTATGAGAGGGGTAGCATGGCCATGTTTGGTATGTTTGGAATAGTGGTAATAAATCCTGCTTATTGGTGAAAGTGGATTTATTATTACTATTTTAGAAATACCACATTTAGAAGTGGGCATGTCTGTGTGCTTATGAGTCTTTGTGCCCTGCCTGGATCTGTATTCAGTGTCTAAGTTAGACTGACAGAGAGAGGGGATGTGCATTCACTCTAGACAGTCACAAGGGGGTGGAGGTGTGTCCTGACTTCCCTAGGTGACTCAGCACTAGGCTAAATATAACTTGGCTGCATTTAGAGTGGAGGGAGGAGTTTCCCATCACCTGAATAGGCCTGGTCTGCATTTAGAGTGGTGGGATGAGTTGCATCTGCCCCCCAGAACAAAGACTTTTGAACTTTAAATACAGGGGCTGTACAGGGGTTATGACCCCATGATTTTAGACACTGCATGGACAGCTCTACATGCTGCACCAGACGATTGCTGTGCTGCCAAGGAACCGCCACTTTGACTTTGCCTTAATGTGCTAACCTTCTGGAAGGACTGCATCTTTGCCCCAAAGACAATGTGTGCTGGCTTGCTGCCTGCTTTCATGAACCTGCGTGCCCCCCAGTGCTCTCACAGGAGCTCAGCGCCAGGTGAGCACTGTGGACTGCTCCTGACTGTGTTTCCCTGTAGCTTGTGCTTCATTTTGTTGCCTTCAAAAGGATACCTGCAAAAGCACGTTTTGGGTTTCATCCTCACAAAATGTGTATGGAACGCTTTGCTGCTCACTCCAAGCTTAGGAAAGACTGGAGCAAAACCAACCACAATAAGTGCGTTGTGAGCGCTTTATTGCCTGATAGTTCTTGTCCTTTACCAAAAAATTGCCAAGGGCTTTATTCCCTGGAAAGATCTTGTATTTCCTTGTGTGGTGCTAAAACCAGTGCACCGCGGTGGGCCAGAGTTCTTGGCTGAGCCATTCACGTTTTGCAGGAGCCCGCGAGGTCATTGGATTCAAGGGTGGTCGCTCGTCAGCAGAATGAGCGCAGTAGGCGTGCCAGGCATTGCCTAGCACGCAGCTGAACCCACCGACCTGGGAGAAGCGGCCGGAAGAAAGAACGCGGCCCACCGCAGTCCCGCCCCCAAGCGAGGCGCCACACTGTGTGCCCAGCGGCCCTTCAGCGAGAATTGACAGCCGAGGAGAGCGAGGACGCTCTCTGGGAAGAAAAGAGTTGCCTCCTCAAATGGCCCTGGATCAGTGCACGGCCAGGCAACGGTGGATGAAACCCTCGCTGCCCTCGACCCATGCAGCTTTGAGAGGCCACACCCAAGTGGTCCCAACTGGGGTGCAAGTGAGTGCCCTTCTCTTATTTGGGATTAGGAATCTGCTCACCGCTGCGCCACCTGAGCGCCAGCAGTGGTGCTTTCACTCTCTGAGGTAAAGCGTGGCGCTCGCCCCTCCCTCCAATGCTCATTAATGTGAGTGCTCCCGGCAGTGTGTTCGTGTCCGGCTAGCAATGCAGTGCTGGTCCAAATGAGAAATAACCTTCCTGCATTTGCCACCTATGTAAATTGAGGCCCTCGACTGCTCTGTGGGAACTGGGGGAACATTTCCTTGTGGTACGGGCAGCCTGGGAAGGGTGTAGATGGGAAGTGTCCTGATGGAAATTGAGCTTTCCAGCAAGTTTGCTCTGTAAATGTTTTTACTGCAATACGTGTGACACTGGCCTAGGTGGCCAGCTAATGTGATCTACCCATGATAACTAAGTGATGGGGATCCAACATTCTTTATAAGTGGTATACAGTGAGTATGTTTACTGGATGACTGGTGCAATCTAGGATATTTACCTTATTACATTAACTGTACTGTTATGACAATTGCCCGATTGACAGAGTGATTTTATGAGCTATGTGACATCATGACAAGTGCTTAGTGGCCCAGTGCTATATGTGATTGTGTTCTAATGTGTTTTATGACAATACAAAGGATATTTTTATATAACCTTGTGTGAAGTCTCTTTTTCTGGTGTGTGTGTGTGTGTGTGTGTGTGTGTGTGTGTGTGTGTGTGTGTGTGTGTGTGTGTGTGTGTGTGTGTGTGTGTGTGTGTGTGTGTGTGTGTGTGTGTGTGTGTGTGTGTGTGTGTGTGTGTGTGTGTGTGTGTGTGTGTGTGTGTGTGTGTGTGTGTGTGTGTGTGTGTGTGTGTGTGTGTGTGTGTGTGTGTGTGTGTGTGTGTGTGTGTGTGTGTGTGTGTGTGTGTGTGTGTGTGTGTGTGTGTGTGTGTGTGTGTGTGTGTGTGTGTGTGTGTGTGTGTGTGTGTGTGTGTGTGTGTGTGTGTGTGTGTGTGTGTGTGTGTGTGTGTGTGTGTGTGTGTGTGTGTGTGTGTGTGTGTGTGTGTGTGTGTGTGTGTGTGTGTGTGTGTGTGTGATATCTCAGCAGTCTATAATCCACCACCGGACGCTCTGGGCCTCTTTATTGCACTCCTGCTGTTTTTTTCAGCCTGCATTCTCCCTTTGTGTCAGTTTTTCCCTATTTCTCTTCCTCCTTTGCCTCTTCTTATTTTTTTTTCTCTGGTGCTCTTGATCAAAGTCTGATGAGGAAATATAAGTGCTGGTCACCAACAATATGCATGCGTGTGTGGATGCCTCCTGCCACCACTGGCTCAAATTAAGCACTGCATTACCTGCCATTTCATAAAATGGTCAAAAGATAAATGATAGTAAGAAAATATCTAATTTTCCAAAGCTTGATATACATTTAAGGTATGAAGATCTATCTGTGTTATTACACTAGAACAGACCATTTATATAGTATACAATATAACATTTTTTAGTTTTTAAATTAATATGTGTCAATGATACTCCTTTTAATACCACTAGAAGAAGAGATGGCTGAGGTAAGTCCAGCAAGCATTCAAATATACGCTTTGAAGATTACATGCCGATGTATTCAGCTGGAACATAACCAACCATCAAAGCTATTCTACTAGAACTGTAACTTGTGACCTTTAGGTTGCACAAGGATCTCTGCAACAAATGCCTTGTATCACTCCTCCATCTTACTAGGATACAGTTACGAGTAAGTTACATGCAATGCTCTGAAGAAGGCACATGAACTCCTTCCACTTCTTTATGGCTGAACCCTGCAGACAGAGATTTCACACATATCTCTGAAGAAGATCTGAATCAAATGGTCAACTCCTGGGACTCTCTTACCAGCATTTTTGCTTGAACTTTGCTATATACACAAAGTTGGTGCATTAAGCATGATAACATCTTGAAATAAGGTCTGTTTGTGAACAATAAAGTAAACCATAAATGCTTTACTTCTAAATTCATTATTCGTTGTCTTTTTATTTGTGGGCAGAGTTTGTAAACAACCCAGTATTTATATTGGTAGGAATGTATTACCAAATATCGAGGCTAGG
This sequence comes from Lissotriton helveticus, assembly GCF_964261635.1. Classification (NCBI taxonomy): domain Eukaryota; kingdom Metazoa; phylum Chordata; class Amphibia; order Caudata; family Salamandridae; genus Lissotriton; species Lissotriton helveticus. Next base: position 635,779,101 of record NC_136065.1, read on the forward strand.
AATATCTTAATACGCTAATATTGGGAACAGACAATTGAAGGATACACTGCCAAAAAGTGAGTGCATATAAAGGAAGCATAGATGTATTATTCTTAACCCTTTGTACCTTAAAGATATATATATATAAATATTTACATTGTCAAGTTACACATATGTGTAGTTAGTTTTAGAATATCTATACTTACTTACCGTTCAATCTTTTGTTCTTTAATTTTGTGTCATCAATATTTGGTGCTATTGAGATTCCTACCTTAAAATACTAAGTTACTGGATAAGAACAAAGGAGTCTGAATAGTTCAGAAACGTGAGAACATGTTCGACACGCCAATGATCAATCAATCACACACTAAGTCAAACTCACAGAATACCCACTGCCTGAATTTAGGGGAAACATTTTCGTAAAGACAAGACCCCGCCAGCCGATTGGTCGGCCCGCTCCCGCCTCCCCGCAGACCCTCCCTACCGGCTCCCTTCTTAAGGGGACCCAGACCCTTGCAAGGGAGCGACCACTGCGCCCCTGGCCTGGTCGCCCCCTCTGCCTACCTGCCTACCTGCTGCCCGCTGCACCTGATCCTCGCCGCTGACGCTGCCCCAGTCGCCGCAGGGCCGCCCTCCGAGCCTCGGCCTCCCGTTTTCCCGCCGCTGCCAGCCCGCGGCCCCGCCCCCCCGCCAGCCGATTGGTCGGCCCACTCCCGCCTCCCCGCAGACCCTCCCTACCGGCTCCCTTCTTATGACGCCCCCAGAGCGACCGCGCAGCGGACGCGCGCAGCGGGAGCACCGAATTAGCGCCGAAGGTGCGCCAAAGGTAAGCCCGTCTGCGCCCGTCCGCGCCTGGACCGCGCCCAGTGCCAGGACCCCTGGCCCCCACCGACGAAAGCCGACCCGCCGGACCTACGATGCCACCGAACTCAACGCACTCTACACCGGCCGAACCCCGGGCTGCTACCGAGCCACACCGAGACGCACCCACGGATCCTTCAGCTGCCACTCCTGTAAGCTCACCTGCAACCGGACCCACGCCACACCAGCACCCACCAAGCCGAACACCAGCACCACCCACCTGAAGTGCATCCTGATCAACACCCGCTCCGTCCACAGACACGCCGTCGAGCTCTGGAACCTGCTCGACACCACAGCCCCTGACGTCGCCTTCCTCAAGGAAACCTGGATGAACGACTCCTCAGCGCCCGACATCGCCATCGCCATCCCAGAGGGTTACAAGATCACCCGAAGAGACCGCGACAACCAGACTGGAGGAGGCCTCGCCATCATCTACAGGGACACCATCCGCATCAAGACCAACACCGACGACACCCTGACAACCGCCGAACACCTGCACTTCCAGATCCACACGAACCCCAAAACCACCCTCAGAGGCACCCTGATCTACCGACCCCCGGGACCACGCACACAATTCAGCGAGGACATCGCCGACTTCATCAGCCCGCACGCCCTCCCCTCCGCTGACTACATCCTCCTGGGGGACATCAACTTCCACCTGGAGAACAACAACGACCACATCACCATCACCCTGCTCGACAACCTCGCCAACCTCGGTCTCAAGCAGCTGGTGTCCACCCCCACCCACCTCGCCGGACACACACTCGACACCGTCTTCTCATCCAGCAAAGACATCACCTTCAGCCACACCACCGGACTCCACTGGACGGACCACAGCTGCGTCCACTTCACCTTCAGAAGAACGACGATCCACCACCACCAGCAACAGGTTGCTCGAAGAAGCTGGAACAAGATCACAGCCGACCAGCTCGCCGCTTCCCTGAGCCAGCACCCTCCCGCCAGCTCAGCGAACCCCAGCCAGGCCGCCGACAACCTCACGAAGTGGATCAGCAACTGCGCGGACGAACTCGCCCCACTGAGGACCCCGCCCAACAGACCCGGAAGCAAGAAGGCCCCATGGTTCACCGACGAACTCATGAGCTCCAAGAAGAACTGCCGAGCCCTCGAGAAAGACTGGAGAAGGGAACCAACTCCGGACAACATGACCACCCTCAAGCTTGCCATCCGGAAGCACCACCAACTGATCCGCGACACCAAGAAAACTGCATTCAAGGACCGGCTGGACAACAACGCACACAACTGCAAGGAACTCTTCAACATCGTGAAAGAGCTCTCCAACCCCAACGCCGGAAACAACGACATCACCCCTTCGCAAGACCTCTGCAATTCCCTCGCCTCCTACTTCCACAACAAGATCGCGGACATACACAACAGCTTCAGCACTCAACCAACGCACGCCACGACCGAACCACCGCCCCCCACCACCACCTTCCGCGCCTGGACTCCGATCAGCACCGAAGACACCGTCCGCATGATGAACTCCATCCACTCCGGATCTCCAACCGACCCCTGCCCTCACCACGTCTTCAACAAGGCCGACGCTGTCATCGCACCCCACCTGCGGGACATCATCAACACCTCCTTCGACACCGCCACCTTCCTGGAGAGCTGGAAGCACCCCGAACTCAGCGCCCTACTCAAGAAACCTACAGCGGGCCCCACCGAACTCAAGAATTACCGCCCCATCTCGCTCCTCCCGTTTCCTGCCAAAGTCATCGAGAAGATCGTCAACAAACAGCTGGCCACCTTCCTCGAGACGAATGGATCCCTCGACCCCTCACAGTCTGGCTTCCGAGCCAACCACAGCACCGAGACCGCCCTCATCGCTGCCACTGATGACATCCGAGCCCTGATGGACAACGGAGAAACAGCAGTCCTCATCCTCCTAGACCTCTCCGCGGCTTTCGACACTGTCTGCCACCGCACCCTAGTGCAGCGCCTCAGCAACGTCGGAATCCATGAGAAGGCACTGGAATGGATCATCTCCTTCCTCGACGGAAGAACACAGAGAGTCCGTCTACCACCGTACAAGTCAGAGGCCACCGGAGTCATCTGCGGCGTCCCTCAAGGATCCTCGCTGAGCCCCACCCTCTTCAACATCTACATGAGCCCCCTCGCGGCCATCGCACGCCAACACAACCTCAACATCATCTCCTACGCCGACGACACCCAGCTGATTCTCTCCCTCACCAACGACCCCGCCACCGCCAGAGCCAACCTTCACGAAGGGATGAAAGACGTAGCCGAGTGGATGACAACCAGCCGCCTGAAACTGAACTCAGCCAAGACGGAAGTCCCTATCCTGGGCTCCTCGCCCTCCGCCTGGGACGACTCCTGGTGGCCCCCCGCCCTGGGCACCGCACCCAAACCGACAGACCACGCACGCAACCTGGGCTTCATCCTGGACTCCTCCCTCTCCATGACCAGACAAGTCAACGCCGTCTCCTCGTCCTGTTTCAACATCCTGCGCATGCTACGTAAGATCTTCCGGTGGATCCCCACCGAGACCAGGAAGACGGTCACCCAGGCCCTCGTCACCAGCCGTCTGGACTACGGCAACGCCCTCTACGCCGGAACCACCGCCAAGCTCCAGAAGAGACTCCAGCGTATCCAGAACGCCTCGGCGAGACTCATCCTCGACGTCCCCAGACGAAGCCACATCTCCAGACACCTGAGAGACCTGCACTGGCTCCCGATCAACAAAAGAATCACCTTCCGGCTCCTCACCCACGCACACAAAGCCCTACACAACCAAGGCCCAGGATACCTCAACAGCCGCCTCAACTTCTACGCTCCCAAACGCCACCTCCGATCGACCAACCACTCCCTCGCCGCCGTCCCCCGCATCCGAAGAGCGACAACAGGAGGAAGGTCCTTCTCCTACCTGGCCACCAAGACCTGGAACTCCCTTCCGACCCACCTCCGCCTGACCCAGGACCACCTCTCCTTCAGGAAGAAGCTCAAGACCTGGCTGTTCGAGCAGTAGCAGCTCCCCCCCCCCCCCCCCAGCGCCTTGAGACCCTCCGGGTGAGTAGTGCGCTCTATAAATGTCTTTGATTGATTGATTGATTGATTGATGTATTCTCTTCAGCAAAGGCATAAAACTCTAATGTTGTTTTAACATGTTTTCCCACCACTCTTTTCGATTAACTATTTTTTTGTATTTGTTTACTTATTTGTAATATAGGATTCAGAAATTACATCTAGGTGACAGGTTTGGCCCGCCTCAAAACAACTAAATGCAGAAATGTATTTCTGAAAAAATACACAACTTCTTTTCTCACCAGTGGTCCATTAAGAATTTTTGGGATCCTGAGCAGGACCTATTTTGACGTCACAAATAAACGTGACGTCCCTTCACATTGGTATTCTTGCTGAAACACTAACAATTAAAGTCTGCTCTGAATATTTTCACCATTCATTGGATGAAATCTGATCAGTATCCCTTAGTACTACCCCTCCTCTCTTTTATCCCTCCTCCTCTCTGTTTCTGAGCACTACTATGTCTAGATAGTGGCCTCTGGCTCAAAATGGGATGTGGTGGGAAGCGGGTCCAAGCCAGCAATAAGAATGCCATAGAGAGTGGTGAAGAGGAGGAATGTTAGATCCAGACTGAGTGTACCGGAAGCACCGAGAAGGAAAACAATGCTCTATGGGCACTGTCAGACGAGGTGTTGCAGGATGATGTGCTTAACACGGGGTTGGTCATCATCCTCTCTGAGACCACAGTGGTGTTTCCGTGGCCATGGTCATCTGGGGTGGGTGCTACACAACCTCAGCAGAGCATCAGGCATGACTGCACACTCTGCATTAGATAGTAGTCAAACGATTACTTCTTTCTTTCATGCTTTGCCAACACCGTGTGATAGAAGAGAGGGGTGGTCAACCCTTATAAATTGCCCTTCCTAACATGATGGTTGGAATAGAGATTTTTGCCTGAGTTTACCGATTTAAAAGTTGACTCTTTTTCCTTGATGGCAGTTCCAATATGAATCAAATATAAACAACGTCAATCAAGTGTGAAGGATGCTTTGCAATGCATTCACTCCCTTATTTTGTGTCATCTTCCTTGCTCATTTGCTACTATTTATGTCCCTGATTATTGCTTCTGAATTCCTTTTTGTTGATCTTTTACCGGATGCCTGTGCTGGGCTCGTTCCTGATGTCAGCCAGAATGTTGTGCCTTTCATAGCTGCTGACTCATAACCTTCATTTAGGAGATTTCCAAAGAAGTTTGTGTGCCCAAGATTCATGGGCGGTGGATACTTCTGTACCCTCCTTACACACCGGATGGTGAGCCCCCCAAATGCCTAGTAGATTATTAGTGTTCATGAGATGAGTGTTTTCCCCCAACTGGCAATTCTGTGAGCGTTTAACTACAGATGCAAGCGTCCCACTGTACTCACTAGACCTTTTTGCCGCGTCAGAGCGCTGCTTCAGGAACACTATCCAGACTTCCCAATGACACAACTGGAGGGTAAGACCTTTACTTTGCTTCTTATGGTGTCTTCCTCGCCCCACCTCCTCTCTCGTCTTTACACTTTCATGCACTCTGAGATGCTGGCGGTCTTCCAGCTTGCTAAATCCGGGTGGGAGGTGGATCTGTGCAAACATATCATGGATAAAGAATGGGCAAGTATATGTGGTCTGACCCAGTCTCGTTCCCCTGATGGCAAACTGCGGGTTATACACTTCGGTTACATCCATCAGATATACTACACACCCTCTACGCTTGACAAATATATATTTCGAGCTCATGACGAATGTGCCAGATTCCATAGCTGAGGAGTGGACTTTCTACATTTATCCTGGCTATGCCCTCCCATTGTCGGTTATTGGACCTCTGTTTTCTCCACACTGTCCGACATGCTAGAGATACAATTGCACCCCATTCCCGACGAAAATGCCGGATTATAAAAATAAGCTATTTGTATTAGCACTGCTCCTTGCTAAGAGCAGAATAACCTGTGTGTGGGTACGCAGACAGGCACCCTCTCCTCGGGAATGGTTGGGGGACTCGGCCTAATGTTAGAAACAATTGGACATATATTTCTCCATGCTGCCCCCTTCTAGTTGCCCCAAAAATATTTGAGGCCCTGTGAAAAATTAATTAACACAAACCGTTACCTCAGCCCCTTGATCTCACAATACTTATACCATACTTATTGGGCCCTCATCCCCTATAACAGTTTGTTGCTTTTCTCCTCAAATTTCCTCCCTTGCATTCTTTTTTGTGTCTAATGTATTTCGATTATCTCACAGTTTAAATGAATTTCTATTTGGCCTACGCACTATCGTGCTGCATGCATTTCCTGTGCATTCTTGTTAATCTTAATATGACTGACGATATAATCCCTTATGCTATCACAGTACGTTGTCATTTTTGCTCTTTCTCTTGTGTTTGTTCTTCTTTTATCATATTTTACTTTGCTAATATTATACCTTGCCAGATATTCTTTCAATTGTCTTGCCTGGGTGTTTTACTTTGCCTCAAATTGCTTTATCCTGACCCAGGAAATTTATTTCATTCAGGGGGTCCTTGTTTTATCTCTAAGATATAATGGTTCTGCACACCATTTTTTAACAGCTGATTGATTTCTCTCTTCTGACTGTATTCTATATTGAGCTGCAGCTTTTGTGTTATTATTGTTATGAAATTGGTGTGGAAATACTAATACATATATAATAATACATTTTAAAAACTTAAGGGAAGTGTTTTTCTAAAATAAAAAGATTCCCACATGTTTCCACCTATTTTTACATGAATATTTCCCTTGCAAGCATTAAGGCCCATGTCACCCTTTCTGTGCAGGGCCCAAGCAAAAGAGGGACAAGATGTGGGTCTATTTTTACCATTGTTTTTCAACACAAGGTTTCAGGCAGCCTGCTTTGGGCTTTCAGCCTATAAGAGATTGTCCAGTGGAATGCGAAGAGGCATCAGCCTTTAGGTATCATTGGTGCTGCAGGTGCAGTAGCAGCAGGTCCAGGGGAGTGAAGGATCAATTACACACCAATTATGACTTTTTACTATCAATTGGTTTGCATTAGGGCCCAGTGCATCCTTACTGTGCCACTGATAATTTTACTCTCGAAGAATTGGTCCAAGGGAGGTGAAATACAGATCCAGATAAGAATCCTTAGTCTGAGCCTCATAGTAATTGCCTGGAAGGTAATGGGGTAAGGCAGGGCCCATGTTTTTACCAAAGGGCAGAGGAGATAGCCTGCTTGCAAGTAAGGAGCTAGTAGCTATCATTAGTGAAGCAGATGCAGTGGTATTGGGGCCCAGGTGTGTAAGGGGCCCACTTCATCTGAATTATGGCTGTCTTACTTTACAAAAGTGGCATTGTGGTTCCTACTCTTTGCTAGCATTAGAGCCAAGGGCACCCCTGCTGCAAAGAGGTGGGGGAGGGCAACAAGTAGGAACAATTTATTCTGAAAGGGACAGAGCTTGTTTCAAAACTGGAGTGATGGCCAGACATGGTGGGAATGGGTGAAAGGAAACTCAGGCCCGCAGCTAGAGCAGGCGCTGCTGTATTGGGTCCCAAGAGTGCAAGTAGCTGACAAAACCCAACTACGGGAAGCAGTGTTTGTTTATCGAGTTCTGTTTTTGATTGATGCATTTTGTCTTTTATAAGTATCACATTTTAGTGTGAATTATGAGCTACAGAAAAAGTACCCATGAAATGTTTTCATAAGCCCAGCTCCTGAGCTCCTTGCAATAAGATTTCGGAGAGGGACCCGGCTTTAAAACATTTAGCCTAAAGATGGTTAAAAACAAAAAAGTTTGAAGACCTCTGACTTAATATTATTCATTGTAAATAAAGGATATGTTTACATGCCTCAATTCTAGAAATGTACACTAACACTGCGGGTTCATGTTCCCAAGATACAACCGACTTCCCTGGCTCAATATGCCATTATGCACAAATATGGATAAAAAGAACCTAAAATCAATAGGAACTGCAAATAATGTGAAACTTCCTCGTGAAACGATTGTGAGAACATCCAGCATTTTTGGAGCAAACATAATAAACTGAAGCAAACAAAAATGTAATTGCTGGCCTTTAACACGTGCTTTTTAAACAACTTGACTTGGCAGTACAAGTTGCAAGGTGCATTAGCCAGTCACTAGGTCTGGTCTTGGCAAGCTGTTATGATGCTCATGTTTATTTTTTTAGTGCAAGCGCATGCCACAAAAATAAACAAAATAGGAATAGGAAACAAAATAGGAAAAAAGGGATACATGGTGCCACCTAAACATCCCAGTAATATGCTGGCATTAAAAGTTTAACTTTTTTAAACCAGCGAATCGTCTCATATAATTGTAAAAGGCCACCATGTGTTTTTCCTAGCAGTCAGGTGTAGTTAGAATGCCTATAGAAACCCCTATTAGTTTATTATACATCACAGGAAAATATTGTTCATATATGCACAAAGAAAAAACATTATTAACGTTGATTCCTGAAGCCTTTGTTTAAACGCAAGGATGAATAAACTTTTTTAGAAATGGCTAAAGAATATATTTTTTCCTCCACTTTATTAGTTATACTGAACCTATATGTCAATACTCTGAACTTGCAATTAATTGTTGTTAGTTTCTTAATAAGAATACCAATAATGCTTCTTTACTTTGTAATACATTTTACAGTTTACAGTTTCTATGAGCTAATCATGTCTTAGACATATTCAGAATAAGAATTTCACAACCAGTCATAACGAAATATGAAAAGGAAGCTATGAGTGTGGGATCTTCTTGTTTACTTAATAAACCACCAAAAGTCCCCAGGGATAACCTAGAGTTTTTTTCAGAATATAAATTAAAAAGCATTGGCAAGGATTGGTCCACCTTTCCCCTACTGATGTGAATTACTTTTTAGATGGATGGGTACATTTGATAGTGAAAAATGTTAACACTAAGAGTGCAAGTGGACTGCTGATTGCTGTGGTGGGTGAATACAAAGGGGCTCATTAGGATGGCGGACGGAAGGACGACCGCCGTCCTGGAGTAGGCGGAAAAAGCCTTTTTCCGTCCGCCTGCCGCAGACAGTCCGACCGCCATATTAGGATGGGAAACACTGTCAAAACTCCGTACGCGGCGGAAGAGAACGCACCGCCGCGGAATTACACCCGACCCCGCGGCGGACGTAACCAATCCAGAGACACCGCCGTACGGAATGACGTCTCCGACCGGGTCCCAAATCACGATGGCGGAAAACACACATATAACCGCTGCGGAAAAACAACCTGCCTGAACACGGCGGATTCCCCACAGCTAACAAACCACACATTGCGAAAATACCCACCACAAGCAGCTCGCCCACATGGACCCAGCGCTACACGCTTTTCCGATACTCTTCGCGATCCTCCACCAGCAAGTCATGGACCATCATCGACGACGACGCAGGTACGCTACACACCATTTACTGCCGGAAGGGGAGTACCTGGCAGGGATGTGACGTTGGGAGGGGGAGTGTCATGTCACAGGAAATACATTGACGAACGCACAAAAATATACACAATTGAAGTACACAACCAGGAATGACAGAGACAAACCACAAAACATGATTTATTAGCTTTATTCAACATAATAGGTGCATAATATCAGAATATCCAAGAGCATGGGCATTGGGTACAACAGATCATGTACATCAGAGGCAGCACGTGAGAGGGCAGAATGCAGTATCAGAACAGCAACAGGGCATTGTGGACAACAGAGCAGGTACATCATTGGCAGCACGTGAGAGGGCAGAATGCAGTATCACAACAGCAACAGGGCATTGTGCCCAACAGAGCAGGTACATCATTGGCAGCACGTGAGAGGGCAGAATGCAGTATCAGAACAGCAACAGGGCATTGTGGACAACAGAGCAGGTACATCATTGGAAGCACGTGAGAGGGCAGAATGCAGTATCACAACAGCAACAGGGCATGGTGGACAACAGAGCAGGTACATCAGAGGCAGCACGTGAGAGGGGGTAAGTGCATCAACAGTCCATTGCACTGAACAGGTCCATCAGAGGCAGCACGTGAGAGGGGGTAAGTGCATCAACAGTCCATTGCACTGAACAGGTCCATCAGAGGCAGCACGTGAGAGGGGGTAAGTGCATCAACAGTCCGTTGCACTGAACAGGTCCATCAGAGGCAGCACGTGAGAGGGCAGAATGCAGTATCAGAACAGCAACAGGGCATTGTGGACAACAGAGCAGGTACATCATTGGCAGCACGTGAGAGGGCAGAATGCAGTATCACAACAGCAACAGGGCATTGTGAACAACAGAGCAGGTACATCATTGGCAGCACGTGAGAGGGCAGAATGCAGTATCAGAACAGCAACAGAGCATTGTGGACAACAGAGCAGGTACATCATTGGCAGCACGTGAGAGAGCAGAATGCAGTATCACAACAGCAACAGGTCATTGTGGACAACAGAGCAGGTACATCAGAGGCAGCACATGAGAGGGCAGAATGCAGTATCAGAACAGCAACAGGGCATTGTGGACAACAGAGCAGGTACATCATTGGCAGCACGTGAGAGGGCAGAATGCAGTATCAGAACAGCAACAGGGCATTGTGGACAACAGAGCAGGTACATCATTGGCAGCACGTGAGAGGGCAGAATGCAGTATCAGAACAGCAACAGGGCATTGTGGACAACAGAGCAGGTACATCATTGGCAGCACGTGAGAGGGCAGAATGCAGTATCACAACAGCAACAGGGCATTGTGGACAACAGAGCAAGTACATCATTGGCAGCACATGAGAGGGCAGAATGCAGTATCACAACAGCAACAGGGCATTGTGGACAACAGAGCAGGTACATCATTGGCAGCACGTGAGAGGGCAGAATGCAGTATCAGAAGAGCAACAGGGCATTGTGCTCAACAGAGCAGGTACATCATTGGCTACCCAAGTACGTGTGTCAAGCGACCCGTCACAAGGAGATTAATAAAACCTAGGTGGTTACATTCGTCAATCTACACACAAACTTAAATTACATGTGACTGATGGCAACTAGACCACACACCACAGTATCTGGTGGACTGCTTGAACAACTCGCCTCGGACACACCGCCAGCACCAGCAACAGGAGTGTGAGACACAGCCACCGATCTACTGACTGACACATGAGCCATAGACCCAGACACACCGCCAGCACCAGCAACAGGAGTGTGAGACACAGCCACCGATCTACTGACTGACACATGAGCCATAGAACCAGACACATCGCCAGCACCAGCAACAGGAGTGTGAGACACAGCCACCGATCTACTGACTGACACATGAGCCCTAGACCCAGACACACCGCCAGCACCAGAAACAGGAGTGTGAGACACAGCCACAGCTGTGGTGACTGACACATGTGCCATAGACCCAGACACACCGCCAGCACCAGAAACAGGAGTGTGAGACACAGCCACCGACCACTGACTGACACATGGGCCCTAGACCCAGACACACCGCCAACACCAGCAACAGGAGTGTGAGACACAGCCACCGATCTACTGACTGACACATGGGTCCTAGACCCAGACACACCGCCAGCACCAGAAATAGGAGTGTGAGACACAGCCACAGCTGTGGTGACTGACACATGAGCCCTTGACCCAGACACACCGCCAGCACCAGAAACAGGAGTGTGAGACACAGCCACCGATCTACTGACTGACACATGAGCCATAGACCCAGACACACCGCCAGCACCAGAAACAGGAGTGTGAGACACAGCCACAGCTGTGGTGACTGACACATGTGCCATAGACCCAGACACACTGGCCGGACATGTCCCTGTACACTGACCAACAAATACCATGCCTGCACCTGACACATGTGAGTTAACAGCAGCTGAGCCACTAGGACCACTGAAATGGTGAGCCACAGGGCTGTATGGCCCAGGAGGCAGGGTAGCTCTGGGAGCTGGGGTCAGCTGTACTGGAGCGACATTGGGGTGGCCAGGTCTCAGTGGTGTGTGTCTCCGTTTCTTTGTGAAACGTAGGGGCACCCCGGACATGCCTGGACTGGTAAGTGGAGTGGCATCACCAGACATCAAAGGTGTATCATGTGCTTGTGGTGGTCTGCTCTCTGGGGATGTGCTGGACCCTGCCTGCCGTTGGCTGTGGGCCTGCCTTCTGCCCTCTGCATCATGTGTAATGGGGGATGCAACAACAGTGTACTCCTTCCTCTGCTTTAGTGGGGCGTGGATGGGAGTAGAGGTATGGGGGGACTCCACCGCTGATACATGTGTTGTACGTTCCTTAAACATCATCCTCAGTGCAGCCAGGGGGGAAATATGCCTGTCCTTGATGGTGCTCGTGTCCATGGGAGAACCATTGGCCATGGGATGTGCCTTGGACGTCGGAGGTGTCCTGTCCCTGGAATGGGCCTGATCCCTTTCCGCTGCCCTGTCCCTGGGTGCAGACATGTCCATTGTAGTGTCCCTCTCCTTTGAAGCTACCTTGCTCTTGGGAGGTGCCCTTACCTTGGTACTGTCCTTGTCCTTGGGAGTGTCCCTGCTCTTGGTAGGTGCCCTTTCCTTGGTACTGTCCTTGTCCTTGGGAGCGTCCCTGCTCTTTGGAGGTGCCCTTTCCTTGGTACTGTCCTTGTCCTTGGGAGTGTCCCTGCTCTTGTGAGGTGCCCTTTCCTTGGTACTGTCCTTGTCCTTGGGAGTGTCCCTGCTCTTGGGAGGTGCCCTTTCCTTGGTACTGTCCTTGTCCTTGGGAGTGTCCCTGCTCTTGGGAGGTGCCCTTTCCTTGGTACTGTCCTTGTCCTTGGGAGTGTCCCTGCTCTTGGGAGGTGCCCTTTCCTTGGTACTGTCCTTGTCCTTGGGAGTGTCCCTGCTCTTGGGAGGTGGCCTTGGCTTGGGAGTCACTTTGGTGGGGGATGGCTGTGTAGCATGTGAATCCATTTCCATACACACCCCTACATGATCCTGTCTGTCAACTCCAGTGTTGGGCACGTCGTCTTCGGATAAAGAGATCACAGGCTTAGGGGATAGTGTCTGTGCCCTCCGTGCCCTGCCTTGCTGCCTGTGGCTGCTCCTAGTGTTATAACCAGAATAAGAGGCCTGGTCTGAAGACTCACTCTCCCCTGATACATCAAGTGGTGTGGATGGTTGTACAGAAGTAGCACCCTGTCTATGCGACTGTACAATGGCTGAGGACACAGTGTTTGCCAATGACTGAACTGTTCTGTGGAGACCAGCAACATTGCCATGCATCCCCTCCATGAATGCCACCACCTGCCCCAACTTCCTATTGTGGTCTTGGAATGCATTGATCATGTTGGTCTGCCCTACACACAGCTGTCGCAGCAGATCAACAGCCTCTGCACAAAGTGCACTTTGTGTCACTGGGGCAGGGGCGGCGGTTCCTGCACCGAAGGCAACTCTGCTCCCCCTCCTCTGGCGAGCACGAGCAGTGCATGTTGCAGTGGGTGGCAGTGTGGGCCCTGTGTGCTGTGTCCCGACTGAAGGTGTCGATTGCCCACTCCCTGTCTGTGCCAACAGTGCGGACTCACCAACACTTTCTGAGGATGAGGGCGATGGTGTTTCCACATGCGAGTCCTCAGGGACGGTCCTGTCCCCCTCTCCGGGGCTGCCCTCTTCAGTGTCAGTCTGCGTGTGTGTGACCTCTGATTCGGACGCATTGCCACCACTCATCTCCGTCGTCTGTGGGTCAGTGCCCTCTGCCAAAGCTGAAATAGAGAGAAACGCGGTGTGAGTAAGTGCCACACTCACGTACAGAAGGACAACAGATCTAGGATTCCATTACATACATTGTACATGTAGCACACATCCTGCACACGTCCCACCCCTACTATCTGCACACATGTCATGCCATGGGACCACAGACCTCAACGGCATGTCCTGGAACCCTCAACTACCAAGCAAGTGGGCTGTCCACCTGGCGGACATGGATGCCAACGCCTACTCCACTAATGGCACCAGCATGGTATTTCAGATAAACATACGCACCACGGAAGCCACTACTGTGTCTGAGCAGCAATACATGCATCGCAGGCCCAAGTAACATACACATACAATCTGCTTACCGCTAGTTTGCTGTGCTTCCCCACTCAGCTGGGCGGACAGGTCAGGATGCGTCACAGCAATGATACGGTGCATAAGAGGGGTCATGGTGCGGCGGGCCAGACGTGTAGTTCTTGGAATCATCCCCAGTGTCATCTCCGCCACATTCTTGATAATCCTGGAGATGTCGTCCCAGCGCTTGTGGCAGTGTGTGTGTCGTCTATTGAACCCCTCCCGTACATCACGTGCTATCGTCCTCCACACGGCCTTGCGAAGGTGCAGCTTTACCTGCCATGATGGGAGACAAGAGGGTAACGTAAGTGGACAGTATGACATGCACAAACATCGTAGTAACACGTTTCAACATGCAGCCATGCTCAGCACTACACATGTAAAGGTCCCACAGCACACCGCCAGGCCTGCAGAAGACAGGAGCCACTGAACACATCATGACCAACAACATGTACACCACTGTACTTACCACCTGTCCGGGTGCACCATAGAGCAGTTGGTAGTGGCTGAGCACACCGTCCACAAGGACATCCAGCTCCGCTGCGGTGAAGGGACGCGACCGGGTCTCTCGCACTCCCTGCATGGCAAGGTCCTGGACTGTGGCACAACAGCAGCAGCCGTTGGTCAGCTCAGCAGCAGCAGGTCGAGGTGATGGTCACAGGCAGCAGACGTTGGTCAGCTCAGCAGCAGCAGGTCGAGGTGATGGTCACAGGCAGCAGCCGTTGGTCAGCTCAGCAGCAGCAGGTCGAGGTGATGGTCACAGGCGGCAGCACTGGATCAAAGCAGTGAATGTGTGCTTGTGAAAGTCACACATATATAGGGCCCAGAGCCCATGTCAGTGGCACACGTGGCCAGCTATTGGTTCCCCCTGGATGCCACATTCGAAAAGGCCCAATGACAGGCCCTGTTGTGGCGGTGCACTGTTTCCGCCATTGTCGATGGCGCATACGCGACCCGCGTTACCTCTCCCCATTGACTGCCTGTGCACGTGCCATCACGGACACACATCGGCAACCGCAAGTGCGCACTTCCGCGACGGTTGCATCTTTTGCAACAATGTTCAATCAGTGGCGCCACCATGGCGGTGCACGCCTTCCGCGGGGGAGGTGCAGGCCAACACATACTTGTAATTATGGAAATCAAAATGGCAGGTCATGACCCCCCCTTACAGTCACATTGCATCATCCACCGTAGACCGACCGTCCCTGCCCGGTCACCCACCGCCGGGCCAGGCCGGTCACCCACCGCTGTGCCAGGCCGGTCACCCACCGCCGGGCCAGGACGGTCACCCACCCTCGGGCCAGGACGGTCACCCACCGCCGTGCCAGTCCGGTCACCCACTGCCGGGCCAGGCCGGTCACCCACGGCCGTGCCAGGCCGGTCACCCACCGCCAGGCAAAGCCCGGTGCACAACCGCCGTGCCGGCATGTCACCCACCGCCGGGCCAGGACGGTCACCCACCGCCGTGCCAGGCATGTCACCCACCGCCGTGCCAGGCCGGTCACCCACTGTCATGCCAGGACGGTCACCCACCGCCGTGCCAGGCCGGTCACCCACCGCCGGGCCAGGCCGGTCACCCACCGCCGTGCCAGGCCGGTCATCCACTGCCGGGCCAGGCCCGGTGCACAACTGCCGTGCCAGGCATGTCACCCACCGCCAGGCCAGGACGGTCACCCACTGCATGCCAGGCCGGTCACCCACCGCCGGGCCAGGCCGGTCACCCACCGCCGGGCCAGGCCCGGTGCACAACCGCCGTGCCAGGCATGCCACCCACCGCCGGGCCAGGACGGTCACCCACCGCCGTGCCAGGCCAGTCACCCACCGCTGGGCCAGGCCGGTCACCCACCGCCGTGCCAGGCCGGTCACCCACCGCTGGGCCAGGCCCGGTGCACAACCGCCATGCCAGGCATGTCACCCACCGCCGTGCCAGGCCGGTCACCCACTGCCGGGCCAGGCCCGGTGCACAACCGCCGTGCCAGGCATGTCACCCACCGCCAGGCCGGTCACCCACCGCCGGCCCTGGACGGTCAACACCCGGCGGTGGGTGACCGGCCTGGGACGGCGGTGGGTGACATGCCTGGCCTGGCGGTGGGTGACCGGCCTGGCACGGCGGTGGGTGACCGTCCTGGCCCGGCGGTGGGTGACATGCCTGGCACGGCGGTTGTGCACCGGGCCTGGCCTGGCGGTGGGTGACCGGCCTGGCACTGCGGTGGGTGACATGCCTGGCCCGGCGATGGGTGACCGTGCAGGGACGGTCAGTCTACGGTTGATGATGCAATGTGACTGTAAGGGGGGTCATGACCTGCCATTTCGATTTCCATATTTACAAGTATGTGTTGGCCTGCACCTCCCCCGCGGAAGGCGTGCACCGCCATGGTGGCGCCACTGATTGAACATTGTTGCAAAATATGCAACCGTCTCGGAAGCAGTGCACCGCCATGGCGGCGCTAATGATGTTATTAATTGGACCGCTGCACCGTGCTGTATAGTCCGCTATTGCGTTATGAGGGTTGTGACCGTGCTGGCGAAACTGCATATGTCATGCACTATATCATGTGTGTTCATACTATGCCCATTGATGTGCACACAATGTGCTACACATGTGCATGTCGACGTGTTGACGTCTTGTATTTCCCTACACACGTTTCAAATTCTACACATCTACACAGTACATCAGGCCTGTCTCGCCACATTCTGAATCTGTTGTCAGTGTGTAGTTAATGTGTGCTAATAACAATGGTGGGGGTACACATGCATTCTGTGTATGCGTATGTGTGTTGCCTGTTGTTTGACCATGCATGTAATGAGCGGATGCTCACCATTGTCAGTGTTGTCATTGGTGCATGATGACATGGAGTGTGTGTAGCATTATCGTTTTGTGTTTGCACGTGCATGTGTGTCTGTGATGAGGCTTGTACACATTTGGGTCCTTACACATGTCTTGTTGGCAGTAATGTTGACATGAGACTAAGTTGCATTGTACATGTTGACACACTTCATGTTGCTAGTGGCTGCACATAGTTCATAGGGCACTCTGTATTGTCGTAACTTTCTGAGATGTCACACATATGGCTATTGTCCACAACATTTATCTTCTTGCTAGTGTTGGCTTACATGTGATGGAGTTGCACAGCCATGCGTTGTTTGTAAGTTGACTTATATTACATCTACTCCCACACAGGAGGGCTCCAAATGTCCATCGACCATACACTGTGCTGGAGGATATGGTTGACGAGGAGGTGATCAGGAAATTCCGGCTAGATCGACGTAGATTGATGGAGCTTGTAGACCAATTGTCTCCTCATCTGCAGCCACGAAGGACGTATCCTGGTTCCATTACACCCACAGCTAAGGTGATGGCGGCACTACACTTTTTTGCAACTGGCACCTTTCAGTACACAGTTGGACATGCCGGGTGGATGTCACAGTCCATGTTCAGCATGGTACTTCGGGATGTTCTAAAAGCCATGATGCTGTACAAGGATGACTACATCCATTTCCCACGGCCGGCAGAGTTGGCAGCAGTCAAAGCAGACTTTTATGCACTGGGCCAGATACCACACGTAGTGGGTTCCATTGATGGCACACATATCGCTCTCATTCCACCACGGGCACGTGAGCCGGTATATAGGAATCGGAAGCACTTTTATTCGCTCAACGTGCAGGTGGTGTGCCTGGCCGACAACATCATCTCCCATGTGTGTGCAAGATTTCCAGGCTCCGCACATGACTCCCACATCATGCGGAGCAGCATTGTCCCCCAACTGATGGCAAATCTGTGTCCAGGACACGCGTGGCTTGTTGGTGAGTATGCTGTGGGGACATTTGTGATTTCTGTGTGGCATGGGGTACCCACCAATTCTGGTTGTGATATTTGTGTCTGTCATCCCCCTACATAGGCGACTCGGCGTACCCAAACCGGCCCTGGCTCCTGAGTCCCATACGTAATCCTACTACAGCGGGTGAAATGCGCTACAATGATGCCCATGGAAGGACACGTAGAGTGGTGGAACGTACTTTTGGACTGCTAAAGTCCAGGTTTCGGTTCCTGGATAAGACCGGAGGGGCCCTGCCTTACTCACCAGGCAAAGTATGCAGGATCGTGATTGCCTGCTGCATGCTCCACAACCTGGCAGTGCGCAATAACATTGAACTGATCTTGGACCCTGAAGACCAACAAGTTCCTCGGCCTCCCATCCCACCCATGTCGACTGATGAGGATAGTGGTGAGGAGGAAGGTGTGGACCAGAGGCGTCAGCTCGTTGATCGCTATTTCCCTTGAATGTGAGTGACTACCTCTTGTGCCGGTTGACAATGCGTTATGTATGTTTGCTGGTGGTGTGTGGATGTGGTGTTCATCAGCTGCCTGTTCTGGTATGTTATGTTTGCATGTGTGTGTGTTTATTTCTCTGGACATGCAAGTCTCCATGATGTGTGTCCTCTCATCCACTGATTTTGTGATGGCTTTGGTTTGTGGAATTTTGCACTGCTGTGTGTTGTGATGGGTGTGATTCACTTTCCTGACGTGTGTTTGCTGTCTCTGATTTTCCCTAGGTCACTCCCACAGTGGCAGGATTCTGTACGACATGGTTCCCTGCACCTGGTCAGGTCTGTTTCTGAGACAATCATGTGAATAAACATGGAGGCAACACATCATTGAGTGTGTAAGTGAAATTTATTTACAGGTTGTGCATTGGTGCTGGTGGATATATGCAAGTAAGTGTTGGGTGGGGGAGTGTGAGTTGAAGGTCAAGGTAGATGAAATGTCCGTGCTGACACCACATTGGGTGATGTCCGGCTGGTCCAGCAGACCTGTGTCAATACTTGGCGTAGTGGGACAGGATAGTTTGCCGGTGGATGGCAGCCTCAGGCAGTGTTACAGTCATTGTCGGCCCCTCTTTGAGCGTGTAGATGGAGCTTCCCCACTGCTCTCACCTCCATCCAGCCTCGGACGGCCCCTCCGTCTTCGAGCCGGTACGGAGGCAGCTTGTGGGGCAGGTTGCTCAGGGGCCACATCCGTGTCCAGGGGCACAGGTGGCGGTGGCGGTGGTGTTGCTGACCGTGGCGGCTGGACACTTGGTTGAGGGGGGGGTTGCGGTCTAACCATTCCCTCCACAGTGATGTGTGCTGGCCCAGGAGGTCCACTATTTGGCCAAGGCGACTGTCAATGGACCGCAACACATTGGTGTTATCAACCGAGTCCTGGTGGGCACGATCAGCCTGTCCCTGCCCACGCTCATAGGAAGCCTGGACTCTGCCTAGGGCTACCAGTGTCTCAGCGCCAGGATGGGGTGGGTGTCCTTCCCCAGCTCGCCGGTGTGAGGTACTCCTGCTTGGGGGATGTTGCCTTGGCTCTCTCCTTTCCCGTCCACTCTCCCTGCTTGGCTGGGATGTTGATGGCCCTGCGTCTTGCGGTGGGTCAGGCAGGGTGGCACAGGCAGGAGTGGTGGTAATGGTGGTGGTGGAGGTGGTGGTGGTGGGTCTACAGCTCACTGTGGCAGGTGTTGCAGGAGTGACACAGGCCACGGTTGTTGAGGCAGGGATTTCCAGTGAGCCAGATGGCCCTGGCAGTGTGCATTGGCCCGCTGCCTGCTCCGCACCGGAGCTGGCTGTGGCATCGTCCCCAGAGAGTCCTGGATGTGAGTGAGGAGAGTGTTGCGGCGGGTTGCTGGTTTCACCAGTCAAATTGCGATCACCTGAGGGACAAGATTTTGATGATCAATACTTTGGACATGACATGTTTTGTTTGCCATACATTACTTTTCAGTGTCCTCTCGCACACACCCCACACACCACCACCCTCCCTGTGGACATGGGGGCCTGTTGGGAGTTGTAGTACTATCCTCTCTCACACACCCCACACACCACCACCCTCCCTGTGGACATGGGGGCCTGTTGGGAGTTGTATTTGTGACCTCTCACACACACCACCCTCCACCACCCTCCCTGTGGACATGGGGGCCTGTTGGGAGTTGTAGTACTATCCTCTCTCACACACCCCACACCACCACCCTCCCTGTGGACATGGGGGCCTGTTTGGAGTTGTAGTACTATCCTCTCTCACACACCCCACACACCACCACCCTCCCTGTGGACATGGGGGCCTGTTGGGAGTTGTAGTACTATCCTCTCTCACACACCCACACACCACCACCCTCCCTGTGGACATGGGGGCCTGTTGGGAGTTGTAGTACTATCCTCTCTCACACACCCCACACATCACCACCCTCCCTGTGGACATGGGGGCCTGTTGGGAGTTGTAGTTGTGACCTCTCACACACACACCACCCTCCACCACCCTCCCTGTGGACATGGGGGCCTGTTGGGAGTTGTAGTTGTGACCTCTCACACACCCCACACACCACCACCCTCCCTGTGGACATGGGGGCGTGTTGGGAGTAGTAGTACTATCCTCTCTCACACACCCCACACACCACCACCCTCCCTGTGGACATGGGGGCCTGTTGGGAGTCGTTTACATTTTGGTGAGTATGTAGCCCACATGCATGGGTTAGAGCCTGGGAGCTTTATCTTCTCAGTTGTGTGAGGCAGGCCATGTCTATGTGCTCGTGGTGCTTGGTTTGTACTTACCAGCCTCTTCTCCTTCCTCAATTCCTTCCAGGCTCTCTGGGTGCAGTATGCCCAGCACCTTTTCCTCCCAATCAGTATAGGGTATGGGCTCCGGGGGTGTGCCGCCGCCAGTGTGATGGGCTCGCAGATGGTTTTTAGCACGGATGCCTTTGACCCTGGTTTTTAGGTCATGCCACCGCCTCTGGATCTCGTGCTTTGTCCTTGGCACGGTCCCTGACGCATTCACCCGAGTTACTATCCTGTCCCACATGTGATTTTTGTTGGCCACGGTGGTCTTCTGGACTAGTGTCCCGAATAAGTGGGGTTCAACACGGATGATTTCATCCACCATGACCTTCAACTCTGTCTCCGTGAATTTCGGGTTTTTCTTGGGTGCCATGGTGTGTGGTGCTCAAGGTGTGGGTTGATTGGTTTGGGAGGTGCAGGTGTGTGGTGTGTAGGAATGGTGTGGTGGGTGTTTGTGTGGTGGGTGTGTTTGGGTGGTGGTTGTATGTGTGCAATTTGTGTCTGCTGTCCGTCGTCTCGGGCCTCTTGCTAGCAGCTATGCTGTGATGCAAAGGATTGTGGTAGTGGGTGGGAGTAATTTTATAGTCTGTGTCGTGGTTGTGTCCCAATGGTTGTTGGCAGTCAGGTGCTAGGTGGGTGTGTTGACTAGTGTGGAATAGTAGGTGCTTGGGGGGATGTCATTATGGCTTGTGATTGGTGTGGGTGTTTCAGGTGGGTGGTAGTCCTGTTTCGTGTATTTTATATTAACTTCCGTCAGACATTTTGCCATTGGTTTGACAGTAGGGATGTTGTTCGTGTTCGCCTTCCGCTGGGATGCACAGTTTCTCGTTGCATTGTTTCCTCTGCAGCCGTGGATGGAGGTGCGTACCGGGGAACAGGCGGCGTTATCCTAATCGCAGCCAAGGAGCCTCCTCTGGTATTGCGGTGGTTGTGGCTGTTCCGGCGGTCATGTTCGTCCGCAGCGGTGGGTGTTTCTTAGGTTCCGTCCGCTTGCGGCGGTCTCCGGTGTACTCCGTTCGCCGCGGACGGAGTTTGGTGTGGTCCATCTGCTGCGGTCGGACTTTAGTCCCATTTTCATCCTAATTGCTACGGAGGTTTCTCCGCGGAGCGGTCCGGAGTATCTTGGCCGCTTCCTTGGCGGACGGAACCAGTTTCCGTCCGCAATCCTAATCGGCCCCAAAATGTGAATGACAGTTGAACAGACCAGTAGATCAGGATGTTGACCAAAGCCCTAATACAACTGTTTGCATTCATAGTTTTTATTGATTACATGAGGCTAAAGATATACGTAAAGCTGTGTCTAGGCCACATGTGAAATAAGGGAAAGACAGTCTGTGTTACACTTAAAGAACAAGCTAACATAAATAACGTTGTATGCGCTTTGCTCACTACACGATCCCCCTTCATTAAAGCTACAATCTCCATTTCACCTTTCTAGTTAGTAGCTGATACTTGATATTGAACTAGACACCATGACGAGATTAGCATGCCCTCCATCAATGTGAAATGGATGGTATACAACCTTTACCACGCATTTTTTACCACGCAATACCATTACAACGCAGGCATTACAACGCAAACCATTACAACGCATTGCGCTGGGGGCGCTCTAGGATAGGGAATAAGTTTAATTTTCTATCCAACACCTTCCCTAGTGTCCACGGGGACTGGAGTTGGAATAGAAAATTATACTTACCACTATCCAGCACCTCTAAGTGCTATGAGTTGTAAAGGTATGCGTGGTAAAAGTATGCGTTGTAACGGCATACATCCGAAATGGATCGTTCCTCTCCGCTAGTATTGTACTTTATTCCCTAGGAATGCATTCTCATTTCACAGCAATAAGGGCTCTTAATGGTCATTCCTTTGTTGACAAGGCACACCTTCTTAACACATGCTGCGTTTGTTTATGCTCCGGACTAGGTTGCATCCTGTGGAACCGCTAAAGACAAGAGTCCAGTTGAAACACTAGTATTCGAGGAACTCTACTTCTCGCCACTATTTGGTGAGTGCAGGACAGATGAATGGGTGGAGTGGGTGTACGGAAACGTGATGAAGAGTTTGAGTAGATTGTTGGGAAGCATTCTATGCTACAGTGGGATACCTGGATACATGGGTGAGTGCAGTAGTTGTATGGGTGGAAGTTGAATGCAAGGTTAATATTTAGTACCACTTTAGAATGTAATGAACTAGGGAGAAGGGCAATTGAGCTGTCTCACCTGTACAATTCATTGTACTATCATCTATAAGATGATGAGATGTTTAATATGTGAACTATCTCTCAACAGGTTTTTAAGAACCATGTTTTTGGGTATTTTTTGTGGGAGAACTTATTTGTTGTTTTGAAGAATCCCACCGAAACCCGTTGACGAGGTAAGAAAAAAAAGACTGGATCTGTAATGTATCTGATTCGATGATGGGTGATTTTGAATTTTAAGTATCATGTACAATGGAAATACAGAGCAGTAACAGAAATAGACCAATCACTGTTGTCTTGTTATGTTTCTCCCAGTATTACACAATTGCTTGTATGATTTATGGATTTTGATTATTCATGTTGCGTCGTAATGTGGATAGAGTGTATGTGGTTTTTAAATTGAAATACCCCACAGGTGGGAATAGTTTTTAACATTGCAAAGTGTTGTATGTATTTATATGCATTTCCGAGTGCATGTTTGCTAATAAAATTGTGGAAGAGTTTTACTAGAATTTTTTTGTTTGTGTCTTTTCTATACTGCAGTGGTACTGAGGTTCGACATATATAAATAGAGAGAACACATCCTTGACAAGGTCTGCCTGACTGCTCGTGCCAAGCTACCACAAGAGTGAGCAGGGGTTATTTAGGAGTGGAACTACCTTACTCTGACTAGGATGAAGGCTCCCTATTTGTACAAAGGTGCAAACCCTTGCTAACTAGAGACCCCCATTTCTAACACCTGCCATCTAATTTAAGACTTCCATTTCCTGCCCCACATTAGTTAAAAACCTCAGTTTTCTGCTGACATTCAAGGTTAACTGATATACTTGCTTGTTGATTACTTCTTCAGTTGTCCTGATTTGTAATTAAAGGCCTCCATTTCCCATCCCAGTCTGCTGCCAGAGACAGCCTTTTAATTGACAGGAAACACTCATTAATTTTCAGGAAGGCTCAAATGCCTAATGTGTTTGTTTACTGAACCTTCTATTTCCTGCCCCTGTCTCCTGCCAGAGACAGCCTTCTAATTAACAGAGAACACTAAGTAATTTTCAAGAAGGCTCCAGATTCACACCTGCATGACAAGTAATAAATGCTGCTTTTAAACTCAGTTCCCGATTGATTGATTGATAGGCTTTATTTCGATATATACAATATCTTAAAAGCTGTACAAAAAATAGTCACAATATTTACAGCATGTACAATGCCTTCACTAGTAGGGAGGAAAATAAAAACAGTGACTTAAATGAGTACAATAAATACAATTAAAATTAGGATTAAATTGAAACAGAAAGCCTTTTTGCACGAATCAACCAAGACCACTTTAAAAATTTGGACACACCGCAGACCACCAAAGCGATGTGTCAGACAATAAAATCCGTAGGGCCACATGGTGCTGGCGAGTCCCTAAAAGTCTGCACAGTGGTTTAAGCCAATGCCTTCTAGGTGCAGAATAGTCTGGGCATTCAAAGAGGATATGTGCCACTGTCTCGACCCGTGTGGAGCAAAGGGCACAGAAGGGGGAGAACTGGGGGGACGGTTTCCACCGAGATACCAGATCACCAACCGGTAAGGTCCCCACTCTAAATTTAAAATATAAAGCCCGATCGAAGGGAATGGAAATCATGTCGAGATATGGTTCGTAGACCACCACGTCTTTGATCTTCAGGAAGGCTGAGGTGGAATTACAATGACGTGGGTTGACAATACGTTTAGAAGTGACCCAATACATTCTCTTTAACGTGGCTTTAGGAGGGGCAGATCGGGTAACCCAAGCATCACCAAGGCCCAACTCCCCCAAAAGGCATTTAACATCCCTCAGCTTTTTAATCCTGTGCCAGCCTCCCATTGCCATAACCTCAGACAATGCCTTAGCATAGGATGCTAGTTCAGGCACCCTCCAAAGCCGGTCTACCGCCTAGGTCCAGCAGCACAGGGACTGTGGGTGTACTCGAGGGGAGATCTTACCAAACTCCAAAATCCCCTAGTATCCCTACTCAGTTCCCTGTTTGGCTTCCTTGGTCTGTCTTCAGAGACAGGTGTGTCTCTCACCAGTGCCGTCCTATGGTTGCACGCCTTGCCCCCTGCAACGAAAATAACCCTGGAACCTGGTTGATTAGCTGGTACTGCCTTGTCCCATCACCTTGACTATGAGCATCTTTTCACTGTTTAATGCACCAGCAATTCTGGCATATTACACAGACTTCAGGTTAGTGCACATTCCGGATGCTTCTAGTCTTGGTATTCACTTTTTCTTCAAGGACACCCTAGCAATTTGAGTTTGATTAAGAAGGAGTTGGCTAAAGGAATGGGAATAGTTGTGTGAAGTAACATAATGCTAAGGACAGATAAAGAGTTTGGAATCATCTGAGCAGAGTCTAAACGATACACGCTCAGGATTCAGCACAGAGATCATTGCTCAAGGGTCCATCATATGAATTCAAAGTGAGGCACCATTTTTATTGGGAGACCTAGGGGAACACAGATTAGTAGAACGAGTGTTATTACCAGTTGTCTTTCTATGCATCTCTACCTTCCAAATGTAAGACAGTTGGTAAAAAAGGAGACATTTTAAAAAATGCCCTCTAATTCACATGCTAGTCTGGCTACCCACAGATTCACAGATGTGCAAATAACCACTGCTTCTAAACTCCATTTCTTGTTCTCATTTCGGAAATGCGTAGATTATCTTGATGCCTATTTTTCGCTCTTTATATTTTACCAAATGAATTGCTGTATACCCCGTTCACAATGAGAAAATATTGCAAGGAGCAGCTTAGTTTTGACTCTGGGTACCTTGAGTTCTTGACGAACCTACAAGCCTTATATACCCACAACCAGAAGTGTCTCACAGACATCACTTTATATAACTTTAAAAAATGTGCCGTAGTTAGAAGGTACAGGTGAAAATGTAGGCACAAATGGTTGTTTTTATTCCAACTTAATTTCAATATTTATTCATTTCAACTTTTACTTTCTGTAGGAAAACTTTGAAGGATCTACACAAATGACCCATTGCTGAAATCAGAACTGTATTTACTTTTCAATAATGTATAGCTTTCTGGAATCCATTATTGGTTTCTAACCTATTTCTACCACTAACTGAAAGGAGGTTGAAATCACAAAAAGTAGGAAAAATAGGCTAAGTTACAGAAAAATGCCAAAACTGTGTAGAAAATGTTGATTTTCTGACAAAGGTCTGCCTGTTCCTGGAAGCTGGGAATGTGGTGATTTTAGCACCAGAAACCTTTCGTTGATATAGTTTTTAGGGAAAAAAACAAATGCTTTCTTGTGCAGCACTTTTTCCCCATTTTTTCCCCGAAAACCAAAATGTTGCTGTTTTTTGCCTAATTTCTGGGTCCCCCCAGGGGAATCTGCAACCCCCGGTGCCTTTAGAATCCTCAGGATGTTGGAAGAAAAGGATACCTTATGTGGACAAAAAGTTATGGGGCCCTAAGCGCAAACTACATAAAATAATCAAAAAAGGGCGTGGAAAACTCATTACTCCTGAGGCGGATAGCCGGGAGGAAGCTTTTGTGTTAACTGCTTTTAATGTAAAAGTGTGTATTGATTTTAAAAATACCTGCTAAACTTGTTGCTTGGACCAGTGCCCACCGCTAAGCTCTGTTGCTCTTTCCTCACGCCGCCATCAGCGGCGAGGCCGCTAGCCACGCCCACTGAGGCCACGCCCCCCGCCCACCAGCTTATCTGCGCTGACTGCGAGCGCATCGGTAAACTCATTACTCCTGAGGCGGATAGCCGGGAGGAAGCTTTTGTGTTAACTGCTTTTAATGTAAAAGTGTGTATTGATTTTAAAAATGCCTGCTAAACTTGTTGCTTGGACCAGTGTCCACCGCTAAGCTCTGTTGCTCTTTTCTCACGCCGCCATCAGTGGCGAGGCCGCTAGCCACGCCCACTGAGGCCACGCCCCCCGCCCACCAGCTTATCTGCGCTGACTGCGAGCGCATCGGTAAACTCATTACTCCTGAGGCGGATAGCCGGGAGGAAGCTTTTGTGTTACCTGCTTTTAATGTAAAAGTGTGTATTGATTTTAAAAATACCTGCTAAACTTGTTGCTTGGACCAGTGTCCACCGCTAAGCTCTGTTGCTCTTTCCTCACGCCGCCATCAGCGGCGAGGCTGCTAGCCACGCCCACCTGAGGCCACGCCCCCTCGATCTCTCTTCTGGCACACACATATAAAATGTGCAACCCTAGGAGGCGCAGCGGACGAGCGCAGCGGGCGCGCCGTTTGCGTGCCGAAGGCGCGCCTAAGGCAAGCCCGTCTCCGCCCGTCCGCGACGGGCCGGGACTAGGGACCACTTTCCCTGGCCCTCCCCTGACAGGACCATTCTACAAATACTCTAGGGAAACCCTCTTCAAACTCATGCCTTCCCAGCATGCGTACTGCACTATTTTGAACCCTCAGTGTGCTCCAAGTACCTGCCAGACATGCCTGCTTCCCCTTACCTCCCTCCCCTCCACAACCAACATAGCTACCTCAAACTTCCCTACCGTATGCCCCAAACATATGGTTGCAGGCCAGACCCAAACCAGGATGCTGATCAGCCTTAATTGCAGATCAGTAGGTAAACATAAAAGAGAAATTTTTGATCTTCTTACCTCGGAGAAACCCGCAGCCCTCTTTCTCACGGAGACATGGCTTAAAGATCACTCAGGCCCAGACATAGCGGCCGCCCTCCCCGACAACTACACCTATGTGGGGAAAAATAGACCAAAGAAAGAAGGTGGAGGTATAGCCATAATCTACAACAGGCTATACTCCTGCAAATGGGAAGACTCTGCAATACCTAACTGTGAGGCAGGTCTGTTCAAGCTCTCACTCTCTCCCAATTTTACCCTCTCTGAACTACTAATCTACCGCCCTCCGGGCCCGGCGAATTCCTGGGCAACTTCTCTTCCCGAATATATAGCACCATTAATTCAGACTTCAACAAATGTTTCTATTTTCGGTGACCTCTACTGCACCTGAACGACCCCTCATGCACTATTAGCAACAACCTTTTACAGGATCTAGCTGCTTTGAACATTTTATTGCATAACTTTGGCCCCACGCACAAAGAAGGGAACCTTCTGGACCCTATTTTTTCTAACTTGGAAACCATAGACTGTAAGGCTCCCTCACCCATTATATGGTCCGACCATTACATGGTGACATTTACCATCAAACTAGGTCAGCAATTTAATAACCCGCACAGCCCCGCAGAACCCAGGCAATCCAGAAATTGGAATACATTGGACTTAAACCAATTTAACACCTGTCTCAAAAATACTAGACCTCCCTTGGAAGACACCAGCACTGCAATGTCTGCCGTTGTAAACACCTGGCTTACACAGGCTGCCGATGTATGCCTACCTTTACGTATAGCATCGCACAAACACCATAACCCTCCTGCACCCTGGTTCACTGAAGCATTAAAAAAGAGAAAACCATTTGCAAAAATCTAGAACGCAAATGGCGTATAAAATATGACCCATGCTCTAAACAGAGCTACAAAGCCGCTTTAAAAAAATATCACTCCCTATGTAAAGACGCTAAAGTTGATCATGTTAATCACACCATCCTTGAAGCAAAAAATCGCCCAAAAACACTCTTCAAGGTAGTGCAAAAACTCTCGGGAGCACTTTGCCAGCCCAAAGCTCCCTGTCTCAACACATCTCAATGTAATGCACTAGCTGAATTCTTCACCGCCAAAATTGACACATCTATTCCAATTTTGGAACCTCATCCCACCGTTCTACTTTACCCAAATCACCAGCCTCAACCTCATTCCATGAGCAAGAGACATCAGATGACAACAGCCCCACTCATTCCTCCCCCTCCCCCCACTCACGCCTTCCCATGACTCAATGCTCACGTCTGATAACTGTTCTCCGACTGCTCCGATGATCCACACATGGGATCCTCTCAACATCGAGACCCTCTCTGATATAATTAGCAAAATTAAATCCGGATCCCCACTAGACCCTATTCCTCCCCAAATTTAAAAAAAACTGGACAATGCTTCCCTTGAATTCATTATGGAGCTTTTAAACTCCTCTCTAAGAGAAGCTACGGTACCCTCCGCATGGAAACATGTGATGATAATGCCTCTACTGAAAAAAGCTAATGCTGATCCCAGCATTTTAGCTAATTTTCGCCCCATCTCGCTTATTCCAGTTTTTTCTAAAATCTTAGAAAAACATATTAACTCGCAACTCTCCACCCATGTTGAGCTAAATGAAATCTTACATCCATCACAGTCAGGCTTCAGAGCCGGTTTCTCAACGGAATCTACCTTGCTGGGAGTCTCAGAAAACATCCGCTCCCGAGTTGACAGGGGGGAAACCGTGGCACTCATCCTGTTGGATTTG
Organism: Lissotriton helveticus; assembly: GCF_964261635.1. Taxonomy (NCBI): domain Eukaryota; kingdom Metazoa; phylum Chordata; class Amphibia; order Caudata; family Salamandridae; genus Lissotriton; species Lissotriton helveticus. The sequence goes on from NC_136065.1 coordinate 635,808,161, forward strand.
AGTGCCGTATTTGACACGGTTTCCCATCCCATCCTCATTAACGCCCTCCAATCATCAGGAATCACCGGCTCAGCTCTTAACTGGCTCACTAGCTTTTTATCCAACCGTACCTTTCAAGTTTTTTCTTCCTCAGCCGCTTTCCAAACTTTCACATCTGCGTATGGAGTACCACAGGGTTCCATCTTGAGCCCCTTGCTCTTCAATTTATACGTCAGACCTCTGGCGTCCATTGCGGAGCAAGCTGGGCTCACAATCTACTCCTACGCAGATGATACCCAAATCATCTACTCCCTCTCCTCTGACCCTCACACTCCTTCTTCTGCTCTCTGTTCAGGACTAAGTAGTATTGCAGCCTGGATGTTGGACAACAAACTCCAACTGAATGGGGGAAAAACAGAACTCCTTCTGTTTGGACCCAATACCACCCTATGGGGACCCCAACACTGGCCCGCCCAAATGGGCACTCCACCCACCCCCTCTAAATCAGCCCGCAACTTAGGAGTGATTTTTGATGATCAGCTATCCATGAAAAGCCAGGTGATCAAAACTTCTTCCGTATGCATCACAATCATCAAATGGCTTCGTAAAATCATCTGGATGTTGCCTGCTGATACTCAGAGAACTGTGGTCCAGGCTCTAATTACCTCTAGACTGGACTACAGTAACATCCTCCTCCTGGGCGCCAGCAAAGAGGTAACCAGAAAACTTCAAACCATCCAGAATATGGCGGCACGACTACTTTACAAACTTCCTAATACCGCCCCCACCTCCAACTCCCTCCGCTCACTTCACTGGCTTCGAATTGAAAATCGTTCAAAATTCAAAGCACTCTGCATTATGCACAAAATCAACAGCGGTTTGGCCCCACCATATCTCATATCCCTGGTCCATCACCACTGTCCCTCCCCGCACTTTGCGTTCATCCAACCAACATCTTTTCTCAGTGCCGAGAATCAGAAAAGCCAGAATGGGAGGCCGTTCCTTTGCCTGGCTAGCCCCCGCACTCTGGAATTCTCTCCCCCTTCAGTCACGAAAAGAACCCAATTATCTTAGATTCCGCAAACAAGTTAAACATTGGCTATTCAACATGTAAGCTTCTACCCTCTTGCCTTTCCCTTTTGCTTTCTGAGTTAGCGCCGGGAAACCTACGGGTAGCTGAGCGCTTTATAAATTTAAATATAATAATAATAATAATAACAGGGTTGTGGGGACGGTCAGCGACAGGGTTAAGTATTCTCATCTCAGGCTGATTGTAAAGCATTTGTGTATGAAATTGTTGTGTTCCTATTGTAGAGTGCCCCTCATGACTGCAGGAGCACCCTTGCCAGTAGAACCTGAGGTGTCGTGCGCAAAAGGAATACCGACGGGGGGCGTGGCCAAGATGACGGCTGAGTAGGGCATGCCTACTCATTGCTCCATCCTGGGGCCTAGGCCCTGCCTGCATAGCTGCATCTAGAGTGGCCCTAGCCACATATCTGGACCCTGTTTGGAACTTACACAAGCTCTGGCACCTGATTTTGAAGTGGTGGGGACTTCGGACGCCTGACATCGGAGGCCAGGACGCAGTGGGCTGAGCGCGCCCTGCGACCTATCTTGCGGCTGGCGTGGGTGAGAGTGGGAGCCAGTGAGCCCGGGGCCGAAACTTGAAGCTGTTTACCCGCTGAGCGCTGACCCTGGAGGCTGCGGGCTGGAGAGGGCCTGGTGACTGACGGCCCGAGAGTGTCTGAGCACGATCGACACAGTGACAAGATGGCGGCGCGGGTCTGAACCCGCTGGAGCAGCGTCCCTGCACATGATCAAGGTGAGCCTCCCTGTGGTGCGGTTCAGTTGCCAGGAGCGTCTGGCCTGCAGCGCTATCCCATCCCAGCACGGCTGCGCGCACCAAGGCCTATCAACACCGTGCCCGGACCTGATGTGGACTCCGGACGCCTGACATCGGAGGTCGGGGCACGGAGGGCGGTGCGCGCCCTGCAGCTTATTTTGCGGCCCGGTGTGGGTGAGAGCGGGAGCAAGTACCCCGGGTTCAGAACCTGGAAACAGTTCCCCCACTGAGCGCTATCCTGGATGTGGAGGGCCTGGTGACTGGCGGCCCGAGAGCTTCTGAGCATGCACAACACAGCGACAAGATGGCGGTGCATGTCTCAGCCCCTGCACCCGAACAAGGTGAACCTCTCTGCGGGGCAGTACAGCCACCGGGCACACCCAGCCTACAGTGTACTCTCTTTCCAGAGCAGCAACGAGCACCGAGGCCTATCAACATCGCGCCCGGACCTGTGAGTTTCCCAGAGGAGATTGCAGTATGCCAGCCTTGAACCTATGCCTGCCTTCCAGTCCCCGGACTCTCACCGGGAGGAGCCTTTCCCTTTCCTGGGAGCGGTGAGCCGAGCACTATGAGAGTGAGGGGCTGATTACGGTGAAGAAGGGTCTCACTGTGGAGATCCGGGAGATGCGTAAAGTCATTGACTCAGTAGGGGAGCGAGTGGACGACCTCGAGAATCAGATGACTGCCCGAGATGAGGAGGTTTCCCAGCTTCAACAAGAGATCCTGCGACTTAGGGACCAGCACTTAGATCTCCAGGCACATGCAGAAGACCAAGAGAACCGTTGATGCCTGAACAACATAGGGATGCGGGCGGTGCCTCAGGGAACTGGAGAGCAGTACATTGAGGCCTTTGTCATAGATTTATTCTGACACATCCTGGGAGGCCCTCAGGATCAGGAGATCAGGCTTGTCCAGATACACCGTATGGGACTTAAGCTACTGCCAATGGCTTCCCCTCCCAATATCTTGACGTTTGTTCATGACTTTAAACTTAAAGAACGCATCCTACGAGAGGCTTGGACCAAACACTCCATCGAGTTCCGCTCCTGCAGGCCCCTTCTCTTTCAGGACCTGGCAATTTCCACACTACAGAAACAAAGGGAATTCCACCCTATCACAGCATTCCTATGCTCCAAGGACAATACATACTCTTGGGGCCACCCATTTAGACTCATCTTTAAATGGGAGGGCAGGCTCCGTCAGGTTCGTTCTTTTGAGGAGGCTGCGTCGCTTCTTCATCTTCCAGAGGTCGACCGCGCCATGCCGGAGAAAGCTGTCTCCACCGAACGTCGAGCCGACCCCACACCATGCAGCGAGTGGGGAACTCACCTTTGAGTCTACCCCTGACCCGGACACTATTGCTAAAGAATGCACCGCAGTCCTTCAATCCCTATCAGAAGACTCGAATGCTGCAGACTGAAATGCATTGCCTGAGGTGCTGTTGTTCACAATTTTAATGGATCTTACCAGGCTTTCTTTGGCTAGGCCTGATGCGGGGAGGGGGTGGTGGGAGTTCCTGCTATCCATCTCACCCCTCGCCACTGGGCAGGTTGCCCGGGACATTTGTGGACTATACAAGTAAATGTTTCTTGCCATTTGTTTTTTGTTGTGAGTTTTAGGGTTTTCTCCTCTTCCTCCGAATTTTGACAGCAGAATGCTATTCGTCACTGCACCCCTTTCTCTACTTCTACAGGACCGGGGGCAACTCTCTGTAGCGCATATAGGGACTCTTTCTTATATCTCCTGACATTAAAATTGTGTCCCTTAATGTCAAGGGGCTGAATAACGCTAACAAATGATGAGCTGTCCTGTCCTATCTGGAGCAATCGGTCGCTCATATTTGTCTGCTTCAAGAAACACACCTATTGTCTACTGATATGCATAGATTGAGATCCAGAGCGTTTCCCCATCAGATGTTCTCCTCCAGTACTTCCAAGATGGCAGGGGTAGCAATCCTGGTTTCTGCTGGATTCCCCGGCCATATAGGTTGTAAGCAGGCCAAGATTAGAGGGAGGCTCTTGGCACACACCTTCACCCTGGATACACATACGTTTACGATCGCTACGGTGTATGTCCCCGATGGTGGGCAAGAGGGCTTTCTTAAGGAAGTAATAGATGAGTTCACAGTCCTCCCGGACTAAACATTGCTGTTGGGGGGGGGATTTTAACCTGACATTCGAATGGCGACGCAGACCGCTCGGGACAGAGATGGGTGCAGTCAGGGGCCCTCTCTAGAGAGGGGAAGATACTGCTAGCAGAGGCCGGACTTTCAGACATTTGGCGCCTTCAACATCCAGGGTCTAGGGCATACACCTTCTACTCACATCCACACAAGACCTATGCTAGAATCGTCTATGTCCTCACTTCTGACTCCCGGACACAACAGACACGGGACGTGGAGATCCTTCCCTGCCCCTTGTCTGACCATTCGGCGATAAAGATATCTTTATCGCTACACCACCGGTGCCCTACTCGCCACTTCTGGTGCTTATGCAAGACCATGCTACAGCGACCCTCAGAAGTACAGCAAACTCATAGGACACTCTACTCCCCCTACTTCACTCTACAAAACTCTACTCCAACAAATCCAGTCTACAACAATCCACTCCACTCTTGGACACTCCATGCTACTAACTTTTAGCCACGTTGAACAGCAGCCACACTGTTGTACAACATGACAAAAGACATTGCAAAAGCCAATAGCTCTTGTATAGGTGAGACCTATTGGCTTTGCCAGTGCTTGTTTACATTTTTTTCCCTAACCACCATCTTTACTTGGCAAGAGAGAATTATCGTGTTTGTTCACTGCTGAACCCCTCCTTCCCAAATACTAAAACTACTGCCATGCACCAGTTGTGCTCTGTCTGAGAGCGCCATGGCAAATCTGGGATTGGAGTAGCGGAAATCCATTTATCCCTTTCTTCACCAGGAAAACCCGGGGCTAAACTTTTTTAAATAGTGGTGCTGCACTTCATTTTCATCATCTTCGGTCTATTATTGTGGTACCGCACTCCAAATGAATGCAGGTGTAATATTAACACTACAATATTGTGTTGACAAGAATTAACCTAAGTATAAAACCACATAGAGAAAATGAAGTGAAATTGCCATAAGCTGTGGATCTATGATACGGAAAAAGAAAAAATGTAATTGATGGCACAAAAGTCAAAAATCTAAGAATGATTTTAATGCAATAAATGGTTTTAAATGCAGACATATTATTTCAAGGTTGAGCAATGTCATTTTGCAGATACAGAATAAAGTTCTTCCTACCTGTGGTGAAGACAAATAAGGCTTCGTATTATTGTGCCATCCACCTAATCGCTTATATGAGGAAAAGTTTAGCAGAAACAAAGGCTGAAACAATATCCAAAGCAGGGACAAGGGTAGTTGTGACTAAATTAGGACTGACTCCCCAAGGGCCTCTCAGAAGTCTGAGATATGCAGTACCTGTACCTTACATAAGGCAGGCCATCACACCAGGCAGTTCACCTGATTCATAAAGGAGATCTGTGCACTGATGGAGTTACAGGTACTTTGCAAAATAGCTATACAAACACACACACACACGCACACACACTCTCTTCTCTGCAAAACTAACAATGAGACACATGTCCAAAACCAGGCATTCAGGTCCCCCTTCATCCTCATGTAGAGGGGGAGAAGCCCACTGAGGTGATCATATTCTCACCTGGATGAAGTCAGCACCTTGAAGAGGGTAAACTAAGAACATGTTAAAACAGAAATGCTTTGCAAGGCTTGGATTTTTTCTGGTCTGTCTATGCAAGCCCTGCATCCACCAGATGTACTCCACATTAGACTGACAGGTGGCTGCTCATAGTGAACATCATAGCCTGAGTGATCATGGCCATTGACTTCTAGGCTTCGCAGTGCCAAGCCAGGGTGGTAGTGAAAGTAAAGTACATGTGTTTCTGCCTACACTCTTGTATGGAGCCTGTCTACTTTCTCTCTCTCACTATCCAGTCGCACATATCTGGCGACCCTCCCTTCTCCATCCTGATGTGCGGATGGCATGCGTATGGTCCGTCAGGGTGGTGGAAAATCTGTGACTGAATTAGGGATGCCCACAGTAATGTGCTCACCATGTCAGAGGGCCAGTCTCCAGCACAATCCAAAATGCATGACTACCATGCACTTGGATGCGCACAGTCTTAAATTGACATATGTAAGTGCCATTTGTAAAATGGGTGGGTGCATTTTCCAGTTTTTCTTGGTTTGAGTATGTGCATGAGCAGATCAAAAAACATTTAAAAAATCAGGTTGTCCAAAGTGCCTACCAATGACCAGAATAAATGCCCTTATCGTACTTGTGATATGAACTGTTTCTCAAAGTCAGACAATGCTTCGAGTTAAGGAAAGAGTGGAGAATGGTGTTTCTTTTGAGAAAATAACTTTAATTCTTAATTTAACAGGTATACATCCATTTGCTCTCATTCAACAAAAGATTCAAGTAACATTGGAAGGCGTAGTTGGCAGGTATCATTGATTAGATAGGATAGCGCAGCATCATGAGAGAACAAGCGGGCAAGCGCAGCAGTGCTTAAGGTATACATCAGACAGATAATCATAAATCTTCACTCACAGGCTTACTAGTTTCATCTTAAAGCCCCTTTATTACATCTTCTACCTCCTCTCTAGAAATTTCTTCATTTAGGGCTTTTTTCTCTTCCTCTGTTAGGGATAGGATGGGTAGAGTATTCAGATAGCATTCTATTTGCTCTTCTAATGAATTTATATCTTCAGAGTATAACTCAGCGAAAAATTTCATGAATTCCTGCCTTATAACCGTATCTTCGGATGATGGTGGTGACTGGCTATCTTGTTGAATACTTACTACCTTATTCCTAGATAGGTCTGACTTTAGTTTCCAGGCCAGTAATTTCCCACAACCTTCCCCATACTCGTGGTTTGCTGGGAAGCAAGCAAACTAGTTGAAAAGAGGGAAGGCGGCGGGCCCGGATGCTCTTCCAAACGAGCTATATATGGCACTCAGAGAAACTCTATCTCCACAATTAACAGATCTACTCAATGGGGTGTATAAACAACACGAAAAGATCCCAGACTCTTGGAATGATGCCATTATAACTATAATTTTAAAACCCGGAAAAAAGCCGACATTATGTGAATCATACCGCCGATATCACTACTCAACTGTGATTACAAGATCTGCACAAAAATCATGGCAAAAAGGCTGGGGAATGTGATGACCCAGATAGTTCACTCTGACCAGAAAGGCTTCATCAAAGGAAGGCAGATTCATGACTTAACTCATGAATTATTTGGGGCAATAGACGTCGCTTCCTCCGAAAAAACTCCACTTACAATTCTCACCTTTGATGCCGCAAAGGCGTTCGACCGGGTGAACTGGGTCTTCCTAAATGAGGTAATGATAAGAAATAACCTGGGGGATTCCTTCCGGCATATGGTGAAAGAGATCTATAGGACCCCAAGATCCAAAATTTTGGTGAATGGAGATTTATTTAACAACATAAGAATCGAAAGAGGCACAAGGCAAGGTTGCCCCCTCTCGCCATTACTATTCAATTTGTATATCGAGCCATTAGCAACTTTGCTAAGGGAAAGCGAAAAAATACTTCCATTCAAACACCAGGGGTGGTCCAAAAAAGTGGCCCTATATGCGGATGATTTTATGATTTTTACTAACGATTACAAGTCCTCCATACCCGAAATCAAAATCATTCTTGAGAATTTTGGGAAAATTTCAGGCTATTTGGTTAACCACTCAAAAACAGAGATTATGACCTGGAACACAAACCTCACCAACCCAAACATCAAAAAGGAAATTAAATACTTAGGAATCACAGTAGTCCATGACTTGGAAAAAATCCCGCAGATAAACCTAAACAGAGTGGCAGGCGAAGTAAGAAAGCTCTTAAAGATTTGGACTACCCTCCCCTTAAGCCTCATAGGCAGATCAAACATCATAAAAATGTCTATTCTTCCGAAATATACATACCTGTTCAACAAAATACCGCTTGAATTTAAAAAAAAGTCACTGAAGAAATTACAGGGAGAAATCTCAAGTTTTATCTGGGCTTCTAAAGGAACCAGAATATCGTGGAAAAAAATCAGGAGAAGGAAAACACAAGGAGGGATAGCGAGTCCTGACCTGTGGGAAAACTACAGAGCTTTTTTCTTCAAAAACATGAGACCAATGATGGGGGCTCATCACTACTATCCTGAATATCTCCAAGCAATGACCAGGAAAGCTGACCATTTTCTATATAAATTTGGACACCCAAAATACTTTAAAACTGAAGATCCTAAAAGATGCGGTCAGACTATGGGTCCAGATCAGAGGAACTCTAAACATTTCGTATTATAGCCCTCTGGCTCCTATATGGGACTCCCCAGGCACACCAGAATGCCTCAAAGATAGCCTGGCAAATCCTCTGAAAACAGCCAACATAGAACATTGGGGCCAAATTCTGAGGAGGTCAACATTGATATCTTGGGAAGATCTCCAAGCAATCACAAATTTCACAGTTTCCAAATTTAAATACTACCAGCTAGCTAGCTGGGCAAAAACTCTCACAAAACATGAAAAGGATACCGAAGAACTGGAGAGAGAAATGAAGAAAGTTTTACCCATAAAGAAAGAGATAGCCAGATGGTACTGGGTCCTAACAACCTCAGGAGATGAAGATGCCCAAATTGCAGAATCAATCTGGGGGAGAGACCTACAAACTCCAATTCTTGAGGAAGTATGACTAAAGTCAATTGAGAAATGCTGGGACACACTAAAATCAGCAGCTTTAAAGAGAAATCATCTCTTTTCAATTCATAGGGCTTATTGGACCCCAAAAAAACTATCCAAATTTAAAGGCGCACAAACAAGGAAATGTCCGAAATGTGGAGAGGAAAGGGCAGATGATATCCACATCTTTAAAGACTGCCCATCCCTCGATGAGTTCTGGTTTGAACTGGGTAAGATCTTAAGCGCGATCCTACATCAGCAACTAACTGTAAGTACCATCCTTGTTTTGTTTGGGATTGACAACAATATAGGAGCGGGTAAGCTAACAAAAATGCAAGAAAACCTGGTTTTTGTTTTGATACTCCTTGCAAGAAGGGAGATATGCATTAAGTGGGTAGGCTCATCACCTCCCACGGTTGGTGAATGGATGAATTCAGTCATGAAAATAAATAAACTAGACAGAAGGGGAAAGCAAACCAATAGAAATAATTTCTGGGAAATATGGGAAAATCACTTTAACCCTATTAACTAATGGCCGAGATGGAACAACGATCCTATGATTAAGTGATGGAAACTTCCGTGGATGAATATAATTTTCATCGAGTAGTCAAGATGGCTATCTCTCTCCCGCTAACGAAAAAACAGAAAGTTATTTATGTGTTGGTTTCAAAGGAGACCCCTCTGCAAAATCCGATGGCTGGGAAACTCCCCCCATACTCTCGCATCGAGGGGCAGTGCTGGTACAGTAAATGCAGAGGCTGAACTTTGGTATTACCAAAAAAAAAAAAACATAAAAATCGCAATATGAGGATTACAAAAAAAAAAAAGAAAGATTCAAGTAACATTGGAAGGCGTAGTTGGCAGGTATCATTGATTAGATAGGATAGCGCAGCATCATGAGAGAACAAGCGGGCAAGCGCAGCAGTGCTTAAGGTATACATCAGACAGATAATCATAAATCTTCACTCACAGGCTTACTAGTTTCATCTTAAAGGTTTTGTAGATCTGAGCAAGATGTATTTTGGGGCTATTTTCTGAACAACTTTGAATTTTATCACCTAATTTCTACTAATTCATGCCGTTCTGGTGCCTAATTAATTGAAATATAAGTAAACATTGACACAAAAACACCACTGCAATATATCTTACACAGGGGCCCAAAAGCCTTAAAATGACACTGTGTAGAAAGAGACAGTCACAAGCAGAGGTAGGGAAAGAGAAGTACTGACAAACTGACAAAGGTGAGATAGGGTGAGAAAAATATTACTAGGGGGCGGCTGCTTGTAAAGTGGGTGCCCAGAGAAATTGTTCGCTTTGTCATGGCAGAAATTAAACTGTAATTTTGTTTTCTTTTTTTCATCACAAGTAAAATATTTTTTGTCGAGTAGAAAGTCCTTCCCACACAGCCAAACTAATTTTACGGGAGTTCAACTTCCCATTCTCATCCAGATTTATTCCCGTCATTGACAAAGGAAATCTGCCAATCATTTCCAAGGTGGGAGTCGGTCAGAAAAAAATGGGAATAGTGGTCTCAGGTTTTCCAATGCATCCCAACTCTGGAACATCCACTACGTTCCCCTAGATTGGGATTTACCATTCCATCTCTGTCAGCACTTTGTAAAAGAACACAATTGTGTTCTTAGAGTGTAGAGATGCAAGGTCCATTTAACTTGCCTGTTTATATCATTAACAAATTGTCACTTCACTGCACACATTTAATACCTTATACTCACATTTTACTCATTAGGGAGCATACTATTGGGCAGAATTTGACTAAAAGGTGCAGTGAAAATATTTTCCTAATTTAAGCAATGGATAGTACTGCCTCTTTGTAGCACTTTAGAGCAGTGAGAAACCAGTCAAGCATGAGCTTCTTGTCGAAGAACTAAATCGTACCACCAAGTGAAGTTGCTCTGATTTGCGACTGGCCTGATTTATAATTGTAAGAAATTCACAAAAGGTGAATATGTAACAGGATTATCGCATGTGCAATATTACCCAATTTTGCTGCACGGGTCACTTTTTAGGACGAGCTACAGCACATGCCCTGTCTGCAAGACCTGCTGTCATCAATAATCTGACTTTCTTCCCGCCTGCTACTTACTGCATACTTACTATTGGTTCACTCCACTGTCCTTCTTCTTTGCTGACTCCTAACTGGTTGGCTTTGCCAGTACGTCACTTCCCTTCAAGGCTGTGGCGCACTGGTAAAGTACAGTTTCCCTGCCTTGTGATTCTTCAACTGTTGTGTGGAAGAACTCTTTTTAGGTCGAGCATATAGCAGCAGCGCACATGCGCTGCTTGCTTTGCGAGGCATGCAGTATTCATTATGGCGTGGAAGCTCTGTGTAAGCTCTGCCCACTCTCCACCCATCTTTTTCATTCGCTTAGGTCCTAAATGCTGCCTTCCCATTTGTTTTAGGCTTGTTAGTCCCTCCTCATGATGGCCATGGTGTCATTTGCATCCTTCCATGGCTACTGGCCCCTTTACTTTGAACACAATTTTCTTCTCATGCCTCCCCCCAGACCAGGTCTTCTCGCCCACCCGCACCCTCATTTCCAATGCAATAGGTCTTGCGTAAATGCGAGTCCTATTGCATTGCAAATGCTTGTTTTTAAAGTAGTTTGTGCTTATTTTTTACATTGTCCGGCCGCACTGAGGAGGAGTAGAGAGCTGGCACAGGATGGTAGAGTGTCTGTGAAGAAGCATGCGCAGTCATTTAAATTTTACATGCGCGCGATGCTCGGTTGCTAGTTACAACATTCGCATGCGCGCCAGAAGGTCGGAACGCTAACGCTGTGACGAACGTGAGAACTCATTAACCATGGTACTTGCGTTCTGTTGCTATGGTGAAGTTGATCACCGGAAGTGATGTCAATACAAGATTGAGTGCTTCCCTGGGCTCTTGACAACATATGTGCTGAGAAAACTGCTGGTCCCCGAGTGCTGCTTCACCATCCAGGGGTCGCAGGGAGACATACTTAATTGCCTTACTTGCAAAAAGTATTTTTAACTTATAATTTTGGTGAAAGTTACATTTTTAACAAGCGCGAAACGGCTTTCGAGGTGGCTGGCTGGCTTTCTCCTCCTGAATTGGTGGTTCTGACTGGCACTGCTCCATAATTTGGTGCATGGGACTGATGATCAAAACCCAGCAAGCGTCGCTGCTACAACTAATGTCACCGCTCGAGGAGTTAGAGGGATGGCATGGCAGAAGACATACATACATTATTAATAGTGCTTTAAATGGGCCAGTACTGAGTGACACTTCTTTTTATTTTGAGAGGGAGAGTACCAGCACTTCTCGGAAACAAGCAGGTACTCTGCACTTCTATTTTTCCATTTCAAGCACTGATTATTACAGGTACATCCACGCACGCCTAACATTCCATCCAGTGATATTACTTTACATCGACCATCCCCCACGCCCCACTGAGGCATTACAGAAAGGCATATAGATATGTATCTGTACTACATACTATTATCACGTACACACGTTCCAAACCCTCCCCACCAGTTTTGTTTATCCAGACATTTACGTTCTGGTACATCTAATTCTAAGACTTTGTACTTTTTGCACATTAAATGCTGGAGTACAGGTATCTAGGTTCAAGGTGTGTAAAGGACTGGTTGAGCGAGATGGCATGTACAACAGCAAATCGCTGCTTGCAGATTATGAACTCTCGCAAACACCATTGCATATTAGCATTTTTATGATTATTGCAGCTTTGCCGTGAAATATGTTTTATGGCATTCTATTTATGGCCTCAAGGCTGCCAAGGACAGACTCCCGGCTTCACCATCAGCAGATGGGAAGGTTGGAGTGCATGGACCATTGGCTCTTAGTCTCAGCTTGTGAGTATACTACAGTGCCACTGGCATTATGCTACAAGGTCTGTAAGCAATATTTTCTTTAATGAGTTTCTCGTACTGCAGGCATGACATGCTTTCCTGCAACATTCATCGTGCCATGCGTGCTCTCACTTTCCAAGCAGCCCGGGACAATTGCTGCTGCTTCTTTGAAATGAAATAGGTCTTGCATTTACAAGAGTTTGAGCTACTGGCATTGTAAATCACAATGCCTTTTATTTATGTGTTAATTATCCAAACAGATAAAATTAAAAGGCATTGTCATTTACAATACTAATAGCTTAAACTCTCGCAAATGCGAGACCTATTGCATTGCAAATGCTTGTTTTTTAAATGTTCACTTTGTGCCACGCTCGTCAGTGCATATTTTATTCTGATGTTTTTGAAAATGTTTACTTAGCACCGTCGCTTGCTTGTTTTATTCTGTTTTTTTTTGTATATGCTTACTTTGTGCCGTCACTGGTCAGTGAGCGTTTTATTCAGTTTTTTTTTATATATGCTTACTTTGTGCCGTCGCTGGTCAGTGTTTGTTTATTCTGGTTTTTTTTTTCAAACCCACCACCCGTGAATGACAAATGAGGGCAGCAGACGACCTTACAGTCCACTCCACAATTGTTCAAGTGGTAGGGATGTGGCGTCCTTAGTTGCGCTTTCTGCCAAATGCCTTCAAAGACATTACTTTGCATTCAGGCGCAGTGGTGATGGCTGCATGCAAGAAATGATAACTAAGCTATACTCCTTGCTCACAGTGTACCTTGGCCCAGAGCGGTCGACGTGCAGTATTCCCAGCGAGTATATCTATGGTGTCTCCTGACCTTTAAAATGTACCCCCTCCAGGCGGGCAACTAGAGCCAAATTCCAGGGGGGGGGCTGAAAAATATTTCGGGGGGGGGGGGGGGGGCTAATTCTTCCAACCATAGACAAAGTGACTGAAATACAAGTAAGTGGTCTTTTAAAGACCTGTTAAGTACTCGGGTGCGGCTGCAATTAGATAGTCGGCAGCACGGGCTGACAGGCACAATGGGGGGGCTGAAGCCCCGTGAGCCCAATGGGTGTTGCGCGCCTGACCCCCTCCACACACTCAACCCCAGCAGTAGCGCAACTGAACTAGTGATCGCTGGACCCACGAAACCAGTGCATTTAAAGTCACTTATAGCGTATCACCAATGAGCGACCAATGTCTTTCACAGAAACAATCACTCTGGTCGCCACTCGGTCTCGGGCGCCCCACTGGTCTAACTGCCCTGGGCACGGCAGAGGCTGAAAGTGCATGGTGCGTGGCATTGATATTGGTTTATACAAGCATCAGACCACTGGGAGCGCATCAATTATTCAGTTGCTAGGGTACGGCACATACGTCTGACTTCCGCATTACATCACCTTTACTGGATTTCCCTATTTAACCTGTGGAACCCTAAACAAAAGAATATACTATGTGTGGCTGTATAGTGCCCATTCCAACGGGTGAACTCTTAAGAATAAGTACTATAACTGGCTATATGGATGTCTGCTAGAAGAGGTTTACACAAAGTGGAAAAACCAAAGTACAACATGCAAATAGACATGCTGTGCAAACTCTCGACACCCTTGTAGCATTACATGTGCCTATCAAATGATAATAATAAAGGAGCAGCAATACGAGTAGCAAAAGAAAAAAGTACAAAAACGAAATACAACACATAAATGCGTAAATTAGCAGACCTTATGTTCTGCTCATTGGTGAAACTCGACAGTACAACGGAAGCGGTTGCAGCATGTTCTCATGAAGAGCGAAGAGTAATAAAAACAATTATGCCACGTTAGTGATTTCAGATTGCAAGCAACCTACAGTATGTTCCCATCACATTCTAATAAAATAAACAATGCCTGCTGTAGTGAAAAAACTAAAAATGGTCTGCTTTGTGGTTCCAATGTATGTGAGAGAAAAAGTATTGAACGTGACCAAGCAGTACTTTCAGATGCATTATAATGGAAACACCACTTAAGCGGTGGAAGGGTACATCAAACAGCTAATAATAGCATGAGGTGACAGATATTTACTGCTCTGAAGCCCACTCAGAGTTTAGGTTTAGCTGTAGCCAGCTTTAAATCAGCGTCCCAGCCACTCTGTCACTTTTCTAGAACAAGGCAGACGTTTCTTTCTCTCTCACCACATGGTTTTGGTTGTTAGACGTAATATTCCATCTGGGATATTTCAATTTCAATGAACGAGGGAAAAAAAAGATGATTTCACATCTTAAAAGTGTAATGGGTGATAAATCTTTTTATCACTATCAATTCACTGAACTGTCCCTGACATAACAGAATTAACAAAACACAAGGGCATTAACAGCATATAACTGCAATACCACTCAGCATTCGGACCACATACCAATACTATACGGCCCTTCCATACTTTCACTATCACCAGAAAGTACCTCACTATCATCCGCACCACACTGCCATACCCCAGCAAATACACTATAAACTCAACTCTACTTCCACTCTGAACTACTACTGCAAACAACCATACTACCATACACATGACGTTAGTGCTACTCCTATCACTACACAACAACATCATTCTCCTGGGCCCCCCACTCTCCCTTTCCCCCACCCACACACACCCCATACAATGAACCCAAAGCACCACACTACCAACCCTACTAGAAACATACCACAGAACATCTCGAGTTCACCCATCAGAACCATACAACATTGTAAGAGTAACAGTAAAATTGCAACTGCTACCCCATCACTGTACGACCACAGAACACAAAGCCAGACCCCATCACCATTGTGCTATCTCCTCCTATATTTATACTACCATCCACCACTGTTTATCATAGCATTAGAAACTCATAGTACCAAATACATCTATCACTCCAAAATGAACCACAAAACAAATCTAACATCCCACCCCAACAAAACACTGCACTCCCATTAGGGCTTTGGGGGGCGGCCGAACAGCGGGAGGCCTGCCACCCCCGGGGGGGGTTTGGGGGCACGGGGGGTGGGACCCTGCCAGCACCGTCGGGGGCTGTTTGCTGTTTTTTGGGCTGGCGGTGGAATTTTGGGCTAGGGTTGGGCTTGTGTTGGGCTGGTTGGGCTGGGAGCACATAAAAAAGGCTATTTTGTGTCACTGACCACCATTTCGGTGGCAATGACACAACAGCCGGTCTGGGGGGTTGGTGGCGAGCTTTTTGTGGCAAGCTTTTTGGCCTACCTGGTGACATTGCTGACTGGGCGCTGCTCGTTGTCTAGGGGCGGTGTGTATTCTCTGGCTGGTCGGTCGGGTCTGGGCAGTGGTGAGGTGCGGCGCGTTGACCAGGGAGCGGCGGCGTAGGCAGCGGAGTGCAGTGTGACCGGAGGCTTGGCGTGCATGGACGATCCGCGGGTGCAAGAGGCCTTGCGGTTGCTCGGGGAGGCGGGCCGCATGGATCTGGTGCGGCCCGAAGTCCAGGTAAGGCCGCAGCCGCGCGCTGCGAGTGACGCCGCAACAGCTGTGCTGGAGTGCGAGCCCCCGCAGTCGCGACTGCGTAGGGCTCGTGGTGTGAGGAGGTAGGGCGGAAGGGCGGTGGAGGGCTGGCGGCCGGGCCGAGCAAAACAGGTGTCAGGAGGGAGGAGGAGGAGGAGGGCGGGAGGGAAGAGGGGTGCAAGGGGCAGACCGGCCTTGGAGTTTGTGGGCGGAGCGGAGGGGCGGGGGGAGGAGTTGGGGGTGAGTGACATGGGGCAAGGTGAGGGCTCGGTTTGACAGGGAGGGAGGCAGGTGGGAGAGCTGTTGGGGGGCCAGGAGCATGGAGAGGTGGGGCAGGGGGGGAGGAGCGAGGGGGGCAGGGGGAGGGTGGGGTAGGGTCACCTTTGCTGATTGAGAGGTCCGACAGGAGGGGGAGGGGGCAGGGGGGGCAGGGGGAGCGAGTTGGACTGGGGGTCATCATCGGGGGGAGGCGAGTGTAGTGGGGCCGAGCAGGTCGCCGTCGCCGAGCGGGGTGCCGGTGGAGCGGGGGCATCCCGGGTGGGGGGTGCAGGGGGGAGGGGAGGAGGGAGGTGAGTGGTGCCTGGGTGACATGGCGGGATGGGGGTGGCGGTCGGGGGTCAGAGTGAGGTGGGGTGGGGGTGTGGGGCATGCAGAGGGGGGTTGCGGTTTGGGGGTGGGGGAGCTGAAGAGGCCGGAATGGGAGGGGGGAGGGGACAGGGTTAGGGGGATGGCAGGAGCGGCCCGTGCGGAGGGGGAGACACTCCACGGGATGGGGGAGGGGCGCGCTGAGGGGGTGGGGGGCGGGTGGTGAGTTTTATGGGGAGGGGGGCATGCTGAACTCCACGTTTTTCTCTTGGCAGGAGCTGTTGGTGAGGCGCTCATGAGAGCAGCATGCGGCTCCGCTCCATCGAGGGGATGGGCCGACTCTGCCTTGTAGGGGCGGTCGTGCTCCACCGAAGGACCATTCGTAGGAACACGTTGGACGGCGGGGCTGTAGGTCCCCGCCAGCCCCACCCCAAAGGGTCGAGACGGCCACCGGGGGAAGGGGAGTGAGATTCGACGCTGTGGAGCAGGCTCTGGGGTCATATGCTGAGGATGGGTGGAGGGAGAGTGTGGACTTGAGTGACTTGATGAGGGCGTGTAGGGAGAAGGTGGGGTTGAGCCGGCTGGAGTCCCTAGGGGGCGGCCGGGAGGTGCGGTGGCGGGAACTGGAGGGGGGGCGCTTGGGCTGTGATGAGGAGTCTGAGGAGGAGGGGGAAATTCGGGAGGGGGAGGGGGAGAGGAGTAACGTTGTTGAAAGTGTATTGCAGGTACGCCCACAGCAGAATGCGCCCGGAGTGACGGCCCCCTCAGCCCAACTGGTTAGGTGGCGGGATCCAGTGCGGACGCCGTCCTTGACGCCAGGTAAGGATGGTGACGGAGCGGGGAGTGGTTTGGGCAAGCAGCGCAGCGCGCGGGTGTCAGTGGGTACGGATGCTTTGGGGGAAGACATGGTGAGGCTGGTGAAAGGACGTTATGTGAAGGACACAGCGGTGGGCCCGGATGGGGCGGGGCCGACGGACGGCGAAGGGTTGGGGAGCGCCGGGGCAAGCAGTGGCGGGGGTGCGGCGGCGGGGAGTGCGAAGGAGGTTGAGAAAGCCGCCGGGGCAAAAGAGAGTTGCGTAGTCCCAGTGCGCAAGCTCCTGTACATGGGGGTGACTAAGCCGCTAGGGGCCCATTTGTCGTTGGCAACGAAGGAAAAAATATGGAAGGGGGAATATGTAGAGATTTTGAAGCTCCTTCACAGGGAGCTGACGTCCAAGGAGGAGGAACAGGAGTTGGCCAGGCGCCCTAAGATATCGCTGACGATTGACAATTGGTCGGCGGCGTTCCTGATATACGCTAGCGTATATTGCGAAAAATATCCGGACAGGGCCATAGCGCTATTCAAGTACATGGACGTGGTCAGGCGGGCGCAGGTGACGTACGGGGGTTACGCCTCGTCTCATTACGATGAGGAGTTCTGGGCACGGATGGTGTCGGACCCGGACGCGAAGTGGGGCGAACTGGACTTCGAACACGGTCGGGGCCTGCTGGGATTTCAATAAGGGCGCGTGAGGCAGGCAAGTGTGCCATTTCCAGCACGAATGCTCCAAGTGTGAGAGGAGACATCCGGTAGTGCGATGCTGGTTAGTCAGGGGAGGTGCCCCAGGACAGCAGCCCACGGCGGCGGGGAATCAGGCCACGGGGCGGGGGTGAGGAAAGGGGGGGCAGGAGCGATGGGGAAAGGCTCATACACCGGTTAGGCTAGATAGGATCGAGCCTTTGTTGGTGGCCTATCTGCGGGCGGAGGATGCGGCCGTATTGCGACGGGGTTTTCAAGAAGGTTTTCGGTTGAGCTAGGAGGGTCCGCAGATCGCGCGGTGGGCGGACAATTTGAAGTCAGTCAATGCGCACAAGGGGATTGTGCGAGAGAAGTTGTTCAAGGAGGTGAAGGAGGGCCGGATGGTGGGCCCCTTCACGGAGCCGCCTTTGCCAAATCTGATGTTCTCACCGATTGGGGTGGTGCCCAAGAAGGAGCCGGGGCAGTTTCGGTTGATACAGCATCTGTCGTGGCCAGAGGGGGCGTCAGTGAATGATTTCATCTCGGCAGAGCTCACGTCGGTGTCGTACTCGTCCGTGGACGTGGCGCAGAAGATGGTGGCGGCGGTTGGGACGGGCGCCCTGATGGCGAAGTGCGACATTAAGTCGGCTGTCCGGCTGCTCCGGTACACCCAGAGGATCACCACTTGTTGGGTATTCAGTTTGACGGGGGCATTTTTGTCGACAAAGCGCTCCTCATGGGATGCTCTATCTCATGTGCGTTGTTTGAGCGGTTCAGTTCCTTTTTGCAGTGGGCTTTTTCCTGGCGCACAGGCTCTGAGATGGTGACGCACTATCTGGACGACTTCTTTCTGGTGGGGCGGCCCAGTTCGACGGACTGCCAGCAGCCGCTGGACGGTTTTACGGACCTCATGGGTTACTTAGGTGTTCCCCTGGTGCCAGAGAAGATGCACGGTCCCAGTACAGTGCTGTCCTTTCTAGGTATAGAGCTCGACTCCGCAGCCATGGAAGCACGCCTACCGGAGGACAAGAGGTCAGCAATGTTGGCTTTGGTGGGGGCATGTTGGACAAGCGGAAGGTGACGGTGCGGGAGGTGCAAGTCTTGTTGGGGCATCTGAATTTCGCATGCCGCGTGGTGCGGGTGGGGCGTACGTTCTGCCGTTGGCTGGGCTTGGCGCTGTCGGGTTTGACTCTGCACCATCATCTGCGCTTGTCAGCGGGGACGAAGGAAGATTTACGGATGTGGTAGGCATTTCTGGGGCGGTTCAATGGAGTGCCCATGACGCCCCCGGAGGATTGGGAGTGGGACGTCATGCTGTCCTCAGATGCGGCGGGAGTTGGAGGCTTCGGACTGTACTGGGCGGGACGGTGGTGCGCGGAGCAGTGGCCGCCGCATTGCGTTTCTGGAGTTGTTTCCGTTGGTGGTGGCGGTCACGGTGTGGGGGCAGGAGCTGGCACATAAGCGGGTGTTGTTCAGGGTGGACAATATGTCCGTGGTACAGGTGGTTAACAGGCAGTAGGCCAGGGACCCGCAAGTGCTGAAATTGATGAGAGTTTCGTGCTACGCTGCTTGGAGCATGACATCTTATTTCAGGCTCAACACGTGCCGGGGGTGGATAATGACATTGCGGATGCTTTGTCTCGTTCACAGTGGCATATGTTCCATGGGCTAGCCATGGAGGTGGACGAGCGCAGGACGCCGGTTCTGATGGATCTTTGGTCAGTGGGAGAAGCCGGGTCGTTCAACTGGTGAGGGCGTCGGTGTCCACTTGGAAGGAGTATGTGCAGGCTTGGGAGGAATTTCGACGGTCTGGTGCGGTAAGACAAGGGGACCGGTGGCAGCGGGAAGAGCAGGTGGTACGGTTCATGTTGAGCTTGATGGACAAGGGTTTGTCGAGGGTGACGATTGCGGGTAAGTTGTCGGCAGTGGCGTTCATGGGGAAGCTGTGGTGGTGCTATCCGCCGTCAGCGGGGGAGTTGGGGGCGCGTCTTCTGGAAGGTTGGGCAAGGGAGAAGGGGGCGCAGTGAGTCAGCGGAGGCCCATTACAGAAGATATGCTGGTGTGCTTGTTAAAAACGTTGCCGTTGATTTTCCGCGATGGGGGGGGAGATGATTTTGTTTTCAACACTCATGTCGTGGTCGTTTTTTGGAGCATTTAGGGTTTCGGAGTTGGTGGGCCCGAAAGGGGGACCGGGGGTCATGTGGGAGGAGGTGGATGTCTGGGACCGGGAGCTGGCAGTGCGCCTGCGACGCTCAAAGACGGATCAGCGGGGGGATGGGACGTGGGTGGTGTTGGGGCCGGGGAGGTCCGAGGGGGTATGCCCAGCAGTGTGGGGACGGCAGTTGGCGGCTGGGCGGCGAGCGGCGAGCATTGGTATGGGAGGTTTTTGGTCGGGGGGATGACGGCAGGGTGACTGCGGCTCAGGTGTTGTGGGTCCTGCGGCACGCCCTACGGTCTATGGGTGAGGACCTGAAGGCTTTCGGGACGCATTCTTTTGAGATTGAGGCGGCAACAGAGGCGGCGCGGCGAGGATGGGGGAAAGAGGATATCAAGCGTTTGGGGTGGTGGAAGTCGGATTGCTACAGGACTTATATCAGGATGCAGGGGGTCGAAGGGGCGCAATGACATGGCAGAGTTTCCCGCCCTCTTACATGTGTGTCTTTGCAGGTGCTGTGGTGGGGCCAGCTGCGGCGGTGTTGGACATTTACATTGTAGGACACTCCTTTGTAAAACGAGCAGAGAGGGCTGGGTGGGACAAGCATCGGAGGCTTAATTTGGAAATGGACGAAAGGTTGTTTCGATGTCATTGGAGGGGAAAAGGGGGCATGCGCTGGCACGAGTTGGTGCCGGTTTTGAATAATGTGGTACGGGGGGGAGTGTGTCCTGATGTGGTGGTCATCCACTTAGGGGAGAATGACCTGGTACAGTGCAAGGGTCTGGCATTGGTCAAGCAAATGAAGAGGGACTTGTTGGAGATACGGAGATGGTGGGCAGGGTGTCACGTCATTTGGTCAGAGTTAATTCCCAGGAGGGTTTGGAGGGGAGCAGAGAGGCCAGGGGCCATAGATAGGATAATGAGAAAGATCAATAGGGAGATGAAGGAGTTTTGTGCAAGGGAGGGTGTGGGTAGAATGGGGCACCCTGAGCTCAGATACGGGGCAGTGTATTTTTTCAGAGAAGGGGTCCATCTGTCTCGGTATGGGATGGAACTTTATGTTGTCTAATTGAAGGAGGCACTTGATCAGGCTCTGGGGGTGCGCAGATATCGGAGGGGGGTAGGCTTCCTATGGGGGGGTCGAAAGTCGTTAGGCGGCTTCCGAGTGGCGTTTCTTCTAGTTTAAAGGGGGGATAATAGTAGAAGGCCTGGGTTGTTTGACAGGGGGTGAGGAGTACATATGACAAGTTATTTTAGTTAGGTAGTGAGGCATGTTGCAGGTGGGAATTTGTGGTTATGTTGCTATTTGTGGGGATCCATTTAGGGGTGGGTGTGAGGGGTTGTTAGGTAGTTCATATTTAGTGAGGTTTAGTTTTGTACGGCACAGGCCAAGGTTTTGTGTTTGTAAGGTGCACCTGCTTCAATAAAGCGGCCTTTGTCACACCATAATTTTGTGTCTGTGGTCGGTGCTTCCCCACCCTCCCGATGGGCCCCAATAGGGCTGGGGGGGGGGGGCGGCCGACCAGCAGGAGGCCTGCCACCCCCGGGGGTTTTGGGGGCCCGGGGGGGGGGACCCTGCCAGCACCGTCGGGGGCTGTTTGCTGTTTTTTGGGCTGGCGGTGGAATTTTGGGCTAGGGTTGGGCTTGTGTTGGGCTGGTTGGGCTGGGGGCACATAAAAACTGCCATGTTGTGTCACTGACCATCATTTCGGTGGCAGTGATACAGCAGCCGGTCTGGGGGGTTGGTGGCAAGCTTTTTCCCGCCCTCCTTCCCTAGGTACTGGGGCTTGTTCCGAAGGGGATGGATATTTTTGAGGTCGGGTTTTTGGTTGGCAGGCTGGTGTTTTTTCCGGTGTGGAGGGTTTTTCCGGAGGGGTTTGCTTGGGAGCTGGTGCATCAGGGGGGCAATTATTGTAAGAGTTTTGTGTCGCTGGAACAGGTGCTGGTGTGCTTTGCAGAATATTGGCTTTTCTTCTAGTTTAAAGGGGGGATAATAGTAGGAGGCCTGGGTTGTTTGACAGGGGGTGGGGAGTACATATGACAAGTTATTTTAGTTAGGTAGTGAGGCATGTTGCAGTTGGGAATTTGTGGTTAAGTTGCTATTTGTGGGGATCCATTTAGGGGTGGGGGTGAGGGGTTGTTAGGTAGTTCATATTTAGTGAGGTTTGGTTTTGTACGGCACAGGCCAAGGTTTTGTGTTTGTAAGGTGCACCTGCTTCCAATAAAGCGGGCTTTGTCACACCATAATTTTGTGTCTGCGGTCGGTGCTTCCCCCCCCCCCCCTGCCGATGGGCACCCAAACTGTTTATCATACTCACTACTGTTTAGCAGTGCAACAACAAAACACAACACCATATTAAAATACCAACACATGATATTAACATAACACCAACAGCACAACAACCATAACAATATAATAACAAAACCACAAAAGAAGTACTTCGCAGGAACAATACACACAAAACAAGTATATTGCTGCACCATTGCACACTGTTGGGGACTCCACAAGCATTTTTGAAATATATAAGAAATCAGGCACTCTATGTTTTGGGCAAAAGTGCCATGAGCGTGTAACCTTTTTTTTTGGGGTGTTTGGGATTTGGGGTAGAGAAGCATTCGCAAATGTGTATGCCTGTGTCTACTAAAAAAATAATGTTACTTCGATTTGTGCTTTGTGTTTAATTGATATAGTTTCCACATCATTCCTTGCATGCATGTGTAGTTGAAAGCAACAAGTGATAGGGGTATGCACTATCTATTGATAGCATAATATGGGCTTCAATGGCATGGCAGGGGGCACCCGTTGCCTACTGCAGGCCCTGGAATAATGGTGGTAGTTGTTTAAATAATGTTGATACTAATGACATTAGCACACTCATTCTGCCCTCCATTACATGATCATGCACACTAAGTGCAAATGCCAGTCATGCCATTATAGTGGTAATTCCTGACCTATGATGAGCATCCAAAGAATTAGGGTGCCCACTCCTGGGTAATGCTTACATTGGCATAGTAACTTTTAGGTTAAGCCTACGCAGCGCATGCGCTGCTTGGCGAGCCATGCTGTATTGGAGTATAAAATAGAAGACCCGCCCCCTCTCCGCCTATATTTGTCATTGGCTTGTGTTGTTGTCCTTCGTAAATGCTGGCTTCTGATTCGATAATGAGCTTGTTAGTCCCTCCTTTGTACCGCCTTGTCTTCATAGGTAACCTCCCATGAGGACTGGCCCTTTTACTTCGGTTGTTACACAGGAGTCTTTTTTAGTCTGTAAGCATTATTTTCTTTAAGTAGTTTCTCCTACTGCAGGCACGACATGCTTTCCTGCAACATTCAGCGTGCCATGCGCACTTTCACTTTCCAAGCAGCCTGGGACAGTGGTGGCCGCTTCTTTGCAATGCAATAGGGCTCACATTTACACGAATTTGAGCTATTGGCATTGCACATCACAATGTCTTTTATTTATGTGTCAATTATCAAAACATATAAATAAAAGGAATTGTCATGCACAATGCCAGTAGCTTAAACTCCCGAAAATGCGAGACCTATTGCGTTGCAAATGCTTGTTCTAATTTGGAGGCTAGAGAAGGTTCAAGGGTGGCCAGGACAGTTTGGGAAAAATATTTGCTAACTTTTTCAGATTCATTCCTATTCTAAAAACTGTTGGAGATTTACTGCAGCGAAAGACAGGATTCAATCTCTTGCAAGTATGTATGCGTTGGTATGTATAGTGCAAATGTAGCTAAGATGCGATGGGATGCTGAACATGTCGTCATCAATCAATCAAACACCATTTGCAAAGCGCAATACTGTCACCCCTGGGGGTATCTAGGCGCTTTGGGTATCTACAAATCTGAATTACACAGTTACATTATATTTAACATATTTACAATTGCAATACATTTTAAACATATTTAAAAAAGTGGAGCTGCACTTTGACAAAGGAACTGGCGAGAACGGCCTGTAAACTACAACCATGTCACCTTTAGTTAGGGCTCATGCTCACTATCTATTCACGTCCAAGATTACTACATTTGAATCTGCGCATGGATTAAAACAAATTCCTAGTAGAACACCATGCTTTATAACTAAACCATTAATAATCACTCTCAAAAAATTGATGAGATCTATGAAATTATTGATCTATTTGTTACCTTTAGAAATGTAATTTATAATCCAAGGTGCTATTTTGGAACATGTCACCAAAATGGGTGCAGTATGCATAGGTATGTGCGAAATCTAAATTAGGGATGCAAAATATGCTTAATTTCCACATTTTACGTTATTTCTCTTTACACAATTTTGCACGCGAGAAACTGGCTCATGTAGAAAATTATACACCAAGAGATGTTTTCTGCTCGAACTAGTCTCCTGTCAGTATCTGACAACGTGCGCTCAAGCATAGAAAATTCATGTAAGGTATCAGTTGTCTGTGAAAGAATTATTTTGCAAAAGGTTCATGGCATTTCATTAAATTTCACGATTTATCACACCCATAGTTATGTGTGTATCACATAGATATTCTTTTAAAAAGAAGGTGCATTTGGAAACTAAGATGTGTGGATTAGCAGTATTTAATATTTTTAAAAATGGCCAGAAGAAATCATCACATCGAAGGCTGGAAGGAGTGAAATATTTTAATACTAAATGTCTAGAAAGCACTCCTCAGGTAAAAGACACTCCTCAACAGATCTTGACGTTCAGTTGACATCTTGCAATTTTCCTATTTCATCTGCTTAAGGTGAGGACTCAATGCAGAGAGTTGCTTGTTCTTATTCAAATCCTCTGTATGAAAAGTGTATTTTTGCTTTGATAGGCAAGTTTCTAGTCTGCTGATCACAAGGTGCAAACTTGTGATGTTGCATCTCGTCGCGAGTCGAGACCCGCAATAAGCCCATAGCAACTGAGGTCCATGGTGTGTATGGCGGTCAGCGGTTTCTTGTCCTCAGCGTGAATTCTGTAGGAATCCAGCACTTCAATCAGCTCAGCAAACCTTGGCCTCTTTCGAGATTTCCACTGCCAGCAGCTACTCATGACATCAAACCTGTGGTCAAAGGGGTACAGAAAAGCAACACTGTCAAGTATGCCTTTCTCCTAAAGTTCAAACGCTTGGTGTGAGAAAGAACTGGAGAAGCTTGGAGAAAGTCTACCCATAAGGTCAGAGCTGCAGCTAAATTTTTGGGAATTAAAGTTATGAAATATAAGGCTAGAATAGTGAGGGTCAATTAACTTTGTTGGAAGTCTAAATACTGCCCTACACAAAAAATGTGGGTGTAAATGACTTCCAGAACGCGGATAACAGGAGGAGTCAGTTGCTAGCTGGGAGGTTGCCTGGAATCCCCCTGCCTTAGACATTACAATTTTGAGAATAAAGTAAGGTCAGAACAGCTAATTGGCCCAGATTTAAGCAGAAAAAAGGAGAAGGGGCTGGAGGGGATGTCAAAGGGGAATAAAAGTTAACATGAAAAGCTAAGAATGGTTCAAAGACTTCTAAGATGGGAGTCACATTTTAAACACAGAGCAGTCCATGGAATTCTATGGAATGTTTGACTTTATCCGCCAAAATGGGCTTGACTGAGGAAATGAGCAGTGGAAAAATTGTTTAAGTTTTAAAATAAACCATATCAATGAGTATAATTACAAAAACGAAACATGAATACAGCAAACTACACTTATCTATACAAATCATTAAAATACATACAACATACCAAATGTACCAACACAAATCGTTGAAGTCAATTAAAAAAGTGCCTACAGATTTACAAATAGACATTCGATCTCGTTTCAGAAACCGCTATGTAAGTCTGACTTCATTTTCGATTGTGAAACTGGCTTCAAATTTAGACAATTGCTTTTTCCTTGGCGCTTCCATACTTTTAAATTAAAACATTAGGTGCAACAAGCATTCCGCTACTAATTAAAAAAAGCGGCATATAAAACTACCCTGATGAACTCCCCACCGTTTTCCTGCTAAATCAAAAGTGCGAATATGTCCAAAGCACACAAGCATCAACGGCCACATGCATCAACGGTTCCGTTTGCGATTCCTAAATTGCGAAAATTAAGGAATCGCAATTTAGAAATCGCAAACGGCAATGCATGAAAAAAATCGCAATTTTTTTTGCGATTCGGTATTTTTCGTTAATTGCGATTCACATATTGCGAATCGCAATTAAGGAAAACCCTTCCCATTGATTCGTATGGGCCAAGAGGCCCATAGGAATAAATGAGAAGGCATTTACAATTTGCGATTTTCAATTTGCGAATCGCAAATTGAAAATGCAATTTCAAGGGTGCCGGGGGCGTCCAAAGAACCCCTCCCTGCACCCCTGAAATTAAACTTAAGTGCAATTTACACACACACACATGTCCCAAGGACATGTGTGTGTGTAAAATGCAACTTTCAAAAATGCATTTTTGTGCAGGTTGGAAGGTTTTCGGTAAATTAGCATGAGGTTCAACCTCATGCTAATTTACCGCTTCCAAATGGCTAATTCGCAATTTAAAAATGATCATGAATTGCATTTAAGAAATCTAAAATTGCGATTTCTTAAATGCAATCGCAATTTTAGAAACCGCAACATGATTGCGATTCCTAAAATTGCGAAATACATGATGCATTCTAATTTTGATAATTGCATTCGCAAACGGCCAAAAATTGGGATTCGCACCGTTTGCGAATGCAATTATCGTTGATGCATGTGCCCGAAAGAGTTTACGACTGGTGAGATCAGAAAAGCAATGACAGAGCAATATTTATTTTGAAAATCCTAATTAATGTATTTTCTCAGAGAGCGCATAAGACGAGTTTTGATACTGTGGCATTGAGGTCATACGGAAGCGGGCAAGTCCAGATCGATGGCATTGATATTCAGCCATTCTTGGCAGAGTCTTACATAAATGCCAAATGGCCTTACTTTCCATTTAATCAGATACATTTTGATTCATGATTTTTATAACTATGTGCCGGCATGCCAGACTGAGATAAAGCAGTTTAAAACTTGTCGATGTGCCCTTGACCAGCTTGGTGCTATTTTGAATTCTGCCCTAATAACCTCTATTGAAGTAGTTCATCTGAATCCAAACACACAGCACTAGACTTTCCCTTTCATTAGTTATAATTCTTTCTTCCAAGAGAGGGACCTGACTTTACATCATTATATTATTAGATATATAATCTTGGCATGGTAGACTCTCAAAAGTGGGCGCAAAGATAGACTCCTTAACCTGCTATTAAAAAGCAGGAGATCATTGGCTAATCTTGACATAGATGCTCTTTTATTTTTATGAACTGGGTGTCATACAACCTTTGCTCTAACCAGATTCCAAGGTATTAAAAAAGTAGGTATTGTTTAAAGGTCAAAAAGGGCAATGGAGTGCACCAAGGCGATCTCCCTCACATATAGGAAGCTTAGCAATAACATGCCAGACTCCTTTGCACAGCTTAAGGAGAAATGGGAAAGAGATTTTGGAGAGGTTGAACAGGAGGCATTGGATACAAGCGTTAATGTCCCCTAGAGAGGCTGCCATTACACTACGATAGCGACTCATTCAACTCCGAATTATACACCACTCCTATCTGACTGGGATTACCCTAGCAAAGATTGGGTCTCGGCCAGACGATTTGTGTTTCAAAGGCTGTACGCAGTCGGCTAGTTTTTACCATAAGATTTAGGAATGTCCGATGGTACAAAGTGGGTGGGACAGAATTACAACACACATGCAATCTGCCCTTGAACAGACAATTGCCCTGACGCCCCGACTGGGCCTATTAAATATATGGGAGGCGACGGACCTTAAGGAGACAGAAAGACCGTTCGCAACGCTGGGCTTCACATTATTTAAGAGAGAAATTGCTAGGGGATGGGGGGGAGTGGGGCCCCCTGCAGTAGCAGTATGGAGGAAGGAGCTTGATAAATGTGTGATAGCGGAGAAAGAGGTGTTTATTGCACCAGGGTGTCCAAAGAAATGGGACAGGAAGTGGTCCAAATGGAACCGGTACAGGGGGGAGATATGTGTATCCCCGATAGTATAATTGGAATTGCGGAGGAACAGAGGAAATGCGCCGAATGTGTAAATGTGTATATTGCTTGCAACTATTGATCAATGTACTGCTGAATAAGCCTTGTAATATGGGATTAATTGCACAATGGCATAGGGTCTGCTGTTTGTTTAAATAAAAATATATATATTTTTTTTTAAAAAGGGCAATGGAATATTTTCTTTACCATTGCCTTTCAGTAGCAGGTTGGAAGCTACTACATTCACTTACTATTGGCTTAGGTTGCTCACTCATTATGGCATTCGGATTCTACCCCATCTCTTTTCCCACTATTATTTAAAAAGTATGGTGGAGTGCAATGTTGTCTCTATGGTTCTTCTCCAGACTCCAGGAATTTTATGGGGAAAAACAGGAAACTGTTCATGCATAATGGTCCAGTGGTCCAAGTTCTTCCCATCACGCATGCACAGTTTGTTTAGTTTCCTGATACCGGAAACTCAGATTTGTTAGAGAGAAGTGGCTACAAAATATGTCCCACAAGATGACTGATCTTAGACACTGTGCAGAATATGGCATATGCTATTTTATACGTTTTCAAAGACTCCCAACACCCTATCCTCACACATTACCTATGAAGCGGATAGAGGGAAACAAAAAGATAATATACAGTTTTACGCTCTGTATAACCTAAATATGACTGTAAAGCCACAAATATATACTTATTCTTCTTGCCGAATGTATAAATAATTTCACCAGGTGGGTAGTAAGTAGATAAGGAACCTGTCGCCTCCTTCCTTCTTCACCCCATCCTTTTTTATGTGTAATTTGTCAATCCCAACAGGATTTTTAACCACTATTCTCCTTAAAATATATGGTTAAATATACACTTACAAATCGACTAATCCGAGATGAAATCTCATGCAAACTTACGTTTGTTATTTGAAATTGTATATCATGCAAAAAAGAAAATAAGATATGAATGGTCTCTTAACTATGCACTTCTCTTCAACAAATTACAGGCTCAATGTAAGCTGCTATTTACAATACAATTATCAGTGTGAAGACACATAAGCAGATACTTACACATCACAACAAGGGATCTGTCGATCTCTGAAGTAGGTCCTGACGAAGGCTTGGGCCCTTTTGGCCGATTGAGGCTGAAACATGTTGACCATATACAAGTGATGCTAAGGACAATTTAAACGTCCGAACAACATCACAACCTCACTTTTTAATCTTACCCCTATATACTGCACTTATATTAAACATACATTTTTAGCTATAGGAAGTAATTTTATCTTTCACTAATAGCAAACACCTCATCACATTTAAAGAGTGATTTACAGTGCAGGGCCTTCACTCAATCCTTGCACTGTCACTCACACTGTGTAGGTAACATAAGGACTGAAGCACAATCGAACCGATACCCAGTGCCAAAGATTGTGAGGGAGAGGTATGTCAGCTGGAGCATGATGCATGAAACTGGTCCCAGGAAGTAAATATATTTTTTTTCTAAAGAAGTGAATGCTGTGTGTGTGTGTGTGTATGGGTGCGTGCATGTGGGTCAGCCCATGTGTAAGTATGTGCATGTGTGCGTTTATGGATATGTGTTGTGCCTATTCACGCATCATATAATGCTGGCTGTGGCATAATGGACATAATTCTTGTAATATTGTTGGTGCCCAGATAGTGCCCTCCCATGGTAAAATCCTAGCATTTTCTTAATGGTGGTAATTCCTGACATTTTATGGCTATCTAGCGTATGTTGGTCATGACCATGGAAAATATTGACACTGATGAAACATCTGTAATTATTGGCACATTATGAGCATTGACACACACCCCTGATACAATTCTGTTGATGGAATAATGGTAGTAATTCCTGGCATACTGTGGGAATCCAAGCCACGATTATTACACTGCAGACCTTGCAATGATGAATAATGTAGGTATTCATGCTGATGCCAAACCCTGGAATAGTGCCCGCCCTGGAATGTTGGAGGTAACTATTCGTATGCTATGCATATTCATTGCCTCATGATATCCAACTACAGTATAATGCTTGCCCTGGAATAATAGTGGTAAGTTCTGACATAGTGTCTGTAGTCACTGCATGACAGTGCCCACTGTAGCAATAATGAAGGCCCTGACAACACTGTGCTTCTTAATGGCATACTAGGGACATCCCCATGGATAATGCTTGCCTAGGCATATTAATGGTAAATGCTGGCATATTACAAACATCAATGATAGTGCCCATTTCAATATATGGCTGACCCTGGCATAATGACAGTGACTCATGACCAACCGTGTACTTCAATAGCATGAAGATACCCACTACTGAAAAAATGCTGGCTCTTGCATACTGTGTCAATTTGTGGCACATAGTGGGCATTCATCACATGATGATGCCAACATCTGTATATGGATGGTCCTGGCATAATGATGGTGTTTTCTGGTGAATTGTGGACATTCATGGCTCAATGGTGCCTACCATGGGGCAAGGCTGACCTTAGCATAATGGTGCTAGAACATGCCATACTGCGGGAATCCATGCCATGCTTATTTTCAATGCTAGTGTAATAATTGTGCCAGAATAATTTTTTTTCATTTCTAGCATTTGGGCGAGTCCAAGACATGCTGGTGCCTACCCCTGCTATACCACTTGTCCTGGCGTGAAGATGCTGAATTTTGGCACACTGAGTGCAACCTTGGAATTATACTCACCTCTGGATTAGTGCTCCAATGGTACTAATGGTAATGGCATAACATGTTTTGCAGTTTTTTATAGTGCAAACTTGGCCCAAGGGCATCTGAGTGTTTTACAAATGA
Source organism: Lissotriton helveticus (assembly GCF_964261635.1). NCBI lineage: Eukaryota > Metazoa > Chordata > Amphibia > Caudata > Salamandridae > Lissotriton > Lissotriton helveticus. The sequence goes on from NC_136065.1 coordinate 635,839,119, forward strand.
ATCAGAGGTTACAAATTTTTTCAGGCAAGGGGGAGATTAAGTAATTTGCCCAGAGTCGCCAGATATTGAGCAGAGGCCTGGATTCGAACCTGGTTCCCCAGTTCCAATGTCAGCATCTCTAGCCACTTGGCCTCAAATGTTACACATAGCATTTGTGATGGTACATACATCAAGGAAGTTTGAATTATTTACATATATAGTGAAACTAACAGATTGATTTTGGTAAAATTAGCCAATATCTATGTATGTATCTGGTAATGAGACCATGTAGTATGAAGGCACTAAAAATCATGTCTAACTAATCACATTTCTTGGTTTTAAATGTTATACTTTATACAGATGTAGTATTTGTTATTGTAACAGATGTTCTTTCAATGTACCTTTGAAGACCTGGAGCGTGTTTGAGGCATGAATGGCAGATGGTATGGCATTCCAGAGCAAGGGCACAGCCAGAAAATTAAAATAGCCCCCACTTTGAATTAAAGCACTGATGTCACCAAACAAACAAAGCAAATGAGCCAAACTCTCCCTAGAAAAGCCTCCTTGTCTCTTCCATCCATGCATCTATCTATTCATTATTTCATCCTTCCATCTACCTACTACTATCCACTATTTCACCTTTACATTCTGTCATCCATTCATTATTTCCTCATTCAGTCGTTTCCATTCCATCCATCCATCTACCCATTCTTCCATCCATCCATCCTTCTATCCATACACTCTTCCATCTATCATCAGTTCATCCATCCACTCTGTTATCCATCCATTTATCCACTTTGCCATCCTTCCACCTATTCTGCCATCCACCCATTCACTCTACCATCAATTATGCCATCCATCCTTCATCCACCCTTCAGCCATCCATCCACCCATCCATTGTCAACTCTTTCATCCATCCATTCCAACACCCATCCAATCTGCCATTTGTCCATCAGTCCATCCACTCTGCTGCCATCCACTCTGCCATGCACCAATCCACTCTGCCATCCATCAATTCTGCCATACATTCCTCCATTCTGCCATGCATACATTCACTCTGCCATCCATCCACTTGTCTATTCATCCATCTATCCATTCATCATCCATTCATCAACTCTTCCATCCATCCATCCACTCTGCCATTCATCCATCAATGCATAAAATCTGCTATCCATCGTTTATTCACTTAGACACCCATCCATTCACCCATCCGATCACCCACCCAGCCATCCAAGCATCAGTCCATCCATTTACTCTGCCATCCTTTCACCTGTCAATCCACTATCCATCCAACCCTTTACTTTGCCATCCTTTCCCATTTCCAGACAGCTATCATTCACTCATTCTTTCATCTACTTGTACAAACACATACTTATTCATCCACCTGCTCATTCACCCATACTTCCCCCTTCCTTCCCATATTCCTTCTTCCTTTCCCTGTTCTATCCACCCAGGAGTTGTTTTTCCTGATTCTGCTGCTCTTCTATTGACTCTGTATTACAGTGTTAACTATGAGCTTTTGCCTGCAGAGCTGCAGACTGGAGAGGCCCATAAAGAACCCTTGTTGTAGCTGGTAAAGAGGAGGGTTCACTAGGCCCCTGTTCAAGTGGAAAAGGTCTGACATATAGCGAGCAAAAGAATTTAAGGGGAAACATGGTAGTGTATGTGTAGTCAAAGGATTGGGTTTTGTGGATCAAAGGCAACATGGTGGTGAGTTTACTTAAACCATGTAAAGTCATAGTTTTACTGGTGATTCTGAAGAGAAACCTATGCGTTACTTCAAAATGTCAGAGTCTAGCACAGTACCTAATAGCAATGTTTTCTCAGCAGCAGCACTTCATGGAACTGACTGCAATCAAGTGGTGTCCTCCTTCTACAGAGATGTTGTCATGGCTGAATGAAAAGATCACTATTCCGCTAACCATGTACTGCATTCGGTGCTTCGGGGACAACATTGCAGTAGCTAGCTGACCAAAGCTCACCCTTTGCATCTATCCTTCTGTGGAGTTTTATAAGGTCCCATTGAGGGGAGGTGTGGCCAAGGGGCAGAGCTTCATACTGAAAATCGAGATCAAGCGAGCTTTTACCCTTCTGCTCCACTGGAGGTTTCGGTCCTCCCTGAGCTCGCCTTAGGACACCTGCATTATTGTTTGACAGGTGTACCGCCCCAGTCAAACACCCCATCTGCCACTGTCCCCGAAGCAGGTCACCCCCCGGCGGGCGCCGGGCACTTGGAGCCAGAAGCGAGAATCCCAAGGGGCTCGCCCCCCCTCACCGGGTACGTGAAAAATTAATAAGAGTAGTGGTATTTCACCGGCGGCCCAAGGGCCTCCCACTTATCCTACACCTCTCATGTCTCTTCACAGTGCCATACTAGAGTCAAGTTTAACTGGACTTCTTTCCATGCTGATTCTTTCAAGCCTATTCCCTTGGATGTGGTTTCGCTAGATAGTAGGTAGGGACAGTGGGAATCTCATTCATCCATTCATGAGTGTCACTAATTAGATGATGAGGCATTTGGCTATTTCTTTTCCGCCATGTGATGGCTCATTCTGGGTTATTATGCTGCCCATCAACGTCAAATCAGTTTTGCTTCCAACAATACAACATTCGTTCGCTCCAGAGTACAGCCAGACTTAAAACTGTCCTCATTGGAACTGGGATCATGTATAGGCCAGAGACAGTACACCCTCCAGCACAATTCCAACAATTGAAAATTGTCTATGAACAGTCCTTAGAAATTAAAGTATGATTAGCAGGACCTCAATAATCAATGTGTGGTATGTAGTGATTATGTGTATGTAATTATTTGAGACCTATTCTTGATTTATTTAATTTAGATAATAATGATGTACACATTTGTATCTAAATTGTTATATGCACACATCTATAAAACTACACATCATTACTTGCACATCTAACTAGAAAATGCCCATCTATAAAAATTCTAGAAAATTCACATCTATACTAATTCTTGTGTCAACTATAAACTATTATGTAACTGTTTAACCACATTTACATATTAAGGAATCAACATTTTAAAACAATATGTTTTTATAAGGGTGACATGTGTGCTGCAAGATAGTGTACATCTCAGCATAAGCTTGATATTTAATTGTCCATGACTACTTAGCACATTTTAAGAGTGCCCATTAAAGTAGTCTGGCAAATATTTTTCTTGAATGGTAATGGCATTTACAGACCTAGATCAGCCAGAGCAACATCATTACATTGAGGTCAAATACCACGGCATCCAACAATAAAGCCATAAAGTTTTACAGTGTTACAGTTGGTAAAATCTTTGATTTGCTGGGACAGATCCTGATAATATTTAACTTTACTCTAATAAAGGTATTTTGTGAGTTTTCATAACAAATTAAAACCTCAATCACTACAGCTGTATCATTTTCGGTAAACACTACATCTGGTTTTCGTAGTTCACCTTGATTATTCTTAACATGAGGTTCCCTATATGCCATCCACCCACACCCTTTTGCTCTATGAATGAGCAATTCCAAAATGTTGTTATGTCTTTTTATTCTTATGTCCTTGGTTTTGGGACATGAACCTGAAATATGTGAAATTGTTTTGCAAACATCTTTGCAGTACCTACATGTAGCAAATGTACGATTTCATCCCCTAGTGATGGTTTCTCTAGTATACAAGACATCTGCTCTCAACATCAGCGCAGCTATGTACTGATTTTCTTTCATTTTGTTATGCTTGCTGATCCAGAAATCTGAGGATGGATTACTTGCTAAGTATTTTATACCATCGCCTTGGACAAGGAGATTTGCCCATTTCTCGAATTCTTCTTTTCTCCAATCATATGTTGCTAACAAATTCAAATGATAACTAAGAAACCTACTGTCTTAAATGTTGAGTTTGTGTGTTTTGATGATGTTATCAATTTTTTCATTGATTACTTCTCCTGCATACATGAATGAGCTATGTAGAGATCTGGAGCTGCCCTGAGATATAATAGACTACTGACTTTGTTTAGACCAATTGTTGTACTTAGTTTTAGGATACTGAGCCCCTCAAAGGATCTTTTAGAATAGAGGAAACCATCACGTGTGTATGCAGGTAGGTGTAGAAAATGTTTGACATACTTTTTTATTGTTTGATCCAATATGTTTAAAGTTTTAGCTTCTGTTCCTGTCATTTCTAATTTAAATGACACTTTGGGGATCAAGTACTGACACAGAATTTCTATTTTCTGTGTGGGCTTAAGTGGTAGATTATCAAGTTTTTGAGCCCAATTAACAAGAACCTCGTTAATTTTGCTGTTGCTTGTGTGGCTGGTGTGTGGATCATAGTTCAATCTGAGGTATCTCTCACTTGCTCCTGGATGAATGGTTTCAATGTTTTGTTTTTCAAATTGGCATGGTTTACAGTTGTTAATCAGGATTTTATCTTTATGGTGACTTATATAAAGTCCATATGTCTTTTTCACATTACGTTTTAATCCTGTTGTTTTACTGAATTTTTCAATGATTTTCAGATTTGTACTCATTCCTTCCCAGGTGTTGCTGAGTACTGCGATGTCATCAGCAAAAGCTAGAGCGTTGATTTGCTCAATGAGACCATCAGATCTGAATGTGAAGCCGTTGCTGTCTTTCTGAAGATCAACGATCAGAGGATCCATGGCAATGTTAAATAGTAGTTGGGATAAAGAGTCACCTTGTTTAACCTCAGATTTCATTCTTGTTTTAGGAGTTGCTTTGTTGTTCTTTTCCTCGAAAAATGTTGTTGAGTCAGCGTAATAGTCTTTTATTATGTCTCTGATGTATGATGGAACTCTGTGCCTTGCAAGACTCTGTAAAATGTGACCACGGCTGACAGAGTCAAAGGCTTTTGAGATATCTATGAACACTACTGCTAATGAGTTTCTGTTCTTTCATGCCCCTTTTATGATATTTTGCAAGAGAGTCAGATCTTTTAGACAACCTCTCACCTTCATGAAGCCTTTTTGTCTCATATTCAATTCAACAAAAAATGAGAGTCTTTTAGTTAGTATTTTTGTGAATAACTTGATGAATGCAGTATCGATGGTAATTGGTAGCCAATTACTGATTTTTTAAAGTTTGTTAATTGGTACATTCTTAGGTATCAATATCGGCCGGTTCTTTTTAATACGTTCTGGTACTCTTCTCATCAATAACCAAGATGATAAGAATCTGGGTAGCGGTCTTGGTTGCTTGTTATTCACGTTATTGAAGTCATTCAGGCCAATCTTATCAGGCTCCACTGCTTTCTTTAAATCTGAGTCATCGAAGGCATTAGTTATTTCGAACAGTGTAATTTCTTTACACAATCTGGCAATTTCCCATTCATCTGGTATCCGGTAAATCGGGATGAATGTAGGGTTTTTCTTGTTTTCTTTTTCAATTATGTCTTTGTAATATTAGAAGATTTCATCAGCACTGATTTAGCAAGTGGCATCTTCTGCCCCATCAGTGATTATCCTGGCAATTTTCTTTTTGTCTTTGCCTAGTATTTTTTATAGCTGCCCTTACCTTTTGCATAGTTGTTCTTGTGTGTCCAATTGCGCTTTCCATTTTTCTTGTCTTTCTTTGGTATCTTGTTTTCTACTGAGGCGTTCTGGTGCTCATCTTGAGCAATGTCCATAGGCTCATTATTGAGATAGTTTGCTGGTTCGCTACGATTTGCTGGTACAGGACTTATATCAGTGGTGTTTTCTGAGATATAAGTCACTATCTCATCCATCAGATCCACACCAGCATTGTGTTGCTTTACGTTTTTGGTGTACTTTTCAACTTCTATCTTCCAGCTCATCAAAGTTTTTGATTTTTGGCGCACATTTTCGATTGATAGAGTCTCTGCGCCTTTCCGTTGTTACTTCCACTGAAACCTCTGGTTCATCGCAAGAGTCATTCTCAGAGACATTGGATGCTTGCAGTACATCCTTTGCTGATTTTTTGCCCTTATCTCTTCTATCTCTTTTTTTTCTGCAATTTGTTTTCTGTTTTATTGTCAAAATGCGGAACGATCAGCGCATTAATATTTCTCTTGTTCTCAAACACTTTTTCCAATTCTGCTAAAAACAGTATGTCATCCTGTGACCATAATTTTGATGGTTTGCTGCTTGCTAGAGCTGCTGGTTGTCTCATTTTGTGCTCTTGGATGCGCATGCCTAGAATGTTGTGAAACTCCAATCTTTCTTCTGAATCTGAGGTCACAGAAGCTGCACAGAAATTGCAGCTCTCCTTTTTGAGGTCTTCCTTTACATTTGACATAATGCCATGCAATATTGTGGTATTCAGCTTCTTTGTCAAATTTTGAGCAATAGGTTTTGAGATAGAAGCCTTTATGCTTGTTAGAGACATGTTTTCTTAGTTCTTTAAAAGTTCCCAATATGTCTCCACACAAGTCACATTTATACTTTCCTTTAGGGTATTTCGAATATGTGACTTTGTGTAATCGCTTTTCTTTGTACTCAATTCTTTGCTGACCTCGCACACATCAGGTACATTTTCAAAGTTGGTTGTAACAATGCCATTGGTGGCTGAGGAGGCCACAAACTCGATGGTTTTGCTGGGGTCTACAATTGTGTCTTCATCTGCTATGGAGGGTGAACTAAGTGCTATATCGTGACCTGAATAGTTGTTGCTTGTTACATTGTTTGAAGCGGGTGCCTGGTTGTCAAATTCGGTGAGAAGGTTAATGATTTCTGTAAAAGACAGCACCTCCTATTGCCACCTTAATGGGGTTTTAATCTCCAGGAACTGCCCCATCTGGAATTGTGTTCATTTGCTTTGCCATTTCTTTCTATCAAGCTCGCCGCCGTGATAGAACCTTGTTTGGCCTATCTCTATGGACTTCTACAAGCAGAGTCTAGCACTATAGAGGCAGTTACCAGCTGGGTCACTCGGAAGTAAAGGCCACTACAACTGATACTAGGTTAAGTGAGTCATAGGTACTCCTACTGTTTTCCCGCGCTTCATTGAATTTCTTCACTTTGATATACTGGGCATAAATCACATTGCATCAGCAACCGCCTCGGGCCTTCACGATGCTTTGTTTTGATGGACATGAGGCTGGGCTATTTCTGAAATTAAATCAGGCATTGTGTTGTAGCGCATTGTCATTTACAGAGAGCATATTTCAATTGAAATAGCTGTGAAATTTGCGCAAACATACAGTTTTACTGATAAAATTATATACCACACAAATTATATTGTGTAGACATTGAGCTTCTCTGAATATGTTTAATTTGTGCATCACCAAGTAAAGTGTCTTGATTTTTGATCCCATTAAAATCTCTGATTCCAGCATACTTCAGAATTACAAAAATAATGTTTGCTTTCCTGACTGCTGAATGCATTCTGTTCTTTTGCAGACATTTTGTTGTGTGTTGTGAAGAAAACAACATCTTACAGCCTTTCCTTTCACTCTCTCTGTACTCCAGCATGATAGTCACATAATTCACTTTAAAAGTTCCTCTCACTGTGCAGTCATAAAAGGAAAATGAAAGACCAATCCCCATGTTAAAAAGAGTAAGCTACCTGACATTTTACATCTGTCTTTGAAACACCAACAAATGTGACAAGATAAAAACAGAATTTATAAACATCTTTATTTATTCCTCAGACTTTTCCGACCCACCAAAAATAGTCTTGCGACCACAACTCACAATTTGGGAAATTCTGGATTAGACGATAGTAAACAAAGTGTGACTGTATATTGGATAATGATGTATGGTACCTATGGGAAACATTTTGAAAGTTATTTATTCTAGCAGTAATATTGCAGTCAATGGATTAAGGAAATAACCATGAAAATGTAATTGGTGATTAAATATGTTTGTCAGGATTAATGCCCAGAGTAGTCAGGGAATTGGGCATAGGACTAGCCAGGATTGGAGATTGTGGAGAACAAGACAGGGGAAACTAAAAAGAGAGTGAAACTAGATCCCTAACTGACTAAAACCAAGAGATATTCATTTCTTAGTTTACGATACACTTCCGGGGCACTCGGGTAGTGATAATACATACGGCAACTTTAACATGGAGAATGTGTCTTGGCAACCAATCATTGGTTGATTTGGGTCTCAGTTCATACCAGTTTGCTTGTCCCTCACATTTGTTGTTTTTTCTGTTCTCGGTTCTTTCTAATTAGGTAGACACTTCTCATTGTGTATGTTTGGTTGTGCTTGATACCCTTAGGTATCTCTCATCTCAGCTCATGGTGGTTTGGTTTGCGGTTATGTCCTCTAAATCCCATCTGGTATACTGGTCTGCCAAGTGCTTGTCATTGCACACGCCTCTGCTGAAATTGGTACGCTTACCCTGCTCATACATTTATGTAGGTTGCTCTGGTTTATATTTAGCAGTGGTCTCCTGTTTGTCCTGCAGCCGGTCAGTGACTAACCATTCCACCTGTATCAAGACTGCCCTATAATGTCCCTAGCCTGTGATGATCCACTATGAAAGTAAGGTCCAGTCAGTGTTTTTTTCTCACTCTGCATCCATTTTCATCTGAATCCTACCAGATGAGTTATTCAATATTCCACCACCAGTGTAGGTGTTGAGGCACAGCAGGGGTTTTCAGTAGATCTACTCAACAGTTTTGTATGCATGAATAACCCTGATGATGGAGCAGAGAAAGAATCAAAAATACGGATATTGATATGGTGATTAACAAAACCAAAACCTTTTTTTTTTTACAATAAAACTCAAGACCCACACTGTGGATTTGATCAAACTATTATCTATGAAAGTGTGTATTCATTAATAAGCCCATGAGCAGATACAAAGGGCCTGATGTACAAAGTTTTTACGAGGGGCAACTGCAAATGGACCACGTGTGATATAGCAAGAGTCACAAGATCAAGGTTCTCAAAAATTGCACAGCAAGACGAAAATGTAAGGATTACTTAATTTGTGACTGCAATTTCCAGTTGACACCCAAATTACATGTACTAAACAACTACTAATTGTGAATACTTGCTAAAATAGCAAATTACATGGTCAATTCATGATCAAGTGGAAGAAGGGGGAAAGCAGGCACACAGCATAAATGCTCATCCAAAATTCTAAGCAAGCTTTCACAATTGAAACACTTCATGCTATAGCCAGGAGGATGTGCATCCCAGGAGCAGAGCAGAGGAGATGTTGAAGACAAAGGAGAATTGCCAGGCAGCGGGTGACCCTTTTTAAACAAACTGAGGAGGCTATTTACTTTAAATGTAGATTTAGTACGCTGGTGATTTTACACCAGATTGATGAGCTGCTGTCTGTTTTAGGCACATACCCCAAACACGGGGAGGCTCTAGCTACAGCCATTCAGGTTTTATGTAGTTCACACCTCCTTGAATCTTCTAGATACTAGCATACAGCTGCAGATTGTGGGGCATATCACACATGACCCAGTCTGTGGTTTTGATGCTATCTGGAAATAATACATTCAAATTGAGATTTTCCAAATGCCCCAGGTGAGTTACAGGCTACTAACGTCCAATTGTATGCTACTGCACCATTTCAAAATGAAATTAGATTTATGGATGGAACCCATGTCCACCTATGCCCACCTCCAGTATTGCTCTCCTTTATAGATCTCATTGCCAGCCAGTACTCCCTGGAAACACACGTGGGATGCAATGCCACATGCCTTATCACTGACCTTGTTTTTCAGCCCAGGAAGCATACACAACTCCTATGACTTATGTCACAGTGCAACGTATGACCAGCTAGGGAGAAGGAAGCTTGAAGAGGGGTGGTTGCTTGATAAGGATACACAAAGGTACACTATTTAGTAAAGCTATTTAGTAGTTTGTTTTTTACGCATGGCTTCCCACTTTAGGTGATAGTGCTTATGGCCTGAGCCTACTGAAACTTACACCATACTTAAATCCATGGACATCTAAAGAAAGTTGACATAATGCTGCTCAGAAGCAAACTATACCTATTAGAGAACTGACATTTGGTAGGATGAAAGGCAGATTCCATTGTCTGCGCAAGAAGGGGGCTATCCTAGAATATGATCTTACTCCTTGCTGCAAAATCATAGTCATATGTGCCATGTTGCAGGATATAGACTTCAGGAAGTGAATGCCTATAGTATCAGTAAGTAATGACCCTGGTGATGATGAGGAGCCCTACCCCCAACTTCCACCCCTAGAACAGGAAGCAGCAAAAGCCACAGAAGTAGAGGGATGCCAGAATGATATAACATACAATTACCTTTAAAGTAAATGTGCAAGGTTTCTGGCTACAGCCCATTGTTGCAAACCATTTCAATTTGCATATTTGCATTATGTCTAGACATAGTTATACATATGCCAGCCTGTTAACAGAGATTGAAGGCACATTTATTTGAGGCTTTGAGTACACCTGTTTGCTCTGAGTCAACAGGAAGAACTTACCACAGGTCATACCAGATCTGAAGATAAAACATGGTTCAGGAATTCCCCAGTGTGCCTGTCGAGTCCGCCAAATCAGCAACATTTTTTCCTGTCCCCATACATTTGTGGAGCTAGATAAGTGGTAGCTGAATAACAAAGGTCTCTGATTTGGTGGGTGTTGAAGGAGGATTGGTTATCATGGTTGAAAAGCAGCTTTTTCCTCTGCTGAACCAGTATTTTCAGAACCACTTGTTACAGATAGCCTAATGTCTTCCTGATCTGATAGTTCTGCTTCAGTCAATGCTGGTGTCAAGCTTTGACCAAACATGCAGTTCTCCTGAAAGTGCCAGCTGTCCCTGAATCTCTCTGGGTGTATCAATTACTTGAATACCTCACAAGAAAAAGTTTGGGGAAATGGCAAAAGTAGAGAGAAAACCCATGAGCGCTTGCACTCACAAGTTGTTGGAAAAAAAACCATGGTGGAACAGCATCTGAGTTGCAGATTAGCAAACTGACTCATTCTCAGGTGGTAAATGGAGACAGTGCTAATGAGTCCAAGAAAAGGGTTTATGTAAATAAGCAGATACTACTCAAATATGGCATGTGTAATTTCATGTCAAGACCGGAGGCTAGCATTATGCACAACCTTGTATTGCCACTCCAAACTGCAGCACTTTAAAGCATTTTTTAGCACACCCAAAAATCCAGAATGAGAACATCACCACAGTTCATATAAGCCAGAACACAGCAGCCATCTTCCTTTTGTATTCGCTGCTCCAGTCAGTTAAGTATCTGCTAGCACTTCATTAGTTTATCTTCCTGTTATTCTTTTTGTGTATATATTTACATTAGTATGTATTTTTTTAAATATAAAAATATAGATAAAGGTTAACAATAGTTAATATGTATTGAATTAGGAAGTAAGTTTCCAATGTATGGGATAGGGGGAAGTTTTTCATGTTGTTTTTATGGAGCGAATACTGGGAGAGTATGAACAAGTGGAAGTATTAAGTATTAAAAGATTTTTCAAGGTTTCAAAAAAGATGTTTACACTAAATTAGAGAGTTTGTTACCTTGCGCGAGTCTGCTGTGCGCCGTTGGCATAGGAAGAACGCTGAGGGCGCGAGGCAGAGCTCTGCAGAGCACAGGTTTGCGTAGAAATTACGCCTTGAGTTTCCGAGCAGGTGACGTAAGACATTGGCAATGAAACATACACATCTATGTACTTGTAGCAGGAGAAGATCTGAGGCGGACTTTTGTGGGCTCCTTAGAGACGTGTGCACCGTGGTAGGTGACGCAGGTGTTTTGTTCGCGCCGACGAGAGAGTGAAGAAATAAAAAAACATTTTTTAAAAGCAACTAGACTCTGCCAGTCAGTGGTTGCCTTAGAGATGCTTCAGGGCAGCTGTGTCAGTTGGAGGCAGTTAGTTTAAGGCGTGCTGTATCAGATATGTAAGGGGAAAAAAAGAAAAAGGAAGTATTTAAGTGAAGAAAAAGGCAAGTGAAACGGCTTGATGAACGTTTGGAAAGGGAAGTTTAAATTTAGAGAGGTACAGTTTTTAGAATAGATTATGAGTGAGTAAGGGTTACTCATAGAGAAGGAGACAAGCAATGAATTAGTGAAGAAGATGTTAGTAGCGGAGGTTAGATCTTCGGTAAAGGAAGTTTTGGGATCAGTGTTTAAGAGAAAAAGGAAGGAAGATGTTTCAGATGAGGAATTTTGGTCATTGGAGGAGGAGGAGGCTGGTCATGCTTTTAGCATGATAGGAAAAAGGAAAATGAAAAGAAAGAATTTAGAGAGAGAGGAGGATAGGTTCAGGGCCTTGTAGAAAGGTGTTCTTGGCATCACATAAAGAGAATGTGCTCAGCGCAGCACAAAAGAGGGTGTCCTTGGTGGCACACAAGAGATTCAGGAAGTTCCTGATGATGAAGATAATTCATATGAACATGATGTGGAATATTTTGATGAGTTTGTTTTTGACAGCATGGATACAGAAGAAGGGGCGCTAGATTATGATAAAGAAGATAAAAGAAGGAAGGAGAAGGGGTTAGTAAAGGAGCCTCAGGGTGCTGATATGTTCAGCCCGGATTTAATTAGGCACTCAAGAAGTGCAGACTGATGGCCACTAGCACATGTGGTAGGGTTTATTGGGATGTGGATAAAGAAACCATTGGAGAAGGAAGCTAGATCTGTAATGCGGGATGAGTGTTCTCGCCCGGTGTTGGATAATAAGGCATGAGCAACACCAGATCTGGATCCGGACCTGATTAGTTTTTTGTTTAAAATGGGTCGCGATCCCAGGAAAGGATTGTAAAGGGCATTAAAGCAGTGCCAGGATTGTTGTTAGATGTAATAGGTCCATTGGCTAGAATACTGAACATGGCTGAAGAAGCCAAGACAAATTCAGTCTCTGTAGATACAGAACTGTTAAGAGGTTGGTCTCAAACAGTGGTATGTTTTCTTGGGAATGCTAATGCGGCAATTATGGCTGAAAGACAAAAGGCTTTTTTCATGAGAATCAGCCCTAAGTTAGGTGATTTTACAAGGAAGGAACCTAGCAAGGATCCAAAAGGTTATTTATTTGGAGAAGGAGTAGTGAAAGGAATGGGGAAGTATATGTGTCCACCTTCACTAGCCTTGAAAAGGCACACAGTTCTCTAATGAGAGTCTTCGGAGGGTGTGTTTTTGACAGGGCTGGAGCAAGAGGGCCCTTCTCCAGCCGGTTTATTGCGAGGCCCCAAAATCAATCTTTTGTAAGGCCATCATTCAGGGGGTTCCAGTCAGCAACTGGATTTTATCCTCAGAGGGGAAGAGGACATCAAACCAGAGGAAGAGTTCACTTCGGATATGGAAATCATGGTAGGTATGAGGATGATTTTTGGTTTTACCCAAGGAAAGGTAGAGGGAAGATTAAGATTTTCCTATGAAATTAGAGGAACCTAACAAAGGATCAATGGGTTTTACAGACAGTTCAGGGTTATTCAATAGAATTTAAGGAGATCCCGGTTCAGGAGACAGAACCAGGAGAGTTAGTTTTTCAGAAGAATCAACAGGAGTTAGTAAGTAAGGAGGTTCTAGGTATGTTAAGGAAAGGAGCAATAGAGGTAGTAAATTCAGAAGGTATTGGATTTATGATTACGTTGTTTTTGGTAAAATAGAAGGACAAATTGGTACCTAGTCTACAGGCATTTCAGAATGGAGGATATCCATTTGTTGAGAGACATTCTGGAGAAAGACGATTGCTTGGTAAAACTGAATCTAATGGATGTGGGCCGGGTCTCTCCTCTGCCGCCTCAGCACCACCTGTGCGTGCTCTCCCCCGCTGCTGCCGCCCTGACTGGGGCTTGAGCCTCCGGTGCCCAGATCAGCCTGCTTTATTTTTTTTCCTTAACTGTTGTTGTTGTGACTGCTGCACTTGTATTGTTAGTATTGTATTCCCCTCAACCTCTGTTTCTCTCTCGTTGCACCCCTACTCCCCCCACCCCCCCTCTCCTGCCTTTTGTGCCCACTGTTCCCGCCGCTTCCCCCGCGGCCACGCCCCCTCGCCGCCCCGCTCCTGCTTCCCAGCTGATTCTCCCTCCCTCCCTCCCTCCTCGCCTCATATGGCAACCACCACCCAGACGCGCAGCGGAAGCGCCGATGGCGCGCCAAAGGCGCACCAAAGGCAAGCCCATCTGCGCCCATCCGCGCTTGGACAGCGCCCAGTGCCAGGACCCCGCGCACTCTACAACACCAGACCCCGATACGACGCCAACACCCTCCACGCTCTCAACACCGGCCGGGACCACCGCTGCTTCCTGGCCACTTCGAAAGGCACCCACGGGCCCTTCTCCTGCCACTCCTGCAACTTCACCAGCGACAGATCAACCAAGCCTCCAAGGACCGGACCCAACCACCTTCGATGCATACTCTTTAATACCCGCTCCGCACGCAAACACGCCATCGAGCTCTGGGACTTGGTCGACACCTCCGCCCCAGACGTCGCCTTCCTGACCGAGACCTGGTGGAACGACTCCTTGGCACCTGACATCGCCATAGCCATCCCAGGCGGCTACAAGATCTCCCGCAGAGACCCCACCAACGGATTCGGAGGAGGAATAGCCATCGTCCACAAGTCCACACTCCAAGTCCACACCCTGGCAGACGACTCCTTCAACTCCGCCGAACACCTCCACTTCCAGATCCACACCGACCCCAACACCACCCTCAGAGGAACACTCATCTACAGACCTCCTGGTCCCCGGGCCCTCTTCAGCGACTCCATCGCCGACTTCGCCAGCACCCACGCACTCGCCTCCATGGACTACATCCTCCTCGGGGACCTGAACTTCCTCCTCGAGAACAACAAAGACGCCAACTCCGCCACCCTGATAGACAACCTCGCCAACCTCGGCCTCAGACAGCTCGTTACCGAACCCACTCACATCGCCGGCCACACGCTCGACCCCATCTTTTCCACAAGCACCCACTTCACCTTCAACAACACAACCGAACTCCACTGGACTGACTACCGCTGCATCCACTTCACCTTTAAGAAAACAGCCACGTAACCACCGCACCCAACAGCTGCCCCGCCGCTGCTGGAGCAAAGTCACCGAAGACCAACTGACCTCCACCTCCACCCTCACCCAGAACCCACCCAACGACCCCACCGACCCAGATGCCACCGCCCGTAACCTCAGGCAGTGGATCAACGACTGCGCCAACACCCTCACCCCGCTCAAGAAACCCTCCATCAACCACCTCAGCAAGAAAGCCGCCTGGTTCACTGAAGATCTCCAGACCTCCAAACGGACATGCCGGAAGCTGGAGAAGAAATGGCTCCACGGCCGCACACCAGACAACCACGCAGCCCACAAGGACGCCATCTGCAGACATTACCACCTCATCAGAACAGTCAAGAGATCCTCCTTCAAAACCCGCCTGGATAACAATGCACACAATACCAAAGAGCTCTTCAACATAGTAAAGGAACTCTCCAACCCCAGCGCCAACACCAACGACATCCCGCCCTCGCAAGACCTGTGCAACTCACTGGCCACCTTCTTCCATCGCAAGATCGCTGACATCCATGACAGTTTCAACACCCCGTCTGCTCCGACCACGACAGCCCCCACCCCGAACACCACCTGCACCAACCAGCTGACCTCCTGGGCCCAAACCAACGACGATGAGACACGTAAGGTCATGAACTCCATCCACTCAGGATCTCCGTCTGACCCCTGCCCGCACCATGTCTTCAACAAAGCAGATGCAACCATCGCCCCCCAACTACGGAAGGTCATCAACATCTCCTTCGACTCAGCAACATTCCCGGAAAGCTGGAAGCACACTGAAATCAACACCCTCCTGAAGAAGCCCAAGGCAGACCCCAAGGACCTCAAGAACTTCTGGCCCATCTCCCTGCTCCACTTCCCGGCGAAGGTCAACGAGAAAATCGCCAACATACAGCTGACCCGCCACCTCGAAGACAACAACATCTTAGACCCATCCCAGTCCGGATTCAGACGAAACCACAGCATTGAGACAGCCCTCATTGCCACCACAGACGACATCAGACGCCAACTTGACAACGGCGAAACTTCAGCCCTCATCCTCCTGGACCTGTCAGCCGCCTTCGACACGGTCTGCCACCGCACACTAAAAACACGCCTCCAAGAAGCCGGAATCCAGGAAAAGGCCCTGGACTGGACCACGTCCTTCCTCTCCGGCAGAACACAGAGAGTCCGCCTCCCACCCTTCCGATCCGAAGCCACTGACATCATCTGCGGCATACCCCAGAACTCGTCCCTCAACTTCTGTATGGCCCCCCTCGCACAAGTGGCCCACCAGCACAACCTGAACATTATCTCCTATGCCGACGACACCCAGTTCATCCTCTCCCTCACCAAGGATCCGCACAGTGCCAAAACCAACCTCCACGAGGGAATGAAGGCCGTCGCCGAGTTGATGAGGAGCAGCCGCCTAAAACTGAACTCGGACAAGACGGAAGTCCTCATCCTCGGCCCCACCCTCTCTGCCTGGGACAACTCCTGGTGGCCGACCACACTGGGAACAGCACCGACACCCACGGACCACGCACGCAACCTAGGATTCATCCTCGACTCCTCCCTTTCCATGTCAAAGCAGGTCAACTCTGTCTCTTCCTCCTTCTTCAACACCCTCCGCATGCTCCGCAGGATCTACAAGTGGATCCAGAGCGAAACCAGAAGAACGGTGACCCAGACCCTCGTCAGCAGCAGACTGGACTACGGCAACGCACTCTATGCGGGAATCCCAACCAAACACCTACAACGGCTGCAGCGCATCCAGAACGCCTCCGCCCGCCTGATCCTCAACATCCCTCGACGCAGCCGCATCACCTCCCACCTAAGAGACCTACACTGGCTCCCAGTCAACAAGAGGATCACCTTCAAGCTCCTCACCCACGCACACAAAGCACTTCACAACACTGGACCAGCCTACCTGAACAACAGACTGAACTTCTACACCCCCGCCCGCCAACTTCGCTCCGCCAGCCTCGCCCTCGCCGCCATCCCGCGCATCCAACGAACAACCTCCGGCGGCAGATCCTTCTCCTTCTTAGCCGCCAAGACCTGGAACACCCTCCCCACCCAACTGCGGCAGACCCAGGACCTGCTCACCTTCAGGAAGCTCCTCAAGACCTGGCTCTTCGAACAGTAGCAGCACCCCCCCCGCCCGCGCCTTGAGACCCTCACGGGTAAGTAGTGCGCTTTATAAATTCACTGATTGATTGATTGATGTGTATTTTACAATACCAATAGAAGAAGGGAGTCGCAAATATCTACAATTCAGATGGATGGGAGTCCTTTATCAGTTCCATTTTGCCTGGCATCTGCACCTTGGTGTTTTATGAAGGTGTTGAGGCCACTGGCCTCATATCTCAGGGAAAGTGGAGCACGTATGATTATGTATCTTTTTTGCTGATGTCTCAGAATCAGGTGGAGTTGAGGAATCAGTTGGGTTTAGCACGTCAACTTCTGGAGTCTCTGGGATTTCCTATAAGTTTGGAGAAATCGGTTCTAGAACTATGTCAAGATTTGGAGTTTCTTGGTTTCAAAGTAAATACTTTGAGATCAGAATTACGCATTTAGACAACATACACTGTAGGATTGGTGTCAGACTGATTCTAGGCACCCCCACCGGGTATGTTGGCATGTGTACCTGCTAGCTAACAGTGACAACAGAAACTCCTCTTACCAAGGAGAGAATAGTTCTTGGCAACTATCGAACATGACAACCCTGATTCCTCAGGACCGTGGAAACAGTGTACTACTTTTACGCTCAGTCACTTGTGCTCACTTAGTCTCAGAGAGATACACAGAATAAACGTATGGACGTTTTTCAATAAGCATTTATTGAACAGTCGGTATTCTAGTGGTAAATAGGTGTTTTGAAACAACCATTAGACAGTAACAGATATAAATGATTAGAAGCACTAAGAAAGTAAAAGGATGGTAGATTTCTACCATTTTGCTATAAACATGAATACAGTCAAGTATATAAAATGCATGACAATAAAATGCATACTCCTACAATGCTACCCTAGCTAGATCTACCTAAGTGTACCTAGCATGTATGTAGGTGTTAAGTCAAGAATCCCTCTAGGATAATGTCAACCCCATTACCTGAAGTGCGAGACTGTGGGACCACGTCTTGGTCTCGAGTCGGACACACCGCAAGGGATGTTTAGACCACTGTGAGCTGGAGATTCCTCATGCAGGAGCTTCAGCGTCTCACATCAGTGTGTCAGCAGGGAAGTCCTGATCTCCTCTGTTTGTCTCAGCAAGATGCAATGTTTATGTACCCAAAGGTCTCTCCAGGGTTCTATCCTGCTGCGCCACTTGTCAGACTTAGGATGATTTCAGGAATTAACTTTATAAATAGTTATTATACAGGAGATGGTAGTCCTGATGAGTTTCCAAGAATCCTCACGCATAATGTATGAGGTTTTTAACAGGGAAAATCCTGCGTATCTAGGTAAAAGGTCAGTCCCCAAGAACCGTTATGTGTGTAATGTAGGGGAGAGTACAGGTGAAAGGTTACGATGTTACCTGAGCCTATATTTGGGTACGTATATGGAATATAAAAGTTTACCAGAAAGAAAGGTTGTGAAAATAAAAAAAGAAGTGAAACAGGTCTTGAAGAGATTTATCTTGTTGCGAACCTTAGGGCCATATGTATCAAGCCCAAATGCGTTCGCAAACGCCGAAATTTCGGTAAATGGTATGTATCACACAAATCTGCATGCAAAATAAGGAATTGCAAAATTTGCGATTCCTTAAATGCAATGTATGAAGCCAAAAAAATTAGCAAAATGCCCTTAAGGAATCGCAAATTACCACCAACTTCTAGTTGGTGGTAAGTTGCGATTTCTTTGAAGAATGCACATTTCAGAATTTTTCAAAGTGCCATGTGACGCACATACATGCCCTTAGGGCATGTAAGTGCGCCACATGTGCACCTATGCATATTTCAGGGGTGCACTGCACCCTTGAAATTATTCTCAATTTGCGATTTTCAAATTGTGAATCACAAAATTGAGAATACTTTCCCATTCATTCCTATGGGCCTCCTGGCCCATAGAAATGAATGGGAAAGTATTCCTTAATTGCGATTCGCAATTTGCTAATCGCAATTAAGGAATACTAAGAATTCGCTAAAAAAAAGCGAATTTGTACATACATACCAATTTGCGATTCTGAAATAGCGATTTCTTAAAAATCGCTATTTCAGAATCGCAAATCGGTACTTTCATACATATTAAACAATTGCAATGTTCTGTTAAAATATCCAGCTTTATTTGATCTCTTTTAAAATGAAATTATATATTTTAATTTCTATTGAAGGGAAGCCTCAGTCAACAAGGACTACAGTATCCCTCATTCATTGTCTGTGATGTAGATAAGAACGGAAATGGAATTGTTAGAACTAACAGCCTTACGGTGATCTTCCCAAAACATTTTTGCTGATAGCTTTTTTGTTGGACTTAGGACTCTGGACACTTTATCATGGTTAACTAGTGCTAAAGTGCAAATGCTCTCTCCCCTAAACATGGCTTGATTGACGTATCCCTAATCGGCACATTTAATTGCCTGTAAGTCCCTAGTATAATGTACTATATGTGCCCTGGGCTTGTAAATGTAATGCTACTAGTGGGACTGCAGCACTGCTTGTGCCACCCACTCAAGTAGCCCTTAAGCATGCCTCAGGCCACCCCTGCAGAGCCTGTGAGTGAAGTTTACACTGACCCCCTTGCTAAGCCTTTAACTCCCCTTTTATTACATACAAGTCACCCCTAAAGTTGGCCCAAGTTAACCATGTAGGGCAGGGTGGTGTGTAATCAAAAGGTAGGACATGTGCTTTTACATTTTACATGTACACTGATGAGAGGCCCACCCCTCTCATAAGCTAACATTGTGGCTTCCTAGTTACATTTAATAAGCTGCAATTCCTAAATGAGAGAAGGTAGAGTTGTCATGTTTGTTACCTATGAAATGATAATGATAAATCCTCTTTAATCGTAAAGTTGGATTTTCATTGCTATTCTGAAAATGCCACTTTTAGAACTTTAGGCATTTTACTGCTTTTAGCCATTTGGTGTCTGCTACCTCTCTCTGATCACTAGCTGGGTGGTAGTTCACTTTGAGTATTCCCACTAGACAGCCACACACAAAAGAACACTGGGTGTGACTTCATACATCTTCCTGAGAGGAAAGGAGGAAGTAGCTGGACACAGTCTCACACTTACACCAGAATAGCCTTTGGCCCTTTCCACACATAAAGGGCTACATACTCTCCTGTAAAAAGTCTGGAGCCAAGGCAGGAAGAAAGGACCTCTGGGCACTTCAAAGACTCTTCTTTGAAGTCATCTCCACTTCAAAGACACAATTGCGTATTAATACTGGACCTCTGACCCTACCAACTCAGTACACTTCTTGACCTGAAACCAACTTGCCAAGAACTGCTTTGGTAAGGAATGCCACTCTGCTGTTCTGGAAGACTGTTGCATTGCTGTGCTACTGTGCTGTCTGCTGCTCTCTCTGACTGGACCTTCATCACTTGACCAAGAGGGACCCCAAGGGCAAACACACTAGCTTCCTGTTCTTAGAAAACTCAGGGACATCAAAGTCTTCCATCCTGCTCCTGTGCGTGGTTCACTTGAAGTGGACCCAGGTGCTTGCTCCAGCAGAACCAATTCATCCTCTAATGTGAGAGCAGAATCGACGCATTGCTGCTGTTGCGGGAACAGAACCAGCACATCAAATTCAGAACCAGCACATTTGTTATTTTTTTGTGTGGATTTTTATATAGCTCAAACTACACCCGAAGGTATCAGAGTGCTTTACATGAGCACCAGTTACGTTACAGATGGACGCATTCATTTTTGTTAGGCACTGGGAGATTAAGTGATTTGCCCAGAATCACAGAATGTTGAGCATCCTTGCAGATACTCGAACCCGGTTCCCCAGCTTTGAGGTTGACCGCCCTAGCCACCAGGCCACATTCTCTCCCCAATTGCATTGCCAACGGAACAACTGCACCACTTTCACTGCGGAAGGACGATCATCGACTGCGTACATCGGCTTCCGAACCAACGCATCTCAGAACTGGCACTTTACCTTAGGAACTGGTGCATGCCATTATTGCGTGGAGAAAATCATTGCATTTTCTCGATTGCGGGATCGACACCGATGCATTGCTCAGCTGCACTTCGCATCTGGCTGTTTGCGACCAGAATTAAGATACTTTTGCTCAGCGGGGACTGCATGGGTCCTGTATCTGGCTCATGCTCCATTATGGTTGGCCATACTCTTGACTATGTCTGGTCCAGTGCAACCAATTTACTCTTTAGGAGCTTATTACTTCTCAGCACTATTTTAATATTTAATATTTAAAAGTTCATATCTGTAGCCTTCTTGGAAACCAGAACCACAATGTCATGAACTCAGCAATTAACATCCACTTTCGGACAGTAAAATAAAGAGAGTGAATTGGAATTAAGTGAGTCTTGTAGAGAAATAATATTTAACCACATTAGAAAAATGTGGAAAGGATTACATTAATTTCCCTTGCACAAAATACATATAAATAAATGTATGCAGCCCTTCTATGACTTATGCATCTCTGGCTGTTTTTCCTTGCACTGTCTTTAGAATCATACTAGCCTCCGCTTTGAATATACAACACTTACAGATGTTTGCTGCACTGTACCGGTTTCTCCATGCGGTGCCCGCTCTGCAGTCTGGGAAGAACTTCAGACGGCATTAGATCTGGATATGGTGGGGACCCTACAAAGAAAGAGGACAATAAACAGTCACATTCTGCAGTTAGCCAACACTATACACTCAAACTTCCTGATGTTTGACTTTTTCAAAATACTTAACTATAAATCACAAACGAAAGTGTTAAATGTGGCACCGTTGCACCTCAATGCTTGAAGGTGGAGAGAGGGGGCTAATGAAAAAGAAGCATTTACTTAAAAAGTTACAGCAAACACATAGAGAAGATTTCTCAACCTTCGGTCCTAGAGGGCAGGCTCCATGCCAAATGTTTAGCATATCCACATTTAGAGAAATGTCGCTGCCTTAAAAATCTGGCACTCCAAGACCGACATTGGAGAACCCTGGAATATAGCACTGAACCCCCATTTAGCAATTTTCATTAGAATGCTTGCTTTGCTTTTGGGCCATAACAAGAGGATCAAAACAAGATGGGCACTGAACAGCATTAGAGCTGGATAAAAGCCCTGAGACACACACCCTGCCTGCCAAAGGAAGCACAGAAAAAGCGCTAGTGAACTGCTCAGCAACCTGTGTGTGCACCTCAAATAGATGAAAAATGGGTTCCAAATGAGACTGTAGGAGTGGCGAGCTACAGGAGACAGTTGATGCCCTTGACATGCCCCAGTTTGGTATTCAAAAATCCATGTTAATAGAAAAGAGAGAGAATAAGTACTGCAAGCATAACGGAAGCTGCTCCTTGGTGTGCTAGAGAGGTTACTCCTGAATGAGGAAATTGTGGGGCAGATTTACGAGTTTTGGCGCATCTCTGCAAATCAGTAGGGATGCGGCAGAACAGATGCGACACGCAAAACCACCCGTGCGCCACCGTGGCGCACGGATGGGCAGATACGTGTTGCATCCCCCGTCGTAAAGGTGGTGCATTGCTGGAGTCGCGTCTCAAGCACAACGCGGCTCCAGCAAGGCTCGGGGGCGCCCTATGCCTAACATGCTGCATCACTCCTTACGCCTGCTTCAAGCAGGCGCAGGGTTTTGTCTCAGCGTGGCCATAAAAGTGACTCACTGAAATCTTGTAGATTTCACTGCGTCACTTTTACGAGGCGTACCTGCGAGGGAACGCCCACCCTGCGCCGGAACGCCCACATGAAACCGACGCAGGTTTCATGTGGTGCAGGGCTTCACAACGTGACTCATTTTCCTAGATGTGTCATGTTGTCAATACGGCGCAAGATGGCTCAAGGTTCACGCCGCCGCTGCGTCACAGAAGTGACTCAACGGTGGTGTAAATGTGTCGCAAGAGGCTTGTAAATCTGTGCCTGAGAGTCTAATGCAGAGAGAGAGATAGCACAATTTGTCCATAGGACATACAGTGTGGTTACTTTTCATGCCAGGGCTCAGTCTTGCTGTGAATTTTCAGTAAATTAATAGGCAATTACCGATGTTTAAAGTATCATGGAATTGTACCAAGGAGAGGAAATTACAAATAGCAGGTACAGATGTAGAATGGGAGTACCTGAAGACAGAAAGAAGTATAGAAATGAGTTATATCATATTTGCAACAGCTATGTATGAAGGAAAACATTTAAAGCTGCATGACCTTTCCTTCTGCAACAGACTTCTTTCCAAATAATGGGAAGGAACCAGTCAGGGTACCCACATTTGTAGGGTTTCAATCCTTTCACCCAGTTTATTGACTTATTGATTTAGGGTAAACTAGCAATGGTAAGTAGTGCTGTTCAGAAGGTAGCACGCCACTTTATTTGTGTTATGTCACTGAATTGGGGGCCTGATGTATCAAGGGTTTTACCAAGTCTGTGTCAATTATGGAAATGTGTTGATATATAAGAGCCTGGATGACATGAAGGCCAAACCTTTTTAACGTTGTTTAACTGAAAGGAGACATGTTATACCACCAGATTCCTATAACAACATATTTAATGTTGTGGTGGAACCTCATCAATTCTATATTATGAATTAGAGTGATAATGTATCTGCTTCTCCACAAATACCACACATTGGGGCAAATCAGGAATTCTTTCAACACACTGCAGTCTCCAGGGAAACTTAGCTTTAAAATCTACAAAGTTTTCAATATTGTATTCCTTCAAAACCAAATAAAAAGTGTCGAAACAATAAATCTACAAAATAGACTTTTAGATCGCAAGGTTTCACAAGATAAGAAAATGTCTCATTCAGATTAGAGTCTTTGTGAATATTTTTTTTTAAACAGTAAAACAAAAAGCTATTGGAACACAGTTTCATGTTGTAAATTGTATTTTCACTATGGCTAGATATATCCCAGTTAAAGATACACCCTTGACTGTTGACTGAGCTTAAATAAATCCCAGCCCACAAGCATCAAACCAAAAAGCCAATTACTTACTCACAATATCGAGTTCCATGTCACTCAATGAGATCAACACAGACTCTATTAATCGCACATCCAATTTACTTAAAATTCTCTGTAATGGTGATATTCAAAGTTAAAATAATTCAATATTAACCAGACCTTATTATTTTTAGAATCCATAAGTTAAATATTTTAATGATCTTTATTGTTTTACATTGTGTAGCCAATCCCTATTCCCACCAGCCTTCCTCTCTTTTGTCTAACAATATTTTCTATAGATTGTAATGTAAAATTTAAAATAATAGAAATAAAGTGGATGCAACAAATACAGTAAATGGTTTCAATGGAGCTATTTGTGATAGAATACTTTGTTTTTTATCATCAAAATATACAGTAACAATTCAGAGGTCTTGAAATTACCTATTGTGACCACTTCATATAGGAAAATCCCAAATGACCACCTGAAAAAGATTAGAAATAGTGTTAGGAACATATACAGCATACCTTTACATTTTAAAACTAACTAGCTTTTTCAATAATAATTTCTTTTTACTTCCAATTGCTTTCTTTGGACCACATTATTTGAATCACAATATAACCCAATTTGTAAAATTCCAGACCAAGCAATTATAGTTTTAGCACTGAACAGTAAATTCGATATTATTGATCAGGAGACACCACGCCCAGTTTTCAACAGAAAGGGTAAGTAAGTTGATTGTAACAAAGTTTTGGCTACCACTGAACAATGGTTACATTGTGATTTAAATAATGTGACCCTGAGGAATTGATTGTGTATATCATGAACAATACATTGGCCAGTAAAGATCTATTAAAGGATTGACAAATCATAAATGCCAATAAAGCCACAACATTGCAATATATGTGGAATCTTTCTTACTTCATTTAAAAGAATGTAAATACAATTTGTGCTCTCATTTTACAGTCCTTACAAGATTTCTTTATCAATTATGGTAAACCGATGAGACAAGTTAGTATACACTAAGGTGACCTTAAAACGCCATTGATGTGTGCCTACAAATCAGAAGGCAGATTCTCTTCTGGCCTCAAACTGTACAGAAGTACTAGCATATCTAAACGAAGACATTCATGAATGCTGTTTATAACCCTAAAGTCTACCCTAATGCCTTTGCCAATGCTGGGAATAAAGTGACAAACAATAATGCCTTCTGTATACAATATATCCAGGAGATTCCAGTGTAAGCATTTCCAAGAAGGCAGAATTGTACACCAAATAGCATGAAGTCAGAGAGTAATAATGATTTAATGTATTAATAAAAAAAAATGCTGATTTCTAAAGATCAGGTGCATACCCTGAGGCTTCATGGAACTAAGAAGTACATCTGTCTCTCCATGAGCCTAGTAAAAGAGATTTATTTAATACGTTGTGAAATGTACGGTAAGATTTTTTTTTTTTTACCAAGGCACAGTTGTAGGTCATTCCAAATGGAGGGCATAATCACAGAAAAGGTTCAATCACCATCGCTAGATCTTTTTGGTGTGTGTGAAAAGCATAAAGGCATAGTGAGGAAAAGTGCAGAATACAAGTACAGACAGATCTTGGAAGCTTGATCTGTAAAGAGGTCAGCCATTTACTGTAGAAAGCTTTACTTGTCAGACAGAGGGATCTAAATGTACCTTGGCTGAGATCAACAAACAATGGGGGCTACGATGAGCCTGTAAGACCCTGTTGAATTTAGCTTATAAAAAACACTGGGCCTTTTGTAGTAGATGAATGAGAGAAGTTAGAAACCCTGGATAGCATGCTTTAGTCAAGTCTGGACTATGTCCGAGCATTCACCATGTGGACTCTAGGATGGACGGGTATAAAGGGACAAACCAGTTTCAGGACACTCATCTAGAAATAGCAAGAAGTGATTCCTGAGTTAATCTAGAGAATTAGACTGAAATCATTGTGTAACCAAAATCTCCTGCTCTTTACCTTCTGAGGTAGTCGACATAAGTGAGGGTACAGTAACAGCAGCCGTAGGGAGCGTATGGGACTGAATGGGGTGTAGTGCTAAAAGCTAGCTGACAAAAAAGAAGGTCCTTTGCCTTGAATGCCAGTCAAACCACCTTAAAGACATTAGACTCTGCTCTCTGGTAGACTGTTAACCAGGTACAAGGTCATTTGCTGCAGAGACTGAGCAATAACAGGTCTTACATAACATAATTATGAGCACATCTACTTTGCACTCACCAAGTGTTATGCAAGTGGTTTAGTCTAATCTAGACACAAATGTCAGAGTGACCATTACAGTTGCAGCCGGCCTTACTCGCAGGTGGGATACCGGGAGTGCATGTCGGTAGGGAGGACCCGTGGGGAGGGAGCCATGCCGGGAGGGACTTACGTGAGGGTTTAATTTTAAATAAATTAAAAATATTTAACTTACGTTCGCAGCCCAGTTCGGTCCTGCGTTGTCCCGCATCCTCCCCACCACACAGGAAACAGGGAGCTTCCCTCCCCTCCCCTCTCCTCCCTAAGCCAATCACAACGCTGCAATGGCAGTGTTGTGATTGGCTGGGATGCCGACCGCACAGGCATGTATGGGGATGCTGTTGTCTCCATCTAGGCTGCATGCAGCCTACATGGATAAATGGGCAGAGTGTGTATGACTGGTTTGGTCGGCCCAGGGGATGACCACACAGTTAGGTCCCACAACAGTGGGGAAGCCGCTCTTCCCCTGCCCTGGAGCAGGCACGCCCACCCGCCCCCATCCAAACCCTTCTGCTTTCTCGCAGTGCGAGAAGCAGAAACATAAAATGGTATTTATAACACCATTTTATGTTTCTGCTTCTCACACTGCGAGAAAGCAGTGGGGCGATACTCCTCCACCCACATGGAAAAGCCGCCCCTGGACCATTACTTGCTAAAAAGAGATAAGATGTAATACAGCCAAGGCTTATTAGATGAAAACAGTGGCTCTGTACAAATTTTGTGATGTAAGACCGACCAGAAAGCTCTTTGTTCAGGTCAACAAGCATCTTTTTCACTAAGATATCCGATGTGTAGGGTGTGAAATTCAGAGTTTACAAATCACACTGGAGTCAACATTCAAAAACCACCAAATTCCTGCTAGGATTCAATTGTAAATCATAATAAGTCACCCACACTCACTATCTTTAAGAACGTAGCAAATCCTATATACCAAAATTGAGTAAAAGGATGGTTTTAGTAAATGGCAAGCTGTAGATGTTTAAAAAAGAATGTTGGCAGGTTCCCTCATCAAGGCACGACAGAGATTAGAGGATTGCTTTTGAAGAGTGGACGAAATGATAAGTGATTCAAAGGAAGAATGTAGAAAAAACTGGTGCCAAGCCTGTAGGTGTGCCTATTAGAAAAAGTGGATAGTGTTCTCAGAGGCTGTAGCCACACTGCCATATGTAAAAATAACAAACATGAAATGGGGGAGTTGCTTGAATTCATAGTTATCAGGCAATAGCGGAACTCTGAGAAGCACCAACACCCTGCTATTGAAACCACAAAAATGTAGGAAAAAGAAAACCTACACATGCACCTTCTCTGGCCTAGCACCCAGGATATGGAACGCCGAGCCCCAAGCAATCAGAATGAACCCCTCCACCATCTCATTCAAAAATGAAGTCAAACTGCTTCTGATGAATAAAACTCTCTGCTGATCCCAGCCCTGATGCAAGTTGATACCAACTAGAAGCTACTCATCAACCAAGAGCCATGTTTATCTCTAATCGAGAATGACTAACACAATCATGGCCTTCTACAAGAACTAACAACATATATCATCTCTTCTTAGACACTCATTTCAATGGGACTAGCGTGCAACTTTTCTTTTGATGTAACTTTTGAAAAGCGCTCTGATACCCCCATTGGGCTAGTCCACCCTATATGAAACCTTATAAATAAATAAATAAACTCTGGGCCACAGTCCATTGTATTTTTGCCCAGTAGGCCACCTTACAAGCGATAAGCAAAGCAGTTTTTAATCTGCTCTACCTGGAACAGTCCAGCCTGAAATGCAAGTTCACATCTCCTGACACAAGCAACCCCAGGCCGGTTTCAGAACATTTTGGCCTCATCAGTAGGCTGCTGCTTGAACCCATTTAGCACAGTAAACACAGGGACTACTCTGCACATTACAAGCCACACTTTGGGTGTCACCTGAAAAAACAATTTGTGATTATGGAATGCTTGAATTAATCTCAGCCACCTGATATTACTCTGGGACGCAATCCAGTCCATCATTTTTTTGTTGATTAAAAGTCTATCTCAAACAGGAGCAAGTCACATGTAAATCAGTCTTGATCCTACTCCAATGGAAACAGTTCAGTCCAAGCAAAAATTGATTGGATTGCGGCCCAGCCCATGTGCAACTTCTTGGTTGAGTTTCCTTTGATGACATTCCTCACCTTCTTTGACAAACTATGGACCTTACTCTTAAGAGCAGTGCTGTCACCAGTATAAGTGACATGGAAACAGCAGCAGGTGACTCCAGGCTTCCAGGAGAACATGAAGATACAGTAACTCTGGTCTTATGCTGGGGGTTTAGGAAGAGATCCATTCATTCCACTGAGACATTCTTTTATTTTGCAAGCAGCAGATAAGAGAGATAAAGCAGTGACCTCGCTTGTTTCTTCATTGTAAACTGCCATTATTAACACCTCCATGTCAGCCTTGTCATGATGGCATTCAAATCGGGTGAAAGGTCTATTCTCTACAGCTGCCTCAAATCTGCAAAAAAGTGACATATTTCATCCATCAGCACTGTGAAGGACTTGGGGCCATATGTATCGAGCACAAATGTGTTCGCAAACGCCGAAATTCGCAGAATTTCGGCATTTGCGAACACATTTTTGCTAAATGGCATGTATGTAGCAATTCTGTGTGCAAAATAAGGAATCGTAAAATTAGCGATTCCTTTTTTTGCGATTGCATTTAAGGAATCGCAACTTTTGTGACTCCTTAAATGCAATGTAAGAAGCACCAACAAAGTGCAAGTTCGCCTTAAGGAATCGCAAATTACCACCAACTTCATGTTGGTGGTAATTTGCGTTTTCTTTGAAAAATGCACTTTTTTGTATTTCTCAAAGTGCTATGTGAAGTACATACATGCCCTTAGGGCATGTATGTGCACCACATGTGCACCCATGCTTATTTCAGGGGTGCAACAGGGTGTCCTTTGGACACCCCTGCACCCTTGAAATTGCATTCTCAATTTGCGATTTGCAAATTGCGAATCGCAAATTGAGAATGTCTTCCCATTCATTCCTATGGGCCTCTAGGCCCATAGAAATGAATGGGGAGGTATTCCTTAATTGTGAATCGCAATTTGAGATTCGCAATTAAGGAATATGTAGGATTCGCAAAATGTATTGCTAATCCTAAATACATACCATTTTGTGATTCTCAAATAGCGATTCTCAAAAAATCGCTATTTGAGAATCGCAAAATGACATTTTGATACATATGGCCCTTAGTCTACTGACCCCACAGGCGTATATAGGCCTTGTGTATAGTTTGGTAGTCAAGGGGTCACTGAGACAGAAGCAGTGTGTCCGTGAGCCCGCCAAGGGTGGTAGAGACTTCTGCCGGCCAAGGGGATGGTAGCATCATTTCTGCAGTGCTGTGCATGTGCAGTAGAACATTTTTGCCAATAGTTTGCTCGCAAACATGGCAGGAGCATTTTTCCAGAACAAAGCATGGCAGCCAACAATGCAAATCATTTGCTTTACAAAACAGACACTCTCAGCCTAACTGAAGCACATCTATGATTCAAGGGCCTCCAGGATTAGTGTTTGGAAATTAGAGAGCGTTATTATAATGCCCTTTAATAAATCCTGTGTTCTCATCCTTTTCAGTATAAGTCTACTGCTGAAGGCCTTCATGATTAGGCCCTATTTTTATGCTCTGTAAAAATATGAATTGATGTGAATTTCTGCTGTTGGAAAGGTAACAAACTCAAGCAGGCTCTCCAGGTTGGAAACAGCAGTCTCAGGGGTCTTGGTGTTTTATCTTATAATAGCAAATACCTCCTGATACAAGGGTTTCTCTATGGGAGCTTTCCATGCTTCCTACTGACAACCTGTTTTTTCAGGGTTGGGGTGCTATTTTATCATATCCACTGTCCTCTGACATCACTCAGTGACTTGTTTGACCTTAATAGCACACACCTTACTTAACTCAGTCCCTGGTAAATGATTGCCCAGGATGTATTAGAAATGGTCATCCAGAGATCTTCTTCTGGGTAGTAACCCATCATCTCATTTGTGGCCACTACCAATAGACGGTACTGCTCTACCGGGTGGAGCCACACTCCTGTAGAATAATCTAGGGGGATGCTGATTTGAAGACACTAATTTCCATTTCACCATGGTTTGACTTGCCCTGCATCCCGTGTTCTGTTAATGGATACCCATTTGCAAAGATCCGCCAGTGGTACTTGATCACGGTAAGAGACACAGTTGCCTAGGCTTAAGGATCCCCCACAAAAACACCTTTGGAAACTAGGTCAGTCCTGCTCCTGTCCACATTGGGTCACTTCCACTTTGAAACCTATATAATTGGGTGCTACCCCAGAGAGCTCCTATTCCTCCGTCTTGTATTTGTGGCTTTAAAAGCTGCAATGCAGTCCTTGAGATCTGGGGTCAAAGTGCTACTTAACTCTTGGGAACATACCTTTTTCCCCTCTAAGGTGTTTTGGGTTCTGCTTCCTTAGCTACATCAATTGCGGTAGCATTTGTTGCACTGTTTCATGTGTTTCTGAGATCCACTCCATCCTCGTTAAACTGCTGGTAGCCTGACCCACGCCACCGTTCTATTAGCCATCCAGGGCTTTTTTGGACACAATTACACTTACACAATGGTTGGCTGCTTTATTTATTTATTTTACTGTTTAATGTAGCAAACCTTTACACCAGTAGGATTAGGGCGCTTTAATAAAAGTAGAGTATATCATAACAACAGTATCAGTAAGATGAAAGGTTCTATTGAACATGGTAGGAGCAGTGCTACACATAAGTTGAAAAACAACCAGAAAGAAAGTTATCAGAACATGTAAACAGTAAATAGAGGGCTCCCTATGATCGGTGATCTTGATATCAACTGAACAGTGCTGTAACTCTGCAAACCAATGACTAAGAAGCTGTGCTGTTGCTGGTAGATTATTAAATCAATCCGGTCCAGATCCAAGTAATTTTGTGACCTGTTTATTTTAGGTTTAATTACCTCGGAGTGCAAATATCTCAGGTTAATTCAATTGGTATCAAAACACAGAAAAGAACACTTGGGTCTATAGGTATCAATTGCCTAGTTGTGCAGTAAACCACCAAACCGGGAGCATCCCTTTTAAAGGCCTAGTCACGATTCGGGCTACAACCCCTTCATTGAGAATGAGGAGCTCAGCGATGTTTTCATACTTACCGCTATATGTATCAAGCTATTTAGCATTCGCAAAGGCCGAAATTCTGCGAATTTCGGCCTTTGCGAATGCTAATTAGACAAATGGAATGTATCAAACTAGTTTGATGCAAAATAAGGAATAGCAAAATTTGCTAATCCTTATTTTGCGATTGCACTTAAGGAATTGCAAATTTTGCGATTCCTTAAATGCAATGTATCAAACAAATAAAATGCAAAAAATGCCATTAAGGATTAGCAAATTACCACCAACTTCTAGTTGGTGGCAATTTGCGAATTCTTATCAAAAATCTTTTTTGATAAAAACCAAAGGTGCCATATGACGCCCATACATGCCCTTAGGGCATGTATGTGCGCCATATGCCCCCAAATGTCTTTTTCAGGGGTGCAGCAGGGTGTTCTTGAGACACCCCTGCACCCTTGGAAACATCCGTAATTTGCGATCAGCAAATTGCTAATTGCAAATTGCACTTTCATTCCTATGGGCCTCCTGGCCCATGGAAATGAAGGGGTAATTTGCGATTGATAATTTGCTAATCTCAAATTAAGGAATGCTAAGGAATCGCTATTGGAAAGCGATTTTGTACATACATACCGTTTTGCATTTCCTAAATAGCGATTCCTTAAAATTCGCTATTTAGGAAATGCAAAATGGTTTGTTGATACATATAGCGGTAAGAGAGGTGTATACTAAGTACCCAAATGTGGAGCCAGGAGTGGTGAGGGCAAAAGAGCAGGTGGAAAAAGTGATTTAAAACTAACTACAGGGTTCGCAAAGAACTTTAATAAGGCGACCCTGGGCTAGGGTTAAAAACAGCAGGCATGGCAGGAATGATTAAACCTGCTTTTATGCCACTGAGGTCAACGTGTTTCAGCCAGTGATCCAAGTGGTGTCAGGGCTTCCTTCAGGGCGTAGTGATGCTGCTGCTCAATGTGCCTACTGTCGGGTGTCATCCGTCAACCGACCTTGGCATAGAGCGCAAGGGATTGAGGTATCTCAGTCCTCTTGTCCAAGAGCCGGCATGCCGCTCCCCACACCACGCCAAGGAAGGGAAACCTTGTATACGCTGTCAATATGATTTATGTTTGTTTGATTTGAGCACATTGAGCAGCAGCATCAATAGGTCCTGAAGAAAGCCCAATACCACTTGGGTCACTGGCTGAAAAATATTGACCTCTGTGGCACAAAAGCAGGTTTAATCAGTAATGTTAATACATAGTATTTTGTTAAAACCATCGTATTTGACACTATGGATATGAGGCTTAAAGTCAATGAAGCTAGGAGTTGGGGATTCTGGTAACAATACACGTGTTGCTTAGCCTTCAGTAGCTCACAATGATTTTCACTGATCAGAAGTAGCTCTCACTACAGAAAAGGTTGGAGACCCTTGATCCAACTGCTCTGATACAAGATTCTAATATAAGGCTGCCAACTACACCAGGTCACACGAAATAGTAGCTAAAGACTGTGATTTATTATGTAAGTTGAAAGGGAAGTGGAGCTTGCTTTGCCTCCAAATGCTGCCAGTCTCTGCAGGAATTAGTTCATAAGTATTGTTAGCATTCTATAAATGAACTGTCACAGTTCACACTGAGGTGGCCACATGGGGTACAGGAAGATGGGGCCACATGGGGTACAGGAAGATTATTTTAACTTTTAAGTACTCATAAAATAAAAGGCAAATATCCCTATGGCAACATTTTAAAATAGGTTATTTTCATGTGCAGACACCCTGCAGAGCATCCTCATGATTACAGAGCTCAAAGGCAGTGAAGAAAACCAGGCAAACACTGAACACGGAAACTTTAAACAATAGAAATAGAAATAGATAAACCATAAGGCAAGTATGTTAAGTAGGAAGTAGTAGGCCTAAATCTTCGTCCTGGTACTTCAACTTCATCTCTATGTGATGCTAAACATTGTGTCCCTTATGATCACTGGTGGCTTTACCTATACTGTACCAATGCCAGCTATTTGTTTTGGGCACCCCTTTATGCCTGGAATTATATACAGTATTTCAGTACCAGAATGTTGCCATTGATACAACCCCTATACCATGGGTGGCACATACGTTAAAGATTCCCTCTAGTATTTCATAGCCAGCATTTTATCCTAGTTTGCTTCCTCCAACCCAACCCCAAAAAATTACCTCCAGGATGCCAGCACCAGCATTTTCCCATAGGTGTACCCTTATGTCAAGTATTATATTACTTGCAGCATTTCAAGGGTCTGCATTTCACCTTGGGTGCCCTACCATATGCCAACAATTCCCTCCAATGTCCCAGATTTCAGCATTTTGCCAAAGGTCCCCCATACCAAGAATTTCCTCCAGTACGCAGGTGCCAGCTTTTTTTCACATTGTTCCAATGCCAAACATTACTGCTAGTATGTCAGGGCCTGCATTTTATCATGGGTGCCTTTCCTTATGCCAAGAATTAGCACCAATATGTGAGCAGCAGCATGTTACCTTGGATGCCGCCATAAGCCCAGAATTATAAAGAGTATATCATGAAAAGCGGCAGACTCGCTATCATAAAACGTGCAAACTGTTGGGATGGAAAAGGCCTTTTACTTGGTAATGGATGTTCACTCCTGCCTTGACTGTACTGTGTCTGGGTCTCTAATGCTGATTTTTTGTTGTCATAGGCAAACATGAGTCATGCGTGTGCGCCATTACAGAGGCCTGTCTTATGGATTGCAATCTTGTTGAAACGGGTGAGGTACCCAAAGTGTTACCCTTATTGTGGTGGAAGGCTACTGCCTCCAACAGAAGTTAAGCAGCAAGAGCACAGTGGTGGGATCATACTGTGTAGTGATCAATAAGAGTTAATGGGTCCTTTTGAACCGGAGTCACTGAAGTGAGGTCTACCAGCTCACTCACCTTTTTAAAAGTTCTGCCTATGTGTGCTTAACTCACCCTTGACCTTCATCAGTTAGATGTAAAGTACTGTGCAGTGCAGGAGTGGTGACTCTGCAATGGTTGTAGGTGTCCCTGTGAAGGAAACAGTAGAGGTAGAGTATTGTTGTGCAGTACATGCTTGGTGTGCATGCAGTAGGTGTATATATATACATACAAGTAGTACATCACATGAGAGATGTAGTGGAGTCATGTTGAACCAGTGGCGGCTCGCAAAGGGTGTGCTACGGGGCGGTGAGGTGGGGAGGGGCAGGGTAGGGGGGTAGTAAACTCGGACATACGACAGAACGGAGGAAAGTTCCTCCGTTCCGTCGTATGTCTGAGTTTACTACCCCCACTCTGCCCCTCCCCCACCACACCGCCCCGCAGCATGCCCTATTCGAGCCGGCACTGTGGTGAACATATGTACTGCGTGTACGTGTACCTGTAAGAAGTACAATACATTAAGGGTGTAGTGTTGTGCAGCATGCTCATGATGAATGTATGTGCTGGCAGTGTGTGTGCCTTCAAGAGGCACACCATAACACAAAACAGAAAGGCTACAGTACTAAGCAGCGTGCAGACTGAATGTGTATCTTGAATGTATGTGTGCCTGTGGTGGCAGCACTGGATAGTGTGTGTACTGTGTACATACACTGAATGCAAATGTGTCTGTAATGGTACATGACATGGAGGACATTTTGGGAAGTCCAAGCCTGCATGATGAAGAAATGAGGTGATAGAGGAATCCCCCTAGATAGATTTGTGTATTGCTGCATTCCTGTGAGCTGGGTGGGACACACTGGAGAGGGGATAGAGAGACTCCCCTTGTACACTTGAAAGGGTGATCTTTCATTCAGTGAGAGAAGACAAGGAAAGGGCTTGGGCACATCTCAGAAAGGTGATGGAGCTGGTAAGGGAATCATAAAAAGTGGGTCTGGGAGCCCAGGATTAAGCGTTTGATGCACATACCAATATGGCTGGCATCCAGGTGTGAACTCTAGTCACTCCCATGGCCTGTGTTGTGGGACTATCAGCTGTGACAGACTGCTTTTCACGAGGAAGAGGAAGAGGAGAAGTGTGTACATCAAAAAAAGCAGAACCCCACTACTAGTCTCCCTGTGGGGTGAGGGGACATCACTCAGGGAAACCAAGACCACCTGCTCCAGAGCCAGAAGTACCAAAAGTACCAATGCCTGCCTGCTTGCCGAGACCAGCTCATCCTGTGAAGAAGAGGAGAGCGGTAGAAGAAGCAAGGTCCAGTAGGAAACTCTGTGAAGTGGGCTCCCGGCGCAAGGTGTGAGGGGACGGCTGCTGCACTGATCAGTTTGTTGTCTGTGTGCAGATTCAAGTTGGCAATATCCATATGCCAGGAGTGGGCTCCTTTGAAGCTAGCCATGAGCAGATCGCTGAACAGAAAAATTATAGCCAGTGGGACCTTGTTACAGCAACCCCATATGCCAGGAGGAGCTGTCATGGTATGGGCTGCTGTGTGGTGAGGGCCGAGACCTCACTTGGTGGTATTGCGGCAACCCCATGCCAGAAGGAACTTCCAGTATTACAAGTGATGTGGGGATCAGGCCGCTGCACAAGAACAGAGGAGTTGTGTGAACCGCAGGTCACAAGGAAGCAGCACGGATTGTGATCTACCCAGTGAACTGAGGGGGACGCCGTGGGTGCATCACCACATTGTTTGGGACCCCAATCTGGAGCATCAGAATCCAACCCTTCTCTCCCGTTTGGAAGCGCAGGACTTACAATGCAGGAGGAGTGCCAAATCACCTCTGGCGGCTGATACAGCCAACTGTGGAAGCTAGAAGGAGAGCCTGCACTTGCCTGGTGCTGCTGCTACTCCTGCATTGACTTGACTCCCTGCACAGGACCAGAGCCTTGTGATTGCCCACGGACGGGCCACCAGCTGAAACATTACACGCTTTCTCACGGCTGGAGTGGGTAAGACTGGTTATGGATCAATGGGGCCCTGGGGTACATGTTGCTAGGAGAGCTGCGGCACCAAGACAGATTTTACTATTTTCTAAGAATCAGATTGAGCTCCTTAGATAAGGCCTACTAGTGAGCATTCCCTGGATGTGGCAACCAGTGAATGGGGAATAACCCCAACTACATTACAAAGAGCAGGTAGGACAAGGATTAGCATGAGAAACACTAGAGGTCTGACCCCAAGGGGAAATGTGTTATTGTTTATACATGTTGCAACGTTTCTTTGAATGCTTAGAGTTAGAAAGAAAATACTTCTTTTTTATTATATAAATAAGTATTTGACTGGACATTGATTTATTGACACTGCTGTGTGCTCTTTGAGTTATGAGTTATATTCATTAACTTGCATTCACACTTCCTCATAGAGGGAGCCTTTGACTGCTCGTTCAAAGCTACTCGTGAGAGTCAAGTACAGAAGGGGTACTTGGTCCAATTGCTCAGGATCTGTAGTAGGTCAGCTCCAGAGACATCTGGAGTAAAAGGCCTAACCCCCCATGGTTGGAATCAGTAAACCCTGCGGTCCCCACCACCCCCTGAAAGGGGTTCTGACACAAACACACCCTTACCCACTCACAATCTCTCACTCTCACTCATACTGACTCCCTCTCAAATTCAATCTCTTCCTCCTCACTCAGTCTAACTCATACTCTCACACTTACTCATTCTAAGTCATACTCACTGTCTCTCACTATTACTCACAAAAAGCCTACTCATGCTTACTGCTTCTCGATCTCACTTACAAACACACTTACACACACTCACCCTTTCATGCTCATTGACTCTGGCCTTGTTGCAATTGCTTCTGCTGCACCATTGATAGCTACACCCCCAACTCATTTCCAAGTCCTGTTACAATCTCCAAACACTCCCTCCTTCTAACACACATAAACTCCTTCACTTATGCAATTTTTTTTAATTTTCCCTGCTCATACACTCTCTCAGTCTCAGATTCTCACTTGTAATCTGTTTACACTCTCAAACACACTTACACACTCTCACTCAATCTCATACACTCTCCGTCACTCACAAGTACACTCACAAACATATACACACACATGCAGAGAGAATTAACTTTTTTATTTTTACTTTGCTTCCTTTACTGGCAACTCAGAGGCTCTATGACAGCAGCAGAGCAGCAATCTGGCACTGGACATTAGAACCAGAAAGTCATGAGTCCCAATGAGGAGCCAGACAGAGCAGCAAGGCCAGGTTTGAAAATAGGAACACCTACCTCACTCTCTTGCCCAACTTCTTGATAGGACTAGTAGCACAGCGCTATAAGAAAGTGAGACATTGTTTGTGATCCTATCCCTTCTGCTCTGAGTGGCTTCTTACTGGCTGCAGGGATGCACTGATGTGTGCCCTGACAGGCACGTTTAGCAGATATACTGTGCTGTCTGAGGCATGCACAGTATGTCTGCAAAATAAAATGGATTGTGCATATGTAAGGGGATCATAGCTGAACCACACCCCTCACACGGAAAGTCCAGACATTCATCTGGAGAATGCTGTGTTTTTAAACAATACTAAGTAGCTGGATCATGCCTCAGCTCCCTCACCTCTCCTCCTCCTCCTGTCACCAGGAGCTGGAGGCGAGAATGAGAGGGCTGCTGACTTGCCTACTGGATCTGCTCATGGAAAACATTAAAGTTTTACTTTAATGAATACTGCTCAGTTAAATCATTAGCAGCAGAGGCAAGAGGCATTAGTGGCAATAGGAGGCAGGGCTGCGTCCTGAGGACCTGATAAGGAGCCAACCCTGCTTAAGATGACAATACCTATTTGGTCATTAGTGTGTTGTAATAACATGCACAATACTCCTTCTAAATCTATGCTGAGACCTACAATGGGCATTCACTGTTTATTAATGCTACGTGTCAGCATGGGCATACAAAAGGCATTGCACATGTGACCACCATCTTTAAATGTCCTGACACGTGACGATTGGCTAAATTTGCCAGAACTCCATGTTACACGAGTAATGCGGAGTTGCCAAATTCTGAACATTCCGTGAGCATGAAACATCCACCCCTAGACTGGGAAGGAGAAGCAACAAGTGAAAAGAGAGCAATGTGGAGGAAGAAAGAAGCACACGAGTAGGAAATCAAAGCAGGGCTGGAGCACAGCAGGGTGAGCTCTGCATGGAGGAGGGCCAGTAGAAGCACATGTGTG
Source organism: Lissotriton helveticus (assembly GCF_964261635.1). Taxonomy (NCBI): domain Eukaryota; kingdom Metazoa; phylum Chordata; class Amphibia; order Caudata; family Salamandridae; genus Lissotriton; species Lissotriton helveticus. Next base: position 635,877,559 of record NC_136065.1, read on the forward strand.
ACAGAGAGCAACAAAGAGCAAATGGAGAAGATAGCTGAAAAATTATACACTCTCATGGAGTGTTTAACCAAAAAGAACAAGCGTTTGCAATGCAATCGGTCTTGCCTTTGGGACCTTATATGTACAAATGGGGGTGGGGACCTTATATGTATTTAGCTATGCAGCACATTAGCCTCAGTGCTGAAACTTCTACTGTTCTTTAACATGGAGGGAAGGTAAGCACAAAACTGCTTGACATGCCAGGCATGGGAAAACATGGAGATAAATATTGCCTTTCAGCAGGTAATGGTATAGTCCAAAGCTCTGTTTTTAATATAAAATGAAGGCCTTCGGTGGTCATATCACTGAAAATACAAGATTTGAAAAAATATTATTGTCTACGGTTGCTCATAGAAGATCATTTCTATGGACTGGAATCTAGAGAATGCTAAAGTGATTCTGGAATTTAACTGACCTCTGCTGGCCGTTTTCTATCAAGAAAGTTAAATAGAGGTAGTTGAGCAAGCAGAAAACATTCTGGTAATTTACTGACCTCTACTGGTCGTTTTCTATCAAGACAGTTAAATAGAGGCAGTTGATCAGAAAAAAAGTTCATAAGCGGAAGCAGACAAGTCCTAGGGCTGATCTCCAGAGCCCACAAAGTACATATGCATATAAGTATATACTAAAGTATATACAAGAGGTCTTGAATGCGCAACCTAAAAAAGGTAGTGTTTGAAAAGCAGTGAGAGAACAGAAGTCAACCAACCAAAAGTGATGGCAAGGAGACAATGTTCCATGGTATCAAACATAAGCTTGACAAGCTGGGACATGAAAATGAAGGAGGCAAGTTAAAGTGGCAAGAAAGACAACCAATGGTAAGCAAATGGGATGGCTACAAGCCCCTATCTGTTCTTGGTAAGTCCACAATATGTATCACAACAGGCAGCACATGTGCTGTCTAGTAAGCGTGACCTAAACAAAATCGAAGGTTTGATGTACCAGTCTTGGCATTGAAGCACAATCATTTTCAAGTGCACATCTGAGCAGGAAAAACACCATTGCTCACAGGGTAGTAGAGTCAATGGCTGTAGGGGGCTGTCCCATTGCACAATATTCTAAGCTGCAGTAGGCAGAATCAAAATTTAAATGACAACTGAATAGATGAATGGCTAAAGACTGCTGATCTAAAGCGCCTCCATATTTTTGTATTACTTTTTTTTATTACACAAGCTTGGCAGACAATTAAGATGTTAGGCCAAATGTAAAATGGCTGCATCTGCATGCACATTGGACTTCTTGCACAGTCAACCGCCATTGAATGTATTTGTAACATTCTGAAACATTCAAAGATGGTCAACTGCATATGCTTATGAATGCTCATGCACAGACAGGTATCTGAATGTTTTTGTAATAAAGTTTAACAGAAACATTCAATGTCTGCTGCTGTGCATGCACAAGCAGACACAGGAGCAGCCATCTTTGATTGTGATTAAAACCCATTACATCTATGCGATTTCACTGCGTCACTTCTAGGACGCCGTTGCGTCAAAATCGACTGACGCAGGCCCTTTCACATGGGGCTTGCCCATGTGAAAGGACGGATTGCTGGAGTTGCGTCACTTTTGTGACACACTCCAGCACTTTTGCGCCCTACAGATACGTCAGAAATACTGACATATCTGTAACTCCTTGCGACATGATGCGTCATACAGTAAATATGACGCATCAGGTATGTCACAAGGAGTGCGCACTGAGAAGTGACGCATCGTTGCTTTCAAGCAGGGATGTGTCATTTCTCATAAATGAGGCCCTAAATGCTTTACTGAAGGCCCTGGGGGGAGTGCAGGGACATCAAGGGGCTGAAGGATTAAACCACATGCAGGGTCCGGAAATCATTAACCTGCCAAACAGCAGGGGCAACCACCTCTCTCTCGCTGCCTGCCAGGCTGTGGGAAAGAAAGGAGTAGGAGACAAGAAAGGAAGCCCACAAAAGGAAATGTTTTACAACAAGGGGTGGTGATGGACAGAGTCTCTGAATTAACCAGAGTACTCTCACCCAGTCAATAGATCAGTGCTAGATCCAACACCGTTTTTTAGCTCATTGCACCATCCCAGTTTCAGAACCTGGCTGTATGCAAATTAGTCTGTCCCTGGCCCAGTGCATCATGGGAACAGGGCAGACCAGACTACAAAAGGAAATGTGGCAAAAAGGTAAGATGCAGGCCCTAATTAGAGGCCAGCATACAATTCAAGCTGGCCAACCACAAGGGATCCGGACTAGGATAAAGAAAAAGGTGGACAGCAGCAAGCAGTATCAGTTGCCACTGGGAGCGGAATCCCACACAAACTCAAGGAAGGCACAAGATGACAGATGTCGCAGACACTGGGCGTTGGCCTAATGACGAAAGCCTGCCCCAAACAAAACAATGAACAAGGGCCGTAAGTGTGGCTGGACTAAGCAGTCATCCTTTTACTACAGGTCTTGGGATGCCGAACGGTAGGGCAACTGGAAGGAGACCACAAGGACATTCAGGGTATCTACAGTGTGAATCGTAACTTAAAAGGGTGTTAAGTGGAGCCTAGAATCATACAAGAAATGGCTGCTGTCGAGAGGTGGAAAGAGGAAGCCAACAAAAGGGTTACCATGATAATTAAGACAAGCAATGCGGATCAGAAAGTTAAAAACCCAGAGATCAATGTCCATCTGTGAGTGGACAAGACTACTTAATCAAATTATGGGTTTAAGAAAGGCCACTTGCGAGCAGAAAAGAATTAGAACTGCAGCAGTTTAATCCCAACAACGTGTCAGAGTGTGTTTTCAAAGACAGAGTGCGAGGGTGACCAGAGTGCAGAAGTTATACCTCTAGTCATGTGCAGTCGATTCCGTTGCCCTCCCCTTGAAATCTGCCTTTCAGCTTAATCTGTCTGAAAAAGCTTCACCTGTTACCAGTGAGGAGGCGGGCGGTGTTTAAATTACTCTGCCATCCTCATAGGTCAGTTTATGGCACGGATGCTCGGGTCTAGGCCTGGGCGTAAAATTTTGCTCTGCTCGCAGAGTTTGCAGAGTTTTTCCCACTCTCCGCTCCGCTAAGTTGGCAAATGCGAGCGAGGAAAATCTTACTCCAGACCTCCTCCCATCAAGATTTCCCAATCCGGGTGGTCGCGGATGGCTGCTACCGCTCGTGTTAACAAATCTTCAGTTCACGTTGAGGAAGCTGCCGCTAGAGTAGAACATCTACTTGAGCAGCAGAAAGAGGCAGCACCCTATTGCGTTGCACATGGTGGTGTTGGTGCTGATTTTCCAGTGCGGAACAAACACCCGGCGCTAAAAATCAGCGCAAATGGCGTGACCTAATGGACTGCACCGCTACAGGAACTCCGCGTAGTGCGGTGGAGATTTCTGGCTACTGGCCTACTCTGGTCCTCGGGATAAAGGTCCGGAGATATACACTGATTAGGAATCTCCGGTCTAGCAGCTCAAACTCTCTTGTGCAGAACCGAATTAAGCTAGCCCTGAAGGGGTGGTCTCTCATTTTCCCACTTGGCAGCCTCTCATTGGAAGGCTCGTTCACCTTATTTGATGGAGATTTCCAAGCTCCTCTCATTATGCAAGAGTCTAAAATCTTTTATGTATGAAAAATAGTCCATCATTGGCTTGGATGTAAAGCTCCCCCACCAATGCATTTTGTATGTCATCCCTAGCACTGAGATATCCTTCGGGGAGGACCAGTGCGCTTTATACATGAAATAAAAATACAGAAATAAACCTAAAGTCATCCGGATTCCAGTTTGAGAGCCATCCATCTGACATGTTCAAGCAGTCATGCCTCTACAAGGAGGTCAGGATTAGGAGTGATTTTAATGTGGGTAACTCTATATACATTTTTCATGACTTCTTTGTTACTCTGCATGATGTGCAATTGAATCACCGGAGGGCAGACACATTCTGGAAAACATACCGAAGTGGTTTTAAAAAAGACCCAGTCCAGTTTTTATCTACTCAATAGGCAGGATGCCTTGCTGCTTTGAGCACACTGCTGAAGTGTAGAACCTGGCCTAGCTAGAAGTGCAAGTTTTTCGTTTTCCACTAGAGGGTGCAGGTTACTAAGAAGAGAATTCATGTAGTGTAAGGCACGTAATTCAAATACTCTTCAGAAACATGGGGTCACATGTATGTCGCTTTTTGCCAGTCGCAAACGTAAAAAAGCAATTTTCTACATACAAAGGCCCATTTGGCGATTCGGTAATCTATTACCGAATCGCAAAATGGGTTCACGATTTGTTATTAGGAAGGGGCACGTTAAGAACATGCCTTCCTATTAGCAACTCGTCGTGGTATGTTAGAATGTTTTGCAACCAATATGCAGACGCAAAACATTTGCATTTTACCACCAACTTGAAGTTGGTGACTAACGATTTGCAGACGGGAAGGGTGCCCTGGGGACCCTTGCCCTTTTGTATGTTTGTTTTTGAAACGCATCCCGTTTTCCTTGAAGGAAAATGGGCTGCATGTTTTTTTTTTTAAGTTGCATAATTTAAAAGCAATACAGACATGGTGGTCTGCTGTCCCATACAGGCCACCATCCCTGCATCTTTAGCGATTCCCAATGGGTGGTAAATTGCGACCTAACTCATGAATATCAATGAGTAGGTCAATTGCGACCCCATTAGGAATCGCTAAATGTGTCAAATACACAACAGTGCATATGTGTGTGCAATTACCTAATAGGGAATTGCAATAATTTGCTAGTAGTTCATCGCAAAATGAAACCTACATACATGTGGTCCTTATATGTTAAGTAATAGCATTTCCAACAGCATTGAATAAGGAAGGAAACCGAGGGCAAATTATTTTTGTTTGCCTTTTTCGTTTAAAAAATATTTTTAAAACAAGCAGAGAGAGCAAATAATATTGCTGACAAAAACATAACACATCGGCCTAGTAGCCCTTGCGGTGAAGGGAACCTATTGATACTTGTGCACAAACAAAATGCCATACCTCACTATGAAGACAGCCAGTGGATGAAGTGGCTGCCCCATGCTGTGTGCTATGATGGGTGGAAAAAATGTAAATGTCACTTGCATGGGCTAATAGAGGAAGAGTGCTGACCAAAAGCACTTGTGTTTGTATATAGTTCTGTATTTGTTTAAAGATTTTTTTTCTCAAGAATAAAAGGTCTGGGCAAACGCCAGACCTAAAATTAAACATGCATTTGCAAAGCAATTTGGTCTGCTGTAGGCCACAAGCCTTTTGCCTTTATCTATCCGTGCTTGTTTTGTTTTGCAAAACTTTATTTTTAAGAAAGCTGCTTGTTGGTCCTGGCCCTTTCTTCAGGGTCAATGTAGATTGTTACCTTCCTTTGCTGACCGCTGTTAGTCTTTAGGACTCTGTGCACTTTTTCCCTGCTAACAATGATAACATTCTTATGCAGGAGCATTTTCAACAACAAAGCATGGCAGCCAACAATGCAAATCATTTGCTTTACAAAACAGACATTCTCAGCCTAACTGAAGCACATCTATAATTCAAGCACCTCCAGGATTAGTGTTTGGAAATTAGAGAGCGTTATTATAATGCCCTTTACTAAATCCTGTGTTCTCACCCTTTTCATTATAAGTCTCCTGCTGAAGGCCTTCAGTGATTGGGCCCTATTTTTATGCTCTACAAAAATATGAATTGATGTGAACTTCTGTTGTCGGAAAGGTAACAAACTCAAGCAGGCTCTCCAGGTTGGAAATAGCAGTCTCAGGGGTCTTCGTGTTTTATCTTATATTAGCAAATACCTCCTGATACAATGGTTTCTCTATGGGAGCTTCCCATGCTTCCTACTGACAACCTCTTCTGTCAGGTTTGGGGTGCTATTTTATCATATCCACTGTCCTCTGACGTCACTCAGTGACTTGTTTGACCTTAATAGCGCATACCTTACTTAACTCAGTCCCTGGTAAATGATTGCCCAGGATGTATTAGAAATGGTCATCCAGAGATCATCTTCTGGGTAGTAACCCATCATCTCATGTGTGGCCACAACCAATAGACGGTACTGCTCAACCGGGTGGAGCCTCACCCCTGTAGAATAATCAGCAGGCAGACACTGTCAGTTGCCACTGGGAGCGGAATCCCACACAAACTCAAGGAAGGCACAAGATGGCAGATGTCGCAGACACTGGGCGTTGGCCAAATGACGAAAGCCTGCCCCAAACAAAACAATGAACAAGGGCCGTAAGCGTGGCTGGACCAAGCAGTCACCTTTTTACCACAGGTCTTGGGATGCCGACCGGTAGGGCAACTGGAAGGAGACTGCAAATACATTCAGGGTGTCACACAAGAAATGGCCGCTGTTGAGAGGTGGAAAGAGGAAGCAAACAAAAGGGTTACCATGATAATTAAGACAAGCAATGCGGATCAGAAAGTTAAAAACCCAGAGATCAATGTCCATCTGTGAGTGGACAAGACTACTTAATCAAATTATGGATTTAAGAAAGGCCACTTGCGAGCAGAAAAGAATTAGAACTGCAGCAGTTTATTCCCAACAACGTGTCAGAGTGTGTTTTCAAAGACAGAGTGCGAGGGTGACCAGAGTGCAGAAGTTATACCTCTAGTCATGTGCAGTCAATTCCGTTGCCCTCCCCTTGAAATCTGCCTTTCAGCTTAACCTGTCTGAAAAAGCTTCACCTGTTACCAGTGAGGAGGCGGGCGGTGTTTAAATTACTCTGCCATCCTCATAGGTCAGTTTATGGCACGGATGCTCGGGTCTAGGCCTGGGCGTAAAATTTCGCTCTGCTCGCAGAGTTTGCAGAGTTTTTCCCACTCTCCGCTCCGCTAAGTTGGCAAATGCGAGCGAGGAAAATCTTACTCCAGACCTCCTCCCATCAAGATTTCCCAATCCGGGTGGTCGCGGATGGCTGCTACCGCTCGTGTTAACAAATCTTCAGTTCACGTTGAGGAAGCTGCCGCTAGAGTAGAACATCTACTTGAGCAGCAGAAAGAGGCAGCACCCCATTGCGTTGCACATGGTGGTGTTGGTGCTGATTTTCCAGTGCGGAACAAACACCCGGCGCTAAAAATCAGCGCAAATGGCGTAACCTAATGGACTGCACCGCTACAGGAACTCCGCGTAGTGCGGTGGAGATTTCTGGCTACTGGCCTACTCTGGTCCTCGGGATAAAGGTCCAGAGATATACACTGATTAGGAATCTCCGGTCTAGCAGCTCAAACTCTCTTGTGCAGAACCGAATTAAGCTAGCCCTGAAGGGGTGGTCTCTCATTTTCCCACTTGGCAGCCTCTCATTGGAAGGCTCGTTCACCTTATTTGATGGAGATTTCCAAGCTCCTCTCATTATGCAAGAGTCTAAAATCTTTTATGTATGAAAAATAGTCCATCATTGGCTTGGATGTAAAGCTCCCCCACCAATGCATTTTGTATGTCATCCCTAGCACTGAGATATCCTTCGGGGAGGACCAGTGCGCTTTATAAATGAAATAAAAATACAGAAATAAACCTAAAGCCATCCGGATTCCAGTTTGAGAGCCATCCATCTGACATGTTCAAGCAGTCATGCCTCTACAAGGAGGTCAGGATTAGGAGTGATTTTAATGTGGGTAACTCTATATACATTTTTCATGACTTCTTTGTTACTCTGCATGATGTGTAATTGAATCACCGGAGGGCAGACACATTCTGGAAAACATACCAAAGTGGTTTTAAAAAAGACCCAGTCCAGTTTTTATCTACTCAATAGGCAGGATGCCTTGCTGCTTTGAGCACACTGCTGAAGTGTAGAACCTGGCCTAGCTAGAAGTGCAAGTTTTTCGTTTTCCACTAGAGGGTGCAGGTTACTAAGAAGAGAATTCATGTAGTGTAAGGCACGTAATTCAAATACTCTTCAGAAACATGGGGTCACATGTATGTCGCTTTTTGCCAGTCGCAAACGTAAAAAAGCAATTTTCTACATACAAAGGCCCATTTGGCGATTCGGTAATCTATTACCGAATCGCAAAATGGGTTACCGATTAGTTATTAGGAAGGGGCACGTTAAGAACATGCCTTCCTATTAGCAACTCGTCGTGGTATGTTAGAATGTTTTGCAACCAATATGCAGACGCAAAACATTTGCATTTTACCACCAACTTGAAGTTGGTGACTAACGATTTGCAGACGGGAAGGGTGCCCTGGGGACCCCTTGCCCTTTTGTATGTTTGTTTTTGAAACGCATCCCGTTTTCCTTGAAGGAAAATGGGCTGCATGTTTTTTTTTTTAAGTTGCATAATTTAAAAGCAATACAGACATGGTGGTCTGCTGTCCCATACAGGCCACCATCCCTGCATCTTTAGCGATTCCCAATGGGTGGTAAATTGCGACCTAACTCATGAATATCAATGAGTAGGTCAATTGCGACCCCATTAGGAATCGCTAAATGTGTCAAAGACACAACAGTGCATATGTGTGTGCAATTACCTAATAGGGAATTGCAATAATTTGCTAGTAGGTCATCGCAAAATGAAACCTACATACATGTGGTCCTTATATGTTAAGTAATAGCATTTCCAACAGCATTGAATAAGGAAGGAAACCGAGGGCAATTTTTTTTTGTTTGCCTTTTTCGTTTAAAAAATATTTTTAAAACAAGCAGAGAGAACAAATAATATTGCTGACAAAAACATAACACATCGGCCTACTAGCCCTTGCGGTGAAGGGAACCTATTGATACTTGTGCACAAACAAAATGCCATACCTCACTATGAAGACAGCCAGTGGATGAAGTGGCTGCCCCATGCTGTGTGCTATGATGGGTGGAAAAAATGTAAATGTCACTTGCATGGGCTAATAGAGGAAGAGTGCTGACCAAAAGCACTTGTGTTTGTATATAGTTCTGTATTTGTTTAAAGATTTTTTTTCTCAAGAATAAAAGGTCTGGGCGAACGCCAGACCTAAAATTAAACATGCATTTGCAAAGCAATTTGGTCTGCTGTAGGCCACAAGCCTTTTGCCTTTATCTATCCATGCTTTTTTTGTTTTGCAAAACTTTATTGTTAAGAAAGCTGCTTGTTGGTCCTGGCCCTTTCTGCAGGGTCAATGTAGATTTTTACCTTCATTTGCTGACCGCTGTTAGTCTTTAGGACTCTGTGCACTTTTTCCCTGCTAACAATGATAAAATTCTTATGCTTGCTCCCTTTAATAAGGTAAAAGTGGTCTAACTTGATTGGTACATTAAATGTACCTCTAAATCCCTAGTACATGGTACAGCATGTCCGCAAGGCATGTAAATCAATAGCTACTAGTGGGCTGCAGCACTCTATGTGCCACCCACTAAAATAGCTTTTTAAAACATGTCCCAGAAGGTATCACCCATAGACTATCGCTGGGTTGCCTTATTGAGAAGTGCTATCTTCAGTTTGGGCCCAGACAGAGAAATGCTGTTTCCACTCAGATACATTGTAATTTAAAATCCTCTGTAATGTTGAAGTCGGATTTTGAGTAACAATTTTCAAAATTCCACTTATGTAAAGTGCCACTATTAGAAGGTTGGCACTTTCCAGCCTAAACTAACTTTGTCTTTCTGCCAGAGTCTTGGGTCACATGACTGTGAATGACTCTCCTGTTGTAGGTTGTGTATTGTTTCCAAATATTGAGACAAAAAAAGCCTAGGTGTGATAGGAGAGGGTCTTCATGACAGGATGGCTGGGGAGGAGTTGTGCTCTGCCATGATAACATTTCAAAGGGCCGTCTTCAGCACACAAGAAGGATCCTAATACCTGGCATGACCTTGCCATTGTCACCCTAGACAGTTTGGAGCCAGGTCCAGGGAAAGGGAAAAAACTGACAAGAAACAGTTTTGGGGGTAGGACAGGGAATTCCCCCACACAAAGGCTGGTACCAGATATAAAAGTGGGACCTTCAGAACCTCTCATCAGAACATTCATGGAACAGTGGAAGATTCAGAATAAGGACTTCCCACCTGTCTGAAAAAGGAATATTGAACCTGCTTGCCCCACAAATGACGCCAAGGGTTAGTTGGGTGAATTCCTGTGTGAGTTACAGGAACACAACATGCTTCAATAGGGTGCCTGCAACTGTCCAGCTGACTAGCACCAACTGGACCTGCCTGAGCCCTGCTGGTGGTCTCTGATGAAGTGAAGTGAGTCTTGATCCCTAGGAGGGCCCACCAGGTCTTGGACCCTTGGCTGGCATCATTGTTAACTCCTCCTGAAAAAAAGGTAAAGAAGCAGAAGTTTTGGGCTACTCATGACTGTAGAGTGACTTCTTCAGGCCAACAGTCAACCACCCACAGCGACTGCCAACGCAATGTTCCAGTAGGACATACCCTTCCCACCAACAGCGACTGTCCGTGACACCAGCTAATGCGAAGCTCCAGTGAGACCTGCTCTATGCTCAGTGCTTATTTGAGCTGGTGGATTGCAGTGCTTAGCACCTGTACCTATTTCCCAGGGTCGGGTCTAATAAATCGAGAGCCACGGTGTGCTCCAGAGGAGTGTTGGAGGTGCTGATTTTGTTCATGGTGGGGTTTCGGGCGTTGCTTGATGCTGGATTGGAGTCAGTCAGCTGCGAAGCAAAGAGCGGAGAGGAGCGGGGATGGGGTCAGAGGCAGCGTCAAAGCTTTGCAGGGACAGGCAGGTCTCGGCGTGTATCTACTTCCAGGGCACAGCTGGCAGCGTGGGCGCTGGTTGGGTGTCCCATCCCAGCCCCCGGCGAAGGAATCTTTTGGAAGAGAGAAGGAACGGAATGAGAAGTGGAGCCACACGATTTTGACAAGAGGACGCGGATCAAGAAGAGCAAGTAGCAGAGGAAACCGTTGTGAGTCCCCTAAACTTCCTGCAAGCAAGAGAGAGTTGGGAAAAAGGTCAGGGCAGTTGGAGGTGAAAGATTCAGGTGAAGACAGGCCAGTTAATACCAAAAATGGACATGCCCTAAGAAATATAAACAACCGGAACAGTCTTCTATGTAAAATGGGGTCTATGTTAAAATTATATAAATTTTTTGTTGTCCCCAATGTGATGCATCAAAGCTTCTCTGCTAACAGACGTACAGATTGCTCTGGTGCTTATGGTAGGAATATAAACAGCTGTGATTAGCACAAAGCCAATAACCATATTTTGCAAACGCATTAGGAAAAAATGTTGCAAGGTAATTTGTGAACAGTTGGATATAATTACAGTAATGCAATTGCAATGGTGCAGTCTAAGGCTGTGAGGCAGATATGAGTTAATCATTGGTATCAGTGTCTGATTCCTGTAGCCTGCATAAGTACCTTGTGCAGTTCTCCATTGAAAATCTGCTTTACGCATTACAGGCCCATTAACAATGCGTGATATTGCACTGTTGTAATTAAATACCACTCCGGGGAAGAGATAAGCAGGACAATATGATTAAATGAAAAGCCAAATGTTCTCCGATGAGCTCTTTTCCTTGGTGATGTAAATATGTTTTAAAGTCTCCTTTTGAAATATTTGATCAGCCATAACAAATAAAGACAAGAAAATGAATGGCATCACTCAGCAATTGCATATGCTATCCTTCATTTATACTGTTTAGCGTGGCATTCCAGAGAGAATACGATTTTTAGAGATTAAGCAAGCAACACTAAATTAACACATTTCACTTAATTAATTAAGGAGAGCAGGGTCTGCCAGCACAAAGACCACAGTTTATAATTTTGACGGGAAAACATCTGTGAATTCCTCCACACTCTTCACTATGTTGACTGGCCTGTCATTCTTTCAGTGTTTGCTTTATATAATACATTACAAAGTATAAATTATTAATGTGCCATATTAGCTCTCCATTCGTCCTTTGGTCTCTCTGTATATTTGTTAGCCTGTCTTCTTATCATTCAGGCCGTGCACCAGTTTCATTGTATGTTTCTATGCCTCCATGTCAGTGTCCTAGTCCTTTGTTGGTAGACCCTCCAAGACAGTGCAGGCGCTGTTGAAAGACATATTGTGGGCTTACTAAGAACCTATACAAGCTTAGAGCCCTGCCACTGAATACCATTGGTTGGCTTATCTACCATTCTCATTTGCTTGCTTCTTATTTGATGGCTTTCCTTGTCTATCTTATGTCTGCCCTTCCCAAGAGCACTACCAATTTACTTGCGTCTTTCCCAGTGCTTAATTTGTGCCAGTGATGTGTGGAAAGCAGGCTAGGGTCTTGAGTTGGGTAGAATCAGCCCAGGTCCCCCTCCATTTCAATACATTTGCGGAACATTGGAAGGAAAACTCAGGAAGGGAAAGCTTACAGCTCTGACCCCTCAGGGTTTGGTATCTGCCTCCCAATTTGTCTGGTAATAATTATAACACTAGGAATTTCTGGAGGAAAGGAAGTCATTCAATGGAATGTATAAAGATCACTCCCTCTCTAGTCTCCTTCTTTAAGGTTCAGTCCAAAAAGGAAGGAGCACATAACTAGGGATCCCCTCAGTCCTCTCCTAGTGGTTGAAGCAGAGTCACAGGAAAACTAAACCAGAACTATGGAGAGGGCAGGGGAAAAAGGGGCTCTCCCTCAGTATCTACTTTTCGTCCTCCCCTTCACACCTCACTCCTTCCCTTCTCTCCATTCTTACTTCACTTTCTGACTCACGTCGGCGTTTCCTCTTAATCACCGTCCCCCCTCATTAACTGCTTCTCATGTTTCCCTTCCACTCTCCTTTCACATGCTCCCCACTGTCTGCTCTTCTTCCCTTGCCTTTCTTCTCTTTCCACTTTTCATTCTCATCATGTTACACTCCAATCTTGCACTCCCAATCTCTGCTTTCCCCACTTCTTTTCACATTCTTTGTCTACCTTTGCATCTTTGTATCTATCTTTGGCATCAGACCTCTCCTCCCTCCGCACTCTCCCTTTTATATTTTTCCTTCTTGCACATATCTTTATAGCCACTGCAGGAATCTGTGTTTGATCTCAGGGCCACAAATTTAAATCTTGGTGTGGCCACTCAGTCTTTTGTCTGTCTGAGGTCGATAAAATGAGTGCCATTGACCTGGATAACAACATTTTTAATTTGGTGTCAAAGCCCTCCGGTGAATATGTGCTTTATAAACATACATGGGATGTTAAGGACACAGAAATGTATTTGAATCTTTTGTTTTTCAATATCTTTGCAATATTACACTGCCACCTTTGCCCCTCCTCAATCCAGTACCGTTCATACTCGTATCCATTCCATTGAGCTCCTTTCTTTCCATAGTCCCATCTTTTTACTTTAAATTCTCTCTTCCTCAGCACCTCCAGCCATGCTTCATTTCTTTCCATTCTTGCTTCCTTACATACTCATTTATTCTCCATCCTTCCTCCATTTGTGCATTTATTCCTCCATTTGTTCCTTACTATATTTTTCCTGCTCCATCTTTCATCCCTTGTTTAATTTCTTCTTTTCTTGCCCTCAACATTTCCTTCTGTTCTTCTATCTCCTTTCTAATCATCTATCACACATCGTTCACTTCCTATATGCCTTAATTTCTTCCTTTCACATTCTTTTCTTCTTTCCTCCTTCTTTCATCCATTCCTTAATTATTTCCTCACTCTAGTACTCCCCTTCCAGCCTGCATTTATTGCTGCCTTCTTTAATGCATCCCTTCCTTCATCCCTTCTTTTCTTTTAAACAGCACAGTACAAGCACATTCTCTTTAGTTAGCAAAGCTGCCTCAAGTCCTCAAATGACCTTTCCCAAAGTTGCATTTTGTGATTTACACACATTCTATAATTTGAGTTCAAGCAAGCACATTTGATGGTGGTTACCCAACTCAGGACCAGTATTGGGGCCTACAACTACGTAATACCAACTTACAACATATTCCAGCCTAACTCTGACTCCTAAGCGGTCCTATTGAATACAAAAATATTCTAGCTAAAGAAGCAATAAGCCAACTAAAAAGGGTCAGGCCCCACAGAGTTAACACCTCAACAAATTTGCAACTTACTACACCACAGTGCCATGTTTATTCTGAAGTAGATCCTTTCCTAGGTGGAGCAAAGGTATGATACAGGAGCTATCAATTTTCAAAAATCAATTAAAAGTCATCTCCAGGAATATTACAGAACTAAAGTCTAAACTTTTGGATTCCAATTGGGTTAATTTTGTAGATGGATGCCATATATGCCTGTTCCAGGAAACATGGGCTACTGAACCAATCTTTAGATTGGGGTTTACCAAATTCAGCGTTCTAGCCAGACCCTCACCAGCAGGTCGACCGTCCGGAGGCCTACTCATCTGGGTTCGGACAAGTTTGGCTTGGAAAATTTGCAGGCTAAATATTGCATTAGCTGATATATTATGCCTTGACCATAAATCCCTAAAAGAGGAGTTTGTTTTAAGGCTAATCTATACAACCCCTTCAACACCTTGAATCAGAAATCTCCCACAATAGCATCCTTGACAACTGTTTTAGATACCTCAGAGAGAGGTCATTACCGAATTGTGGCAGGAGACTTTTATGTAACGTATGAGCCCATGGACTATGTCCAGGATCTTGCCCAAGAGGAAGAATCAGCAAGAGGCATACTAAATTGCAGCTACCTCCCCTCAAGCTCAAGAGATGCAAGTCTTAGCTGTCACCCTAATTTATGGATTACATGCTTGCAATGTGCAGACACCATCTGATCCAGAAGCATTCCATACTTTTAAAAGAGCGAATGCTCGAAGTAGGAGTGACTATAAAATGGTCGATCTAGATCTGTCACAATTATTTGGTGCGTCTTCACGCACCAGCTTCACGTTGCAAAGCGCTCATTACAGTCTCCACAAGGATGCAGAACTTGAAAATATTTTTAATCCAGATAATCCTTCTTTATTCAAACTTATTCAATGTATTTTGATCCAATCTTTAATACATCATGGATACCCAGGATAAAAGTGTATTCTGTTGAGCTGTGGGATAAAGACCTGGATGGGCATTTCCTACGCATTTGAAGCTCAGGATCACGATGCCTCTGTATTAAATAATGGATCAAAATACATTGAATAAATTGAATAAAGAAAGATTATCTGGATTAAAACTGGTTTCAAGTTCTGTATCCCTGTGGAGACTGGAATGAATGCAGTGCAATGTGAAGCTGGTGCATGACAATGCACCAGATAATTGTGACATATTGATGTGTTACCTGGATATAGCACACTTCTGGCTTGCACGCAAACAAAGGCGACATTGAAGATTTGTCTACACTGCTTGAGTTAAGCATAAAAGCGGAGTGCATTCCACAATTTTCTTCTAGTAATTTTAAGATCTAGATCTGGGGTATAAAGTGTATGATATGTCCATCATACCTAGAAATGACAGTAATCATAATGCACTGGTCATGGGATTAATTGATACTTCTTTCCTGATAAATAGTACTGCCAGAGTGGCTCCACCTATAGTCAGCACAAATGATGGCAGATGGATCAAATGGAGCCATGGAGTAACAGATGAGAAGCCTCTTGCTGCCATATATGTAGTATTCACTCTTCCTAACTTGAGTAATTCTGGCTGCGGCAACCCAAGAACTATGCTTACCTTTTCCCATCTTCTCAAGGCCATTAAGAGTTACTTCTGCAAGTACTTCCACTAGGCTAAAAGATGCTCCCTGGTACAATGGGAATTGTAAACAGGCTAAGACCGCTCTAATCATTACAGTTAAGTGTGGGAATAGCACTCTTATAGCTGAGAGAAGAAGAGCCTATAATAAATCACAAACAGAGACCAAGAAAATTGGGAGAAAGAAAAATGGCGTACTCCAGTCGAAGCATCCAGAATAAAAGACTGTAAGTTATTTTCACACTTATTGGCCAACCAAGCAGTGTATATGGGAACAAAAGAGGATTTGTTTATTCAATCTCATGTTTGGGAAAAGCATTTTACCCAGTTGTATGCTAGGGGGTTAGTGACACAGACTCTGAGACTCCCAAGGCTGGCCCAAATCTTCCAACTGAAACAGAAACAGCTGAAGTAGTTTTCTTCACATTGAAAGAAAGCATGTCTGCAATTAAAAACTTAGGAAAGGGCAAAGCTTCAGGGCTAAATTAGATACCTGGGGATCTCAACCGCTCAGAGCCCACCATATGGGGATCAGTTCTTCATTCAGCATTCAATGCTATAGCTCGTGGAGGGGGCATCCCAAGTCCTCAGAAGGGTGCAGAAATGATCCCGATATTTTAAAAAGGGGATCAAGGGGACCCCTCCAACTAGAGGCCGATCCACCTCATAGACACCACACAGAAAGTTTTCTGTAAACTGAACACTTGGATAGAGGAAAAAAATATAATTTCACATTTACAAGCAGGTTTTAGGGAATCCACAAGCACTTTGGATCAGGTGTTCTGCTTCTTATTGCATGTCTGGAAGGAAGTCACTCTTTGGAAGGGTTACCTCTATGTCATGTTCGTAGATCTTAAGCAAGCATTTGACTCAATAAATCGCATCAAACTATGGGTCACTCTGAGGGATCTTGGGCTGCCCAACAGGTTATTGCAACTCATAATGTGCTTGCACCAAGACAATTATGCTGAGGTCTGAAGGAACCAAGGGGGCGAACTCACTGGAAAGATAAGTGTGCAAAAAAGAGTGTGCCAAGGCTACATATTAGCCCCAACTTTATTCACTCTATATATGGATGGGCTAATCAATGCACTGTTTTGACTGTGGGGGAGACCCTCCCAAACTTGAAGGCAGACAAATTCCTTCACTCCTGTTTGCCGACGACACGCTGCTGATTTTAAAAAACGCCAATTGGTATGCAAAATGTATTGAATAGGTTTACTACAGCTTGTACTGAATTTACCCTAGAGATTAATTGCTCCAAGGCTAAATTCATGGCTGTTAACCCCCACAGATGTTGTAAAGGTAAATTGATGTTGGACTCAAATACCCTCAAACAAGGTTTTCGACTAACTAGGGGTTAGACTTAACAGTAATTTGAAATGGACAGACCAAATCCAAAAGAGTACCCTTACATTACAACATGTCGATACCGCAGTTGCAAAAAACACAACCAATCTGTCTATGCCCTATTTCCCCAGCTATAAAAATACATCGAGCTAGAGGACTGGGCGCAGCTCTCTGTGGTGCTGAGTTGTGGGGTTTGGAACAAACAAAGAGCCTGGAGCTGGCAGAAAATACATTTATAAGGTAATTGCTAAATCTCCCAATCAACACTCCACTACTACTGGCCCAGTTAGATCTTGGCCTAAAAAGTACTGGGTAAGGCTATGGACCTGTAAAACCCAGATTCCAGTAAAAGAAGCCATAGAGGAAGTGCAAAACCTTGATAAAGTAGTCGGATGACTGAAATGGTTTAGAGAGGTGGGGCAATGGCTATCAAGACTGGGGCTGTGGGTTATATGGGAGGGTCCCAAATCCCTGATAAAAAATGCAGCATCTCTCTTAAAGGCAAAGTTTTGGGCCTACTTCAGGACCCCTGTCACAATGCCGCAGCAGAAGGCATCCTAACTGGAAGGTTTTTAGATTGTAAATGTATATTCTTATTTGAGGCTGTTATGGATGAAATTGACCCCCCCACACACACACACACAAGAACTTTATTTGCAATTTAGCTACATACAGTTGCCCAATGCTTATTTTGTAAAATAGGAAATCCAGGTGCTGAAATGTTTGTCGGAGGCCACACCCATTTTTACCGGCTCCACCCACTTCCTCCACTGGCTCCTCACACATCCTCAACTGGCATTGAAGAAAGCCAGATTTTCATTTAGATAGCCACGTACCATCACCATCCTCCAGGATCAGGGCATATGGTCTCTCTAAAGGAAACAGAACACGTAGGCTGTGCTTGTAAAAAAAGATCTATGATGGTTAAAGTATGCATCTAAGGGATGTTTCAATCTTGAATAATAAGATTTTTTTTATTTTGAATCTCAACTGAACACGTATTTGGATACAACAATATTATGATACAGAGGTATTTATTTATGATGTGAGGTGGTCCTGGCACTCAGGTCTAGAGTAGATCTGGCCCTGATAAATAAGTGCCGGTGCTAAGCACCGGAAAGCAGCGGCACAAATGAAGCACTGCCACCCACCAGCACTAATTTCTGGGAATCAAAACGTATTTTTCATCATCAGATTTTTTCCCAGAATAATAGAAAGAAGGGCAGAACAGGGGAAAAGAAAGAATAGAAAGACATAGAAAACAGTGAGAATGAGAGAAACCAGGGAAAAATACAATCTGAGAGCGTTGGACCAAAGAGCCAAGGAGTGAAATCAAGACTACACAGCCTTGGTATTCCCCAAGCCATGCATTTTGCAACACAGGTTTCATACTATCAAGGAATACTTTGGGCACCATAGCTTAATATTTTGCACATTAATTTACGAATAAAGCAGTCAGGGATGCTTTCATTTACTATGATTCTGCTTAGATTAGTGCGTGTTTAGTTTGCCACTGCTGTAGCATTACATTTTGTAAAACACTATAGTGCAGCAGTGGTGTAGCTATAGTGCAACAGTGGTGTAGCAATTGTGCAAAGGACCATAAAGCAGGCAAGCAAAATAGACCCTCTAACTGGATGATAGATACAGCAGTAATCATGCTCATGAGGCCCCTCAGCCCTGTGGAACCTTGTGCCACTGTACCTGTTGCACCATATAAAGCCATGGCCCTGCTTTTCAGACATTTCATTCCCTTCTTCCATATCTCAGACTGAGAGAGTGGTGCCTATGACTCCTACCAATACAGAGTTGTGGTGCTTCTTTAAAAAACAGAATCTGTCCATCCTACTTACAAGACCTCTGCTGTCATACTTCTACTGGGTACGCATTAAGAAGTGTGAAACCAGAGGGTCTCTGGTTTCATCCCTTAGCAGGCACACAAATGTTTGTCTTATCGGATGAAGAAAGACTTCCAGTCAATAGATTACTTGAATTATGTTTGTATTTCACTTCATTTTTAACTTCATTTTTAGTTTGAATGTTCCAAAATATATTGCTTTATAAATTCAAATTCATGGTGTACCAATTTCAATTCAGGCAATGTCTTTGCAACATGTCCAATGCATTTCGGGCATTAACTTTATGCCCTTCGTCAGGGAATAGACACTGTGAAACAATAATATAATCAGCTGTTAGTGTGACTTCTAACAATATCGCTGTATAAACAAACAGTTACCACAAGCAGTATATGTGAACTTAATTAAAGAGACTCATAGTTTATACGTTGCCTATAACTATGCAATTGATATACTGAACTGATAATGTTCAACATTTAGCTTGCTTGCGTGCAAACACTTGTAAGTAACAGAAGATTCATGAAAAGGTAGTGTCCACTTACATGCCTGTCATGGAAGTTGAATGTGTTCTGTAAAAAAATAATCATGAAAAACCCGGTCAGAACGAGCCGCTTATGTGGTGTGGGTAAGGCGTTTGAGATTAAAGGTTGTCGATTGTCGTTAACTAACCTGAGTGTTGGTGAAAAGGTATTGCGGGTCGTTTGTCTCTCTTCCGGGAACGCCGGCGCAGATCCTACTGCCCGCGTTTAGAAACTTTGGAAAGTAGCCGATCACGTGACCTGTCACAGGAGTGACACTGAAAAAAGACTATAACGGTCTATCGTGTCGTCGGGGCAATGTTAGAAAGAGAATCTGGACAGTTGGGTTGCCTAACGAGATTTTCCAAAGCGTCAAATAATTAAAAAATGCAATATGGACAATATGTAATGTGATAAAGATGGGACAAATGTAAATTCCAAAATTTCAAAATTGTATGATTCAGTGTGGGCATGGGTGTGGGATCAAACTCGATTGTGGGATAGAAGGAATAATCAAAAATTACCTGGGTGATTTAGTGCTGAAATGAAAATGTAAAAATAAAATGTGAGTGGTCAATAAACAGTGTCGCAGTTGGTGGTAAACTAACACAATAAACACAGGTTGCAGTCCGTGGAGCAAGTGATTAAAGATAGCATGACAGTTCAATCCTTTCATTGAGATCCATTGGTTTTTGAGTCGATAATTTTTGAATCCAAGAGTTCTCTCTTCTCAAGAGGTGTTTGTTGTTATCAGTGCCCTCCCTCTTTTGGACAGTTTCCAAGACGATGTATTTGATTTGCGAAACGTTGTGATTTTCTTCAACGTAGTGTGAGGATAATGCTGACTTCAGGTTTTTTAGTCGGATGTTCGACTTATGTTCAGTTAGACGCACTTTGATGCGTCGTTCAGTCTTTCCGACGTACATCTTACCACAGGGACATTTGATCCCATAGATCAGATTGCTGGTGTCGCACGTGGCATTTACTCTAAGTTTAATTGCGTAGCCTTGACTGGGGTGATTAATGATGTTTCCTTTGATTATGCTATTGCAATTGCCACAATTCAAACAAGGCTTGGTTCCAGAGAATGTGGCTGGCTTCGTAGGTTTGTTTTGTAGGATTTCACCCAAGTTCTTTGCCCTTGTATATGCAAATAAAGGTGGCTGTCTGAAAGATTGTTGAAAATCAGGTTCGATGGTTAGTATTGACCAATGTTTTAATATGGCTTGTTTATATTTCTTGCTGACAGTTGAGTATTTTGATACAACCACTGTCCGTGTTTGCTCAGGTTTTGTTTTGGGAGTTAAGAGCTGCTGCCTGTCAATGTGGGCGATCCTTGCTTTGGTTTCTTCAACTAAGGTTGTTGGGTAGCCTCTCTGGATGAACTTATTAGACACTTCATTGAGGCTTGCGTTGAGAGTTACAACATCTGAGGTGATTCTTTTTACTCTGGCCATTTGTGAGAATGGCAGGTTCCTTATCAGATTTGGTTCATGGAAGCTCGAATGTAGGAGCATGTTGTTTCTATCAGTCGGTTTGACATAAAGTTCTGTGGTGAAACCTAGTTGAGTTGCTGATATTTTCACATCCAAAAAGTTAACGGAAATATCTGATATATTCCAGGTTAGTTGGATTCGTGGGTCAATTTCATTAAACTTTGTGAGTTCAGTACGTAATGATTCCTCTGTGTTATTCCAAATGATGAAATAATCGTCAATGTATCGGATTATCATTCTCAAATTGTCGGTCCATGCTGTTTTTGTCAGAATATGTTGACTTTCGTACAACTGCATGAAGATATTCGCATACACAGGGGCGGCCGAATTGCCCATGGCCATCCCGGTGAGTTGTTGGTACCACTTTTCTTTAACTTTGAAATAGCTGTGATGTAAGATAAAACACATTAGTTCCATTAGAAATACCTGTAGGTCTTGATCCAGTTCAGTTTTTAAAAGTGCTGCTTCCATGGCTTCAATGCCCATGTTGTGGGGTATGCTCGTGTATAGGCTACATAAGTCCGCCGTACATAAGATCACTTTTTCTTGTGGATTCCATGGTAGTTGTTGTATTCTTAGTAAAAATTGTGAGGTATCCTTGATGTAGGTTTGCATAGCTTGTACCGATGGTTGTAAATATTTGTCTATGAACTGTCCAATCGGTTCATGTAGACTGCCTCGAGTGGAGACGATTGGCCTCATTGGTGGGTCCCTGATATTTTTGTGAATTTTCGGCACCATTCGTAATGATGGACTTCTAGGATTGGCAGTTGTTAGAAAGTTTTTTGTTCTTTCAGTGATGACCCCCTTGTCATGGGCTGCAGTGATGATGTTCTGTAAAATTTTCAAGTACTCCCCTGTCGGGTTGTGGTCCAATATCCCATACGTGTTGGTGTCAGAAACATGGTCCATCACTTTATGATCGTACATAGTGGTATTCATAATCACCATGGCTCCCCCTTTATCAGCTTTGGTGAATGTAGTTTGATCATTGGCTGCCAGTTTGAGTAGTGTGTCGTGATCTTTTTGAGTCATGTTCCTTGTTTTGGGTTTGGTGTGTCTGATCTTACTGAGTTCTTGTTTGACCATCGTTTCAAATAAGTCTAATGTCTTATGACTCATTGGAGCTTGAAAAGTACTATGTGAACGTAGTCCCAACAGTTGATCTTTCTCTTGTTGTGGACGCTCCGGTACTACATTATCGAAAAAGTGTCTCAGTCTGAGTTTACGCATTAGCTTAAAAAAGCTTACTTCCAGTTCTAGCTGGTGCGTGGACGTAGTAGGTACGAAGGAGGTACCCTTCTGAAGTAATCCCAGTTCATACGCGGTGAATTCTTGGTCGCTGATGTTAATGGCTAGTTGTTCTATTGTAGATTCTTCTTGGGTCTCTTCTCCTTCTCCTTTTCCTTGTCTTTGGTTGTAGCTGTCGTGCTTCGAGTGGTAGGAGGTTCTCTTTCCTTGTCCTTTTCCCTTGCCTCTCCTGGGTCTCCTTTTTGGGCTTGGCCCTGTCCTAAAAAAGGATTAGGATCCGGTGTTCTGCTGGTAGTAGGTTCTTCAGCTGATGTTTGAGCTGTTGATTTTGCTGTCGGTTGAGTTTTGTGCGGTCTTTGTCTTGGTTCGCTATCAGTGGAAGAAGTGTCCGTGTTGGAATTATATGGACGGTTCCTGCGTTTCTGGGCATAAACCTGATTTTCAACAATCTTTCAGATAGCCACCTTTATTTGCATATACAAGGGCAAAGAACTTGGGTGAAATCCTACAAAACAAACCTACGAAGCCAGCCACATTCTCTGGAACCAAGCCTTGTTTGAATTGTGGCAATTGCAATAGCATAATCAAAGGAAACATCATTAATCACCCCAGTCAAGGCTACGCAATTAAACTTAGAGTAAATGCCACGTGCGACACCAGCAATCTGATCTATGGGATCAAATGTCCCTGTGGTAAGATGTACGTCGGAAAGACTGAACGACGCATTAAAGTGCGTCTAACTGAACATAAGTCGAACATCCAACTAAAAAACCTGAAGTCAGCATTATCCACACACTACGTTGAAGAAAATCACAACGTTTCGCAAATCAAATACATCGTCTTGGAAACTGTCCAAAAGAGGGAGGGCACTGATAACAACAAACACCTCTTGAGAAGAGAGAACTCTTGGATTCAAAAATTATCGACTCAAAAACCAATGGGTCTCAATGAAAGGATTGAACTGTCATGCTATCTTTAATCACTTGCTCCACGGACTGCAACCTGTGTTTATTGTGTTAGTTTACCACCAACTGCGACACTGTTTATTGATCACTCACATTTTATTTTTACATTTTCATTTCAGCACTAAATCACCCAGGTAATTTTTGATTATTCCTTCTATCCCACAATCGAGTTTGATCCCACACCCATGCCCACACTGAATCATACAATTTTGAAATTTTGGAATTTACATTTGTCCCATCTTTATCACATTACATATTGTCCATATTGCATTTTTTAATTATTTGACGCTTTGGAAAATCTCGTTAGGCAACCCAACTGTCCAGATTCTCTTTCTAACATTGCCCCGACGACACGATAGACCGTTATAGTCTTTTTTCAGTGTCACTCCTGTGACAGGTCACGTGATCGGCTACTTTCCAAAGTTTCTAAACGCGGGCAGTAGGATCTGCGCCAGCGTTCCCGGAAGAGAGACAAACGACCCGCAATACCTTTTCACCAACACTCAGGTTAGTTAACGACAATCGACAACCTTTAATCTCAAACGCCTTACCCACACCACATAAGCGGCTCGTTCTGACCGGGTTTTTCATGATTATTTTTTTACAGAACACATTCAACTTCCATGACAGGCATGTAAGTGGACACTACCTTTTCATGAATCTTCTGTTACTTACAAGTGTTTGCACGCAAGCAAGCTAAATGTTGAACATTATCAGTTCAGTATATCAATTGCATAGTTATAGGCAACGTATAAACTATGAGTCTCTTTAATTAAGTTCACATATACTGCTTGTGGTAACTGTTTGTTTATACAGCGATATTGTTAGAAGTCACACTAACAACTGATTATATTATTGTTTCACAGTGTCTATTCCCTGACGAAGGGCATAAAGTTAATGCCCGAAATGCATTGGACATGTTGCAAAGACATTGCCTGAATTGAAATTGGTACACCATGAATTTGAATTTATAAAGCAATATATTTTGGAACATTCAAACTAAAAATGAAGTTAAAAATGAAGTGAAATACAAACATAATTCAAGTAATCTATTGACTGGAAGTCTTTCTTCATCCGATAAGACAAACATTTGTGTGCCTGCTAAGGGATGAAACCAGAGACCCTCTGGTTTCACACTTCTTAATGCGTATCTATTGACACCGTTGGGCACTCGTTGTCACCTGGCGGAGCACCTTAAAACTTTTCAACATTATCACATCTGGATAAACTATTGTTCAATCAGCGGTGCATCTATCCGAATTCTATTGCTATTATCCTATTCAGCGTCCACAGGAGAGATAGCACGCATCCATAGCTTCAATAAACCACGAAACAATGAGTAACTATGAGGACATATCCAAAAGTACCGAGGCTAGAGCCTCTACCTTCGCGTTTGACGCCAAAGATGTGGACCAAATTTATTCCCTTATCAGGGAGGAACTCACACAGGACACCACAGGCCGATCCAAAGAGCAAAATATAAGACAGTTACTTTACCTTTCCAAAAGGAAAACCAACCAACAACTTCACGCTAGTACCCTGATTAAATACCATCGTAATCAACGCATACCACGAGGCTTAAGAATCGCACTCAAACCATCCCTCTGTAAACATTCAAAAAAAATTCAAGAACGCTGGTATGAGATACTTAATAAATGCTCATTAGACTTGATCCTTTTAATCATTCAAGAATTATCCACCATATTGGAGGAACTCACCACAGAAATTGAGGAAACATCCACAGAACTCTCTCAAATGATGTCGGAGGATGAGATGAACACATGCCTGGAAGATATCAAAAACCAAATTGAACGCCATTCCAGAGAAATTAATGAACGCAAAATTAGGAAGTTCAAAAGGGATACATTGGACTATAGACTCGGGGAAGTCTACACATGGGCTGACATTTATGCCCAGAAACGCAGGAACCGTCCATATAATTCCAACACGGACACTTCTTCCACTGATAGCGAACCAAGACAAAGACCGCACAAAACTCAACCGACAGCAAAATCAACAGCTCAAACATCAGCTGAAGAACCTACTACCAGCAGAACACCGGATCCTAATCCTTTTTTAGGACAGGGCCAAGCCCAAAAAGGAGACCCAGGAGAGGCAAGGGAAAAGGACAAGGAAAGAGAACCTCCTACCACTCGAAGCACGACAGCTACAACCAAAGACAAGGAAAAGGAGAAGGAGAAGAGACCCAAGAAGAATCTACAATAGAACAACTAGCCATTAACATCAGCGACCAAGAATTCACCGCGTATGAACTGGGATTACTTCAGAAGGGTACCTCCTTCGTACCTACTACATCCACGCACCAGCTAGAACTGGAAGTAAGCTTTTTTAAGCTAATGCGTAAACTCAGACTGAGACACTTTTTCGATAATGTAGTACCGGAGCGTCCACAACAAGAGAAAGATCAACTGTTGGGACTACGTCCACATAGTACTTTTCAAGCTCCAATGAGTCATAAGACATTAGACTTATTTGAAACGATGGTCAAACAAGAACTCAGTAAGATCAGACACACCAAACCCAAAACAAGGAACATGACTCAAAAAGATCACGACACACTACTCAAACTGGCAGCCAATGATCAAACTACATTCACCAAAGCTGATAAAGGGGGAGCCATGGTGATTATGAATACCACTATGTACGATCATAAAGTGATGGACCATGTTTCTGACACCAACACGCATGGGATATTGGACCACAACCCGACAGGGGAGTACTTGAACATTTTACAGAACATCATCACTGCAGCCCATGACAAGGGGGTCATCACTGAAAGAACAAAAAACTTTCTAACAACTGCCAATCCTAGAAGTCCATCATTACGAATGGTGCCGAAAATTCACAAAAATATCAGGGACCCACCAATGAGGCCAATCGTCTCCACTCGAGGCAGTCTACATGAACCGATTGGACAGTTCATAGACAAATATTTACAACCATCGGTACAAGCTATGCAAACCTACATCAAGGATACCTCACAATTTTTACTAAGAATACAACAACTACCATGGAATCCACAAGAAAAAGTGATCTTATGTACGGCGGACGTATGTAGCCTATACACGAGCATACCCCACAACATGGGCATTGAAGCCATGGAAGCAGCACTTTTAAAAACTGAACTGGATCAAGACCTACAGGTATTTCTAATGGAACTAATGTGTTTTATCTTACATCACAGCTATTTCAAAGTTAAAGAAAAGTGGTACCAACAACTCACCGGCATGGCCATGGGCAATTCGGCCGCCCCTGTGTATGCGAATATCTTCATGCAGTTGTACGAAAGTCAACATATTCTGACAAAAACAGCATGGACCGACAATTTGAGAATGATAATCCGATACATTGACGATTATTTCATCATTTGGAATAACACAGAGGAATCATTACGTACTGAACTCACAAAGTTTAATGAAATTGACCCACGAATCCAACTAACCTGGAATATATCAGATATTTCCGTTAACTTTTTGGATGTGAAAATATCAGCAACTCAACTAGGTTTCACCACAGAACTTTATGTCAAACCGACTGATAGAAACAACATGCTCCTACATTCGAGCTTCCATGAACCAAATCTGATAAGGAACCTGCCATTCTCACAAATGGCCAGAGTAAAAAGAATCACCTCAGATGTTGTAACTCTCAACGCAAGCCTCAATGAAGTGTCTAATAAGTTCATCCAGAGAGGCTACCCAACAACCTTAGTTGAAGAAACCAAAGCAAGGATCGCCCACATTGACAGGCAGCAGCTCTTAACTCCCAAAACAAAACCTGAGCAAACACGGACAGTGGTTGTATCAAAATACTCAACTGTCAGCAAGAAATATAAACAAGCCATATTAAAACATTGGTCAATACTAACCATCGAACCTGATTTTCAACAATCTTTCAGACAGCCACCTTTATTTGCATATACAAGGGCAAAGAACTTGGGTGAAATCCTACAAAACAAACCTACGAAGCCAGCCGCATTCTCTGGAACCAAGCCTTGTTTGAATTGTGGCAATTGCAATAGCATAATCAAAGGAAACATCATTAATCACCCCAGTCAAGGCTACGCAATTAAACTTAGAGTAAATGCCACGTGCGACACCAGCAATCTGATCTATGGGATCAAATGTCCCTGTGGTAAGATGTACGTCGGAAAGACTGAACGACGCATCAAAGTGCGTCTAACTGAACATAAGTCGAACATCCGACTAAAAAACCTGAAGTCAGCATTATCCACACACTACGTTGAAGAAAATCACAACGTTTCGCAAATCAAATACATCGTCTTGGAAACTGTCCAAAAGAGGGAGGGCACTGATAACAACAAACACCTCTTAAGAAGAGAGAACTCTTGGATTCAAAAATTATCGACTCAAAAACCAATGGGTCTCAATGAAAGGATTGAACTGTCATGCTATCTTTAATCACTTGCTCCACTGACTGCAACCTGTGTTTATTGTGTTAGTTTACCACCAACTGCGACACTGTTTATTGACCACTCACATTTTATTTTTACATTTTCATTTCAGCACTAAATCACCCAGGTAATTTTTGATTATTCCTTCTATCCCACAATCGAGTTTGATCCCACACCCATGCCCACACTGAATCATACAATTTTGAAATTTTGGAATTTACATTTGTCCCATCTTTATCACATTACATATTGTCCATATTGCATTTTTTAATTATTTGACGCTTTGGAAAATCTCGTTAGGCAACCCAACTGTCCAGATTCTCTTTCTAACATTGCCCCGACGACACGATAGACCGTTATAGTCTTTTTTCAGTGTCACTCCTGTGACAGGTCACGTGATCGGCTACTTTCCAAAGTTTCTAAACGCGGGCAGTAGGATCTGCGCCGGCGTTCCCGGAAGAGAGACAAACGACCCGCAATACCTTTTCACCAACACTCAGGTTAGTTAACGACAATCGACAACCTTTAATCTCAAACGCCTTACCCACACCACATAAGCGGCTCGTTCTGACCGGGTTTTTCATGATTATTTTTTTACAGAACACATTCAACTTCCATGACAGGCATGTAAGTGGACACTACCTTTTCATGAATCTTCTGTTACTTACAAGTGTTTGCACGCAAGCAAGCTAAATGTTGAACATTATCAGTTCAGTATATCAATTGCATAGTTATAGGCAACGTATAAACTATGAGTCTCTTTAATTAAGTTCACATATACTGCTTGTGGTAACTGTTTGTTTATACAGCGATATTGTTAGAAGTCACACTAACAGCTGATTATATTATTGTTTCACAGTGTCTATTCCCTGACGAAGGGCATAAAGTTAATGCCCGAAATGCATTGGACATGTTGCAAAGACATTGCCTGAATTGAAATTGGTACACCATGAATTTGAATTTATAAAGCAATATATTTTGGAACATTCAAACTAAAAATGAAGTGAAAAATGAAGTGAAATACAAACATAATTCAAGTAATCTATTGACTGGAAGTCTTTCTTCATCCGATAAGACAAACATTTGTGTGCCTGCTAAGGGATGAAACCAGAGACCCTCTGGTTTCACACTTCTTAATGCGTATCTATTGACACCGTTGGGCACTCGTTGTCACCTGGCGGAGCACCTTAAAACTTTTCAACATTATCACATATGGATAAAATATTGTTCAATCAGCGGTGCATCTATCCGAATTCTATTGCTATACTTCTACTGGGTGCCAGGTAAGTTTGGTTCTATGAAGCGAAAGTCAGGCTTTCAAAATGACTTCTGTCATCCTGCAAAGGACTGGTTCGGAAGTGAGGGCCATATGTATCAAGCCTTTTAACCATTTGCAAACGGCCCGATTCTCAGAATCTGCCCATTTGCAAATGGGAAAAAGGCTTTTGGGATGTATCATCCCAAAAGGCCATCATAAAATAGAGAATCGCAAAATTTGCGATTCTCTATTTTGCGAATGCAATTAAGGAATTGCAAATTGCGATTCCTTAAATGCAATTCTGGAAGCACCAGAAATTTGCTATTTGGCCTTAAGGAATCGTAAATTACCACCAACTTCAAGTTGGTGGTAATTGGCGATTTTCTAGAAAAAAACACTTTTTTGCTTTTCTCAAAGTGCCATATGGCGCACATAAATGCCCTTAGGGCATGTATGTGAGCAACATGTGCACACATGCATATTTCAGGGGTGCAACAGGGTATCCTTTTGGCACCCTTGAAATTGTATTTGCAAATTGCGATTACCTATTTGATAATCGCAAATTGCGAATGTCTTCCCATTCATTCCTAAGGGTCTCTGGACATGACCCGGTTTGTGAATTGGATAGCTGCAATGTTCCTAACTTCCCACCCACTGTTCTGCTAGTGCTGAGACCCAAAAGTAGCTCTATTATACTTCTGAGTCTTTGACAAGCAGCTTTCAACAGTAGGACTAAAGAAAGATGTATAGTCCCCATCCACATACCTGCTAATTTTCCAGTTTGTCTATGTGAGACATTTCCATGTTTTCCATGCGCTTGTTGTGATTTTTTTAATCCCCTATATGTGACACTTTGATACTCTACTGTGAGTTGAACACAGCAGGTATGTCCAGGTAATCAAATAAATATGATATTGTCGCAATTTCAAAAACGTAATACTAGTATGAGTATAAAGATAGTTGATTGTGATGTACAAATAATGAGGTATATGGCAGACCCACATGTGTGACCCATTTCTGGAAGAGCAGAGATGTACAAAAATAGCCTGACTGAGATGCCAGTACAGAGTATTAGCCTTGAGTGCTGCAGGTCAGATTTTGTGTGCCAGTAGTGGAAGAAATTGGTTAGGTGCTTTACATGAGGCTTAAGCTATAACAGCAGATGTGTGTATTGGTGCATAAATTGCTATGGAATGAGGTGAATGTAGAGCTGCCTGTGAGTCCCAGTACTAAAAGATAAGTGGTTGCTGCTTCGGGTCAGGAGGCACACAGAAGAGCTGATTATAGGTCCCAGAACTGGAATTTTAGTAGGTGAGGGCTGGAAGTCTCGAGGTGCATGGCAAAGCTGCATGTGGGTTCCAATATGACAGTGTCTATGTGTGGATATGGGAAAAGAGAAACAACTATAGATTAATTTGATTTCAAGAAATGTGTATTGATTAATACATGTACCCAGCTCCTTTTCCATTTCATTATTTCACGTATATCTGCCTGGAGAGTCTGAATGGCCTTTAAATAAAGATTGACGTGTATATAGCAAGGACCCCCTGAGTATGTGGATCTTATAATTCCTAGGTCAGGGAAATTGATACATTTGAAAAGCAACAACCTAGGCAACTAATGTCTGGAACACAATAATAATAAAATAAATGAATAATTGGCTAAGGCTGACTATAAGACTTGAATTTTTTATTAAGTAGTTACAAATTTAGCAAATCATTAGCATAACACAGTCTTAAAATATTAAAATTTCACACAACACATTGTTTTCTTAAAAAAGATATTATACATAAGCAAATGAAAACACAAATTAAAATATGTTTATCTATAGTAGATAAGTGGCGAAAAATGGGTCTCTACGCGCGTTTCGGCGGCCAGCGCCTTCTTCCTGGAGTAGCCACACAATTTCTATAAAGTGAAAATATATATAGATTACATCTTTGTAAAAATGCACAATGACATAATTATACAGTTTTTATAAAACAATTTTTTAACATCAAGACTTTTAATTTTGCAGCCAGTTAGTCCAGTTAATCCAGTTTCCAGTTAACAGATTATAGAACAATATCCTTGTCATTTCCTTACATGATCTGTCTCAGTCCAAAAAGACACATGTCTTGAGAGGAGATTAAAAAAATTTGGGTATAGAGGGGCTTGGAAGTAAAAGGCATATCATGGCGATATTTGTGGGTATGCCATTTCAGTAGTTATGGAGGGTTCGATTATGAAAAGGCAATTCACAGCAGTCAAAGGGTGAGCGAGAAAAGAGGATATAGTTTAAGGACTCGCTCATTGTAATATTTGATAAGAAAACAGATACATGACAAAACCAATATTTTAATTTTTGAGGCGAACTCAGGCTTTTAGTATTTTCCATTACAGTAATCAAAAAGTTTCCTGTTATCATAATATATGTGTCCGTGCTACTTACTATGAAGATCTGTTTTGAGCACTGGTTAAGTCGATTTTCTATTTCTTGTATGATTCTTTTTAGATCAAGTATGATTCTTTTTAGATCAAGTATAGCAGGAGCTTAGATAAAAGAGATCATACTTATTATTAGTCTTTATTTTAGATTAGAAAGTTTGACACATGTATTTTTAATCGTTTTTTACCTGGTTACTAAGAGGATGAATAACTAATTCCCGCCGGCCGGATCCCTTTGTATGGAGCAGTGCTTGATAAAGTTCCAACGGTCGAATTCTTCCCAAATAATTTCTAGATTTCTATTTTTTAGAAAGAGTATAAAACCAAAATTATATCTGTTTCTAATGATGATTTCAGTTAATACGATTTCTTATGGGTGACAAATTTTGTTCTCTAAACTCGATATATTCTTACCTATTCATTCAGATAATGTTATGTTCGGTTTCTTGAGCCCAATTTGCATTTATGATGTAATCTGTTATGAATTGAGCTGTTTAGGGTGATTTCCTGATAATCCAGAGAAGGGAGGGGAAGGCAAGAATTAGATCTATAATTTTTTCCCCTCAAGCCATTATAGATAAAGATAACAAAATACTTATGACTCTTTTAGTCTTACCGACGGAAGCCGTGTCTTATATTCCGTAGGTGTAGATCGTGCTGAAAAGATTTCAGGTAGGTAGGGAAGGTAATATTAAAAGATCTCCCTGCCTGTGAATGTAAAGAAGGGCAAGTATTACGTTCCATTTAGATAAATGGAGGGAAAGAAAATCTATTTCTGATTTATAGCGTTTTATTCAGTCTAGAGTTTTACCTGAGGATAATCGGCAGGGCTCGCTACGTCCGGCGGCGGGATGGTCCGTCTGGCAGTTTAAATGCGGGAAATTCTGGAGGAGTTTCCCGCAAAAACAAGCAACCATTTGATAAAATGTATCTTTCTCTCAGGTCTCGCTTCCCCCGCAAGCGCAGACAATGTAAGTACCTAATCACCACAAAGAAAAAACTAACCGCAAAACTACAGCATCTAAGTCTTTCTTCTCTCGTAGGCGTCTGAGTTTCATCATAGAAAAACATATGATGAAAGACTAACGATGGAAAAACTACTAACTAAAACTACAAATCTTAGTCTTTCTTCACATATGAACACCAACGCTCCACCGCTAATCATTGCAGTGCAAGCAACAACTCCGCCATTGCTTGTTTTTGCGGGAAACTCCTCCCGAAATTATCGCGTCAGACTAGTTAGTCAGAGAGAGAAAATAGGTGTGGATAATCCACACTAATTAGCAAGAGTATATAAACTCCGCTCACTAACGTGCTTTCAAACAGAATTTCCCGCATTTAAACTGCCAGACGGACCATCCCGCCGCCGGACGTAGCGAGCCCTGCCGATTATCCTCAGGTAAAACTCTAGACTAAATAAAACGCTATAAATCAGAAATAGATTTTCTTTCCCTCCATTTATCTAAATGGAACGTAATACTTGCCCTTCTTTACATTCACAGGCAGAGAGATCTTTTAATATTACCTTCCCTACCTACCTGAAATCTTTTCAGCACGATCTACACCTACGGAATATAAGACACGGCTTCCGTCGGTAAGACTAAAAGAGTCATAAGTATTTTGTTATCTTTATCTATAATGGCTTGAGGGGAAAAAATTATAGATCTAATTCTTGCCTTCCCCTCCCTTCTCTGGATTATCAGGAAACCACCCTAAACAGCTCAACTCATAACAGATTACATCATAAATGCAAATTGGGCTCAAGAAACCGAACATAACATTATCTGAATGAATAGGTAAGAATATATCGAGTTAAGAAATCGTATTAACTGAAATCATCATTAGAAACAGATATAATTTTGGTTTTATACTCTTTCTAAAAAATAGAAATCTAGAAATTATTTGGGAAGAATTCGACCGTTGGAACTTTATCAAGCACTGCTCCATACAAAGGGATCCGGCCGGCGGGAATTAGTTATTCATCCTCTTAGTAACCAGGTAAAAAACGATTAAAAATACATGTGTCAAACTTTCTAATCTAAAATAAAGACTAATAATAAGTATGATCTCTTTTATCTAAGCTCCTGCTATACTTGATCTAAAAAGAATCATACTTGATCTAAAAAGAATCATACAAGAAATAGAAAATCGACTTAACCAGTGCTCAAAACAGATCTTCATAGTAAGTAGCACGGACACATATATTATGATAACAGGAAACTTTTTGATTACTGTAATGGAAAATACTAAAAGCCTGAGTTCGCCTCAAAAATTAAAATATTGGTTTTGTCATGTATCTGTTTTCTTATCAAATATTACAATGAGCAAGTCCTTAAACTATATCCTCTTTTCTCGCTCACCCTTTGACTGCTGTGAATTGCCTTATCATCATCGAACCCTCCATAACTACTGAAATGGCATACCCACAAATATCGCCATAATATGCCTTTTACTTCCAAGCCCCTCTATACCCAAATTTTTTTAATCTCCTCTCAAGACATGTGTCTTTTTGGACTGAGACAGATCATGTAAGGAAATGACAAGGATATTGTTCTATAATCTGTTAACTGGAAACTGGATTAACTGGACTAACTGGCTGCAAAATTAAAAGTCTTGATGTTAAAAAATAGTTTTATAAAAACTGTATAATTATGTCATTGTGCATTTTTACAAAGATGTAATCTATATATATTTTCACTTTATAGAAATTGTGTGGCTACTCCAGGAAGAAGGCGCTGGCTGCCGAAACGCGCGTAGAGACCCATTTTTCGCCACTTATCTACTATAGATAAACATATTTTAATTTGTGTTTTCATTTGCTTATGTATAATATCTTTTTTAAGAAAACAATGTGTTGTGTGAAATTTTCATATTTTAAGACTGTGTTATGCTAATGATTTGCTAAATTTGTAACTACTTAATAAAAAATTCAAGTCTTATAGTCAGCCTTAGCCAATTATTCATTTATTTTATTATTATTGTGTTCCAGACATTAGTTGCCTAGGTTGTTGCTTTTCAAATCTTTAAATAAAGATGCCATTCTGTTTTACTAGCTCTGAGACACAAGAAGATGTTGCCCATTCTGCTTCTACCTCTGTTTCCAGGCCACCGCTTTATTTGATCACCAGAAGCAGTGGCAAAGAGTCTCTGATTCTACTATACTACTGTAGTGAGTCCCTTCAGGCTAACAATGCTCATGTTGCGGGCATGAATATCTTATAAATGAAAGCAGAATTTATCAACATCTTTAGATATTAATTTTGAGCTCTCTATGCACTTTTATCTTCTTCTCCTAGCGCTATTTAGTAATATTTGTTATGATCTGGGCTCATTATAGTTAACTGTGCTAATTTTGAGGTGTTTGCAGGTGCTCCAATCAAATTTCAAAGTGTTTTAATTAATTTACCATTGTATTTGATCTATGATATCATCGCCTGCAATGTTACGTGGTTCACTTAGGCATCATGCCACTTCTCCTATCACAACATTCAAGTCAAGGGTCATGTGATGTCACTTCCTGAGCTGTGTCACAAAGTGTCAAATGACACAATATGTCACTTCCGCTACCCCAGGCATTTTGGTGAATCGACGTTCATGCTGTCACTGTTGCAGCATAGACAGTGCTTAATTAGTAAAATATTAAGTCATGGTGCTCACATTTTTTAGGAGGCCACACCCACTTCTCCACGCTCTGCCCACTTCCTCTAGTGCCATCATCCATTTCCTTAATTGGCTCCACCCACATCCAAAATCCTCAACACATCAGAGCCATCTCCTCACTTCTTGAGTTGACATGGCTTTTCACATAAGCGCCACGCGGACCTCACACCTACACACCTGCCCAAGCAACTGGATAGCATCTCGGGTGATTAGTGTACTATACAAATCAATATAACCAAATATAACATATGGGAAGCCTATGACAACAACTTAAAAGTGAACTCAAATTAAGTAAGTAAGTAATCTTTATTTGAACAGATAATGATCATTCACAAATTTATAAACGACAAACCTCCTTATTAAAATACATCATACAATAGTAGGATAAATAGTCATGACATAAAAGGATCGCAGAAGTATAAAATAGAGATGATAAAACATATTTTAAAGAGAAATTTATAGTCGTTAATGCTAAGGAAGGTCATGCTGCCAAAAGAATCAAGTATCAAATAGCATGGGGGCCTTAGCCTGTGTCATCTATTTTTTGCCCTATGGTTAGTAACTTAATCCTAGTTCGCCATTTTGTTGTGCCTGAGCTAAACATTTGCAGAGCATCTGCAGATCGCATGAACAATAAAAGGCGACTGTAAAAATAATTTTCCCTAACCTGGGCATGACAGGGGCAAAAAAAAAAATAAAGTGATCTATTGATTCAGGACTAAGGATACATGCAGGGCACAGTAGAGATACAGTGGCCTGCTTCCATTTACTTCTGCTGTAATTCAGAGGCAACTGCAGTGCTTAATTTGTGCCAGTGCTTTCCGGTGCTTAGCACCGGCACTTATTTATCTGGGCCGGATCTACTCTAGACCTGAGTGCAGTGCTTAATTTGTGCCAGTGCTTTACGGTGCTGAGCACCGGCACTTATTTCTCAGGGCCAGGTCTATTGAAGCGGTAGGCAGAATTAATCATTCATAAATGTTCAGCACTGGAAATTCAATTTGATGCTCTCTGAATGCTTCAAATCTAACCCGGTTTCCTCGTTGTGTGGGGCCTGTCTTGTTTGGTCTCTTCTGGTAAGTCTTGTGCTTCTTTTTACTTTTTGTCAGCCTAGGGAAGGGTTGAAGAAACATTGGATGACCGAGGCAGGAGGAGTAGCAGAACCCAGGCTTTGCGTGCAGAACACAAACAACTAGACCAGCCGAGCGGCCGAGTCCATGCACTGGAGTGGCCAAAAACTATACAAGTGGAGCAAGAACGAAATAAAAGACACCCACTGCTGAGAACCATGCACACACAGAAGTGTACATGTGAGACAGCAGAGCCAGGTGCTCTACCCACAGGCTGGGCTCGGAGTTTCTGTGGTGCCTCCTAAGCTCTGCTCTCTACTCACCCGAACTTCACAGTCACCTGACCTGATTCAGCGCAGATCCCAAACACCAGCAGGTCTGATATTATTTTATTTACGTTGCCCTGGACAGTGCAAGCAGTGAGAAGGGAACGGCAGAGAACATAAACTGAAACCGTTCAGCGCAAGTGCTCACTCGCGCCTGGCATTAAATGCTGCTCACTGCTGGCATTCTCCACAGCATGGAGGCCATTCTTTCCCAGCCAGGGACACTCATTTAAAGCACTCAATATTTTCATTCGTGATAGCGCTATATAAAACTGCAGGAATAAAACGGTGATGTTGGTTTTGAGCATACATTCCTTATTTCCACCCCCTTCCATCCTCCAAAACATGCCCAGGATTCTTCTGAGACACTACAGCATGCTTCTTAAGAGCTGTACGGTCTGGGGTACCATTTCATGCCAGGTGTGATGTCACTTTTGGTGCACAAGATTGAAGCTGTACTGGCAAATATGTAATTCTCATATTGCTATTCGTATTAAACAGCGGACTGCGTCAAGAGTGTTGCTTATATGGTGGTATTTATTGGTGGTAAATGGCCAAAGAGAGCGTCCAACAACTGCTATGTCTGTGAGCTGTGCGGAGGGATGGTGTTTTCCCTTGTTTTCATGCAAGTGTCGCAGAGGGTCTACACACTGTCTTTCCGTGGCTGCTAGGCTGTCTTTGGACTGGTGTGGATGATGCACATGCCATGCAGAAGAATGTACTGTACCTACTATTTGAATCAAAACTTTCAAAATCAGTGAGACTTAGTGTAGGCTGCAATACTTTCAACTTTTGGAAGGGTGAGCTTCAAAAACCCAGGGAAGTAACAGAAAAGATGAAAACACTTCAGATAGGTGGCTTGGGGAGGGAAATCTAGATATGAGAGGTGGCATTTTCATTAGCCTAAAATAATTATAGGCACTGTTGACAAAATACCAGCAAGTCAGCTGTTTTCCAAGGTATATGATGATGAGAGATTGTCTGGATGCAGGGTCTGGTGAGTCAGTGGAGTGATGTATTCATTGATTCAATCTGTGTTTGACCTCATAGTCATAAATTGGAAACCTTGCAAGGCCATGCATGTTTTCCTCCTCGAGACAATACGAGTATTTTGAGTTGGAAACACAGGAGTGAACATGTTTTTCACAAAATACACATTATGAACTTGAACCACACTTGCAAAACAGTGAGGAACAGAAGGAATAAAAGGTGGTTCTAATGGATGATAACAGGGGCATAGTGACCATTGGTGCAGCCGGTACATGCACCAGAATACAGAGGTGGGAGGGGCCCAGTCTGGCCTGCACCAAGTGATAATATTTCAGAGAGTGTCTGTGCCCAGGATGTGCAGTCCTGGTCTCATCTGTGGCCCCTAATGCTGCAGTGTAATTTAGGAACTTACACAACACTGGCGAAAAAAATATTGGAAGGCCTTGCTGAGCTCAGTTCTACTGCTCTCCTCTGGTGACTGCAGCACAATAAACCCACAGAGGTATTCTGCTAATTCCAGAGCATCAGTGCATCCCCATGTCTATGCCAGTGCTGCTCTCTGCTAATCTGTAGTTCTCACTGGCTGGGGAGTGGCCCTTCACTCACAGCTCTGCTGTGCCTCCTCAGCCCTGAACTTGGGACTTTAAATGACACTTATCAGGATTACCAATTGTGATGCCACAAAACATCCTTTGATGGCATAAAACCTTAACACAGTTAAAGGATTGCTATTGTGTGTCTTGGACAGCACAGCTACACATTGATGAGACAGGCTAAGAATGATACAACCCTGTCACCCCTCAACTCTACATAATGAATAACTGTATAGGTAATAAAACAGAGGTGTACTCTTTATGTGCTCTCCCTCACTATCTGCTTTTCTTTCGCCCCTTCATACCTCATTCCTTCCCTTTTCTCCAGTCTTCCTTCGCTACCTGCCCTACATCTGTTTCCTCTTAATTGCCACCTTTTCACCTTCCCCTCTTTCTCTTCCACTTTCTTTTCACATGCTGTCTGCTCCTCTCCAATTGCCTTTCTCCTCTTTCCACTTTTCATTCTCATTGTGTTCAACTTTAATCTTGCACTCCCAATCTCTGCTTTCCCCTCTTCTCTTCACATTTTTGTCTTCTGTATCTATCTTTGCCTTCAGACCTCGCCTCCTTCAATACTCTCCCTTTTGTGTTTTTTTCCTACTTGAGCATATAGTTATATTCATTCCAGGAATCTGTGTTTGATGTCAGGGTCATACATTTAAATCTTGGTGTGGCCACTCAGTCTTTTTTCTTTCTGAGGTAGAATAACAATAGTGCCATTGAGCTGGATAACAACATTTTTATTCGGTGGCAAGACCCCCTCTGGTGAATATGTGCTTTACAAACATAAATGGTGTGTTCCTTAATGTCTTCCTTTCACACTATTTTCTTATTTCCTCCGTCTTTCATCCAATACTCATTTAAATCCTTACTCCAGTACTCAACGTCCTGCTTGCATTTGTTGCTGTCCTCTTTAATGTATTCCTTCCTTCATCCCTTCAATTCTTTTTAAACAGCACAGTACAAGCACATTCTCTTGAGTTTATAAAGCTGTCTCAGGCCCTCAAATGACATTACTAATGGTACATTTTGAGATTTACATACATTTTCAAATTTCAGTTCACTCTTAAGTTGTTGTCATAGGCTTCTTAAATGCTAAAATATGGTATGTTATATGTATTTTTTTTTTTATTAAAGAAGTTTTATAAAGTGCTGGCCTGACCCGAGGGTATCGGAGCGCTTTACAGCAGATACAATGCAGAGATTCACAACTAACAAAACAAAAAGAAAGAACACATTAACACTGCAGGACGCTATTTGGGAGCTTCGTAGCCTTGAGGACAAGGAGTCTGAGCAGTGCGAGGTGTCTGTTTCCCCACTCCGATTGATCCTATCGACTCCCTAGGGAGCGGTCAAGGAACAGGATTTAGAGTTGGCTTTTGAATTTTACAAATAAGGGAATGGTTCTGTTGTGAGGGGAATAGAGTTCCAGATTTTAGGCGCGCTTCCAGCGAAGGATCGTGCCACCGTTTTTTGTTTTCGAGTTTTTGGAAGGATGAGTAGGAGGGAGTTTGAGCTTTTGAGGTTCCTGACCTGACCGGCTTTTTTGAGTTTAGTCGCCAAATATTCAGGTTTGCCGGTATGTAGGCCTTTATGAGTGAGGCAGGCTGTTCTGAAGCTAATCCAAATTTCGACTGGGAGCCACTTAAGTTCTCTGAGTGCAGGAGAAATATGGTCAAATTTCTTGATTCCGGTGACCATTCTGACTGCCGCATTCAGCGTTGTTTTGATGGGAGCCAGATGTGATTTTCCTATTCCTGAGAGGACTGCGTTCCCATTGTCCAGTCTTGACAGCACCAGTGTTTGAGTGGCCGGTTTAAGATTACTGGGCATAATGAAAAGTTTTATTTTGTTCAGTAGTTTTAGGTTAAGGAAAGCGCTCTTGGCCGAATTCTTGATGTGTTGTTATTGTTATTGTTATTGTTATTGTCAGCTTATATAGCGCCAATTCACCTGCAGGTCTCAGGGCGCTTTGACCGCAAAACACAACAACCGATTTAGCCGAAAGGGAGTGGAAGAACTGGGCAAGACTAGACTGGGCTGAGCGTTGCTCTGAAAAGAATTGTTTTTAAGGCTTTCCTGAAACGGAGTAGATTGCCATCCTTGCGGATGGCCTCAGGCAAATCATTCCAGAGCTTAGGTAGTAGGACGGAGAAAGATCTCCCGCCCTTTGTGGCCAGTCTGAACCGGGGGCATACAAGCAGTTGGGCGTCAGAGGATCTGAGGCTTCTTTCAGGTCTGTAAATCTCTAGCCGTTCCTTAATGTACGCCGGGGCTTGTCCATAGATGTCTGGTCATGTTCAGTTTTGGGTCTAGCGTGATACCTAGTGATTTGACAGGGTGAGATTCCCGTTGAGCTAATCGACGGCCTTTAGCCATTCAGCAATCTGGGGGTTCTCCTCTTTGTTCGAGATGAGGAGTATCTCTGTTTTGTCTGGGTTTAGTTTAAGGTGATTACATGACAGCCAGTGTTGAACATCTCTCAGTACGTCATTGAGTCTTTGAATGTCTCTGAAGAAGGTGGTTTCCAAATATATCTGAGTATCGTCAGCATAAAGATGGAAGCAGATGATGGCTGTTTTGCGTAGTTGGGTGAGAGGCTCCATGTAGATGTTAAAGAGTTTCGGGGAGAGCACTGAGCCTTGAGGGACTCTGTTGTTGACTGGT
Source organism: Lissotriton helveticus (assembly GCF_964261635.1). Lineage (NCBI taxonomy): Eukaryota > Metazoa > Chordata > Amphibia > Caudata > Salamandridae > Lissotriton > Lissotriton helveticus. The sequence continues at coordinate 635,917,934 of NC_136065.1, forward strand.
TGGAGGTCGGAAGCAAAGTTTTTTATTTTTATTTTTTGAGTGCGATTATGTAGGAAGGTAGAAAACCATTGGAGGACCACCTCGCAAAGACCGGCTCTTTCTTGGAGAGCCCAAATGAGGAGTTTGTGGTCTACCGTATTGAATGCTGCCAATAGGTCTAGGAGAATGAGGAGGCTGCATTGGTCAGAGTCTAGTGATTTGTGGATATCGTTGATGATGTTGAGGATCGCAGTTTCTGTGCTACAGCCTTTTCTGAAGACAGAGTGATGGAAGTCCAGGAAGTTAATGTTGTCCAGGTGTTGGGTTAGTTGTTGGAGTACGCATCTTTCTAGGATTTTGGACAGAAGGGGAAGGTTGGATACAGGTCGAAAGTTATTCAAATCCGTTATGTCAAGGCTGTTTTTTTTAGCAAGGGTGTGACTTGTCCCACTTTAAGGCAGTCTGGAATGACTCCATTTTTCATGGAGCTGTTTATGATCGTGCACCAAAGCGGTGCTAGGAAGCGCTTCAGCTTTTTGGTCAATAAGGGAGGAATGGGGTCCAGGACATGAGATGAGGGTTTGGAGGTGGAGATCAGAGTGATTATCTCAGATCCCTGAATGGGGCAGAAGCTTAGCCAAAATTTGGAAGAGGGACAAGGAGCGATATTGTATGCCCCGGACGTGCTGCTCTTTGTGAGGCGAGTATTGATAGTGTCCAGTGAGAGTTCGATCTTAGTAATCTTGTCATTCAATCAATCAATCAATACATTTATAGAGCGCGCTACTCACCCGTAAGGGTCTCAAGGCGCTGAAGGGAGGGGGGGTGCTGCTACTGCTCGAAGAGCCATGTCTTTAGGTGTTTCCTGAAGGTGAGATGGTCCTGGGTTAGTCGTAGGTGGGTGGGGAGGGAGTTCCACGTCTTGGCAGCCAGGTAGGAGAATGATCTTCCCCCGGTAGTAGTTCTGCGAATCTGTGGGACGGTGGCGAGGGCGAGGTTGGCGGAGTGGAGCTTGCGGGTTGGAGTGTGGAATGTGAGGCGGTTGTTAAGGTATTCGGGGCCTATGTCGTGGAGCGCTTTGTGTGCGTGGGTGAGGAGCCTGAACGTGATCCTTTTGCTGACGTGGAGCCAGTGCAGGTCTCTCAGGTGGGCAGATATGTGGCTGTGGCGAGGGATGTCGAGGATGAGTCGTGCGGATGCGTTCTGTATGCGCTGGAGTCTTTTCTGAAGTTTGACTGTGGTTCCTGCGTATAGGGCGTTCCCGTAGTCTAGTCGGCTGGTGACGAGGGCCTGGGTGACCGTCTTTCTGGTTCCGGTAGGGATCCACCGGAAGATCTTTCGGAGCATGTTCAGGGTGTTGAAACATGAGGATGAGATGGCATTGACATGCTTGGTCATCGTGAGAGAGGAGTCCAGGATGAATCCCAGGTTGCGTGCGTGGTCCGTGGGTGTTGGTGCGGTGCCCAGTGCTGTGGGCCACCAGGATTCATCCCAGGCAGATGGGGATGGTCCAAGGATGAGGACCTCCGTCTTGTCTGAGTTCAGTTTCAGACGGCTACTTTTCATCCATCCCGCGATGTTTTTCATTCCTTCCTGGAGGTGGCTGGATCTTTGGTGAGGGAGAGTATCAGCTGTGTGTCGTCGGCGTATGAGATGTTGTTGAGGTTGTGTTTGCGTGCGATGGCGGCGAGGGGGCTCATGTAGATATTGAAGAGGGTTGGGCTGAGCGAAGAGCCTTGGGGTACGCCGCAGATGATCTCGGTGGCCGCGGTGCGGAAGGGAAGGAGGCGGACTCTCTGGGTTCTGTCAGAGAGGAACGAGGTGATCCAGTCCAGGGCTTTACCTTGGCTCCCAGCGTTGTGGAGGCAGGTTATTAGGGTGCGATGGTAGACTGTATCAAAGGCTGCTGAGAGGTCTAGGAGGATGAGGGGGGTTGTTTCCCCGTTGTCAAGCAGGGTCCTGATGTCGTCGGTGGCTGCGATGAGGGCGGTCTTGGTGCTGTGGTTGGTTCGAAATCTGGACTGGGTTGGGTCGAGGGAGCCATTGGTCTCGAGGAATGCGGTCAGCTGTTTATTGATTGTCTTCTCGATGACTTTTGCAGGGAAGGGAAGAAGAGAGATGGGGCGGAAGTTCTTGAGGTCTTTAGGGTCAGCTGTGGGTTTCTTCAGTAGGGCGTTGATCTCTGCTTGCTTCCAGCTCTCTGGGAAGGTGGTGGACGTGAGGGAGTTGTTTATGACTTTCCGGAGGTGGGGTGCAATGATGGTGTCGGCTTTGTTGAAGATGTAGTGAGGGCATGGGTCGGAAGGAGAGCCAGTGTTCATAACGTGGGTGGTGTCTTCAGTGCTGATGGGAGTCCAAGTGCTGAGGGTGGTTGTAGGGGGCGTTAGTTCAGTGGCTGGGGGCGGAGTCTGGGCGCCGAAGCTGTCGTGTAAATCGGCGATCTTGCGGTGAAAGAACGTGGCGAGGGAGTCATTAAAGAAGTTGGCGAAATTGTCACAGATTTCTTTGGAGGCCGATATTGAGAAGGTAACAGGCTTGGAGGTTTGTTGCCTGATGATGCTATAGAGCTCTTTGGGTCTATTTTTTGCGCTGTCCAGCGCAGAACGGAAAAAAGTGGATTTCTTGTTTTTGATGTGATTGTTGTACTTCCTACGAGCTGTTTTAAGTTGTTTCCGCAGGGTGGAAGTAGGGTTATTCCTCCAGCTTCTTTCTTTGACTCTTTATTTTTCTCCTTTAGGAATTGATGTCAGTGTTGAACCATGACCTGTATGGAATGGCTTGGCTTTTTTTTAGCTTTAGAGGAGCTAGTTGGACAAGCAAAGCCACCAAATTTGAGTTTTAAAGCGTGGTGAGTTTGGTTGTGGAAAGGTGGTCGTTCGTGCCGGGAAGTAGCAAGCTTATCCTTTCTTCAAGGTCTACCATGGGAATTTGGGTGAGGTTTCTGGCCCATTTGGGGGGGTCTTGCATAAGTGGTTGAGAGAGTATTTACTGGTTGATATGAAATAAGATCATGTGGTGGTCCAACCAGTCCATGGGGAGTGTGTGGTCAATCGTAATTGTGTCTCGTTGAGCGATAATGGCATACAAGGTAGCTTCTTTGCAGTGCGTTTCCTCTGTGCGATATTGGGCTAAATTGTTGTCACAGAGAAGATTGGATAGCGATTGAATAAGCAGGTTGTTTGTTTCATTCCACAGCAGGTTAAGATCACCAAGGTTGTTGGCATCTCCGAGTGCACAGTGAGCAATCAGGTCGGATAAATATTCCCCGAATGCAGAGGTGTTGCCTGGTGGGTAGTAGAGAAGGTGGCAGCGTAGTGAGCCATTATCTTTAGTCTTTATGTTGGCGGTAAGACATTCAAAGGTGTTGTACTTGCATGAGCCTATTTCCATGATGGCGATGTTGTCCTTATGAATGTTAGCTATCCCTCCCCTTGTTGGTCTTTTCCGTCTTTGTTAATAATGGAAAAACCTGGGGGCACAAGCATGTCTAAGCATGGTGAGGAGAGCTCATTGAGCCAAGTCTCAGTGATGAAGGCAATGTCAATGTCCTGCGGGAGGATGGCTTCTGCTAGATTGGTTGCATGCATAGACGCCGATCTGCAGTTGATGAGCATGCAGTTGGTGGAAAGCTCTTTTTTGCCGGGGTTCTATCCCCTGGGCGCCCTTGGTAGGGTGGTGAGGAAGGGCGGTCTAGGAGGTTTCGTGCAAGGATGGTCTCTTTGGAAACCCGTGATCCCTTGGATCTTGGATTTTGGGGAGTCAGTGGGAGGTGCGTCATATGTCTTCGTCAGACATTGCAGCTTCGGTCCTAGTGATTCATATAGTGCACTAATCACCCGAGAAGGTATCCAGGCCCTTGGGCAGGTGTGTAGGGGTAAGGTCTTCCATGTGCTTATGTGGAGAACTAGGTCTTCAGCTTTCTGCAAAACTCAACAAGTGAGGAGGTAACTTTAATGTGTTCAGGCTTGTGGGTGTGGCCAATAAAGGAAGTGGGTGGAACCACTGGAGGTTGTGGGCAGAGCTGGGAACGTGGGTGTGGCTTTCTAAAAACAATGTGAGCACCTGCACTTCATATTTTACAAATTAAGCACTGCTATGCTGTGAAGGAAGCTGCTTCAGTTCAGTTACAGCACTGAAGGTATGCCTAGTGGGTGCCATGTTTCAAGTTCTCATTGGGTAAATCTTTTTGTATTGGGTGAAATAAACTTCAAAAGCGGGAGATTGTTTTCTTAATACAAAAAACATATGGCTCAGATATGCAAGAAGTTTTCTCCCTGCGCATGGGGGAAATTTACATTTTGCCTGCCTGTATATGCCACGCATCATATGACAGAACTGGGCAGAGAAATGAGCTACGGTCACCCTGTCCTCAACAGAACTGGATGGCCATCACTGTGACATGGTGTCCCATTGAAGGACTTCCAGATCTGGGATTTACAGTGGCAGAGCCAGCAGAATTTAAGATCATTGTAAACACAGGGGTTCCCCCACTTCTTGAGAACTAGAGTACTGCAAGTTTGGTGAGAAAGGAACAACACCGATTTATGGCTGTGTTCCCATTCTACTAAACTCTGTATCAGGCCCAAAGTTTGATAATAAAATATATTAGAGACGCAATTCCGTCCAGTGGTTAATTTATAAAACTATAAGTGCCAAGGCTCTTTGTCAGGAGAACACCAAGGCTTGCACCATCCATTGCCCCTGCCAGCGCTGACAATTGCAGTACCATACTATTCAAGGCCTCCAAAGCTATAAGAATGGCTTGGGTAGCACCTATTAGTGATTGTTAATGTATATTAAATGAATAAAGAGCTGTTGTATGCTCTTTCCCAAATTTGGCAGACAGTGGCACCATGTGGCAGACTGTCACAAGTGCTGGTGCTTAGAATTAAGTGCTGGTGCTGAGCACTGGAAACCACTGGCTCAAATTAAGCAAAGGTTTGATCAATGAATTAGCCAGATTTTCAGAGGCTAAAGACAATTTAAAAAAGAACCCCAACGTTTTTACTTTCTTGTCCATTGCTATTTCAGCTTTTTCTATAAATAGCGTATTATCGGATGGCCTGAATTTATTTCATGCAGTGATCCCCTCCTCACAACAATCAATTCAAAGTATGAGGACGGAGGGGCCAATTCTTTTCATACAAGGTAGCTTCTTTGCAGTGCGTTTCCTCTGTGCAATGTTGGGCTAAATTGTTGTCACAGAGAAGATTGGATAGCGATTGAATAAGCAGGTTGTTTGTTTCACTCCACAGCAGGTTAAGATCTGTTTGTGGGCCTGTTTTGTGCTCTGGTGGACCAGTGTGTACTGTTGATTTCCAAGATTTTACCACAAATATTGCCTAGAGTAAGCTCAGATCACTGCAGTCTTCCATATCTTGCAAAGTCTAAAACTGCATTAAATTGCAGACATGGGCCAATCTTTTAGCTGCCTAATTCCCTAATGGGGCCACTTTTATTTAGGTGCCTGGGCCTACTTTCTGACCCAGTCAAACCCTTAGCAGTCTCTAATGAATCAGGGCTAAAGCAGCTGTGGGTTAATCTCTTGATCTGTTGCAGCTGCCAGGATGTCCTCCCTCTTCTTGAGCCTATTGTATGCGGAAAGTCCAGAGATTCAAGGAAACCGCCCTGATGGGTATGTCAGTAAATAGTGGTCACTGCTGACGGCAGTAATTCTTGAAGGAATGCAATTTAAGGGAAACAATGTCTGTCCACAAGCGAAAAGAAGTAAACCGCAGTGCTCGACCTCTCTGCCGACCGCAGCCCAGGAATGGAGCATGCTGCCGTGCCCCTGCTCAAGGAGGTGCGCTGGAGTTCAGCCTCTCTGCCCCTAGACCAGCTCATCAGCTCCTACCCGCTGCCCCAGGTCGTGCGGCTGGACACCGGAGAGTACAGCGATGCTGTGCCAAGAGGGGCCTGTGGGGGTGGTAAGCCCGTCAGCCTGGCGTCCAACCTGCCACCCAGCAACTGCAGCTCCTCCAGCCCCGGGCAGCTCTGCAGTGGAGCCCGGGCTCTCCGCGCCGGAGGCTCCTCTCCACACCAGGGATTTATGGTTCTCCCAGACCTGCAGGATCACCATGCAGCCCCCGCCGAGAAAGGTGAGCCCTGGCCGTGCTCCCCGGCCACCCCGCGTCTGCAGCCGCCCCCATAATCCAGGGCCAGCAGAGAGGGCCCGTGCGGAGCGGCCCTCGGGGAACACACACCCCTCCCCAAAACAAAGCAGCGGGGCCGTGAAAACATCAGATGCAGGCAGCAGCCCTGCAGCCACATTCGAATGAAAGAAACTACGCCACGGACTCTCATGGACCTCTTTACTTTTTCTTTTTGTCCTGGCTGCCATTTTGCTGCTGTTCTCTGCTGCTTTTCTCCGGACCCTGACCCGCCATCTTGTCCATTCCCTCGTCCTTAACCCTTTTCTCTTGTTTCCCCCTTGACGATCCTTAAATGTTTCTCCCCTTTTCTGATTTGCCTTTTCTCCATACCCTTGTATCCCTTCCACCCTCCCTTGGTGCTGTGACTGCGTCCCCCCTCCGACCCCACTTAATGGAACTCTACTCTTCTGTATATAGAGATAACTCTAATCGCTAGTATATGCAGTAGACCTTTGTACTCTCTACCATTCCTATGTGACTCTTAGAGTATATCCATTTGTATCTCTTCCTTGGGTGACTTTACTATTTGTACATTTGCAATTTCTCTTTCTGTTTGTATCTCTTCCTTGTGTGACTTTACATCTTGTACATTTGCAATTTTTTCTGTTTGTATCTTTTATATAACACATGTAATCCTAAGTCCTTATGTTTTGCAACTGGTTCTTATGTAAAGCACTCTGACACCTTCGGGTAAAGTTTGCGCTATATAAAATTGCATGAAATAAATAAATAGGGATGGAAATTTTCTCTTATGTGAATTACTGTGGGTGTGATCCTCTCAATCTTATAGTAAGCTGTGTCTTCCTCAGTGGCACACTTATATATCAGTCGGGGTGAACGGGCCGCACCTTTCCGATGTTCTGCATCGTTTTTGCCATCAGTGTAGCTTGACCTTAAATGTCTTAATACATCAGCTTTATATTTCTGGAAAGGGGTGGCATCCCCCCCCCCCCCCACACAGAATAGACGAAAGTGTGACAGGCACATTAGTTAGATTAATAGACTTTAGGTAGGGAGGTAGGTAGGTAAATGGATAGGTTAAAAGTTGTTGTGTTTGATGAATCATTACAATATATTACAAATAAAAATACCCATTTAAGAAATCGTACCAGTGGACACATACAAATACGAAAAATATATTGTTAGTCAAGGCTGAATCAGAATTGCTGTATGAGGCATTTAGTGTCCAGTCGAGATAAGATCTCCTGACAAAAGAATGTGCATCTTTATATACTTAGCATGGCAATATTTAGCACAAGTCTGAGTATCATATTTTTATTGATGTCTATTTTACAGTGCTCTTTAAAATGCATTTTAGTCTACTATGTGATGTTGTCAGCCATCTTGGAACAGAAAAGAGAAAAATAAAAAATATCAGCCACCTCATGCCGTACACGTGTGCATGCATGGTGCTGTCCGAACAGGAATATGCAGCAGCGGCTCCTTCGCTATGGCAGAGGAGCGTTGCCCCACCTGCCAGCAGCCGAAAAAAATAAAACAATCATCGTTTTATTTTTCTCTAGGCTTGGGGGTGGGGCCAGGGTGGTGACAGGCTGGAAACGAAGTGTTGGGCACTGCCTTCACTGCGCCTGTGGATTTTGCAGGCTGCGCATGTGGGTTTGGCCGGCTGCCCAGGCCAGCAAAACCCACATGTGCAGTGATGTTCTCTCTACAACCCCAGCTGCATTACTGGGTTGGAGAGAGCAGGCACAAGCTCCCAGTCTGTGGGAGTGCAAATTATCAGTGCTCACGTCCATCCTGACTGCTTTCAGCAGCATGAAAGCAGCAACTGGATTAGCCGCAGTGCACTCTGGGAGTCTGTGCTTGGGGAAGCGAGGACGGCAATGTGGGCCGGTAAGTGTTATTTTGTTTTTAGTTTTTATTTGCCTCCCCCTTGTACCTGTTTGCCAACCCCCCCCCCCTGCTCACCACTCTGTCAACTCACCGGCCACTGCTGGGCACATGATAAGAACCACTATTGGGAAGCCCTAACTAGGTACCATAAAGCGATACGCACGGCTCGCAAGAATCACATTGCGTCCCAACTTACAGCTGCTGGAACTGCGCCGAGGGTCCTATACCAAATCCTCCAACCATTTGTTAAACCGGTGGCTTGAGAGAGCTCCGAGTTAGCATCACAACAACTATGCGACAAAATCTCACAATTCTTTACCAAAAAAATAGATGGGATTTATGAAAAAATCATCAGCTCCAACCTGTCCATTAGTGGAGATAAATTAAGACCACATATTGAAGAAGAACCTCTCTCCATCACCCATACCCTAGGAATATTTCCCCCTATTTCTTTAGAAGAGGTAGCATCTCTTTTCACTTAAATTAAGAGTGGGTGTCCAACTGATACCATTCCAGCGAGAATAATGCCCATGCTTGGCAAAGAACTAGGTCCTAGGATTCAGAGACTTGTAAATCTCTCCTTGTCTCAAGGTCTGGTCCCTAGGGAGTGGAAAAGGGCTCTGGTTAGACCTATTAGGAAAAACACTGCAATTCCGTGGACAGACTTGTCTAACCTTAGACCAATTTCGCTGCTACAATTTTTGGGTAAACTCGTAGAAAAGCATGTAAACCGTCATCTATCCAATTACATTGAGCAAGCAGGAGGCCTGGACTTCTCTCAATCCAGCTTTAGGCCGAAACACAGTACAGAGTCTACCCTACTGTCAGTCACGGACAATCTGCATATGTATCAGGACAGGGGCTACTCCGTTGTCCTGATATTATTAGATCTGTCGGCAGCGTTCGACACTGTGTCACACAACATCTTGACAGGTCGGCTGGCAAACAACGGTCTTGAGGATAAGGCTCTGGCCTGGCTAAGGAGCTTTTTATCCAACCGCACCCAATGTGTCACCATGGGTGAATATCGATCGAAGGAGGTGGAGATTTCTAAGGGGGTGCCACAGGGCTCCTGTTTGAGTCCAACTCTTTTTAACATCTATGTGGCACCCCTGGCTAGAATCATGCGAGCCTTTGGCTTCATCCCAGTATCTGATGCGGATGACACGCAGCTCCTTTTTCCCTTCAAATCTCTCACCACCGAGGTTAAAGATTCCTTCTCTCAGGGCATGAAAGCTGTGGCTCAGTGGATGTCATCTAATGACCTACAGTGTAATGTAAGCAAGACCGAAGTCATGCTGTTTGGGGAGGCTAGAATCTTATGGACTCCGGACTGGTGGCCGCAAGACCTCAGACCAGTCCCTGCCCCCAAACATGTAGTGAAGAACTTAGGAGTTCGGCTAGACCATGAGCTCTCGCTGAAGCAGCACAGCAATTACATTGTGGGTTCATGTTTCCACGCCATTGGCCTTCTACGTAAAGTGTTCCCCCTACTCCCTGACTGCATCAGGAAAACACTGGTACAGGCTCTTGTCCTTAGCCGTATCGATTACTGTAATGGCCTGCTGCTATCTGCTAATGACGGAGTACTGACCAAACTCCAAGTCGTACAAAATACTGCGGCCCGGTTGGTCTTGAACGCCCCTCCAAGATCTGCGTCCAAACCTCTCTTGGACAAATTACATTGGCTGTCGGTCAGACAAAGAATTAAGTTTAAACATGCTGCCTAATCCACAAGAACCTAAACGGATTAGGCCCTGCATATCTAAAAAACAAATTCATACCTTACTCCCCTGTACGCTCCCTCAGATCTAGCAACCAGTCTTTACTGTGTGTACCCCGTGCAAAGAGGGCCAGGCATGGAGGTAAAGCTCTATCTGTTGCTGGGCCCGCTCTATGGAAAAGTCTCCCATTAGCTCTCAGACAGTGTCAAGAACATCTGATGTTTAGGAAGCGGCTTAAAACTTTTCTGTTTCAATATTGACTTCTTCTGGTTCCCCCCTGACTGTGCTTGTGGTGTTCCTAGGGCGCAGAGATACTCCTCCGGGAGTCGATTCAAGCGCGATATAAACCCGCAAATAAAATAAAATGCCATCATGCTGAGCATTCGCATTGTTATGACGTGAACGCCAAAAAAATTTAGATGTACTCTTTTTCATTTTTTTTCTTTCATGCTGCAAAACATGGGCAAAAGCAATAGGTAGATCTCCTGGTTGTTAAAATGTTTATTATATATATTTTTTAACTACAATAGGCTGTTTAAAAATGTTCTGGCAGGACTTAGTGCCATCCTGATCTTTAGATGGTCACCTAACTTTTTTTTGTTGTTTTCACGCAGCTCTGCTATTGCATTTAGGTGATTACTACCACCATTACCACTACCACCATTACAACCATCACCACTATTAAGACCAACAATATTATTGACACCATCACCACTTCCACAACCACATACATTTGAAAAATTCGAATATATCCTGCGTAAATACCACCCCAGTAGATTCCAAGTGCCCTGTTATAGGCACACTCAGAAATACTCAGGTGTGGGAAAACCAGGCCCAGTTTTACCAGATATGGAAATTAACCTGTAAAACCACTGGGGCCCCAGCCCTGGCATAGGTTCTCTACCCAGCCCACACCACTACTCAGAGCACAGGGGGCATTCAAAACTCCAACCCCACCCACAGCAGAGCCAGCACTGCCGCCTACACGCGTCTGAACCTCCAACCCCACTACACGGCCCCCAATGAGTCAGAGGCTCCAACAATAACCTGTGGAGAATTCCTCATTCTAAGGCCTAAAACATGAAATGTACAGACAGAGTTTGGAGGGTTCGGTGGAGTGATTTCTGAGGGAGGGGATACATCCTGTCTGGCATCGGTAATTCAGTCCCTGAGCCCTCACTCTGCAACTCATAAACAGGCCCAAATTGGTATATATTTTAGCTTTCAACAATGATATAAACAATAGCACGTCACATGGGTTTGCGTCTCTGCAGGCGGTATTTGCAAAACTCTGAAGACAATAAAATGTATCCCAAAAGCTTCCATTCATGAGTTTCTGGTTGCTGGTATAGATTCACAAATGAAAGAGACTGAGTGTGCGCGCGCACACAAACACACACACACTCACTCTCTCTCTCTCTCGCTCACACTCTCTCACACATACATTAAACAGGGAACGCGGTACATAACTTACACATCACTCTTCTCTGTGATTATCCGTTTCAGGATCCTTTCCGGTGCCAGCCACTTGATGGGCACTTCTGCGTCTTTGCCATAGGACAGAGCTCCCATCCTGTAAACTTCCGCTGCCAGGCCCAGGCCACAGAGCCTTGCATTCATATCCTTATCAATCAAGACATTGCACGCCGCCACGTAGCCATGGATAAGTTTTAATGTTCCGGTTAAATATTCCTGGAAGACAATAATGTTTCTGTATTTTTTAAATGAAAGTCCAGCATTGGAAGGCACAGAAAGCAAGAAGCAAAGAATGTTGAAATGCATTGGGCACAATGACTCAGAAGATCACTCAGGTTTGCCAATTTCAAGCATGAGTATCTCATTCAGTCCAGGAATATTTTTTTAATTGAATTTAATTGGAGTAGTACTATTTTCTATATTAGCTAAACAAGACTACAAATCCCAGCATGCAACAAAAAACCTGAACTGGATGGGTTATTCACCTTTGAATTCCACGACTCTGTGCCAACGTCTGTTACATTATCTCACCAGGGCATCTTTCTCAGAAAGACTCAATGTTTAGTTGCTCCTAACCCTTTATCTAACTAGGGAGAGAAGAAAAGTGAAGGAATGAATTGGGGAGGCGGGTCATGGCGATTATGATTTCCTTCACCAAATGCACATACGTGCCCACATGTATGGTTCCCTCCTCACTATCAACAGCAAACTCTGCAGGGTGTTTCAAGCAAATGTAGGTCGCTATTGTCCCTAAAGACAATCACGCTGTGCACCTCCAGTATGAGCCCTCAGTCTCATACAGTCAAGAAAATTCTCCTTTCTCTTCTTTAAGGAATTCTCTTGACTGGTTCTGCAGAGTAAAAAATGTTTCTCTCCATGGCGACCCTGAATACCAATTCAGGGTTGAAAGATAATGGAAGGATAATAGAAGAGGGGCTGTCCTTCCATACAATTCTTTGCTGACATCTTGCAAGAATTTGTTCTGGGTCAGGGCCCGGATCAAGGAAGAGATATCCCAGGAAATGTCTGGGAAGATCTCTTTCTGTGCTGCTGCACGTGTCCCTGGCTCTGCCAAATTTAGCATAATCACAATGGCAATCATGGTGATACTGAGAATAGTCATCGGGATGGTAAGGTTAGTATTATGGATGGTTATTACAATTGTCAGGATGGTTATGGGGAAGGTTAGAGTGCTGGTTACCCAAAGAGTCACCGGGATGGCTATATGGATGGGCATGATGGTTTTCTAGATTGTTAACATTCTCCTCAGGGTGGTTGGGATGGTTTTGGATGTATAGAATGGTTACTACTGTGGCCAGGATAATCATTATTAGGGTGGTCAGGTGTGATTTTCTGGATGGGCATTAGGATGGTTTTCTTGAAGATTACCAGGATGATTTATCAAGATTTTGAAGATGTTTTCAGGATAGACGTCAGGCTAGAAATCAATATCCTTATCCGGCTAATTAGGCTAGTAATTAGGTTGGATACAATGATTATCTGGATGGTCATTTGGAATGTTTTCAGGTTGGTGATCAGGGTTGTCAGGACACCTATCAGAATGGGTAACACAATCGTTATTAGGATGGTTTTCAGGATAGTCTAGTTGGGTAGCTGGATGATTAAGATAGTTATTAGGATGGTCAAGAGGGCTAGATAGAAGATTATGAAGATGGATATCGGAATGTTCATCAGGATTGTTATCTGGATAGTCTGAATGGTCATTTGGATGGTTAAGATGGTGGTATCAGGGTGGTCAGTAGGGTTACCTGGATGACTGATCAATAGGAATGTTTCAAGGTGGTTATCCGGAGAGGGAATTGGATGCTTATCTAGATGGTCAGGATTCGTATCATGATGGGCAGGATGTTCATTAGAGTTGTTTGGATGGTTATAGGGTGGTAATCAGGATCATTAGTAAGACAGTTAGGTTGGCTACCATGGTGGTCTGGGTCAGGATGGTTATCCAGATGGACATTGGGATGTCAAGCACACAAAAAATGACAGGAGGATACTTGCAGCCCGCAGCATGGGTAGCATTACAACCCCTCATTCTTTTGTCCACATGCCACCTCCGTTTGGACCCAGCCATAAGCAAATCCGTCTTGACCCTGAGCCAATAGGAACAGTTCAGCCCGAACTGCCAGGCCAGATCCTTCTGCAACTCAAGATGAGTTTCGCCCTGAGTGGGCAATCGGTGTAGCTTGGTTCCAATGGACTTCAAGATGGTTAGGATACTTATCAGGTGGTCCGAAACCAAAAGCGAGGGTATGGGTGGTGGATGCTATGATTACGTGGGAGGCTGTGGGGGCTGATACTTTAGCGCAGGGACACACTGGTCAGTGTAACCAGGCACTTTATAAGCTCAGTTACATACATACATGCATACAAAGGGAGGTCACAAATGGCATTACGGGTTGGACATTGCTCGAAGCACCTGTCCTCCTCAGTTGAAAAGAATGAGAAGTTCCATCCACTGGAGGAAGAGCACCCCATTGCCCTCTACACTAGCTGAAGACATTTCTAATAATTTAAGAATGTTACATACATGAAAGGGGTAGCCAGAATTTCTCTGCAGGCATCATAAATGGAGGCTCAGCACATAATTACAAATAGAGAATGAGATAGGAGTAGTTCTAAATTTTCTCTGCGACCGCCTAACACAAACCCTCTATATAGGGAGCAACAGCAAATACTCTTTTAGAGAAAAATACAATGGTAGTCATCATACACTGTACCCTTTTAAAGTTTTGTTGTGTCACCCCTAGATATCAAAGAAAATTCACTTTATCTGTCTTTAGTCTAGTGCATTCTTTACAATTAAATCATAATTCTGTGCTCCATACATACCAATCCCCTTGCTAGCTGCAAAGCCATTGAATAGACTCTTTTCTCTGTGAGATCATAGGTACACGCCTCTTCCCTCAAGTCGCCCTGCAAAAAGGTAATGTCAGTACATGCTTACAAGCAGGCTTCTATTCTGTCTTCTGAGAATTTCTACTATTCTGCAAATGTTAAAAAGAAGCAAATGGAATTTTGTCTATAATTTTTTCTCATTGTTAGCATATCAACTCCCAACCTATTCCCAATTCTTAATCAGGCTGAAAAATATACTTCGCAAAACCAAATTTGCTTAAAAGGAAGCTGTTAGGATACAGTCTTTAACAGCAACGTGAAACCTCCAGATTCTGCTGTTATGGGCTCCCGATGGTCTATTGAACATTTAGGAACACTCATTTTTTTCTGAATAATGATGTATGAAGTCCCATCTACACGAAGGTATGCAACATAGCCCTAGTCATGGGGCTCTTTAAACATCAAGATATGTACTCTCTGGCCTAAAATAAACAAAGGCTGTATTGGCAGCAAATGGACAGGGCAGCTTCATTCAAGTAAACAATCTGTCACCTCCTTATCTTTGCTCTTGTGGTGCATCTGCATGCTATTCTCAGGTCTCTCATGTTTGCTCCACTCTCACCCAATGAACCTTTATGTTATGCCCACAACTACAGAAATTACATCACAGGAACTTCTAAAATTCCTTCTTAATACCCATTTTATTTTGCATTTGATTCATGTGTGCTTATCATGAATGGGTTTTGCTGAAACCATAGAAACAAAAATACAGTCTGTATATAGTAAACACCATAGAGTGCACAACTAGCTATGATTAGTGTAAAAGGTAGATGATATAATTGTTAACCTCTCTGAGTTTCCATAGGTAGCTGAGAAGGTTTCCTGGATCCATATCTGCCAGAAAAAGTCGCAGAGGCTGGACCGTTGTTTGACACCAGAGCACCTTCACCAGGCTGCTATGGTTGCATACCCGGATGTGAAACTCAATGAGATTGTGAAACTCCTTCACTTTGCCAGGGCTTGAGGTCTCTGAGGAAGAAAATGATTGAGAGGTGACTTTTATTATGGCAAGAAGAACTTTCTCATCAACAAACGGAGAATGCATTATAATTTGTGGAATCGAGTTTCCCATCAACCTAATGCTTAAATACCAAAAATAATAAATTAGGATGCAAAATGAGGATACTGAACGGTCAGTGAGTTGTAGATAACAAGAGTACACAATAATAGAAAATGAGCCACGTTCAAGAAAATGCTTTCCGTTAGCTAACATTGATTCAACATGCTTCAAAGGTGTGGGTTATGGCTGAGACTTGACTCACTCACATGGCCTTCATGATAATGCAGAGGTAGTCGGCGTGACTCACATCACACTTAAAATGCAAAGATTCAAGCGAAGAAAAAGACAGATGAGAGTGGAAGACAAAGTAATCAATCAACAATGGTGAGATCTACGGTGAGGAACCCTAAAGCCCAGGATCACCTATAGAAAATAACTTTGTGGCCACTGCCTTTTTAATACTAAAAGAATTCACACAGTTAAAATTTGCTTTACTTATTTTTTATTGTCTCATCCCACATGAGACTGCAAATTTTCTGCCAGATGATAAGGGACACCAACAAGTGTATAAGGCAGGTAAATAGCGCAGAGCGCTCACACTATATCAGCACTGCTGATCCATGGAGATTGATGTCAGAAATGATTCAAAGCAATTTTGCACCCTCCCTTGACAGCCCCTAGTGATTTCTACAACTGCAAGAGGACTCAGTTGCCTATTTTGCAAAATGCCACATACAGTTTGAGTAAACTTCTTCATGTGAACCTCTTCAAGGCTCTCTGCAGTATATCACAAAGTGGATGGACGGCGGGATAAAGGGAAAGCCTGATTAATAACTCTCGATGCGACAACAGGCAACCAAGGTTGCTGCAATCTGCTTTAATACCTTACGCTGGTTGCAGAAGATCCTATGGATGTTGCCTGAGTCTACTCGAAGAACTGTCGTTCAGGCCCTTGTGATGTCCCGCATCGACTATGGCAACGTGCTTTATCTAGGAGCCGATAAAGCTACAATGAATACACTCCAGGTTGTACAGAACTCAGCTGCCCGCCTTTTGTGCAATGTTCCACGGAGAATGTCCGCAACGCAAGCCCTGTGTGACCTTCACTGGTTAAAAATCCCTGATCGTGTGGCTTTTAAAACCTTGTGTGTCTTGTTTAAGATTCGTCAGGGTTCTGCCCCCACTTACCTGCACAATCTCGTTCAGCTATATCAGCCCAGTCGTTCTCTCAGGTCATCAAATAAAGCCAATTTTGTAGTTCAAGAATTCGATTGGCAAAAATGGGAGGCCGCTCATTCGCACACTTGGGGCCGAAGATGTGGAATGCTCTTCCGTTGGCGCTAAAAACAGAGACCAACCTTTTTGCTTTTCGCAAAAAACTGAAAACTTTTCTGTTTTAGTCCGGTCACTGCTCTTGTTCCTTCTCCTCTTTTAGCAATTGCTTGTTTTCTTCTCTAGTCTGTCCCTGGCGCCGGGAAACCCATTACGGGTAGCTGCGCGCAATATAAATTTAATAATAAATAAATAAATAAAATAATACAAATACACTCTTTGTTTGAATTAGGGATTGTTGCATTTCAAATACGTTATTCTGGACACAATATTTAGATTTTTTTTTTAGTTTTTAGAAAATTAAATTGGACTTTAGGGATCTCGTTTCTCCAAAAACTCTGAGCAGCTTGGATCATTTATCTATTCTGAAAATTATTGGTCAATTTGAGTGCTTTTTGCTCTTTTTGTTCTTTTTATGGTTGCACTAGAAATGAGTCAACTATGAATGTGATCAAATTGTTAAGTTGCACTGTTAAAGCACCAGCGATGCAACATCAGTGTAAACCAGAGCAAGAATTCAAGAAAATGTTCTGTGAGTCCCTACAATGCTCTTCTCTAGCTTTTGAGGAGGAGCAGACTTTGAGAAAGGATGGGAGCCAAAAGCCATCAAGGAATAACAAAACAAGGGGGGTCATTAGGATGGCGGATGGACACCCTATCGGGAAACGGGACCGCCAGCCATAAGGGTGGGGGTCCCGTGGGGCAATTAGCATGATCCTGCCACAGTGGCGGGCGCATCCTGCATTTCTGTCATTGTGGCGGGTGGTGCACTCAGCACTACCTGCCATAATGCCAGGAAGGCATGTTGTGCACTTCCGTGCACAACATGGCAGGCACTGTGCGGTGCCTGCCATGTTGTGCATGGAACCGCTAGGGGGTACCATAGGTACCCCCCATGTGCACCCCCCACCCCCCAGAGTCTCTGGGGGCCCTCAACAGGCCCCCAATGTCAAACACCACATGCCTTTCCATGGTGGCGTTGCCGCCACGTAAAGGCATGTCCCCGCCTGCATAGTAATATGGATGGTGGTGTCTAACAGACACCGCCACCATATTAAACCCGACCGGGCGGAAAAGGGGCGGACGGTCTTTCCGTTCGTCACGGTCCCCCCGCCATAGTAATATGGCGTGGGGTATTGGGTGGCGGGAGGGGTCGGATCACAGGCGGATCGCCACCGCCATTCTTTCCTGGAAGTCTTCCTTTTTAATTGATGGATATATTTAGCTACTTAGCTTCTGAGAAGTAAATTAAACACTTAGGGCATAATTTGAAGTTTGGCGGACGGGTTATTCCATCACAAACATGATGATTAACCTATCCACCATATTACAAATTCCATTCCATATATTGTAGTTGTAATACGGCGGTCAGGATATCCGTCACATTTGTGACGTAGTAACTACTTCCGTCAAACTGTAAACCAGGCCCTTAGCCATCAAGAGGCTTTAGTGAGTTGAGAGCTGTGCACCTCTTGCAGTTCCCAGGTGCAAAGCCTGATGTGGTCTTCACAATATTTCATCCACCAACATTGATAAATTAACTGACAAAGGGTTGGATAATAGGAACATTTTATTGATAGCCTTACGAAATGATAAGCCTGCAATAGAAAACGCTTTTTGAAAAGCCAATTAGTAAATTATTAATTCCCATCATCTTTAAAGTAAAAATATTTGCTTAAATGGTCATGTTTGTTTAGTATGGCTCACGGGTTACTACTCTGCCAAAACTGTGCCCTCTTACCACTAGAGTGACTAGTCTGGGAGACCCATTACACCCTTGCAGGCTTGGGCAATGAATAAAGAAGGGTAAAGACTGTCTACAAGGGATTTTGTTTATGCAAAATTTGTACTTATTAGAATCTCTTAAAGGGGTAAGTCATCAGCGAACAAACCCCAAAGTGTCTAAAGACAACAACACTGAATGGGAATAAATGATATAGAGGATATATACGGGGAATCCTAATTCTGTTGAAATATTTATATTTTTATATGCCAGAATATTAAAAGGAGTACATACAGTGGCAGAATGCTCCTCAATGCGTTGTAATTCGAATTTCTGAAAGAAGCAACATTTTTGGTCTATGAAAGGACATCTGTTCCACCGACTTGTACACAGATGTATGTAAATCTTAAAAATCATATACCTAGTGAAATCAAGGCGGTTAGATACCCATGGTTATAAACATGTGGTGAGGTATGTTACTTAGTCTTCATGTTTGTACATAGAATGCCAGCACAGCCTAAAAAATTAAATATGCAGCCATCTTTCTTTCAGAAATACGTATTACAACGCATTGAAGAGCATTCTGCCCCTCATGCTGTGTCTCTATAAGAAATCTATCTATATCGCCCACCAGGTATGTGTTCTACTGGTTAATGATCCATGTACTTCTTTTAATCCAGATCAGGATCAAACAGTGGATTAACTGATATCCCCCTGTTCATTTTCCATCTATTGCTTCCAACAGTGACGGTCCTGGCCGCAATTTCAAGTTTGGGCCACACTCTATGTGTAGGCCTCACCCACGGTTTTTCAAACACAGAAGTAAGCCCCCCCCCCTTTCTGTTACTTAAGTACTAGGGTGATGGTGGTGACAGACAATGAGCATGTTTCCCTCTGGGAAGTGCACAAATGTGATCTTTGGCACTGAAATGTTATCTCTTTGTAACATTGCACATGGTTTTTTCTATCGTACACAGTTTTCCTTTCTCTTTTCTTTTTAATCAATGAAATTCATTGACAGTACAATTTTTGTTTACAAGTGTTGTAACAAATTGTATTTTATTTGTATAGGGGTCTTTCTTTGCAAAAAAACAATTGTCCTGATGATGGTCTAATGGATTGACGCCATAAAAACCGAAACGTTGACCTTTTCATCAACTCTAAAATAAATGTAATGTCTTTTAAGTGACGTTTACTCTCTTGTGGAGATCTGTTACTTTGTGATTTTGTTGGTAGTTGATGTTTGCTATCAACTGTTTGATTAATTCGATTCTACATCTTTTCATGACATTTTTGCTGATGTGTTCTTTGTGTATGTACTCCTCTTAATTCTGGCATACAAAAATATAAATATTTCTACAGAATTAGGATTCCCTGTGTGCTCCTCCTACCACTAGGGCACTGGAGGAGGCCCGATGGATTAGATTAAACAGGCAAGGGTGAAGCATGCAAATGCCTATAGAATGACAAGATCATCAACAGCTGCTGTGTCGTTGTGCCTTATTTTTTACTAAACAGCATCAACAACAAACATTGCTTGTTAGTTTTCATTCCTGCATCTTCCTAGCTCCCCGTTCTCCTAACTTGCTATTCCGCTTTCTTTCTCTCTTTTCTGTTGTTTTCTCTCGTGCTCTGTATCAAAGTCTGATGCAGAAAAATAACTCTTGGTTCCTGAAAGTCAGAAGTGTGGCCCACCAACAACAACCACTGGAAAATATTATGCAAGGACTCTAGTAGGCTCTCTCGTCCTAGTATGTCAGGCTCCCAACTGTGGTTTTCTGCTCCACTTTAGTTTGCAGCTATAATAGCTTTACAAGAATCTGTGTTTCTTTGGCACAATAGAACTGGTCTAAAGGTGAACAATTGAAAAACCACCTTTGACCCAAAAAGCCGTTATCATTGTGACTGGAGTGGCAAAGTGCCTAGATGAAGCGGCAAAACTGATTATATTGCGAGGCTCTGAGTGGTATAGGCAGTGGCACAGCGCAAAATGATGAGTCTCCTCGGCAGAATGTGTTGAGGGGCCTCTGAGTTTCCCATATCTCACAGATATTCATTGGCCTTGGGCTGAATGGGGCCACAGGAAAGGATGGGGGACCCTTGAATGGTTTGCCTGGACCACAGGAGAGGCCCTTGGTGTAACGACTAAGAAATCAGTTTTTCAGAAATAGAACTTCAGGGGGCAAGAATCTTTTCTCCAAGTCGCACTTTATTTATGAATACTGCATAAGGTTCTATAAAAACCTTTAAGAAGCATGGATTGAAGACGGCATCCTCGTTTCGCCCCTTGCCCCCTTGGTAATTCTCTTGCATACCATCATTCCCTTGGAGTTTTTTAAAGGGTTAAAATGTCCTTGTGACTTTTGCACCGGAAAACGCAGCAAAAAGCCTTTTTATCATTTAACAATTAGTCATTTCTTGTTCACTTCAGCGTTCAATTTTTGGAATAGGCAAGCAGATGTTAACCTGTCATAAAACTATTCTGATCACCACTTATGAAGGTGTGATCGAAAAAGACATTACAGCAAGAATGTAATGCTCGTCATAACCTAAAATATGTATTCAATAAAGAGATGGGGAAATCATGTCGTTAAGCCTGGCTGTTTTTGTCAAGCTTCAAAATGAAAGAATCAAAACAGCTACAAAATGATGTGAAAGCACAGAACCTATTTCAAGTCTAGTTTTAGACAAGCAAGAGAAGTACTGCCAAACCTCAGACAGGACAACTTGGATACACTTGATTACTGCCATACAGCGGCCTTGATCCTCATGGGTCTGATGAGCAGATATGGCTCACCACATAATCCTGAAGAAACACCTGCATGTTTGGAATGGAATGTCTCACATACCTTCGAAAGCATCCACTCTTGGGGTTCCAGTCTCACCCAACTAATTCAGACGACAGGAGCAGCCCGTGCAGGTAAGAGCGGTGGGAAAGGGTGAGAGGCGACTCGACAGACGACGACGAAGGCAAATGAAATAAATAATTAATTTCCCCCTCATTGTCGTCTGTCGAGTAACCCGCCCCACTGCCCAACAGCTGTTACCTGCACCGGTCGCTCCTGTCTTACACAAAGTCATGGTAATCAATTTCTACCAATTCCTAATCAGATCCAAATCTTGTAGGACTTGATCTGGGTCTCTGGCAAGCTAAGGAAACAAATCAAACTGTCCCAATCACACTTTCCATTGTAAGAAAAAACAAATGCCTCCTCTGTGTGAACGAACCAAGAGCAGAGGTGCAGAGGAGACAGAAAAAAAAATCGTTGTTCAGTCTAAGGCACAAGGGAATACTCTTCTCTAACTGACAAAGTAGAGCGGTGTTGGACATTTTTCATTCAGACTTTTCTTTCGGCTCCCAGATAAATATAGCAGTATTGGAGCATCTCGCCAAATCAACACGGACAGCAAAGTACTAGAAGTACTGCATTAGGAACCCTGGGTAGTACACACTACTTTACCAATACTATTTTAATTGTTTACACATGCTTTTCCAGAAACTGGATTTTAAGAGACCAACAGAAAACCCAGAATCCAACTTTTGGAGAATGTTTGGGCTGAGGCTTGAAGACACTACACTGGCTGCTGTTACTTGTGATTTGGCCTACAAAGTCAGTGTTATTCCTTGTTTTAAAAATCGTTTTAATTCATCTACAACTCTTATGTTTGAAATTGCCTGTTTTTATTTTAGGGGATTCTGGAAGGAGTTGGTTGTTTTTTCCCTTGTGGTGGTGGTGTTCTCCTGTTCCGCAGTTGTTTGTAGACAAGTACACTATTTTCCGGCCAATTTGGTAGGGCCACGCAGCATAGAAGTTTTGCGCTCTAGCACGCCGGCATACGTCCAGCTCAAAGAGCCCAAAACACTATAAAAATCAGGCTGATGTGGGTATGTGCCACTGCTACTGCTTGTGATTTATACTACAGAATCAGTGCTATACCTTAATTTTAAAAACTTTGTAATTCGTTTAAAACTGTTCAGTTTGAATTTGCTTGCTTTTATTTCGGGGGGAAGGGTCTGGAAAGGAGTTGGTTATTTGCTCCCTTGTATTGGGTGTGTTCATTCTAAAGCTGTTTGCAGAGGGGTACACTTTGGTAAGGCCATGCAGCAAGGTGTTGGGCCGTAGTGAGCCTGCACACGTCCACATCAAAAAGCCCAATGCGCTATAAAAATAGGGCTAATGTGTGGACAAGCATAGGTTACGCCGCATCAGTCGCATCACTAGCGCGCCAAAGGCAAACCCA
This sequence comes from Lissotriton helveticus, assembly GCF_964261635.1. Lineage (NCBI taxonomy): Eukaryota > Metazoa > Chordata > Amphibia > Caudata > Salamandridae > Lissotriton > Lissotriton helveticus. The sequence continues at coordinate 635,940,332 of NC_136065.1, forward strand.
GCTGTGCCTGTCCACACCCGGTTGGATCAGTTCACTGTCCTGGAGTGTAAAAACGTACTGTTTCAGGGTCAAATGAACAATAATTTCACTTTTTCAGATTTATTGGTTTACAGACCCCGTGGGCCAGAAAAACATTTTAGGGAAACATTGGTAGAATATATCTCACCAGTGGTTCTGGAATTGGGCCATTTTAACATTATTGGTGACCTTAACCTGCACTTTGAGCCAAATAGCTCCAGACAAGTACTCAATCAGAGACCTTGGGTCTATTTAGTTGTCCTAATTAGTAATGAGTCTCACACATGAGGTGGGCAGTTGCTGGATCTTGTCTTTTCCAATTTGCCAAATCTGCAGGTGTCCACGCCTTTTCCAGTTGAAAACTCAGACAATTATGTGGTTTCCATAAACTTGGTAGCATCTTCTGCATCAGGCCTGGAAGAAGTTAAAACATAAATAGGCAGGCAATCACATGAACTAGATATCAATAGTTTTTGTAATTTGATCCAGAGGAGCATTCCTAAGTTTGATTTAAATATTGAGACAGCAGTAAAGAAGAAGAATTTTTGACTAGTATCAGCTTTGGATGCTATGATTCCCGTGGGAACGAATAAGCAGAAAAAGAGGTCATTTGCCCTTGGTTTAACGTGCAACTGATTGAGGAAAAAATGGTGTAAGGTGAAAGCATGTGAGGAAATATTATGAAACTATGGCTAAAAAAGAACTATATGAGTGGCATTAAAGTTTACCATAAGAAGATTTGGCACGTTTTGATTTTTATGCGGATACACTTGGGAGAAGTGGCAATCCCCCTAAAGAGATCTCTACCATAGTTCAAAGCCTGCTTGAGCTTTACGTGAATTCATATCTCTGTGAAGCATCGGACGAAACATGTAAAAGGGTTGCAGGTTATTTTATGAAGAAGATTAACAATATTTATGCTAATTTTTCCTGATGAGAGCTCTAGCCACAGCTTCGTACGTTTGACTTTAAAGATCGGTAAGATGCCTCAGTGTGGCAGTCTTGCAGAGTTTGAATTGTTGAATGTGGATTCTTATAGAGATGTTATGCGCAAGGTAAAGTTGGTATCCCCCGATGATCCAATAAAGCCAGACCTAGTGCTAACAGCTGACGACAATCTCATCGCTATATTTGAAGCCTAGACACATTTTTTATCTCCACTGCCATGGTGCCTATTGCTTGGACGCATGCAAAAGTTATCCCGCTTCTAAAAAATCTATCTTAGATCATCCCTTGCCTGAAAATTATCGGCCCATCTCTCTATTAAATTTTTTGGCTACAGTGGTAGAAAAACACATGATAATCTCTTGGTAGACTTTTACAAGAGTATCAGGTGTTTAGTCCTTCGCAGAATGGCTTAGACCTGCCAACAGCACAGACTCTGCTCTTCTTAACGTGACCAAAGAGCTTCGGCAGGTACATGATGAGGAAGGTTCTGTGGCGCTTATTCTGCTGTATGTGCAGCTTTCGACACGGTGTCCCATGAGGTGCTCTTGAGCCGTAAAAATGAGATTCGGTTCTGAGGTAAAATGTGGCTTAACCTGCCTCTTCTATAAAGGATCGGTCTTTCTAGGTGACATCTCAACCCGTTACATTTAGCAAGCGGACCCTAGAGTATAGTGTCCCTCAAGGCTCAGCCATAAGTCTAACCAGGGCCTGACTGGCTACCGGGCAGTTTGGAATGCTGCTGAGCTGGGGATATATTTCATTGATGGGGACCTGCGTGTACTAAACGAAATTCGTTTTGCGTTTAGTATTTCGAATCACACGCAGGTCTCTATGAACGAAATCAGCCCCCACTGCAATAAAATGAGCCAGCAGCTCGGCAGCATTCCAAACTGACCGGTAGTCAGTCCGGCCCTGAGTCTAACACTCTTTAATATCTATGTAACGCCACTAGCAGAAGAGTTGAATTTGTTTGGGAGAACATAGTAACCTACGCAGATGATACCTAGCTCATAAAATCCCTGTCTGCCAGGAATGAAGAGGTTTCTGTCAATTCCAAAAATTTTATGTCAGCCGTTGCTGAATGGATGCATGCCAACTGTTTAAAGTTGAATGCTAATAAAACTTAAATCCTTGTGCTAGATAACATTTGCAAAGCGAGGTGGTTGCTTGCAGCCCACCCTGTTGGAGTCGCCCCAAAGCCCAAATCGACTGTCAAACATTTGGGCATATGGTTGGACGATTCCTTATCTTTTGAGCCACAAGTCAAAGCACTGATGTCTGGCTGTTTTGGCATCCTGAGAAGCCTTATAAGCATTATAGTCTTTTTCTGCTAACTGGTGCAGAAGAATATCATTCTGTCTCTAATCATCTTGTGCCTTGATCACTCCAATCTTCTGTATTTAGGAACCACTAGACATGTGAAAATAGACTGCAGATTATTCACAATGTGGCAGCAAGATTTTATATCAAGTGCCAAAATTCTGTTCAGTCTTCCTTAATTTCACCCTTTGCACCGGTTTCCGGAGAAGAAGCGTATCCAGTTCAAAGCTTTGTGTTTGGTTCATCGGATCATGAATAAGCTGGGTATGCCAAATTTGTTTTCCTTGCTCCAGTCCTATTACCTCACCATGGCATTAAGATCAGCAGACCATAAATGGTTGTGGTACCCCATTTCGAAATGGCTAGCAAAGAAGAATGCTGCCTTCGAGCTATAGCTCCGGTGCTATGGATCTGCCCACTCACCTACGGAAAGTATTGAATCACCTCAGTTTTAGGAAATAGCTGAAAGCTTGGCTGTTCTCAGCCTAAACTTGGTTATGTTATGCAATGTTTCAGTAGTAGCAGGTAATCGCTAGGAGGGGAAACATACTTTACAACGCAACCATTAAATCCCACTACACTTACAACGCAGTCATTACATCGCAACATCCTTTACAATGCACGTCACTGCAACGCAGGCATTACAACGCATGACACTACATTGCATGACACTACATCGCATGTCACTACAATGCAGGCTTTACAACACATACCATTACAACGCATACCATTATAACACACAGTACCTCTACACTATCCAAAACTTACCCTACTGTTGCAACCCCTGGAGTTAGAATAGTAATTTTTACCCCTACACTATCCAACACAAATCCTACTGTTGCACCGCCTGGAGTTAGAATAGTAATTTTCACCCCTACACTATCCAACACGTACCCTACTGTTGCACCACCTGGAGTTAGAATAGTAATTTTTACCCCTATACTATCCAATACTTACCTTAAATGCAATGTAATAGTATGCGTTGTAATGGTATGCGTTGTAAAGGTATAATGCGATGTAAGGGAATGCGTTGTAAAGGTAGTTTCTAAAAATGCGATGCATTGTCATGCGATGTAATGGAGTGCGTTGCTCTGCTAAAATACTGTTTTATTCATCTTAAATCGCACGACTTTTAAAATTGATTGATAATTTTAAAAACCACTATAAAATGTACCCAGCACTTAGTACTTTCGGCGGATAGCTGTTAAAGTTGATTACTAATTTTAACTGTACTCACTGTGTGTTGCCATTTGCACTTTGCCGGTGCTGCTAGGGGCTCGCATTACACTTGTCAGCTGTCTGTGCTCAATACTCCAGCCTGCCCGCCCCTGTCCGACTCGGTAGCCAATACCGTAGTGCGGAGGGCGGGGCAGGCAAGAGCCAGACACCCACAGGAAGTCGAGCGGTTAGCGCTCTAGCTGTTCACTTCTGAGGGCTATTTAGGCTGCGAGGAGGCACAAACCATTGCGGTAAGGGACGACGGTGGCAGCTTCCCCGGACCCCGCTTGGCGCCTGCTAGCATACTTAGAGGGGATGCTCTGCTAAAATACTGTTTTATTCATCTTAAATCGCACGACTTTTAAAATTGATTGATAATTTTAAAAACCACTATAAGATGTACCCAGCACTTAGTACTTTCGGCGGATAGCTGTTAAAGTTGATTACTAATTTTAACTGTACTCACTGTGTTGCCATTTGCACTTTGCCGGTGCTGCTAGGGACTCGCATTTCACTTGTCAGCTGTCTGTGCTCAATACTCCAGCCTGCCCGCCCCGGTCCGACTCGGTAGCCAATACCGTAGTGCGGAGGGCGGGGCAGGCAAGAGCTAGACACCCACAGGAAGTCGAGCGGTTAGCGCTCTAGCTGTTCACTTCTGAGGGCTATTTAGCCCCTCGTCGGATCTAGCACGCAGCGGTTGCGCGCAGCGGGGCGCCTTAGACGGCACCTAAGACAAGCCAAAGACCTGCCCGTCTGCGCCCGTCCACGACAGGACGTGGCCAGGGGCGAGGGCTATGGCAGTATCCACCGATACCTCTGGGACCCCCACTACCACACGGAGAATCTACTCCTCCCAGGTATTATTGGAGATCCAAGATCATCTCCAAATGACCTGTGGCAATAGGGTTGGAACTAGCTTAGAGGGCCCGTTTGCATGCTGCTATTGTAAAGCACAATTCCACGTACTACCAGAAGATAGGGACCCCGCTCTTAAACCATCTGATAGGGCACTAAGAGAACGCCACACAGCCCCTAGTAAGAGGATGGGCGTTTGCAGACCCCCAGGGAGTAAAAATCTGCTCTGCAATATTAGGTCTCTGTCGAAACATGCCTCTGAAGTATGGGACCTTATTTCATCAGAAAAACCGGACCTATGTTTCCTCACAGAAACTTGGTTAAAGCCCCATTTAGTTCCAGCGATAACTCTGGGAATTCCAGTTGGTTATAAAATAATCAGACTAGATCGGCCAATTAAGATAGGAGGGGGGATAGCAGTTGTACATAAACAGGAATTCAATGTCACTGTGATTGATCAGATATATACCCCCGAATTAGAATTATTGATATTTAAAATCGACTCTATGCCTAAAGAGAGCCAGAGAGGAGCCTTGGTTTATCGCCCGCCGGGCCCGTGTACTAATTTCTCTGTCTTGCTCATGGAGGCCTTAGCACCTTATGTGCTTGATAGTAATGATTTCCTACTTTTAGGAGATTTTAATGTCCACAGTGAGCAAAAGGATTGTTATGAGGCACAGACCTTACTCACGGATCTTGACTCATTGGGTTTAAAACAAATCAACAGTGGCCCCACACATCAGGCAGGGCACACTCTTGATTTAATTTTATCTAACTCCCCCTTTATCAAGTGTATTCCCTCATACCAGGTAGAATGGACGGATCATTTTGTCATGGAATTCTACTTCCCTACCATCAACCTGCCCCGTACAGGGCCCATTGCCCTACCTATAAAAAGGAGACCATGGCACAAATTGACTACTGAGGCATTTAAAAAGAGATACAATGAACCCATATCTGGCCCCATGGAAGATGTAGAAACTGCTCTGACCAGACTCGAAGGTGCAGTTGCGGATTCAATTAATGATATAATCCCGCTAAAAATCTTTAAACCACGCCCAGCTTACAAACAAGAAATCTGGTTTTCGGAGCACTTAAGATCCCTCAAACAAATCACTAGGAAACTAGAAAAGAAATGGCGAGCATCTCGCTCGGTCGAAAATAAGAAAAATTATAAGGATTCCCTGGCGGCCTATCACAAAGCCATTCGTGCCGCACGTAAAGGGCATATTGCATCACAACTGTCTGCGGCTGGGAACAACCCGAAAATACTATATCAAATCCTGCAGTCATTTACCAAACCTGCAGCCTGTGAAACTGCAGAAGTGGCGTCGCAGAAATTATGTGATGACATTTCCCAATTTTTCTTGAAAAAAATAGATGGTATATACGATAAAATTATCAGTGCCAACCAATCTCATGGGGAAGTCATCACCCCCCCAAAGAGTATGGAAGAACAACCTCATTCCACTCATTCCCTTACAACATTCCCTCCTATCTCCGTTGAGGAGGTGATATCACTTATCACCCGGATTAAGAATGGGTGCCCAACAGACATTATCCCTGCACGTATTATGCCAATGCTCGCTGCCGATCTGGGTCCTGGGATCCAGAAAGTAGTAAACCTCTCTCTTAGTACAGGAGAGGTTCCTCTAAGGTGGAAAAGGGCACTGGTCAGGCCTTTGAGGGAAAATGCTGCTACCCCCTGGACTGAATTGTCTAACCTTAGGCCCATCTCCCTGCTCCCCTTTCTAAGCAAACTCACTGAGAAGTTTGTTAATCAACATCTGTCTAATTATATCGAATCAGCAGGAGGGTTGGACTATTCTCAGTCAGGTTTCAGGCCTAGGCACAGCACCGAGACCGCCCTGATCTCAGTCGCGGACGATCTACATATGTTCCAGGACAGAGGTTTCTCTGTGATCCTGGTGCTATTGGATCTGTCCCCGGCGTTCGACACCGTGTCACATGACATCCTGACTACCAGGCTTATTAACATCGGCCTGGAACACAAGGCACTAGCATGGTTGAGGAGTTTCTTATCTAACCGTACCCAATGTGTGACTATGGGAGGATATCGGTCAGAGGAGGTGGAGATCTCTAAAGGGGTGCCACAGGGCTCCTGTCTGAGCCCGACCCTTTTTAACATCTATGTGGCACCCCTGGCTAACATCATGAGAACATATGGTTTCATCCCGGTATCATACGCGGATGATACCCAACTCCTCTTTCCTTTTAAATCTCTCACCACTGAGGTCAGGAACTCCTTTTCCCAGGGGATGAAAGCGGTGGCATACTGGATGTCGTCCAACTATTTGCAATGCGATGTTGGAAAGACGGAAGTCATGTTGTTCGGTGAGGCCAAACTCCTGTGGACTCCGGACTGGTGGCCTTTAGATCTTGGCCCAGTCCCTGAGCCCAAACAGGTAGTAAAAAACCTGGGAGTACGATTGGACCAGGAACTCTCCCTGAAACAACACGGCAGTCAGGTTGTGGGCTCCTGCTTTCACATCATTGGCTTGCTACGGAAAGTGTTCCCATTGCTTCCAGACTCCACCAGAAGGACATTAGTACAGGCACTGGTCCTAAGTCGACTAGATTATTGCAATGGCCTACTATTGTCTGTAAGTGAAGGGGTGATGGCTAGACTCCAGGTGGTCCAAAACACCGCTGCCCGCCTGGTACTGAACGCCCCTCCTCGAACCCCATCTAAACCCTTGCTGGTGAAACTACACTGGCTATCAGTCAAACAGAGAGCCAAATTTAAAATATGCTGTATAATCCACAAATTGCAAAAAAAGGGGGATTTTACCTATGCCTCTAGGCTTATTTTTGCCATTTATTATGAAGGAAAAAACTAAGAATCAATTAGTTATCCTGACATGTTAATGTCTTTTTATTTAGATATTTATAATACTTTTTTGATTATTTAAGTTGGTCAGAGAGAGGACAATATCAACTTTACGTGTTGCCACAAACAATTAAACACAAATTGCGAACATTACAATGAATTACAAACAAACAAACTTAATATTCACAATATATATACACAAAAAGCAATCAATCGAAATTTAGACCAGTTACCAGGAAGAAATAAACAAAGCAGCATATGTTGGCAAATTCATACCATTCGCTATTAATAATTTAAACAAACATAGCAATGCTTTTTGATCATGTATCACAGACCCTTATGCTCTGAAAAGTGTCATAATGAATTCAAAAGAGAAAGAGACAGAGCATAAATGCTGAATAAATCAAAGCGTAAGTGCCGACGCGTTTCGAATCCTGTGTGTTGAATCACAAGATTCTCATCAGGGCTGGATGAGTCGATTCCATAGGGAACTGTTCTGGCAAGAAAAAACGAGGAAAAGAACTTTTAGAGAAAAGTACTTCCTCAACCCATTCTCTATCATTTCAATCCAAAATTTTAAAAGCATCAAAGGATGCAGCATACCTTGTTTCGTTCTATTTCAAGGTTTCTGTGGTCTTTTTTTATGTAAGACGTCGTGTGCGCGGTGGGTGTCACTCTGCAGAAAACAGCAAATTAAATATTGGATGTTTTTTAAAATAAATAAAGGGTTAAAAGGAGTTGAAACCAAGCACCAGAGGGGATTTTCTAACCTGTGCGTGTTTAGCAGCGATTAGTCGCGTGCTCAAATGACTTCTGAATTGTTCGTTTCTTGAGGAATATGGTTCTGAAACAATGAAAGGTATAAGTATCTGTTTTTCATGTGCGCCGGCTGTCTGCTGTGACCGAACTTTAAATAAACGGGACTTACTTCAACCGATGGGTTGAGCGGAGCAGCGTTTTGTCAGCCGTTTCTTTCCGCTCCGTCTTAAGGCCGCCGCGGTCTCTGGACCTGAAATCGGCGAAAAATAAGTATCAGCTCGCACTCGCGCTTTTTAGATAAACCGTGCCCAAGAAGAGAGGCTCTCTGCGGTTCTCACCTTAGTTATTTGTGTGACTCGCAGCAAGAAGGGGGTCCCATGTCACTCGCGCAATTGTTTGAACCAAACCAGTTCGAAGGGGCGGGATGGTTTGCTCGGCCAAAATAAAAGTCACATGACCTGGGGTCAACCAATCAGGTGTTCCTAGTATGTTCTGATGTATTCTGGGGTTAGTGGTCCAACCATTTTCCTACTCACTTTACAGTCAGTTAGAGCAAGGATTTCTTTTGAAACAGAATATACTATTCAAGTCTATTAATCTCACTCATGGAGTTTAATCCTTTGTTCACGCTATCAAATTTCATTATCAGGTAGGCTTCTTTGCGTAATAACGCGCTCTCCACACATGGAGAGTGGTGCTTGGGATCAACCCATGTCAGTACGGTCCATTTAAAGTCATTTTCACTGTGATTTTTACTCAAAAAATGCTCAACCATAGGTGCATTCAAGACCTTTTTCTTTATTCGGGACCGATGTTGGGTAATTCTGACATTAACAGGTTGACAAGTCTTTCCAATATAGATTTTGTCGCATGGACAGACCACGGCATACACGACGTTTTTAGTTTTACAATTTGTAAACATGTTATGTTTCCATTTTAAACCGTCATGTTCAAACACATTCCCTTCTAATGTGGATATACAAGAAATACAGTTACCACATTTATGATGTCCACAGATTGGCTTGAGGTTCCATTGTGACAACAGGTCACCTTTTTGTTTCGGGATGTAACTGTCAGCCCTTACAATTTGCTGTCCAATGCTAAGATTTTTTCGCATAGCAAAAATGGGCTTGGGGATGGGATGCTCAAGGGTTTCCAAAAGATGCCAATTCTTTAGGATAATTCGTTTGAATTGATTAGTGTGAGCCCCAAAGGTGGTAACACACACCAATTTATCCAGCTCAGGCTTTTCTTTGATCTGGAGGAGATTTTCTCTCGGGTTAAATCTTGCCCGCCTGAATGAATATTTCAATAATTTTTTGGGGTAACCCCTGTTGGCCATTTCTTCACAAAAGGTCTTCCCATAGAGTTCGAAATCAGCTACATCAGTACAATTCCGCCTCATTCGCAAAAGTTGTCCGAAAGGGAGGTTCTCTTTTAGACACTGTGGATGGGCACTCCTATAGTGGAGAATGGTGTTACGGTCCGTTTCTTTCTTATATATGGTAGTTGTCAGGCTATTGTCGCAGACGCCTACTGTGACGTCAAGGAAAGTCATTTTATTTTTACTGGATGCAATCGAGAATTTTATATCCTTGTGTCTGGAATTCAACCAGTCATGGAAGGAATCGAGCTCGGTCTGGCTCCCCTGCCACAAGAGCCAGACGTCATCAATATATCTTAACCACTGACTTATGTTTCCTACAAATGGGTTGTTGTTAAATATGAACCTTTCTTCATATTGGGCCATGTAGAGTACCGCCATCTCCGGCGCATAAGGACATCCCATGGCCGTCCCTTTAATTTGGACAAAAAACTCGTTCTCGAATTTGAAGTAGTTGCAATGCACAAAAGCATAAATGGCCTCGGACCAGTATATCTGGCAAACAAATGTATCCCCTATGTCCCTACTCGCTCTCTTAGGTCAAGCGAGCAAAGGCTGCTTTGTGTACCCAGGGCTAAGAAAACCAGACATGGTTCCAGAGCTTTATCTGTGGCAGGACCTTCCTTATGGAATAGCCTCCCAAAGTCTCTCAGACAATGCAGAGAGCACCTCCCTTTCAGGAAACAGCTTAAAACTTTCCTATTTTAGAAATAATAATCTGAACGCCACTCTGTGGTTTGTCCCCTCTTTTTATGCTGTAGCTGTCAAAGGCGCGGAGATACTCCTTCAGGAGTCGAGTCCAGCACGGTACAAACCCACAAATAAAAGGATGTTGCGATGTAAAAACTGCGTTGTAAAGGCATGCGTTGTAAATGTATGCATTGTAACGTCATACATTCCACTAGGAGGCCCCAACATAGGGCAGCCATGCGCGGTATACATCTTTCTAAGATAACTGGCTCCAACTGAGAGCTTGAACTCTTGTGCATCTTGTATAAAACCTGTTAAGGAAAAAGCACAGCCTACCACCACTCATAGCATTTCACTACACCTCATCCAGAAATCTAAGAACCTCCAATCAGTCAATCATTGATCCCAAGCCTTGGCCATTAAAAGATGGGTAGACGGGTTAAAAGTTCAAGGTGCTAACACTGCAACACATTCAGTGCCGAGCAGAAACCCCAAAATAACGTTGTCATTTTCAGGAAGAACTTTGTAATTTTCAAGTAGAACCCGAGGACCACACTTTTAAAGAAAAACATTTACTTCATAAGTGTCAGTGAACAATACTACTGTACTTATTAAGAAAGTGGTATTTCAGCTAAAAGGCTGTAAGATGGACTGTAACTATTTGTTATGTATTTTAAAAGTCTACAAATAAATAGCATATCCACAGGATTAAAGTCAAGCATAATCTGAAGTCTAGAATCTAACTTTGAGCATTGCAGCAGTAGGTATCCACTCATCTGGACCATTGTTGACATGTTGGAGATCATTACATCGCTGAAGTTCCCATTTCTCAGGTTGCCTACACAGCATGAGCTGCTACCACTTAGAGATGGATGTTAAGCAACATTATAGTGCTTTGAAAAATATTCTAAATATTGTGACAGCCTAGGTCCTTACTCTTGTATATATACTGTGTTTGGATTTATCATCTGCAGCGGCCCCTGCAGGTAACAGCGGTGGGGCCAGAAAGGTTGGGGAAGGGGATTAGCCAGACAACAGAGAGTAAACATGAAATAAATAATTTTCTCTCGTGGCCGTATGTCTATATCCCCCACCCCATCTGGCCCCACCGCTCTTACCTGCACGGACCGCGGCTGGAGGACTATCCCCACCTTATTGCTTCTTTTCACGTATTAGGGCCAGATTCCGATCTCGCCCGGAAAGGCTCCCTACGGCATCCGTCAGGAGTGAGTCCAAGTCACGAGTGCGATTTCCGACCGACTCATCCCGCCGTACGAGCGAGCGAGTACAATGTGTATATCGCCTCGCACTTCGAGCGACTCGTACCCATCAGCGACGCCCTCTGGACGACTACAACATGGCCGGCTTGTGTAGTGAATGAGTCCAATACGATGTGCGCGTCAAGCAGCCGGATCGACTCCGAACCTCCGACTCGAAAAAGCTCTGGGAAGCAGACGTTGTGGGCTGTACCAGGCCTCCCTTGACCCATAGCCATACAACTCGGTCACAGGTGGGACTCAAGGCACCCCCCTACACGTGCATGTACGGTGCAGGGGGCACTGGCACGTCCCCACGATAGGGGCACCCTTTTCCGAGTCGTCCTTTTTCCACAACAGAAGCCTATGTAGGCAACGTTCAACAGGCTCCCATTGACTTCAGTGGGGCTCTGAGTGACCCGAGCCCGTCAGCGCATACTTGCATCGTACCCGGGCGCCCGGAGCCCAGAAGCACGAGTTGGTCGGAAAGCTCTATGGGACCGAGTCGGCCACAGGGCTTTCAAAACAAGATCGGAATCGGGCCCTTAATGTTGTCACAACAATTCATTTAAAAAATACTGATTGATCTACTTACAAACCACAACTTGCTTGTTGTTTATCTGTGCAGTGCTTCAAAATCCTTTGAGAAAACACCATTAAGGCATCAACACATTTCAGTGTATGCAATTTGAATATTTAAATAAAAATATCCAGCGCTGACTCTGCAGCAGGTATGGTGAACAGATCATCTAAAAGAAGCAAATTGTGCATTTGCTGAGGATGTTATTACAAATTCTTTGCACAGCCCTGAAAAGTGGAATTTCCGACTGTATAATGTGCGGTAAGGTAATATTACTGGCTCTGAAGACATCCACAAATTTTTGGATGATAAAAAACAGTACATTCTTTGCTGTTTAAATTGCTATATTTTTTAAATATTGCTTATTTATTTTTAAGATTATTTAACCTTTTTCAATTGTTTAAATGGGATCACTGACATAATATCGTCAGTCAAAATATCGAGGTACCAGAATATCGTGGTCAAAATATTGATGGACAAAATATCGACTTCCTACCTCCATTCAGGTAAGTACCAAAATATCGATACCAGAATATCTTTGTTAAAAATATAGTTGTATAAAAATACCGATTTTTTTTATTGTCTTAAAAGTAATATAAAATTAATTAAATTATTAATAAAATTAAAGAAAACATAGTTAGAATTCCTTTAAAAAAAAAGTAAAATTCATAAGTAATAAATGTAATATGAAAAAATATTAAACATGCATAATCAATTTTTTATATATATATGTTAACTTAATATTATTAATAAATTATTATTAAATGTGATTAAAAAATGTTTAAAACAAAATTAAAATTATAATGTAGATTTTTCTAGTATTCATGACGGAAAATCTTAATTTTATTAAAGACACGGAGGCGAGTATTATGCTTTCTTATCTTGCTTTAATTTCACACAGCAGCCAAGATAAGTAAAAACTACAGTTCCCAGAGGGCCAGAGGACAAACTGGGCCATGGGACTGAAAAAACGTGAGAATACAATAACCAATCACAATGAACCTATCAGATAAAGACCCTATCTGACTGCGCAGCTTCCTCTTTTCGCTGGCGAGCAGATCAAGAATAGTCATTAAACAAAGGGAAAATGAATAAAATTAAGGATATAGCCAAAGTCCAGGAACATAAGTCTTGTATCAGGGGAATCCAAGGAAGAAGACCAAACAGGAGTCCAGGAGGAGGATCCAGGAGCGTTGGAATTGGAGAACTCGAAGGAGAAGACCGAAGGATTTGAAGTGTAGATCTTCTAAGATGAAGCCGGTGGCAAGGCTGGATTCGCTGTAGGGAGGGAGAACAAATGTTAAGAAATGTTGCGGCGGGATAATACTCGCCTCCGTGTCTTTAATAAAATTAAGATTTTCCGTCATGAATACTAGAAAAATCTACATTTTATGGCAAGACCGGAGGCTCCTATTATGCTTGTTTAAAGCATATTAACAATATCAGAAGCCACAGTATGAACAGGTTTACAATAGAACATGCGAAATATACTGTCATTTGACCAGTCTGCTGATCTCAGAATGTCTTCCAGACGAGAGCCAGACCAAAAGGCTGTAGAAGCCATGGCTCCCCTGGCCGAATGAGCCCCGAAAACGGAGACATCAATCCCGGCAAGAGACATGACCCAACGGACCCAACGGGCAAGGGTAAGAGAAGAGACAGGAAGATGGGGTTTACGAAAGGAAATAAGGAGTTGAGAATGAGAGGACGTTCTGAGATCAGCAGTTCGGTGTTCGTACACTTTTAAACATTGTCCCACACACAGCTTGGGATGATCTGGAAAGTAAGGGTAAAACACTGAATCCAAATTAGTCTTAGTACGTCTGCGTATCTGAAACAGCACACCTGAAGGAGAATATTGGCGAGCAGAAACATCTAGAGCCTTAACATCAGAAACTCTCTTAATGGAAACTAGACACAATAGCATGGTAAGTTTAGCCGATAGCATTTTTAGTGAAAGAACAGCATTGTCTGGCCAACTAGAAAACAATTTAAATATCACTGTAACATCCCATAAAGAGGTATACTTAGCCAACGGTGGTTTCGCACAACGTACGCCTTTGAGAAGACGACAAATCATAGGATGAGCACCAACTGGTTTACCATCAATTTGGGAATGGTAGAGAGAGATGGCAGAACGATAGATATTGATGGTGCGATAAGCCTTACCGGCACTGGCTTGTGAACCGAGGAAATTAATTATGAAATTCAGAGAGGCTGAAATGGGATCGAGGTCCCTTTCCAAACACCAGCTTGTCCATAGAGACCAGGCGGATCTGTATGCTTTGGATGTCCCAGGAGCCCAGGCCTGGCTGATAAAGCTCGAAGCCTCTTGTGAAATGAGGACATCAGAAGAGGAAGGCCGGAAACTTTCCAGGCCGAGAGTTGCAGGGAGGAGTCGAGAATGAGACTGTGTTGTTCGCCCTGGGGATTGAGTAGAAGATCCCCGAAGGAGGGAAGAAGGACAGGGAAGTCTACTGACATCTCGAGAAGAGTCGGAAACCATACCTGCGATTGCCAGAAAGGAGCTACAAGCACCAGAGTCGAAGACTGGCGGCGAATCTGAGAAAGAACCCTGTTGATCATTAGAAAAGGAGGGAAGGCATAGTGTAGATGACGAGACCAATCCTGTAGGAAAGCGTCTGTTGCTAAGGCCAGGGGATCCGGGCGCCAACTGTAGAACCGGGGCAATTGGGAGTTGAGTCGGGATGCAAAAAGATCGATAGAGAAAGGGCCCCAAAGATGGGAAAGAGAAAGGAAGACGGATGGACAGAGCTTCCAATCGCTGGAATCTCGAAGAAATCTCGAGTGCCAATCCGCCACGCTGTTGAGATCTCCAGGGAGATACTCTGCTGTCAGAGAAAGATGATGGACAAGACAAAATTCCCATAGACTCTTTGCCAAGTCCGCCAGGGGTTTGGACCTTGTTCCGCCAAGATGGTTGATGTAGCGGACCGCAGAAACATTGTCCATGCGGAGGAGAATAGAACAGTGAATCCTGTTTTTTGAAAGGCTTTTGATCGCAAAGGAACCTGCAAGCATCTCTAAACAGTTGATGTGCAACTTGGACTCCTCGGCGGACCATGAACCTCCAGTCGAGATTGGTCCACAACGGGCGCCCCAGCCCGACAGGCTTGCATCTGATTCTAAGACTAGATCTGGGGCCGTGGCGAAGATAGTGCGCCCGTTCCACGCATCCAAATGGTCTATCCACCATTGAAGCTCGGTGCGGGACTCGGGGTCTAGAGCCACGAGATCTGAATATGCGAGGCCTTGTCGAAGGTGACGAATATTTAGGCGCTGAAGAGCGCGATAATGGAGAGGGCCCGGGAAGATGGCCTGAATGGAGGAGGAGAGGAGACCGACGATCCGAGCAAGAGATCGGAGGGACAAAAGAGAGGACTGAAGAACAGACAAGATCTCCACTTTGATCTTGGAAACTTTGGAAAGGGGAAGGCGCAGGGACGCTGCAGCAGAGTCCACTAGGAAACCCAAGAACTCCGTGTTCTGAGAAGGAGTCAAAGACGACTTGTCTTTGTTGATGAGAAAACCCAGATCTAGAAGAAGGGACTGAGTCAAAAGCAGGTCGGAAAGGAGAGATTGTTTGTCTGAATTCATGAGAAGGATATCGTCCAGATAAATAATTAGTCTTATGCCAAGAGATCGAAGATAGGCGACCACTGGTTTCAAGAGTTTTGTGAAGCACCAGGGCGCGGATGATAGGCCAAAGGGAAGAGAGGTGAAACAAAAGTTGACCCCTGACCACTGGAACTGAAGAAATTTCCATTGAGAGTGATGAATGGGAACCGTGAGGTATGCATGCATCCTGAAGATCCAGACGGACCATCCAGTCGTTGGGGCGAAGAGTGTCCCTCAGATGTAAAATGGTCTCCATTTTGAAATGGCGATAAACCACAAACTGATTGAACCATCTCAGATTGATGACCGTGCGGAGCTTCTTGTTTTTCTTTTGAACAAGAAAAATGGAGCTTAGAAAGCCTGAGGAGTCGAAGGGAAAAACTTGAATCGCTCTTTTGTGGAGTAGAGCCTCGATCTCGTTTGAAATTTGAGATGCCATGAGGGTTGAAAAAACGAGAGGAGGGGGAAGAGAAGATTGAACGGGAGGGGAAAGGAATTCTATTAGGTAACCTTGTACCGTGCCTAAGACCCACGGGTCTGAACTGAGAGTGCACCATTTTTGAAGAAACAGCTTTAGGCGACCCCCCACAGGAGGGGAAGAAGAAAGGCTTACCTTGTTGGTTGGAGTTTTGACGATAGTTTCGTTGACCTTTGCCTCTGAAGCCACGGCCACGTTGGGGGTAGAATTGAGGCTTGTAGTCCTGGTTGTTGTTGGACGAACCTCTGGAGCCTTGGTTGTAGGGACGGCCGGAAGAGCGGCCCCTGCCTCTGCCGGCCCGTCCAAAAACCCGAGGGGCGAAAACCTTTTTGACTGTTTGCTGGGCTTTGTCCAAGGAAGCAAAAGTAGAAACAAATCTACTGAGGTCACGGACTAAATTTTCTCCAAAGAGGAGACCATTCGCCTTGGGGCCAGGATCCATGGGTGCCAGATTTGAAAGTTTAGGATCCAATTTGATTAGGAGGCCTTTGCGGCGCTCGTGGGTAATTGCGGAGTTGGCATTTCCTAGAAGACAGAAGGCGCGTTGAGCCCACATGGAGATTTCTTCAGCAGAAAGTTCAGAACCTTCTAAGCGGGAAGCTTCCGCTAAATCAAAAATGCGGGCGAGAGGGCCCACAATGTCCAACAATTTGTCTTGGCAAGTGGTCCAAGCTTTATCCACCCCTCTGCGGGGGTCCTTGCCGAATTTGGAGAAGAAGGTGAGGGAGAGGTTGGTCGATGGAAGGGACCATAGTGATTTTGTCGGGGAGAGAAGGCTTAGGGCATTCCGATTTAAGCCTGGCCCTCACCGGGGCTTCTAAAGGGAGACGTAACCTGGCAGAGATATATTCTCCCACATGGTGTGAAGGGAACCATTCGGTAGAATTAGGGTGACGGATAGTGGAAGGATCGAACATGGGAAAACCCTCGGAGTCAAAAACAGGCTCAAAAGAAAAGGAATCCAATTTAGCAGATTTAGCAGGGGGGGGGGGAAGGGTCAGTGGTATCAAACAGGTCAATCAATTGATCAGCGTCATCGAAATTAGCATCATCATCATCGTCATCTGTGTCCAATATGGTGGAAATTACCAATTTTCTCCTAGGAGACTCTGCATGCTTCTCTTTTTGCTTACGTTTGCCCTCGGAGGCAACAAACCCCTCCTTAGAAGGAGGCCTGGGAGGAACTGGGTCCTCAGTCAAGTGCGAGGAAGACTCGCTAATCAAAGACGCTTTTTTAGGGGCACGAGATTGAGCAGAGAATTCCACCTTTTTCTTTCTGCTTTCCCCGCAGACTGGGCCAATATTTTGGACATGATGCTTAACATGGAGTTTTCCATATTTTTTGACATTCTTTTCATAGAGACTTCCACAGCTGTTTCCACAGAATTATTAATAAATTTATTTAAGTCTCTTTTGAAGGTCTGAGAGTCCTGAGTAGGGACTTCCTCCGAGGAACTATCGCGTTCCATAACCAGACTGTGAAGCAGAACTAAATACAACACACACAGGAGGTAGGCGAGGGTTAACTTTCAGAGAGGGGGCGTGTTTGAGAGGAGGGCTGGGCCGAGAGTGAGACGACGTCCCACACGGAGAAGTAGAGGCACAGAGGCTGGAGTTGCAGTCACACGCAGGAGTCGGTGACCGGAGAGACCCCCCGAGAGGTAGGAGAGCTCAAGGAATAGGCGCGAAGCAGCGCGCGCTAAGACGCTACCAAGAGCGTCTGCAAGAGAGGGGGGGGGCGGTGGAAGAGCGAGGAAAAACGAAGCCCCGGAGCTTCGTGAAGACACGCGCGTAGAGCGCTCAAGCAAAAGCGCGAGGTCGCGCTTAACAATAAGCTAACAATTTAATGAAAAAACGGGCACATAACGTTGCAATAATAATAATTACACTGTGAGCAAAGATAAAAGGCACTTATCTGACTGCGAGCAGCAAGAAAAGAGGAAGCTGCGCAGTCAGATAGGGTCTTTATCTGATAGGTTCATTGTGATTGGTTATTGTATTCTCAAGTTTTTTCAGTCCCATGGCCCAGTTTGTCCTCTGGCCCTCTGGGAACTGTAGTTTTTACTTATCTTGGCTGCTGTGTGAAATTAAAGCAAGATAAGAAAGCATAATAGGAGCCTCCGGTCTTGCCATAAAATTACATATATATCTAACTAAACCTGTAATATAAAAATAAATCTTGTATATAAAAAATTAAATAATATATATATATTTTTTTACATATTTCACACTACATTAATTATAACAGTAGGGAAAACATTGCATAGTGTAGTGGATAAAATTACTACTACCACTCCAACAAGTGTAACAGTAGGGAAAGTGTTGCATACCGAGAGGGTGAAAATTACTATTCCCACTCCAGGGAGTGCAACAGTAGGGAAAGTGTTGGATAGCGGGTGGGTAAAAATCACTATTCCCACTCCAGTGAGTGCAACAGTAGGGAAAGTGTTGGATAGCGGGTGGGTAAAAATTACTATTCCCATTCCAGCAAATTCAACATTAGGGAAAGTGTTGGATAGCATGTGGGAATAATTTACTATTCCCACTCCACCAAGTATAACAGTAGGGAAAGTGTTGGATAGCGCTAGGGTAAAAATTACTATTCCAACTCCACAGAGTGCAAAAGTAGGGAAAGTGTTGGATAGAGGATGAGTAAAAATTACTATTCCCACTCCAGCGAGTGCAACAGTAGGAAAAGTGTTGATAGTGGGTGGGTTTAATTTACTATTCCCACTCCACCAAATGTAACATTAGGGAAAGTGTTGGATAGCGGGAGGGTAGAAAATTGCTATTCCCACTCCACCGAGTGCAACAGTAGGGAAAGTGTTGGATAGCAGGTGGGTAAAAGTTACTATTCCCACTCCAGCAAGTGCAACAGTAGGAAAAGTGTTGGATAGCGGGTGGGAATAATTTACTGTTCCCACTCCACCAAGAGTAACAGTTGGGAAAGTGTTGGATAGTGGGTGGGTAAAAATTACTAATCCCACTCCAGCGAGTGCACCAGTAGGGAAAGTGTTGGATAGCGGGTGGGAATAATTTACTATTCCCACTCCACCAAGTGTGAAAAGTGTTGGATAGCATAGGGGATTCATTTAGTATTCCCACTCCTGCAAAATAATTAACATTAATTAACAATTGATTATTAAAAAAAAAAAGTTTACCTCCCGTCATATTCCCTTAGAAACGTCTCCACCAATATGGTAAAATATTAATAAATTAACATAATTAATTATCAATTGATTTATTAATTAATAACAATTAACAATATAATTAATAACGATCAAATATAAATTAATTCACACAAATAACTTTAAATAAATATTATATAGAAAATATTAAAAATGTTAATAAAAATTAAATTACTTCCCACCCTACTCCCCTATCAACCCTCAACCCACTCCAAAAAAGTACACAATTAACATATTAACACGTTAATATTTAATAATTAACATCAAATTAATAACTAATCACTTTTTTAACACAATTAACCTAATTACCAATACATTATTACCTATTTTTAATCAATTTATAATTAATTAATAATTAATTATTTAACACAATTAACAATATGCATTATTAAATGCACAAATATGTATTAATTA
Organism: Lissotriton helveticus; assembly: GCF_964261635.1. NCBI lineage: Eukaryota > Metazoa > Chordata > Amphibia > Caudata > Salamandridae > Lissotriton > Lissotriton helveticus. The sequence continues at coordinate 635,959,930 of NC_136065.1, forward strand.
ATTAATTACAATTTAATTACTTCCCACCCTAACCTGCTACGGAATAAAATTACGCAAAAATGTATTGACCTATAAATAATTAATTCAAAGAAATTCTTAATTATTTTTTATAATTAAATTACTTCCCACCCTAATCCCCTATAAACCCACAAGCTGCTATGGAACTAAAATACACAAAAATAATTTAACATAAAATTCATTACTTAAAAAAAATTCCAACATACATTACAAATATAATATATATTTTTAACACATATACTAACACTAAAAACACAAAAAACAATATTTTTAAAAACGATATTATGACTGTCGATATTACTAACTTGGATATTATAAAAAACAATATTTCTTACATCCATTTCGATATTCTGCACCACTAAATTTTTTTAAGTCGATATTATGACCTCTCGATATTTAAAACGCGATACTTTGGCATCTTGATATTTAAAATTTGATATTTTGACTGTTTACCATTTAAATGTTATTAGTAATGTTTGTTTCTCTGCTGTCCAACACTTTCCCTACTGTTGCACTCACTGGGTTGGGAACAGTCATTTTTACCCCTCCACTATTTGCATTTTCCCTACTATTGCTCTCATTGGAGTGGGAATAGTAATTTTTACCTCTCCACTATCCAGCACTTTCCCTACTGAGGCACTCACTGGAGTGGAAATAATAATTTTTACCTCTCCGCTACCCAGCACTTTCCCTACTGTTGCACTCAAATGAGTGGGAATAGTATTTTTGACCCCTCCGCTATCCAGTACTTTCCCTACTGTTACACTCACTGGAGTGGGAAAAGTAATTTTTACCCCTCTGCTATCCAACACTTTCCCTACTGTTGCACTCACTGGAGTAGGAATAGTAATTTTTACCCCTCCACTATCCAGCACTTTCCCTACTGTTGCACTGACTGTAGTTGAAATAGTAATTTTTACTCCTCCTCTATCCAGTACTTTCCCTACTGTTGCACTCACCGGAGTGGGAAAAGTAATTTTTACCCCTCCGCTATCCAACACTTTCCCTACTGTTGCACTCACTGGAGTGGGAACAGTCATTTTTACCCCTCCGTTATCCAAAACATTCCCTACTGTTGCACTCACTGGAGTGGGAATAGTAATTTTTACCCCTCCCCTATCCAGAACTTTCCCCACGGTTGCACTCATTGGAGTGGGAGTAGTCATTTTTACCCCTTCGCTATCCAGCACTTTCCCTACTGTTGCAATCTCTGGAATGGGAATAGTAATTTTACCCCTCCACTATCCAGCACTTTTCCTACTGTTGCACTCACTGAAGTTGGAATAGTAATTTTTACCCCTCCGCTATCCAGCAATTTCCCTACTGTTGCAATCCCTGGAGCGATAATAGTAATTTTTACCCCTCCGCTATCCAACACTTTACCTACTGTTGCACTTTTTGTAGTGGGAATAGTAACTTTTGCCCCTCTGCTATCCAACAATTTCCCTACTGTTGCACTCATTGGAGTGGGAATTCTAATTTTTACCCCTCCGCTATCCAACATTTTTCCTACTGTTGCACTCACTTGAACTGGAATAGTACATTTAATTCTTCAGCTATCCAACAGTTACCCTACTTTTGCACTCACTGGAGTGGAAATAGTAAATTTTACCTCTCCGCTATGCAACACTTTCTCTACTGGTGCACTCTTTGGAGTCGGAATAGTAATTTTTACCCCTCCACTATCCACCACTTCCCCTACTATTGCACTCACTGGAGTTGGAATAGTAAATTTAATTATTTGTCTATCCAACATTTTCCCCACTGTTGTATTAATTGTATTGCGAAATGTACGTTTTAGTTTTGTTTTAATAGTTTAATGTGTTAATTACTTTGTGGGGAACGGGGTCGGTGGAATGAGAATCGTCACGAGTTGAAGCAGGTCTGTATCTCTTTTTATTCGGTTTAACAACACCGAGACAAGTTCAGGGATAATAAGGACAGTCTCTTGGGAAACAAAAAATGCTCGAGGGTCCTCTCCTTTGGCGAAGGGTCCGGCTCTTCGGTTCCGGTCTTGAGGAAGCGGGAGTTGACCACAGGGCTGGAGTTCACTCGGAAAGAAAAGGAAAGAAAAACAGCCACGTTAGGGGCTGGGCTCGACATATACAAATGTGGGAGGAGGGTAGGGTAGTGAGGGATCACCAGGTCACCAACACCAAAGCTATCAGTCAGGGAGTGTAGGCGGCCGACAAGATACGACGGTAGTGACCACCCTCAGACTACCCCGTCCCACCCCGTGATTTGAACAACCCTTGAAAACGCCCCCGTACCTTGTGGAGCCACACTTCTCCCCTGGAAGTGTGGCGGGGCGGCTCGTAGTATCGTTGGCCTCCTGGCTTGTCGTCACTCGGTTTCAGGGGTCCCAGCAGAGGTTCCACGACAGCGGCTTCGTCTTCCTCCGTGGCGTCCTCCTCGGGTTCCAGCTGGCGTTCCGAAGGTTTCGCGCCGGCAATCCAGAACGGAGCTTCCTTAAACGCCCCCGCCTCCTCTGGTTGGTCAGTATCGGGTGACGTCGTCTGACCTGATTGGGCGAGTGCAGGCGGACATGCCCCTAGCGTCACAGGGTCCGGATACAGAGGTACACTCCCCTGAGGCAGAGCCGGGGAGATCCAGGAAACGTCAAAAGGATCCTGCGGACGGGGTGGAAAGGAAGAGGCATTAGCAAGGACACCCCGTCCGTCCGAGTCAGGGAGTTCGTCTAAGTCAGGAAGCTCCGCTTCGTGACACATCCCACCCCCAGGATTGACCCGATCGGGGGAAATCGGATAGCGGGACAGAAAGTCAACATTCCCCTGCAAAGCACCCTTTCGATGACGGACCTCGATCTGGAAGGGCTGCAGGGCCAAGAACCAACGCAAAATGCGATCATTGTTCCCCCTATTGCGCTGAAGCCAAGTCAAAGGAGCATGGTCCGTGTACAACACAAATGGCCTCCCCTCAAGATAGTACCTCAGTTTTTCAACACCCCAACGAACAGCCAAACACTCTTTCTCAATCGTTGAATATGCCTGTTCCCTCGGAAACAGCTTACGGCTGATAAAGAGCACGGGCCGTTCAGCCCCAGTCTCATCTTCCTGGGAAAGGACCGCACCAATGCCAACCCCCGAAGCGTCAGTCTGGAGGACGAAGGGTTTAAGGAAGTCAGGGGAAATGAGGACAGACGAGGAAGTCAAAGCGTCCTTCAAGGCTTGGAAAGCCGAAGACTGCGCTAGAGAGGGCGCAGGAAGTGCAGCAGATTTGGTATTCTTCCCAAGGAGGTCGGTGAGAGGAGCGGCCAGGCTAGCAAACAGAGCAATGAACCGGCGGTAATAGCCCACCAGTCCCAAGAAGGCCCTGAGTTCTTTCTTAGTAGATGGGTAAGGCAGAGCGTTAATCGCTTCCAATTTTTCCATCTGGGGCTTAATTTGTCCATCGCCCAAAAGATACCCTAGGTATTTTACCTGCTGGAAAGCAAACCGGGACTTCTTCGCATTGATGTGGAGACTGGCCTCCCCAAGACTGGACAATATTTGTTTGAGGTGAGACAAATGGTCCTCCCAGGTTTTACTAAACACTACAATATCGTCTAGGTAAGCAGACGCATATTGTAGGTGAGGTACCAGCAGTGTGTCCATAACTCTTTGAAATGTAGCTGGCGCCCCATGTAAACCAAAGGGGAGTACAGTAAAATGGTAGTGACCTGATGGCGTTGAAAAAGCAGTTTTTTCCATGTCTTTGGGAGCAAGGGGAATTTGCCAGTATCCCTTGGTGAGATCTATGGTGGTTATGTACCGGGCCTCCCCAAGGCGTTCCAATAATTCATCGACTCTGGGTAGAGGGTACGCATCCTGTTTGGATACCCGGTTAACGGCCCTAAAGTCGATGCAAAAACGGATGCTACCGTCAGGCTTCGGTACTAACACCACTGGCGAGCACCAGTTGCTATGGGAAGGAACTATGATCCCAGCCTTCAGCATACCGTCTACTTCAGCTTGGAAAGCCGATCGTCTGGCCTCAGGAATACGATAGGGCTTCTGTTTTACCACTGTATTTGGGAGAGTAGGTATGCTGTGTTCCGCTAAGTGTGTACGACCCGGTTGATCAGAGAAAACTGCTGAATGTGACATAAGTAGTTTTCTGACTTCTTCCTGTTGGGTCGATGATAAATCAGGATTCACAGGGGCAGCATCAACAGTATGCTCAGTATGTATTACAGGGGAGACCACATTGACTGACTGTGGGGGTGGACCTAACCATTTCTTTAGAATGTTAATACGATACATTTGGGTTTTGCCTCTTCCTACCTGTACCAGATACGTGGTACGTCCTATTTTCCTCAGGATTTTATAAGGCCCCTGCCACTCCTTCCTCATTTTGTGCGTGGAAGAGGGTAACAGAATCAGAACCCAATCGTCTATATCCAACACTCTCCACTTAGTACCACGGTCATACAGGGTTTTCTGTTTAGTCTGTGCTACCGCTAGGTGTTCGTGAGCTAGGGTTCTGAGTTTATGTAGCCTACTCTGGAGTTGTCTAGTATAATCCAACAGGGCTTCGGCTTCTTGTGCACCTTCTGTTTCCCAGCTATCCTTTGTGATCTCGAGGAGCGTTCTAGGGGATCTCCCAAACAACAACTCGAATGGGGACGTCCCTAAGCTGGATTGTTTCTGACTGCGCAGTACAAAGAGGGCCAAGGGTAGTAACTGATCCCAGTTCTTACCATCACCCGATAACAGTTTCTTTAGTGTCAACTTAAGGGAGCCGTTGTAACGCTCAACCAATCCATCTGTTTGGGGGTGATATACAGAGGTTTTGATGTGTTTGATATCGAGCTGTTTGCACACTTGCTGCATCAAACGGGACACAAAAGGGGTGCCCTGATCTGTAACGATCTCTTTCGGGAAGCCCATGCGTGAGAAGACTTCAACAAGCCTCTGGGCTATTGCTACTGACGTTGCTGACTTGAGAGGAAAGGCCTCGGGATACCGCGTAGCATAATCAACCAACACTAAGGCATACAGATGCCCGCGGGATGATTTGGGTAAGGGCCCAATGAGGTCCATTCCAATACGGTCAAACGGAACCCCTATGATAGGCATGGGTACCAATGGGGCAGGAGGTGGTGTGTATGGATTCCGTTTCTGACATATTCTACACTCCTGACAGTATTTCTGAACCTGGGCATATATACCAGGCCAAAAAAAATGTCGTAGTATAGACTGGCTCGTTTTTTCTACCCCAGAATGGCCAGCTAGCAAATGGGCATGACCAAAGAACAGTATCTGCTCTCGAAAGGCCATTGGGACCAGCAACTGGGGTTCAGCGTCAGCCTTGGCAAGCCTATACAATAACCCGTTTTTTTCTAAAAACGTGGGATACGTTCTAGTGGTTGGATCCTGCCCACTTCGTGCCACCTGCCATGCGTTGGCGAGACTTGCGTCATTCAATTGGGCGGTCCTGAAGTGAGTATCTCGGGCCCAAGGTTCTGCGGCCAACAAGGTGTCATGGGGCAGAGATAGATGTCGTAAGGTTTCCAACAGCAAAGCGCTAAAGGAAGGATTATCAGTCCCTATGATTATGGGCTCAGGTAAACCCGCCATAACTCCCACTACGACTTCCATTTTCTTTCCTGAAGGTGTATGAAGGGCGATATTAGCTACGGGATAGTCCCTGACGTCCCCATGGACACAACGGATACTAACCCGTTTCCCTGGAATGTGAGAGTGGTGGTCTACTAACTCCTCCCTTACTACTGAATGTTTGCACCCGGAATCTAGCAGGGCTCGTATACTAGTACCGTTTAAGAGGACACGTACATAGAAGGTGGTTCCGGTTTCTTGTGCATACAGGATAGACCTGGGAGCATAGCTCACATCCATAGGTTCGTCTTCTCTGTCTTTTTTCTTCCGACAATATCGAGCAATATGTCCCCATTCACCACAGTCATAACATTGAGGCCCTGATGTGGGAAGTTCTGGTCGTTGGAACCGAATTTTCGGGGGTTCAGGAGTGGGTTTTTGAAACCGTTTCTCAGTTTTGACAGGTGTAATGATTTTGGTGTTCCTTTCGGGCTCCTTCATGTACGGCTTACCCTGAGCCCGGGCATAACAAGTAGCCATCTCGATAGCATGCTCCAAGGTTATCCCCGCATGTTGTTTGAGCCACCTTTGTGTACTATAGGGAAGGGACTCGATAAATTGTTCGAGATATATCTTATTCATAATGGCGTCGAGATTCCCATCATTTGGCTTTAACCACAAGTCGGCAGACTCCTTTAGTTTAAAGAACAGGGTTTTGGGTAGATCCCCTGGTGACCCCTTCTCTTGCCGAAACCTTAATCGATGGGTTTCTTCGTCTACCCCCAACCTATCGAGGATGTATTGCTTCACAGCCGCATATGCAGTTGTTCCATCCCGGTTTACTGTCTGATATGCTGACTGGGCTTCACCAGTCAGCAACGGTGCCAAATAGAAAGGCCACCTATCACCTGGCCAGGAACTAGCCCTCGCCGCTCTTTCAAAGTTTAAAAAGAAAGCAAGGGGGTCTTCACCAGTGCTAAATTTCTGTAATGGAACGACAGTACCTGGAGGTGGGGCTGTAGCTCTTCCCTGTCCTATGACATTCATCAACTGTGTTTGTCCTTCCGCCAATTTTAGGATATTATCGGACTGAGTTTGAATAGCCAGGGAAAACGCAGTCCGGTCTGCTTCCATTTGAGACAAAAGATTCTCCATCTTGTATCGGATGGCGTGGTTCACTGGATGCTCCGAGTCACGGCACCACTTGTGGGGAACGGGGTCGGTGGAATGAGAATCGTCACGAGTTGAAGCAGGTCTGTATCTCTTTTTATTCGGTTTAACAACACCGAGACAAGTTCAGGGATAATAAGGACAGTCTCTTGGGAAACAAAAAATGCTCGAGGGTCCTCTCCTTTGGCGAAGGGTCCGGCTCTTCGGTTCCGGTCTTGAGGAAGCGGGAGTTGACCACAGGGCTGGAGTTCACTCGGAAAGAAAAGGAAAGAAAAACAGCCACGTTAGGGGCTGGGCTCGACATATACAAATGTGGGAGGAGGGTAGGGTAGTGAGGGATCACCAGGTCACCAACACCAAAGCTATCAGTCAGGGAGTGTAGGCGGCCGACAAGATACGACGGTAGTGACCACCCTCAGACTACCCCGTCCCACCCCGTGATTTTAACAACCCTTGAAAACGCCCCCGTACCTTGTGGAGCCACACTTCTCCCCTGGAAGTGTGGCGGGGCGGCTCGTAGTATCGTTGGCCTCCTGGCTTGTCGTCACTCGGTTTCAGGGGTCCCAGCAGAGGTTCCACGACAGCGGCTTCGTCTTCCTCCGTGGCGTCCTCCTCGGGTTCCAGCTGGCGTTCCGAAGGTTTCGCGCCGGCAATCCAGAACGGAGCTTCCTTAAACGCCCCCGCCTCCTCTGGTTGGTCAGTATCGGGTGACGTCGTCTGACCTGATTGGGCGAGTGCAGGCGGACATGCCCCTAGCGTCACAGGGTCCGGATACAGAGGTACACTCCCCTGAGGCAGAGCCGGGGAGATCCAGGAAACGTCAAAAGGATCCTGCGGACGGGGTGGAAAGGAAGAGGCATTAGCAAGGACACCCCGTCCGTCCGAGTCAGGGAGTTCGTCTAAGTCAGGAAGCTCCGCTTCGTGACATACTTATAGAAGGTTTTTTTCATTTTAAATTATTGATATATGTATATATTTTATTTTTATATAATTTAAAAGTTTAAAAATTCAATAAAAATAATAGTTGATAAATTATTTCAAGTAAATATATGTATATGTATAAATTATTATGTTTGTGTGTCTATATTTTTTTTAATTACGTTTCTTTATTATATTTAGTTAAAATGTATATTCAATGTACTTAATTTTGTTAAAGATAATATTAATATTTAATATATTTAATATATATTATTTTATTTATATTTTTAATCAATATTTTTACATCTATATTTTTAACTTCGATATATTTGATCTAATATTTTTGTACTTACCTGTTTAAGTATAGGGGGGTCGAGATTTTTTCATTCTATAATTTTTTTCTGGATATTTTTTACATCAATGTTTTTAGCATCGATATTCAATCAGTGAACCAAATAATCATTAACACTAGAATTCATTTGCCTAAATGTGTTGCATAATCTATATTACCTGCTTTAAAAGAATAGTATCTTTCCCATTCTAGGTATAGGTACTTAAGACCTTAGGGCCCCATTACAATGTCCGCCCGCCACCGTAACGGAAAATGGGACCGACCGCCAGAGGTGCAGCGGTCCCACAAGGCCAATTAGGATGCGCCGGCCACACTGGCGGGCTCATTCTGGCCTTTGACATTGCGGACGGTGCTGCTGGGTGCAGCTCCGTCCGCAATGTTAAATGTGCATGGTTTGCATTGCCATGCACAACGTGGCAGGCACCACGTGCTGCCTGCCACCTTGTGTATGGCAATGTAGGGGGGTACCATAGGTACCCCCCAACTCCAGCCCTACACTCTGTCCACCCCCCAGGGGGCCTGTAATGGGCCCCCAAAGCAATTTTCGCTGGCCTTTCCATGGCAGCATCACTACAGTGGAAAGGCCTTTATATTTGCACATCATAATATGGATGGCGGTGCCTGCCCTGCACCGCCACCATATTATGCACCAGATCCACTCAACAGTTGCTTGCCGGCGAAAAAACGGCAGGACGGTCTTTCCATCCACCGCGGTACCCCCGCCATACTAATATGGTGGGGGGTAAATGAGGTACAGATGGGGGGCGATCCTCCCGATCATCATAATAGGCCCCTTACTTCTAGAAGAAATTTCTCACATATGATTCAATGAGGGTCACTGCTGTATTAAGTTTAATTGCAACATACAGGACTGGGAAGTGGCAAACATAAGTAAGCGATTATAGCCAGGAAGTCCGAGTTCTACGAGGAGAGGATTTCTTCGGCTACGAACCCTCAGAAAGAAGTCTTCCGAGTCCTTACGGAGCTCAGGAAGAACAAGGTACAGTCCCCGGACTTTAGTCAGGAGGATTGTCAGAAGTTCCAGGATTTCTTCACCAACAAAGTCATTGATTTGGTCACTGAAATTGCGGCAACCTCGCAAATTGACTGTCCACCGGTGGATGTCCCAGCCATACTGCCAATTACAATCCCGCTTTCTAATCTACCCTTGATTACTAAGGATTGTTTAGTCTCCCTTACGGGACGGGTTAAGTCCGGCTCTAGATCGGATCCATGCCCACCTGGAGTGTTCAAACTCGCACTCCCGGGCATTGAGGATGACGTGCTGAGTCTCCTGAACCTCTCTTTACAAACTGGCCAAGTGCCATCTGCCTTCAAGGAAGCTCTTCTGATTCCCTTGTTAAAAAAACCAGGGGCAGATGTAAAATGTCTGAAGAATTTCAGACCAATTTCCCAGCTACCATTCTTGGCGAAGGTTCTGGAGCAGCATGTCCTTATCACCCTCTCTGAACATCTGGAAAGCAACATGCTGCTAGAGCCGAATCAAGCAGGTTTCCGTGCGAACCACAGCACGGAGCTGGTTATGTTGTCAATCGTAGATGAACTTAGGAACAGAGCAGACAAGAAAATCCCGGGGGCCCTGGTGCTGTTGGACCTCTCCGCGGCATTTGACACTGTGTGTCATGAACAACTACTGTCGCGGATGAGGGATATCGGCATTCAGGGCATAGCACTGGCATGGTTCACATCCTTCCTTCAAGGGAGGACGCAGAAAGTGCAATTAGGTGACATGCTTTCTACCGCAACCTCGATCACCTGCGGAGTCCCACAAGGGTCTGCTCTGTCACCCCTATTATTCAATATATACCTACAGCCTTTGATTCGAATGCTCAATCAAATGGACTGTCAGGTATATAACTACGCAGACGACACCCAGATCATCATCCAGCTGGAGGATAGCCAGAATGCCTTTACCAGACTGCAAAACATTCTGAGAAACACAGCCAACTGGATGTCCGGCAACTCCTTGAAAATCAACCCGGACAAAACCGAGGTGTTGCCGATTACCATCGCTGGCAACCCTTGGTGTGATCGTTTCTGGCCGGGGGAGTTGGGCACGCCTCCAGAACCGGCGGAGGTGGTTAAGAGTCTGGGCATCCAGGTGGACAGTAAGCTGTCCATGAAGAAGCAAGTTACAGCCGTGGTGGGCTGTTGCGTCGGCCTCCTTCGCCAACTTAGGAAAGTTTCCCCACTGCTCTCTTTTTCCACCTTAAGGAGCGCGGTTTCTGCAATGATTTTGGCCAGGCTGGATTATGGCAATTCATTGTATATAGGACTCCCACAGGGCCTCCTGAATAGAATGCAGACGGTCATGAACGATGCTGCGAGGCTCATTTTCAAGAGACCAAGGAGTACCCAGGCATCCCCCCTCCTGCGGGAACTCCATTGGCTGCCAGTGAGGCAGAGATTAATGTTCAAGGGGCTCTGCATTGTACACAAGGCGCTTCATGGGAGAGCACCCACCTATTTGAAATCTCGTCTGTCCCTTTACAAACCAGGGAGGGCGCTTAGATCGGCTGACTCCATCTACCTGGTTCAGCCACGCTGTAGATTGACTACCGTGGGTGGACGCGCTTTTTCACATACTTTGCCAGCTATGTGGAATAAATTACCGCTGAAACTCCGCAATGAAAAGAAACTAATGCCTTTCCGCAAACAACTAAAAACTATGCTTTTCCAGCAAGCGTGGGGTGGCCGATAAATGTAAGTTGATGCATCTTTTTATTGTTTAGCTGACCCTAACAAAGCGCCTAGAGACCCCTGGGTTATAGCGCGCTATACAAGTCACAATAAATAAATAAATAAATAAATTGGAGGATTCAGATCTTCCACAGTTACCCCATAGAATGCAAAGAATCCAAGTTCTGATCCTCTATTGTACAACAAAGTGCAATAGTAACCAATTATGTGTAGTTAATCTTAGGTTCTAGTCCTTTGAAAACCAAAGCAGGCCTTTTTTAGACAATATTGAAAAATGAAACCTTTTTCCTATCCCAAACTCCAATGCACCATGAGTGAGCACTGAATTCAGTGTAATATTAATCAGATATTTGTCAAACATTAATTCCGAAAAGCTGTAATAAGCAATTCAAGATTTGAAGATAAATAAAAAGCGATTCAGTAATCTGCTATTTTCAGTTTAACTCCAAACCCACTGGAGACCTTTATGTAATAGAGACATGGACTGAACCGAGAATGAAATAATTTCCTTTGCCTGTATAGAGAATTAGCTTGTGTGGTTCACCTATTATCCCAAATTATAAAACACACCATAAATATTTGGGTTTTTGTCACATAACCTTCAAGACTACTAATTAGTTAGGGGTAAAACCTTTGAACACCTGTAATTATGCTCAAGAAAGGTATCAATTTATGAAGCATTATTTGAGAAAGCCTTTAAAGATAAGAATGTACAAGACAGCTTCTTTGCACTTGTCCGCTGCTTACCTGCACATTCTCGAACAATAGCAGTTTGTCCAGTTTCAGATGCCCCATTCTTTCCGACAGTGGCGCGGCACACCGCACCAAATCGCCCATCACACAGAAACTCAACGCTCTTGATCCCCCTATCTGGAGGGAGTTCCCATTTCTCAAGAAAAGGCTCTGGGATGTGTTGAAGATCTTCAAAGGACGTGGCTGTGTTCAGCACTCCTTGTTCCTTCTCCACTTGGTTCAAGTCTTCCACTAGAGAGAAATATATATACTGAATAATTATTTTTCACAATTTGAGATTGATCATTGTATCTATTTTCTAATGCTTATATCATAAAACCTTCTGCAAACACCTATTCGCAAAAATTTAATTCCTAATTTCTCAATATGCAGTGTGCTTTTGCTATTTCCTTGTGTAACAAGACCATCTTCATGCTCACTAGTAATAACAGGGGCAGTGTAGATAATTATCTACATGATACCGTGTTATCTTATGTTATACTACATTTTGAGGTCTATTAGGATGGTGGGTGGAAAACCTCCCCGACTGCCATGGTACAGGTAAAAGACCGCCCGCAAGGACTGCGGCTCCGCAGTCAAAATCCGACCGCGGCGTTCGGATTCCGGCGATCAACATTACGGTGGTCGCTGCTGCCAGCAGCACCGCCGAGATGTGAAATGGGGCATGGCCTGCATCTCCCTGCACTGCATGGCAGGCACTGCACAGTGCCTGCCACCTGCACAGGGAAATGTAGGGGGTACCCTGGGTACCCCCAGTGCCACCACACACCCCCAACACATTGGGGGCCCGCAATGAGCCCCCGGAACATGTTTGTGCATGCCTTTCCATAGCGGTTCCAACGCTGCGGAAAGGCTGGCTACCGCCGGCATCATTATCATGCCAGCGGTGCTTGGCCCTGATACGTCACAATTGTAGCGGTCCAGCTCCACCCACAAGGCAAGCGGGTGGACTGCAACAGGCGGAAAAGTGGTGGGCGGAAAATCACACCGCTGCGATCATGACCACAATGCTAATCGGACCAGTGGTTTTCCGGATTTCGATGGCGGGCGGATGGCCGCCACCAGTACGGCGGATGTCACCGACGGACCGATGGCGGCTATCCGCCCACCATCCTAAAAGACCCCTTAGTACTTTTTATCAAATGCCATAAAACGGGGCCTACCTCCATTCCTTTCAAATGTGAAAATGGTAACTAAGCTTCCACAAAGAGTATGGTTAAAGAGAAAGATTTCCTATTATGATGATTGGAACTGGTGCATACCACTGTTGGTATTAATGAGTTTGCCTTTCTTTATAGCTACAGCCACATTGTCAGTGAATCTGATTGGATTTTCACAATTAATATTCCCATGACGTCCAGCATCCATGACAGAGGTGTATACTTTGTGAGGTAGACATGTTGTAATAATCTTAATTGTATCACGCAACTCCGTTATTAACCATAAAATCAGGACAGCAGGTACCCAAATGGATTGAGCTGATACAAAAGATTAATAATCTATGAAATATACAATCATGTAGCTATATTTGGGTAAATATTTTTTACACCCTAGGCTTTAGTTCCATACAGGTTGTGCATATTATGTTAATACATTTGATCGGGTTCAGGCATTTATTATGACTCAAGCACTGATCTTAACGCCTTAACGGCATCCGCGATTTTGCGGAAGTGCAGCACTTCCGCAAAACGGGCGGGGCCGCGTCGGCCATTGGCCGAGGGCAGCACTGGGGAGGTAAAGCTGCCATCGGCCAATGGCCGACGGCAGCACGGAACGGGGTAAAGTAAAATTCCCACAGCCCAGCTGCCACAACCAAGAGTGTTCGATTTGTTATGGAAGTGTGTAAAAGGACTCTGGACCCATTTTTTAAAAAATGAGAGGAAAATTGTGCCTGTAGACTAATGGACACAATACATGACCTTGAAAAAATCATGTTCACTCTGAAGAGTCCCAGTTTCTGATCTCAAAATTGGGTGCACTAAAGAGAGTTGTCTAGACCCTGGAAATAGTCTAAAATAAATGTAAAACAAAATGAATTCCACCTTACCTCACATAACCAGGTACTTTCGTATACATGTATCAGAGAGCACTGAAGAAATAAAGGGATGTTTCACCTAAGGTCTGTAAATACTCTTACCATTCAGCACAATAATAGGTTCAATCTTCTTCCCCCGTCTTCTTTGGCAGGATTTCCACAGGACAACTGCCACCACCAGCACAGTTGATAATGTTAGTAAGATGGGTACAATGATAACTGCAACCTGCATTCCAACATTATCTGCAACAAACATTTGTAAAAGAAAAGACACATACATTATTACTTTAGTTGCTGTAGAAGAATAGAACAGAGCTTTTTCAGTAATTAAGTAAACAGGAAGAGATATGTCATTCTCATGACAATTCTCTGACAAAAGAAGTACACCTGATTAAGTCTCTGTGGTTATCAACATCAGCCTATATCTGGCCTTTATCCAGCCCTCACAAAATACTAAGGGGGTCATTATGATGGCGGGCAACATGATTTACCCCCACCACATTAGCATGGCGGACGGAAAGTCTGTCTGCCGCTTTTCCGCCGGTCAGCAATAATTATGATTGCCAGGCGGTGCTGGGGCATAACATGGTGGCAGTGCCTTCCAGGCGCCGCCAACCATATTATGTTGACGGGTTGTTAAGGCCTTTCCATGCCAGCGATGCTGCCATGGAAAGGCTGGCGGGAATTGCTTTGGGGGCACGTTGCGGGCCCCCGTGGAGGTTAAGGGGTTGCACTTGGGGAGTACCTATGGTACCCCCCTTCATTGTCATGCACAAGGTGCAGTGCCTGTCACGTTGTGCATGGCAATGCACAGCATGCCTCTTTGGAATTGGGGGGTGCTGCTTACAGCAGCACCCTCCACAATGTTGAAGATGCAGAATGCGACTGCCAGGGTACCGGACGCATCCTAATTTGCGGTGCCGGACCGCCGAACCACTGGCGCCTGGTCCCAGCACCGCTGGGGTGGCGGGGGGACTGAAGTCCGCCTGCCTTCCTAATAATCCCTTAACTGTAGATCCACCTTATCTCACACGACAAAAAACCCACAAATTTCAACTTATCCTCATATATTGGACAACCAAATCACCCAACATTCAGAACTCTTGTGTGAAAAAGTAAGTGTACTTTTACTACTTCTATGTCAGTGAAGGAAGTAATTAGAATCAGGAGCTGTAAAATAAATGCACATGACTACTTATCACCAGGTGACAGTGGCGTAGCTAGACCTATGGCTGCCCGTGGTTGCCCCTGTATTTGCCGCACCGCTGCTGTGTGTAAGACCGGGGGGGGGGTGCTGGAGATAAGATTGGGGGGAGCACCACCCCCAAACTTCTGCTCTCGCCCCTCCTTGCTACGCCACTGCCAGGAAATGCTACGATACGTGTGAAACAAATTTGAAACATTATCAGTTTGGTCTAGAGCATTCAGACTTGTGGTAACGAATCATGCTTCAGTCAAAAGATATCCATGATATCCAAGATATCCATGACTGTCTCAGAGGAAGAATCATTGGTGCTCTTCAGTCTGGGGAGTTGATGTCAACACTTCCAAACATGAAATCTATGATTTCATAGTGAGATCGATTATTGAGAACGATTATTTACAAACGGAGAAATGTCTAGGTAGCTTTCAATCCATCCAGCAATGGACGTTCCAGCAAATTCAACCCAAGATCAGACAGTATAGTGCTCCTGAGATTGTAAGGAGCGCCAGAGATGTATCCAGCGATGAGGAGGCCTCTGTTAATAGGGTAAATATTAGAGTTCATACTTTTAGTATTAGGCAAAGAGTGTACAAGTACAGCTTTCCTGGGACTTTAGCCAGGAGACAACTGCTTCTCTGCCTTACCAGCTTAGGTTTCCCACAAGATTTCTGAAACACTGTCTTCTTGACAGATGATTCCAAAGTGAAGGTGCTTGGCTGTAATGCATGACATGTTTGGTGTAACCAAACTCTGTGCACCAGCACGAGAACCTCCTGTCATCAGTTGAACATGATGGCGTAAGGGTGATGTTTTGGGCCAGCACTGCAGCCTCACGATTATTGAGTACACTATGAAGTCCTGTCTATCATAATCTGTTCTGGTATCTAAAAAAAACCATTGCTGTAGGATTTAGATTTAATGTACCATAACAATTTCTTGTCTCATGTAAAGGCCCCTACGCTTCAATCTGTGTGAATTGAAGAGCAGCATATGTCAGCATGTGTTGAAGATCTGTTTAATCCTTCCATTAGCAAAGTCAATGTGTGTCACACATTAATATTCAGATATATACAGAAGCCAGTCTGTAGACAGGTACTCAATTGTTAGCAGAGGAATCTGTGATCTTCTGGGTACATTGTGTGAGGGCTTGGAGGATTCTATAACAATTTGTCACTGGACGCTCCCTGCTACAGGCACATCCGCAGTGACTTTCCCAGAGAGAATTGTCTCCTCACGATGGTCAATTCTTTTTTAGCCTGCTGTGTTTCCTCCTTCCCCATTCCTAGCTAGAGCCAACAATTATAACAGAGCATTCAAATGGCACTCAGGCCCTGCTTACGGCTGCTTGTTTCAGTTTGGTATGTGCAGTAACTCGTGTTAGGGCACATATCAGAATTACAAGTTGACCGGTTAAGCACCACACTCCCGCCATTTTCCTCAGAGAAATGTTGTCAGGTGAAACCTTCTGACACTTGACAGGAGAAAAATGCTTAGTAAATAGCTGGAAATGTGGATATCTATGCAGAAACTAAAACAACCTGCAAACAATGCCCCATTTTGGGTCGTTAATTGTAATTGGTGCTATTTATCACACCTAATACATTCCAATCCCAGTGATGTTGGTTGTTATCAGGTGTGATAAATATGACCTGCTTCTGTGGGGCAACTGAAATCAGGGCAGTTGAAAGATACGTTTTCAATATTCCTGCTCTTTCAATTAAAAAATAATTACATTGTTCAATCTGTATCAATGCAACACAAAAAAATTATCATCTTTATAGCTTTCAAATTTTGGATATGTAAAATAAAGTAGGAACACTTGTGACTAGATTAACTTGTTGAATGGTGGCTGGGGTACTGACAACGGTAACGATCAGGTGAATCTAACGGGAAACATCACTTACAACAAAACTTTTACAACGCACTACCATTACAACGCGGTCATTACAACGCAAAACATTACAACGCATTGCGCTGGGGGGCGCTCTAGGATAGGGAATAGCTTAATTTACTATCCAATAACCTTCCCTAGTGTCCACGGGGACTGGAGTTGGAATAGTAAATTAAACTATTCACTATCCAGCACCCAAAAGCGCTATGCGTTGTAATGGTATGCGATGTAAAAACCACGTTGTAAAGGCAGGCGTTGTAATAGCCTGCGTTGTAACGTCATACATCCGAATCTAACGATTAACTTGGGAGTTGCCTGAGGTTTCTAATGGTGAAGTTGGCTCTTACATTAAACGAGACTGGAGTTTTTTTCCACTGATAATAGCAGAAGAATATGACTTTGGGCCATATTTGGAGGTTAGCAGAGAGAGTGCTCCTACAGAACCAGAACAAAAATGTCCGGTCCGATGTATTACAAGAGCGCTATAGCCTATGGCACTTGCAATATGGTGGACGGGACATCTGTTACGTTTTGATGCACATTCATCCGGCAAACTCTAAATCAGGCCTTTTACCATTTGAAGTCACGAGGAATATGGAGCTGATTTTATTGAAGACAATGGCACTGATATTTCTTAAGCATTTATAATATGTATCAGTCGCCCAAGGCTCAGTTCATAGGCTTTTCTGCATGCTTAAGTACAGTGTAGGTGCTTAAAAATGATCTGTGAGCATAAACGTCACAATGCTGACTCACATAATCATGATCTGTAGCCATTTATGCCCACCAATGTAACTTAGTCCTGTAAACAATCAGATGGTTCGGTTGTTTGTCCATAGAAAGGAGCAGGGCACAAGTCCTAAAAAAAGAAGTGGGAGGACGCTGATGTCACAACA